>NC_058378.1:1529500-2154000 GCF_018350175.1 Felis catus | reverse complement strand
CAGAATCTGAAACGGGCTCCAGACTCTGAGCCGTCAGCACAGAGGCCAACTCGGGGCTCGAATTCACGGACCGTGAGATCATGACCTGAGCCGAAGTCAGACGCTTAACCCACCGAGCCACCCAGGCGCCCCCCCCCATACCATTTTCTATTAGATTTTCTATTAGAGCCCTGCTATTTTTAGTAAAATCATAACACTAAATATTTGCTGAAAGAAAAAGCCTTTCTAAAGCAAAAAGATTACATGTATAAACTCATTTGAAAATATAAAGATGACTAATTCACCAAATGTGTTTCATTTCAAAATAAAAGGAAAGAAAAAAATGAAATTACCCTACTAGAGTTTTTTTTCAGAATGACAATGATCTTTTCATCCTGCGCAGATTCTTACAACTCAGAAAACAATGACTTGCATATAATATATTCAAATATTCAAATTAAATCATATATAAAAATGATCTTGTATGGCTTTATAATAATGAAAATAGATACAGGAGGAATGTTTGTCTAATGTGTGGTTAATTTGTAACATTTTGGTGACATTAGGACAATTATTTTCATTCTCTGATACTTGGTTATTCATCTGAAAGTTGCCAATAAAAAGAACATGACTGGGGCACCTGGGTGGCTCAGTCAGTTAAGTGTCTAACTCTTGGTTTCAGCTCAGGTCATGATCTCATGGTTCTTGGGGTCAAGCCCCACATCAGGCTCTGCCCTGATGGTGTGGACCCTGCTTGGGATTCTCTCTCTCCCTCTCTCTGCCCCTCCCCCACTCATGCTGTCTCTGTCTCAAATAAATAAACAATCTTAAAAAAAGAGGCACACAACTACATAATGGTTGACTGTGAATATTAGATATAATATATGTAAGGTTCTCAGTATATGGTATATGGTAGGAACTTATTTAAACTATTCAATTCAAAATAACAACTAAGTTTATGATAATTACGAATGGCATTGTGTCTATGTCTGAGAGAATTCTCAGAAAAATATCTTTATTATACTGGAGGGAAAAAAAAGACAAGCCTTTTATGTTACTGTCTTAAACCTCTATTCCTAGCAGGTCTAAAGTTGCCAAAATTTGTAATATATTCTGAGTAAAAAGAGTTGATGGCTTCAGACCTTAAGGCACTGAAAATTCAATTGACATATTTTTTTGAATTCCATGATGAAAAATGTCTCTACAAAGAACAATGGAGGTTAAAATATAGATTTAAAGTATTTTATTTATTTAACCAATTTATGAAATCCCTTGCATATTAATGAACCTTTCTTTCCTCTGCAATAACATAGGTGTTACACGTTGTTTTGATGATGCTTTTATTCTCCCCAAACATTGAGAATCCCTCTTTGTATTCTAACTTTAGAACTAATATATGAGAATACACAACACACACACACACACACACATGCACACAAACACACACGTGCATTACATAATTTTATAATCAACATTTCTTTTTTTTTTTTAATTTTCTTTTCAACGTTTTTTATTTATTTTTGGGACAGAGAGAGACAGAGCATGAACGGGGGAGGGGCAGAGAGAGAGAGGGAGACACAGAATCGGAAACAGGCTCCAGGCTCCGAGCCATCAGCCCAGAGCCTGACGCGGGGCTCGAACCCACGGACCGCGAGATCGTGACCTGGCTGAAGTCAGACGCTTAACCGACTGTGCCACCCAGGCGCCCCTAATCAACATTTGTTAATAAAAGTGTGATTATCCAAGTTGGTCATCCACCCACTGTATTTACTCATAGACACCATACATATTTGACGAGATACATATTTGACAAGATTAAGTAGGCTCAAACAAATGTGTTATAAAACGTGAAGGCAAAGCTACAAAAGAGAACTCTAAAGCTTGTTTTGGCAAAGGTGCCTTAACTAAATAAATATGTGACCCAGCAAGGCAAAATCTTGAAAGTCATACCGGTCCTGTTCACACAAAATTCAGTATATTTTAGGTTAGTTTATTCAAATGTACTATATACTCTTTGGATATCTACCCTCTCATTAATTTCCACTTAGGGTAAGGAGAATTTATGCTACATATTATTTTAATATGGTATTTTGGTGATCATTGGTTTCTTGATGGATATTAATATGGTTCTGACCACAGCACGGATTTTGAACAATAAATTAAATTAAGATGGTATATTTTTAGTGCTCAGTAGCACACAAAAAATGCCGATGTAAATTTTAAAAACATCACACGTAACAGTGTCCATGTAGAAGAGAGAAATTCTGTCTCAGGTATTAAAACAAAACAACCATGGGGCCCCTGGGTGGCGCAGTCGGTTAAGTGTCCGACTTCAGCCAGGTCACGATCTCGCGGTCCGTGAGTTCGAGCCCCGCGTCAGGCTCTGGGCTGATGGCTCGGAGCCTGTTTCCGATTCTGTGTCTCCCTCTCTCTGCTCCTCCCCCGTTCATGCTCTGTCTCTCTCTGTCCCAAAAATAAATAAACGTTGAAAAAAAAAATTAAAAAAAAATAAATAAAACAAAACAACCTCAAAACATCAAATTGTGTTATACACATTCAAATTCTATCAGTTCAGTAATTTTGAATTAACAAACATACCAAGTAAAAAGGCCTCCTCTTATCACTTTAGAAAGAAAGTGAGTTCCCTGAAGTGTAAGACTGAAAATCAACTCAAGGGATATCGGGAAACAACCCTAAGGAGCCTATAAAACCAATTAACTCAGCACTATTCTAAGTTAACTTTTAAACTTTTGTACATGAAACAAGTTTTGTAGGTATGAGACACTGAGGACAAAATGCCCAGTTACCCACAATCTACTAGGGAGTAGTACATAATAATGATTTTGAAGGCCTAGAGATGCCTCACTTAAATATATTCCTATCTCTTCACCTCAGAAGTAATATGTTTTGTTTTAATTATTGCCATGATTTTCAAAGTTCATAGACTTTACCTTTACAACAGTATTCTCTTTGGAGAACAAGTGAGCAGGAAGTTGAATACTCCTCCCTATCCATCCCTCTAAAGTGTCACCTATTACTAACCTCCTGCATTGTGTGACTTATTTATTACAGTTGACAAGTCAATATTGATATATTATTCTCAACTACAGTCCTCACCTCATTGGGGTTCACTTTTCATCTAAGTGTTATGACAAATTCATATGTTCTATAGCCAAGATTACAGTATCATACAGAATAGTTTCTCTGCTCTGAATATCACCTCTTCTCCACCTACTCATTCTGTTTCCAACTTAACATCCCCACTCCCTCCAAGAGGGACTCCCTGGTAACCATTGACTTTTTATTTTCTATGGTTTGGTGTGTGTGTGTGTGTGTGTGTGTGTGTGTGTGTGTGTGTGTGTGTATGTATTTGGAATATATGTATGTATTTGGAATCAGACAGTATGTAGGCTTTCCCAACTAGCTTCCTGGACACTCAACAATATGTATTTACAATTCTTCCCATGTCCTTTAGTGAGCTCATTTCTTTTTATCATTGAATAATACTCTATTTTATAGATCTACCACACTTTGGTTATCTATTTCCCTATTGAAGGGCATCGTGGTTAAGTCCAACTTTTGACAATTATGAATAAAACTTCTGTAAACATTTGTCTGCAGGTCTTTATATGTACATAAGTTTTCCACTTATTTGCATAACACAATTGCTGGGACATAATCGAAGAGTGTGTTTACTTATGTAAGAAAATGTAAAATTGTCTTCCAAAGCAGCTGCTTCACTTTGCATTCCAACCAGCAGTGAATGAGTTTCCTTGTCCCACATATTCAGGAGCATTTGGTATTGTCAGTGTTTTGGATTTTAGCCATTCTGTTAAGTATATAGTGGTATCTCACTGTGATCTGCAATTTCCCAATGACATATGATGTTGAGCATCTTTTCATATGTCTACTTGCCATCTGGGTGTCTCCTTTGGAGAGGTATCTGTTCAGATATTTTACCCACTATTTAATTGGATCTTTTGTCTTCCTATTGTTGAATTTTAAGTGTTATTTGTATCGATTTGATAAAAGTCCTTTATTAGAAATGTGTTTTGCAAAAATAGCGTCCCAGTATGTGGCTAGTCTTTTCATTATCTTAACAGAGCAGGAGTTTTAATTTTAATGAAGTCCAACATACCAACTTCTCTTTCATGGATCACGCCTCTGGTGTTGTATCTAAAACTCATTGCCAAACTAAGGTCACCTAGATTTTCTCCTATGTTATCTTCTCGGGAGTTTCACAGTTTTGCATTTTACATTTAGGTCTATAATCCATTATGACTTAAGCTCTGTGCAAGATGCAGGATGTGTGTCTGGATTCATTTTCTTTGCATGTGCATGTCTCGCTGTTCTAGCACCATTTTTTGGAAAAGACCACTCTTTCTCCATTGAGTTGTCTTTGTTCCTTTGTCAAAGGTAAGCCTACTATATTTGTGTGTGGTCTGTTTCTGGCTGTCTGTTCTGTTCCAATGATCTGTTTGCCTACTCTTTCTCCAATACCATGCTGTATTTATTGCACACCTGTATGATAAGTCTTAAAGTTGAGTAGTGTCAGAACTCCAACACTGTTCTTCAATACCGTGTTGGCTATTTTGGATCTTTTACCTTTACACATAAAATTTAGAATCAATATGTAACTATCCACAAAGCAACTTGCTAGGATTTTGAGTGAAACTGCACTGAACTGATCAAGTTGAGAACTGACATCTTAATAATACTGAGTCTCCATGAACATGAGCGTAAAATATGCCTCCATTTATTTAATTCTTCTTTGTTTTTGTCCATTAGAGTATTATAATTTTCCTCATATAGCTATTGCACATATTTGGTAAGATTTATACCTTATTGGTTCATGTTGGGGGGGCATTAATGTAAATGGTATTGTGCTTTTGATTTCAAATTCCATTTGTTCACTGCTGGTATGTAGGAGGCAACTTACTTTTATATATTAAACCTATATCCTACAAACTTACTATAATTAGTTATTAATTCCAAGAATTTTTTTCTTCTTTGAAATTTTCTTCACAGATGACCATCTCATCTGAAAACAAAGACAATCTTATTCCTTCTTTCCTGATCTATATAATTTTTATTTACTTTTTCTTGTCTTACTGCATTAGCTAGGACTTCCAGTACCATATTGAATAGGAGTGGTAAGAGGGAATGCCCTTGCCTTATTCTTGATTACAGGAAAAAGTTTCTAGTTTGTCATAGTTAATAATGTTTGCTGTAGGTTTTTGTAAATGTTTCTATCATGTTAAAGACATTACCTTTTTTTCCCAACTTTGTTGAAAACTTTTATCATTAAGAGGTCTTGGATTTTGTCGAATGCTTATCCTGCATTTACTGATATGATCCGATGTTTCTTTTTATCTTTTTGATGTGATGGACTACTTTAATTTGTTTTTGAATATTGAACCAGCCTTGCACACTTGTCCTTATGAATAAATTAGACAGTGTTCCCTGTGCTTCTGTTTTCTAAAATATATTGTAGGGGTAAATGGGTGGCTCAGTAGGTTAATGATCTGACTCTTGATTTCAGCTCAGGTCATGATCGCACAGTTCATAAGATCGAGCCCTGTGTCAGGCTCCATGATGTTAGCAGATTGTCTCTCTCTCCCTCTGCCTCTCTTTCTCCCCCCCCCCCCCGCTTGTACTCTCTCTCTCTCTCTCTCTCTCTCTCTATTAAATAAATAAACATAAAAAAATATAGTGTAGTACCATTTCTTATTTAACTTCTGCCTACTGGATCTGTTCATTTCTGATAGAGGAGTGTTAAGGTTTCGAAATATAATAATGTATTTGTCTATTACCTTTTGCAGTTCTGTCAGTTTTTGTTTCATGTACTTTGATACTCTACTGTGTCAACCTTAAAAGTAAAACAGCCCATTATTTTACCAGCAAATGGATTTATTCATGGATAGCAGAGGAACTGCAATTTAGGACACACAAGTTATAGCAAAGCCACAGACAGTCAGCGAATCAAAGGAGGGGATCCTTACTTTCTAGAGAAAAGAAGAAAGTGGGGAGCAGGGAACCTGGCCTGGATGGAAGTCCACTGGAGGGAAGCAAGAGTCCATGGTGGCTTTTCCCATTGCCTAGCTTGTTGCTGGGCAAGGACCAAATCTTCCTTCTTCCTCTTGCTGCGAACGTAACTGAGGACAAGTGGTCTGTGGGAGAGCTCCCCTGTTGATCCCCCAGCTCCATTTGTAAAGAGGTTTCCTTTATCCAATCTCATACCTTTCAGGGGCATACACATTAAGAATTGTTAAGTGTTCATGATGTATTAATCACTTTATCATGTAATAACTGTCTTCATCCCTGAGAACTTCCCTCACTCTGAAGTCTGCTATGTCAGAGGTTAATATAGCTACTCCTGATTTCTTCTGATTGGTGCTAGCATGGTATAGCCTTCTTCTTCATCCCTCTACTTTTATCCTCTTTGTATCTTTATATTTAAAGTGGGCTTCTTGTAGACAACTAGTAATTGTGTCTTGTGGTTTTTTTTTATTCACTCTGACAGTCTCTGACTTCAAGTTGGTATGTTTAGTCCATTTGTATTTCATTTGATTATTTATATGGAATGATATTGACCATATTTATAACTTTCCTGTTTGTTGTTCTCATTATTTGCTTTTTTTTTCCTATTCACTTTTTATGCCTTTTCTCATTTTAATTGGGCATTTAACGGAACCTCAATTTCTTTCTTCTATTAGCATTTACTTATTTCTGCTAATTTTTAGGGGTTGCCCCTAAGTTTGCAAAATATATTTACCACTGACCTTGTTCCACTTTCAACAGCACTCCACCATTTCATGGGCATTTCAAGTAACTTGAATTTATTGCCAATTCCTCTCTCCCATCCTCATTTATGTCATTCATTTATTGTATCTGTAAGTTGTATTTACCCAACACATTGTTGCTATTAATAATAGAACATATTCTGTTAAGCATATTCTGTTAAATTAAGAATAAGAAAAATAAAGGACTTTACTGCTTTCATTTATCCCTAGAAAAATGCTCTTCCTTTATGTAGATAACCGTCTCCCCCATATTATTTTACTTCTCCCTGAAAAAAGTTCTTTTAGCACACTTTCACGTTGGTTCTGAAGGCAACAAATTCCTGAAATTTTTGTTTGTCTGAGAAAGTTTATTTCCTCTTCACTTTTGTAGGTTAATTTCACTGGATACAGAATTCTGGGTTGTTGTATTTTTTTTCTTTCAATATTTATATATTTCAATCTACTGCAGCTGTTTTGCTTGAATTTCTGACTTCCCACTCTTGTGGCAGGTACTGGCCTTGGGCTTGAAAAAGAAGAACTTAAACATAACAAGGAAAAGATAACCTTATGCTTCCTAAGTGACAAATACCAGCTATTCCCAAATCCCATTCCTGAATCTGTGGCTGCCATCATCTCCTTCTCTTGGAAAGTTTTCAGAACACAGCATTGGGGTATTTTCCTGAAGTTCAGGGCAACACACCCAATTCAAGTTCTTCTTATAAAGCAAACAGTTATTATTATTTTTTTGAGATTCATCTTATTTGGTACAATTTGCTACTTTCTCCAGTCAGATTGCACACAATCCTACACATACACACAGAAACACTCCAGTGATCAGTTGGCCATTCCCAGTATGTTTTCCCTCAGCAGAAGCACTGCAATATAAGGCATCCTTACCAAATGGTTTCCAGTTTAAGTTAATCCAGTATTGAATTAGAAAACAGAATTAGCTTAGAAAACTTCTGATAATGTTTGTTTCTATAACATATGAACTCTCATTCTACTGTTTATGTAGGTTGAAATCTGAAGAGATTAAAACACTCTTCTTTCTCTTCTTGAGTTATGATTTGGTATTTTTTTTTATTTCTAATTAATATAATTAGGGACTATGACTTGGGGTGTATAACCAAGGAGACTTTCTAAGACTTAACATCCAAGTTGAACTTACTACTCACTCTCAAAGGGAACAACTGTAGGGGAACAAAGGGAACTACTTACATACTATCAAAGGGACCTAGGACAGGGTCCAGTCACCTAATATAGGATTTTGAAGACACAGTCATTTAAAAAAAGAGAAAACGAAGTTGATTCACACATTCTCATACTTTCTTCCCAAATCTATAATGAGATACACCAGTACATGAAGGATGAAAAGGGTATCTCACATTCTTATTTCCCTCTAGAAAGTAGAGAGAAGTTTTCATCTGTCATGGAGATTTGAAGTAAACTTTGTCACTTAACAGGAAGTGTCTGACAGCTACTGGTATCTGGTCTGTGATTACTCTGTCAACTTCTCTTCAAGCTTAAAGGGAGTATTTAAAGTGCTGCAGCTCTCTGCAGTATGCAGTAGTAATGAATCCATACCTCCAGGGAAATTTGAAGAGCAGCTAATATTATTATGAATATTCCTAACATTTGGGAGGAACTTTTGATGTTCAGCATGATTCACTAATTTTCCACTGTGCTAGTGATTTATTTTAGGGATCAATGCAAACACTTCCTCTTCTAGAATATTCCAGAAAAAAATTAAATACCAGAAAAATAATTTATGTACTCGACTGAAAATAGAACCAAATAATAATTAACAAAAAGTACCATGAGGTTTTCTTATATGGAAACTGTTACTTTCCAAGATGTTCTCAATAAAACAGTAAGCTTACTTTGGATTAATTAAAACCATGTTTTAAATGAATATATGATGGGATGGGGAAATTGTTGTGATGTAATGTTATTTTTTTAATGTCTATTTTGTCAATATTAAGCCAACTCATGAAAACACACATTCACATGCTCATTACATTTTTTTTAAGGAGAAGGAAATATCTTCACATTAAAAAAATGATATGCTTCATGGTGAAATATAGGTAAATTTTAGTTTTCTGTCATATCTCTCTAGATTCTCCAATTTTTCTCCATGTTTCTGACTTAACTGGGGGAATCTGAGGGGACCCTCTACAATTAGAGTGCTTCTCCTAAAGGCACAAGGACACTAATTTTGTTTCAAGATAAAATTTCCATGCTTCCCAGGTAAGCAATTATAGAAGAAAACTTTAGTTATTTAAGGGAGAGCTTTAATTTTATTCTAATTTTTTTTATTCAAGTTCAAAGAAAATATTCCCTTCAGCATAGCTGGAGATGAAGTATAATATTTTCGGCATAATTGTGAACTCATCTCTCACAACAAAAGCCGTATGAGGAGAAGTTAAGAGTGCCGGTCAGTAGGCAGAAAGATCAGGTCAGAACCCTGTTATTGTAGGCTCCGGGTACATGGCTTTGGGCAAATTGCTAACCCCACATAGTGTTGGTGAACATTAACTGAGCCAGTGTATTCAGACCAAGTTTTTAGTCTCATTATTACTGTAATCACATTAAAGAAAATTAAGCTTAACTGAGAAATAGTGAAGAATTTCTTTAATAATATCAGTGTCCATTATGTAACATTTCCTCATTTATGTAAAAACATTACTTCTCCGAAGGAGTATACATTTTATAATATTGTTTTCCAGGTAGCTTGTTTTATTCTGATATAATAAAATGTTACTTCCCAAATTTAGAGGCTTCCCAGTAAACGCTTAAAGAGAAAGTTGTTTGCAGTATAGATTTTCATTTCTCCATTATCTCATTGTGCAAATGTTATAATTGGCTGACTACCAACTTTTCAGGTTGAATGCATCAATACTCTACTGTAAGTATTGTCTGCAAAACTTTGGATTTTCATACTATACATATATTATACTCCAACATTTTAGGAATGCCTTTGCAAAACAAAATGCAGAAAAAAGTTCATGCTGCTGAAAATGTTTAATTTTTTTTCAAACATAGGCCTTACTTATATATTTTGATAAATCCAAATATATAATTGACTTAAGGGGCACCTGGGTGGCTCAGTCAGTTAAGCATCCAACTCTGGATTTTGGCTCAGGTCATGATCTCATGGTTCGTGAGACTGAGCCCCATGTCGGGCTCTACACTGACAGCAGGGAGCCTGATTAAGATCCTCTCTCTGCCCCTCCACTGCTCATGCTTTCTCTACCCCCCCACCCTCACCCTCAAAACAAATGAATAAATTTTAAAACTACATGTTATAATTGACTTAAACACGTAAAGTATATATCTGAATGTCAGAGAAGTAAATAAATTTTAAGAACCTTATTTAGAAATCAACTAAAAGTATACAATGTTTTGAAGATCCAGGGATAGGAAAAAAATGCTATGCATTTTTTAGTCTTAATTCTAGTATAGTTAACATACAGTGTAATATTAGTTTCACGTGTACGATATAGCAATTCACCACTTCCATACAATACCAAGTGCTCATCACTAGTGCCCTCCTTAATCCCCATAACCTATTCCCCCTCTGCACCTCCCCTCTGGGGGCCATCAGTGTGTTCTCTATAGTTAAGAGTCTGTTTCTTGGTTTGTCTCTTTCTTTCTCTCTCTTTTGTCCTCTTTGCTCATTTGTTTTATTTTGTAAATTCAACATATGAGTGAAGTCATGTGGCATTTGTCTTTCTCTGACTTATTTTGCTTAGCAGAATACTCTTCAGCTCCATCTATGTTGATGCAAATGGAAAGATCTCATTCTTTTTTATGGCTGAGTAATATTCCATGTCTATATTTACCATGTTTTCTGTATCCATTCATCAGTTGATGGACACTTCTATTACTTCCTTATTTTGGCTATTCTAAATAAAGCTGCAATAAATATAGGGGTGCATGCATTTTTTCAAATTTTCATTTTCATATTCTTTGGGTAAATGCCAAGTTGTGGGATTGCTGGATCATAGGGTAGTTCTATTTTTAACTTTTTGAGGAACCTCCATACTGTTTTCCAAGTGGCTGCACCAGTTTGTATTCCCACCAACAGTGCAAGAGGGTTCCTTTTTCTTTGCATCCTTGTTACCATTTGTTTCTTGTGTTTTTGATTTTAGCCATTCTGACAGGTGTGAGCTGATATCTCCTTGCAGTTTTGATTTGCATTTCCCTGATGCTGAGGGATGTTGGGCATTTTTCAACATACTTTGGCTATCTGGATGTCTCCTTTGAAGAAATGTCTTCTGCCCATTTTTAATTATATTGTTTTGTTTTGTTTTTTTTTTGGTGTTGAGGTTTATGAGTTCTTTATATATTTTGGATATTAATTCTTTATCAGATATGTCATCTGCAAATATCTTCTCCCATTCAGTAAATTCTCTTTTAGTTTTGTTTGTTGCTTCCTTTGTTATGCAGAAGCTTTTTATTGTGACGTGGTCCCAATAGTTTATTTTTGCTTTTGTTTCCCTTGCCTCAGTAGACCTGTCTACAAAAATGTTCCTATGACTGATGTCATAGAAATTACTGCCTGTGTCCTCTTCTAGGGTTTTTATGGTTTCAGATAAGGTTTAGAACATGGGTGCTAGTAAAGTTTTATTCTGCTGTATTAAAAAATTATTCAGGCTAAATTTACCATCCCGTTGCCATGACAATGTGCATTTTACCTAATGGAAACATTTGGAAAAGGAAAAAGAAAAAAAAAAACCTAAGTTCTAGATAATGTTTTGCTCTATAATATGTGGCTGATACTTTACACTGTTTTAATCAATTTTAAGTTAAATATTACTTACTCACATCATAGCTGACTAACTCACAGAAAAGCAGGATTGATTCTAAGTTCTCCACAGCATTAAAATTATTTCTTAGTTTTATATACTATACGAAAATGTGTCTTTTTCTAATGAAATCACTAAATATTTCCAGAAGTCAGTTTTCCTAATTAAACACTTAAGTTCGTTAGAACTCTCCTACAAACATGTAGAGATGTAGAGAAAAAATAAATTTTGTCATTAATACCTCTTTAGATCACAACTGAAATTGAGTATTTATGAAACTCGTTTTCTAAAAGACAAATTTCTTTTACAACATCTTACTTTACCACAAAGAAGGACATCATTTGGGCCTAAGTCTTCTTGTTAATGTAACATCTCTATATTTAATTAAATAATGAAAATATTCAATTGCTAATTTTCTTTTCTGTTGGAGTCACTGTGCCACAAAACTGCTTTTTATTTTTGCTTAATTATTTTTATTTTTCCCATGAAAATGGGTGAAATTTGGCTCTGCTTGACTTTTTTTTATTTCTCCCTTTGAATGAGTGTGAGGTGTATTTTCACAGATGGCTGGTGTGGCCTGTGGAAGGCAGGCATAGGCTCATCGTCATTTAAATGATTTCCAGGTCATGCCTTATTAGCTACAGGAGTGAATGGTACTTAGTACATTATAAAGCCTGCATTCCTTAACCATTTTCATTAAGTTCCTGATACAGTCCGAATGACTGACGAGAGGAGGAAGGGGAAAACCAACAACCCCCACCGCCCCCCCCCCCAAATTGGTGTTTCAGAAAGAACCTCACACAGGGATCATGTGCTTCTCATCTCCAGTGTGGAGAACTCAAATGTATAAATATTTCAGATGGGGCTCCACTCTGGGAATAAATCCATGCTTGTTAACTTGTAGTAGGAAGATTTAATACACAGAAAAAGAGTTTCCACTTTACAACGGAATTGTGCAAAGTTGAAGCACTCATGTAGATTTTAACCACTGGGGACAAGATTCAGTAAAACTTGGAGTCTGACTTTTGCAGCTAAAAATTGATCAGCAGAAAGAACTCCTTGGAGCTAATGTGTTAGAAAATGAGATTTTAACCAAAGTGGTTCTAATCCTCAAAACACAAGATAATCTGTTAGGCCACATTTTCTCTCTTCACAACAAAAGTAAGAGGTGTTAGGTTATAGGTCCAGCTGCTGCCA
The DNA here is from genome assembly GCF_018350175.1 of Felis catus. Lineage (NCBI taxonomy): Eukaryota > Metazoa > Chordata > Mammalia > Carnivora > Felidae > Felis > Felis catus. The sequence goes on along the minus strand of NC_058378.1, from coordinate 2,141,234 downwards.
AGACAGTTGGGCATTCCAGACTTTCCTGGGGCCCTGAGAGGACACCGGACCCACTGGGAAGAAAGCTTTCAAACGGAAGAGGATAATCACGTCCGGTAGAGAGAATCTCTCCTGTGAAGAACGCTGGCTGGACAGTGTTCCAGACCTCTCTTTCCAGATTCCTCAACACTCACTCCACTACTACATCTTGTCCGTATATTTTACTCCCTAAAAGTATATGATTTGTTCTCATTAGGGATACCTGACTTTGTGTTTTGGTGGGGGACCCACTTGTGTCTCATTGCCAGCCCTCTGCACACACTCCTGCCTTCTCAGATGGGCAGTCCTGTCCCTGAAATGCACCGCAGGGGCCTCGGGCTTCAGCATCTCTAGGGACGCGTTCCAGGGCCAGCCCGGGGCTCCCGCGCAGCAGCCCAAACCAAGGTCTCCACACAATTTTACTTCAAACGCTCATCGCCATCCTCCTCTCCTGCCGGAGGTTCAGCAGTGCTTTGCGAGTGCCCCACGGACAGCCTCACCCAGCACGCTGCCAGAGCCTCCCATGCAAGCTTCCCAAACCCAATTTCTCTTCTGCCCTCACCGGTCGCCCCCAGCTTCCCACTTCCTTTCCAGGTGCAACCTCATTGCGCCCTGGAAGAGCCTTCCAAGGTCATTCCAGCTCTTCCTTTCATCTCTTGTTTTCAACTGGGTGTTTCCTGTTCACGCACTTCTACTCCTTTCACTCTCCTTTTTAATCAAGATGTAATCACCACGTTTCAGAATCTCATTTGCATTCTGGAATGCCAGAGTGAGGTCCAGGCACTGGATCGCCCTGGATGGAAGTGCTCCTGCAGCAGAACCGGTGGCCCGCGGGGAGCGCCCGGGCAAGGCCGCTCCCGCACTGGTGATGCCCAATTGTGACGCTCTGTGCAACATTTCCAGGTGCTCGCACTCTACCCCTCCACACTAGGGAGCTGAGTTTCCCCCCCTAAACTTACGTGGCATCATCATCTTCAAACAGTGAATGACGGTCAGTCCAGACTATTTTCAGTGTTTGGAAGGTCCACTCCACCATTACTGGCCTCTGTGACTGCTGACAGTTTGCTTCCCTCTCATCATCTCCATTTCACCACGCCATGAAGAAACCCCTAATGTCCTCAAAGATTCAGCTCAAGGGATTTATTTTCTCCTGAAATTGTTTTTCTTTAAAGCGATCTCTCTTCTGAAGTCCCCACGGATTCTCCATCTCTCTTATGCATTTACTACGTTCTACTGGACACATTAACATCATCTTCCCTAATTCTGTCCCCTTCCTAATCATTCATGACATGAGCAACTTCCCATATGTCTTCTAGATACTGCCATATGCCTTCTATAAAGCTTTGAATGTTCAATACACGATTGTTGAATAAGTAAAATCATTATGCTAGCAAAAACATCGATATTTGTAAGATGGTAATATTCTTTATGTACTCTATCTTTAAGGCTTTATCTGTAACATATTTTTCGTATTAACTTTTTTTTTTTATGTCTCAACTGTTTCAGTCCTTTACTTTTCCTGGTCCTCCAATAATCAAATGAAGTGTTCTCTGGCTACACACCGTGCCGTGAGTTTACCCCCCACCAACTTCAGCGATTTCTGACAACTTACCTCAATGCGAAAAACATACCCATTTTGGTCTGTAGTTCAAAATACTCTTAATAGGATGTTTTATTATAGAAACAGAGGAAAAAGCATGTCTAGGAAATGTGACAAAACAGGCAAACAATGAATTTGATGGATACTTGAAAACAAGCCTCTTTATCATTCAGAGGAAAGTTACACTGTCCGGGTGTAATTATGTCATCGGAAAGGTCCCTATCTTGACATTTGCTCATCACTCTGTGTTACATCACAATTGTGACTTGACCAACACACATTTACTGTTCATCCAAAAAGTGTACAATTAATGTTGACAGCTTAGAATAGCCTCCCTTCTAGTTTGCACAGTAAACTCAGTAAAATATGCACCGTTCTCTCCACACAAATGGCCTCTGTAAACTCAAAACAGCAATCTCCCATTTTAATGACAGCTGGGATGTCAAAATAATAAGCATTTAATATAAATTTTGAAGCTGCTGCCGGAACCCTATGACGAAGGATTACTACGACAGAATAACTGTTTGTAAAACTCAGGTAACAAGCACAATAGCATGGTGATCCAGCAAAGGAACGAAGAAAATTTTCAATTCTTTCCTTGAAAAAAGGGGGAAGGTAGGTAACTCTTGTGAAAAAACTATTTTCTGAACAATAAATCCAAGATTGCTAGTGATAATGACGGCTAAAAAATAAATAATTTAGTATTAAACTTGAAGCGTTAGATGTTAAAGGTGGGGGGGAAAAGAGAGGAGAGTAATACATAATTTATGACTATAACCATGTATCACATAGAAGCTGTGTGTGGAAGACAAATTTTTTTTTCAATATATGAAATTTATTGTCAAATTGGTTTCCATACAACACCCAGTGCTCATCCCAACAGGTGCCCTCCTCAATGCCTATCACCCACCCTCCCCTCCCTCCCACCCCCATCAACCCTCAGTTTGTTCTCAGTTTTTAAGAGTCTCTTATGCTTTGGCTCTCTCCCACTCTAACCTCTTTTTTTTTTTTAATTAATTTTTTTTTTTTGGAAGACAAAATTGTAGCACAGAAAGAGCTAGTTTAAAATCTTTGTGGCCATTTTTAAACCAAAACCTCAAATAAGTAACACTAATTTATCTTTGTTTTTCCTAATGCAGAAGGGGTCAAAACATCCACATTGCCCTTTTCATAGGAATATAGTCGCTTCCAACCCAGAAAGCATGGAGAATGTGTTCAGGTTTATATGAATGTGAGATATTAGCCTTTGGTTCTCAAGTAAATAATACACTTATATGAACTCACTGCTGCACGGCAGCAATTTCAGGAAGAAATATCAAGAACTGTAAAGTTTATAAAGATTTTTTTTTACTAAATTCTTTCAAGTAATCAGAAAAAAAAATTAGTATAGCGTTTTATTTTCCTAATAATTTACATTCATTGCAAATCTTCTGAATAGTATTTGTGGTATTGTTATATATCATTTGTGTCCAAAATTATCATTTCCACTGGTGTGAAAGCTAACCATACAATATGCAAAACAAATTTAAAAGTTCTATATTTATGTGAGTGAACAAACATTATTCTCCCCCTTTCATTTAAAGTGTAGAGATTGACTGAGTACTGTCTTCATTAAAAAAAAAAAAAAATCAGAGTTTTCTGCTTCTGTCCATAGCAGAGGAACCGTTATAATGGACTAGGGTTTCGGCCACAGAGAAGTATGAAACTGGGTGGGGTGTTTTCAGACGCTGGACAGCAGCCTTGCAGGCCAAGTCATTCAGACAAGGGAAAGTCGCAAGGGGAGCCCCAGGATAATGCAAACTTCCTGACTGCAGGTTCTTGCTGACTTCATCTAAAGGAAATGGCCCCAGACAGCACACTGATCTTGCTGGGCTCAAGAATAAAAAGCTGAAGTTCTGGGCCGACCGTTGGTTTTGGTGCAGGTAATGATCTCACAGTTTGTGAATTCGAGCCCTGTGTTGGGCTCTGTACTCACAGTGCGGAGCCTGCTTGGGTTTCTCTCTCTCTTTCTCTCTGCCCCTCTCCTTACTCACACACATGCTCGGTCTGTCTGTCTCTCTCCCTCTCTCTCTCTGAAAATAAATAAATAAACTTAAAAAAAAACCTACAATAGCAACAACCAAACCAAACCAAACCAAACAACAACAACAACTTGGAGTTCTGAGTTGCTGACATAGCTGAGATTTCAGGCAGGGTACCCTGAAACAGCAGCCGTTCCCAGAACGCACTGCAGAAAGCTGCTTGAGGCCCCTTAATTACCATCCAAATTACAGTCGTCCTTGCACAAATCAGGACCACACAAGCAGGCAGGGAATGGTTTCCACAGTGTTGCTGATGGAACAGAGAATTGGAGAACTGGATGTTATCAAAAGCACAGAGTCAGGGGCCCTGCCCAACCTTAGTGGGAAATCAAAACAAAATGAAACAGAAAACTTAGCATGTGTAGACTGAAAATCTGACCAATAACCAGGAGAAAAATCATCAATAGTATCAACAGATACATTGAAATTAGCAAAAATATGCTTTAAAACAGCTGTTATTTACTTTTTATGAACAAAGATTTAAAATCAACAAAAATATAATGAAGAAGGAGATGGGGATTATAATAAAGAACAGGAAACAAACAGCTGAGCCCAATGTTTCATGAATGGAAGAGTTCAATGGGTGGGGCTAAGAACAGACTGGCTATATAGTAGATGAAACCTATTAAACTATCCAAATTCAACTGCAGAGGAAAACAGTTTGAGCAAAAATGAACAGAGGTCCAGTGTCTTGTGGGACGATATCAAGTAGCCTAATGTCCATGTAACAGAAGCCCTGGAAGACGGGCAGATGGCATAAAGTAAGAGAGGAAACAGAGCAGGAAGGGTTTCTGCCCCTGGCCCCAGATTCGGCTGAACGGTGCCAAAAGGACTGAGCACAACATAAGAGGCACAAGGCAGCTGCCCTCAGCACCGCAGGAAAGGCGAGGCAAGACTGTGATGCAAGCAAAGGGACACTTACGATGTCACCCCCAGCTCCAACTTCATGTTTGTAAGAAACCCACTTTCAATATAAAGACACATCTAGATTAAAGAAAGGGCACTGAGGAAGATATGCTGGTCAAAAAAAAAAAAAAAAATGTACGCGCTTCTGATTGTAATTTGGACTGAAATCCACTGGATCTTCCTTGCAGTGTCTGATGGCTGGTGCTACTCGTTCCGCAGCCTCCTTCACACAGCCAACTGCTACCTGATGATCCGAGGCCTCACTGTCATGTTGGATTAGATTAGCCAGGGCCACCGGCCAGACCTCTCGGCGGAAGCACGTCCAGAGGGTCCTAGACTGCATATGTTCATGAAGCCTCCTCTGCTTCAGAAAACTGATGGAAAATGTGGAAAAGCACTCTGTTGTGTGCTACAGAATATTATCACCATTCCCAAGGTTGGGACAGAGCTCTGTTCTATATTCACTAAAGAGAATGGAACAAAGCTTTCCCAGATGTTAAAACTTCAATTTTTCCTATGTTTACAGTGACCAAGAGAGCCATCTCTCACACACAGAGACTCACAGAAAATGCATAAGAAAAATTAAGTGTTTAAATAAATAGGTGGATTAACACATACTAGATTGTTTTTAAGTCTGATGAACTTTGAAGGAAAGATGGGAAGGAAAAGCCAAGTACGAAATAATGTATATGACGCATTGTATGTATCATATGTTATAGAATATATGATTATATGTAATATGATACATGTAATTAATATATAATTATATATTATGTACATTGTTCATGTAAATATGCCGATAAAATATTTAAGCCTGTACTTTTTAAATTAAAGGTAGACCATGATCTTAAAGGGCTTATGGAAGTAATGAAAATATGCTATTGTATACATATAATACATCCAATAGTCAAATAAGCATTGTATTACTATAATTACAGTAGTAACACCTTCCCCTAGAAGTCAGTGAGAGAGCACAGTTTTAGTTAAGGAACAATACATTCTAGAGAAGATATCCAAGGCCCTTAGACTGGTTATCAATTTGTCTCAGGAACTTATCTTCAGTACAAGGATGGGAGACTTTGGAGCTTCTGGGGACTAACCACAATGGAAAGGATGATAAACAGGTGGGAAGAGAATAGGAAAAAAGAGCCAAGGTAAAACTTGGGAACACTGTATGTTCCACAGAATCCTTCTCCTGTGGCCCATAATTATTCATTACATTTACTAGGGCAACTGCCATTGAAAATAGTACATTTGAGACATCTATACACTTTAAACCTGAAAACTTACCCTGACTCATATTCTCAGGGTATGTGGTTTAACTCAATGTGGAGATATCACACAACAAAATTTTATTTTGTAGCAAGCCTGCAAAAATAGTGTAGACATTTGAATTTTGTTGATGGATTCATAAAGACTTGGCATTATATACACAAGACTTTATGAAACTATCCTCATTTAGATTATTTTGATAATTTTCTCAGCTTTAAACTTTAGAAATGTAGGACTCTTGTGAAAATGTAGTATTAGAACTTAGTAAGTTTGTTGTTTCAGCATGAACTTCCATCAAATCAAGTGCGTATAATGGTAGATGCCAAACGGGATACACAATTATCTATAGAATAACTTTTAGTGGAGCTCTAAGTTCACTTTAACTTTCAGTCCTTCTATGCAATCACTAGTTAAATATTCTTAGACTAGTACGCTAAGGAAATCTGAAGATAGGCAAAATCTGTTTGATCTATTCTAGGTGACCATTCTTAGCATTTTCATTGCCTACGAATACATTCAAGTCTTAGAGGTATTAATGATCCATATCTCTAGTGAACTGTGATCTTTCATTATTGTAATTCAAAGGAAAAACATTTCCATTTTATGAATTCAGATATGACATTAACATTTGTTGCTTGTAGATGAAGTCTTCCCATAAATAACTGCTCAACGAACCTGCCTTGACTTCCTTTTAAAGACCTTGAATTTTTACCAAAAGTTTTGTAAATAATCAAATGGAGCATAATTGTCAGGTAAATAAATTAGCATACTTTTTAAGTTTATTTATTTAGAGAGAGAGAAAGAGAGAGAACGAGATAGGGAGGGGCAGAGAGAGAGGACAGAGAATCCAAAGTGCTGTTAGCACAGAACCCGACGCAGGGCTTGAACCCACAAACCACAACATCATGACCTGAGCCGAAGTCGTATGGATACTCAAACAACGGAGCCACCCAGCAGCCCTAGAGCAGGATACATTATAGATTAGATGTTTTGCCATGTGAACAAGATGACATACCATAATCAGTTGACAAAGAATAAAAAGTATAAACACGCTTTAGAATTTCTAAGTCTCATCTATCTTTATAAACATTCACTTGCTATGGGATTCTGAAGGGAACGTCTAAGCAATAACCCTATGGGATTATTCCTGCTTCCCTCTTTGAGTTCCCACCGAGTGAAGTCCGTGTAGAAAACTATACGGCATGTGGATTCATTTAGGCTCGAGATTTCCATTTCCATCCCCCTGAACATGTATGAATCCATATTCCATAAAGGTAGCAAAGTAGTTAATTTTAATTATACTCCGGACAAAGTCATGATTTCTAATTGAAAGCTCAGTTCCTACTGAGTTAAAAATCACTGGTCTCAAAAATCAAAACTGCCATATTGATGTATTTATTTCCTCATATTTCTGAGTGTACATGGTGACCTAGCCATCAAGAGCCTACTTCTTTCGGTTCAGGTCTGACTAGGGGGCTGGGCCAACTGTAATACTGTAATGCTGATTTGATGTGCATTTATATTTGTGTATTCTCAAACTGGGTATAAATTAACGTATGCTGATTTGATATTTAAAAAGAAAATCTCATTTTGAGGAGACACACACACCCACAAACTACGAAAGTTAGACATCTTCTTTCACTCGATCCCAAACAGAATCTACAATGAACTAAGGGAAATTTCATTAAAATCAAAAATCCTTCCCAGTATAACCCCATCTCTGCCTCTGGCTTCTCAGGCTCTTAAGAAATTTGTTGTCAAAATGTCTCGTCAGGCACTTACCTCTCTTATCTTATCCACATAAGTTATCTGACTGTTTGCAATGTACTCAGAAAGAATGGAGAATAGTCTCTTAAAGCAAACTTAATCTTCAATCAAATTTTATGAGATCTTAGTTCCACAGTCCTTAAAAAATTCTTATGAGACAACATTTGCTACAACATCTTACTTAATAAGACCTCACTTTCACCCGTGGAGAACATTAAGTATGATGTCTAATCCGTGCAGATGTTAATAAAGAAGATTTTGCTTTTCCAAAAGTAAAACTGTTTGTGAACTGAAGTTTTACATACAACACTTACTTTAGATGACTCCTGACAAGCTGAATATAAACCTGACTTATGACACCCCAGAAGTCAATATTTTAAACATAAATATATTATTTGCCTTGAGTTATAATTGTTACCTAGTGCCACCATCTGTAACCTATTCCAAGTTGAATGAGTTGGCACAAAAGTCCCAAATTTAAAGGCACTCGGAAGTTTGCGATCTGTAGTATTTCTACTACCATCGTTTCTTCTCAGAAATCCAGGGGGAAAATACCAAATGTCAAATGTATAAATAATTAAAAAGGCACTCTGTGTACATGGTCAAACGGTCCCTATCAGTTCTAATTAAAAAAATAAACCTATGGAAAAATTAATATTTACCAAAGGAATATTTGCTTGGAAAAGAATGAATATCATTTTTCAGACAAAAGTAAAAAAAAAAACGATAAAACTTTTTTTTTTTTTCGTTTTTGCTTGTTATTCAGAGGAAGGGACCTGAAGAATTATAGCACTCTGTAACCATGCACTCAACTGCTCAGGTCCCAGAATTCACTGTCATAGTGAGTGTCACCCACACTGATCCTGATTTTCTTCTTTTTTTTTTATCTTTTTATTTTTTTATTTTAATTTTTTTAATATGAAATTTATTGTCAAATTGGTTTCCATACAACACCCAGTGCTCGTCCCAACAGGTGCCCATCACCCATCCTCCCCCCCTCCATCAACCCTCAGTTTGGCCTCAGTTTTTTTTTAAATATATGAAATTTATTGTCAAATTGGTTTCCATACAACACCCAGTGCTCATCCCAAAAGGTGCCCTCCTCAATACCCATCACCCACCCCCCCCTCCCTCCCACCCCCCATCAACCCTCAGTTTGTTCTCAGTTTTTAACAGTCTCTTATGCTTTGGCTCTCTCCCACTCTAACCTCTTTTTTTTTTTTTTCTTCCCCTCCCCCATGGGTTTCTGTTAAGTTTCTCAGGATCCACATAAGAGTGAAACCATATGGTATCTGTCTCTGTACGGCTTATTTCACTGAGCATCACACTCTCCAGTTCCATTCACGTTGCTACAAAAGGCCATATTTTATTCTTTCTCATTGCCACCTAGTATTCCATTGTGTATATAAACCACAATTTCTTTATCCATTCATCAGTTGATGGACATTTAGGCTCTTTCCATAATTTGGCTATTGTTGAGAGTGCTGCTATAAACATTGGGGTACAAGTGCCCCTATGCATCAGTACTCCTGTATCCCTTGGGTAAATTCCTAGCAGTGCTATTGCTGGGTCATAGGGTAGGTCTATTTTTAATTTTCTGAAGAACCTCCACACTGTTTTCCAGAGTGGCTGCACCAATTTGCATTCCCACCAACAGTGCAAGAGGGTTCCCGTTTCTCCACATCCTCTCCAGCATCTATAGTCTCCTGATGTGTTCATTTTGGCCACTCTGACTGGCGTGAGGTGATATCTGAGTGTGGTTTTGATTTGGATTTCCCTGATAAGGAGTGACGTTGAACATCTTTTCATGTGCCTGTTGGCCATCCGGATGTCTTCTTTAGAGAAGTGTCTATTCATGTTTTCTGCCCATTTCTTCACTGGGTTATTTGTTTTTCGGGTGTGGAGTTTGGTGAGCTCTTTATAGATTTTGGATACTAGCCATTTGTCCAATATGTCATTTGCAAATATCTTTTCCCATTCTGTTGGTTGCCTTTTAGTTTTGTTGGTTGTTTCCTTTGCTGTGCAGAAGCTTTTTATCTTCATAAGGTCGCAGTAATTCACTGTTGCTTTTAATTCCCTTGCCTTTGGGGATGTGTCGAGTAAGAGACTGCTACGGCTGAGGCCAGAGAGGTCTTTTCCTGCTTTCTCCTCTAAGGCTTTGATGGTTTCCTGTCTCACATTCAGGTCCTTTATCCATTTTGAGTTTATTTTTGTGAATGGTGTGAGAAAGTGGTCTAGTTTCAACCTTCTGCATGTTGCTGTCCAGGTCTCCCAGCACCATTTGTTAAAAAGGCTGTCTTTTTTCCATTGGATGTTCTTTCCTGCTTTGTCAAAGATGAGTTGGCCATACGTTTGTGGGTCTAGTTCTGGGGTTTCTATTCTATTCCATTGGTCTATGTGTCTGTTTTTGTGCCAATACCATGCTGTCTTGATGATGACAGCTTTGTAGTAGAGGCTAAAGTCTGGGATTGTGATGCCTCCTGCTTTGGTCTTCTTCTTCAAAATTACTTTGGCTATTCGGGGCCTTTCGTGGTTCCATATGAATTGTAGGATTGCTTGTTCTAGTTTCGAGAAGAATGCTGGTGCAATTTTGATTGGGATTGCATTGAATGTGTAGATAGCTTTGGGTAGTATTGACATTTTGACAATATTTATTCTTCCAATCCGTGAGCAGGGAATGGCTTTCCATTTCTTTAAATCTTCAATTTCCTTCATAAGCTTTCTACAGTCTGATTTCTGTCTATTGATTTTGTATCCTGCAACTTTGCTGAATTCATGTATCAGTTCTAGCAGACTTTTGGTGGAGTCTATTGGATTTTCCATGTATAATATCATGTCATCTGCAAAAAGCGAAAGCTTGAATTCATCTTTGCCAATTTGGATGCCTTTGATTTCCTTTTGTTGTCTGATTGCTGATGCTAGAACTTCCAGCACTATGTTAAACAACAGCGGTGAGAGTGGACATCCCTGTCGTGTTCCTGATCTCAGGGAAAAAGCTCTCAGTTTTTCCCCGTTGAGGATGATGTTAGCTGTGGGCTTTTCATAAATGGCTTTTATGATCTTTAAGTATGTTCCTTCTATCCCGACTTTCTCAAGGGTTTTTATTAAGAAAGGGTGCTGGATTTTGTCAAAGGCCTTTTCTGCATCGATTGACAGGATCATATGGTTCTTCTCTTTTTTTTTTTTGTTAATGTTATGTATCATGTTGATTGATTTGCGAATGTTGAACCAGCCCTGCATCCCAGGAATGAATCCCACTTGATCATGGTGAATAATTCTTTTTATATGCCATTGAATTCGATTTGCTAGTATCTTATTGAGAATTTTTGCATCCATATTCATCAGGGATATTGGTCTGTAGTTCTCTTTTTTTACTGGGTCTCTGTCTGGTTTAGGAATCAAAGTAATACTGGCTTCATAGAACGAGTATGGAAGTTTTCCTTCCCTTTCTATTACTTGGAATAGCTTGAGAAGGAGAGGTCTTATCTCTGCTTTAAACGTCTGGTAGAACTCCCCTGGGAAGCCATCTGGTCCTGGACTCTTATTTGTTGGGAGATTTTTGATAACCGATTCAATTTCTTCGCTAGTTATGGGTCTGTTCAAGCTTTCTATTTCCTCCTGATTGAGTTTTGGAAGAGTGTGGGTGTTCAGGAATTTGTCCATTTCTTCCAGGTTGTCCAATTTGTTGGCATATAATTTTTCATAGTATTCCCTGATAATTGCTTGTATCTCTGAGGGATTGGTTGTAATCATTCCATTTTCATTCATGATTTTATCTATTTGGGTCATCTCCCTTTTCTTTTTGAGAAGCCTGGCTAGAGGTTTGTCAATTTTGTTTATTTTTTCAAAAAACCAACTCTTGGTTTCGTTGATCTGCTCTACAGTTTTTTTAGATTCTATATTGTTTATTTCTGCTCTGATCTTTATTATTTCTCTTCTTCTGCTGGGTTTAGGCTGCCTTTGCTGTTCTGCTTCTAGTTCCTTTAGGTGTGCTGTTAGATTTTGTATTTGGGATTTTTCTTGTTTCTTGAGATAGGCCTGGATTGCAATGTATTTTCCTCTCAGGACTGCCTTCGCTGCATCCCAAAGCGTTTGGATTGTTGTATTTTCATTTTCGTTTGTTTCCATATATTTTTTAATTTCTTCTCTAATTGCCTGGTTGACCCACTCATTCGTTAGTAGGGTGTTCTTTAACCTCCAGGCTTTTGGAGGTTTTCCAGACTTTTTTCTGTGGTTGATTTCAAGCTTCATGGCATTGTGGTCTGAAAGTATGCATGGTATAATTTCAATTCTTGTAAACTTATGAAGGGCTGTTTTGTGACCCAGTATATGATCTATCTTGGAGAATGTTCCATGTGCACTCGAGAAGAAAGTATATTCTGTTGCTTTGGGATTTAGAGTTCTAAATATATCTGTCAAGTCCATCTGATCCAATGTCTCATTCAGGGCCCTTGTTTCTTTATTGACCGTGTGTCTAGCTGATCTATCCATTTCTGTAAGTGGGGTGTTAAAGTCCCCTGCAATTACCACATTCTTATCGATAAGGTTGCTTGTGTTTATGAGTAATTGTTTTATATATTTGGGGGCTCCGGTATTCGGCGCATAGACATTTATAATTGTTAGCTCTTCCTGATGGATAGACCCTGTAACTATTATATAATGTCCTTCTTCATCTTTTGTTACAGCCTTTAATTTAAAGTCTAGTTTGTCTGATATAAGTATGGCTACTCCATCTTTCTTTTGGCTTCCAGTCGCATGATAAATAGTTCTCCATCCCCTCACTCTCAATCTAAAGGTGTCCTCAGGTCTAAAATGAGTCTCTTGTAGACAGCAAATAGATGGGTCTTGTTTTTTTATCCATTCTGATACCCTATGTCTTTTGGTTGGCGCATTTAATCCATTTACATTCAGTGTTATTATAGAAAAATACGGGTTTAGAGTCATTGTGATATCTGTATGTTTTATGCTTGTAGTGATGTCTCTGGTACTTTATCTCACAGGATCCCCCTTAGGATCTCTTGTAGGGCTGGTTTAGTGGTGACAGATTCCTTCAGTTTTTGTTTGTTTGGGAAGACCTTTATCTCTCCTTCTATTCTAAATGACAGACTTGCTGGATAAAGGATTCTCGGCTGCATATTTTTTCTGTTTAGCACACTGAAGATACCGTGCCAATCCTTTCTGGCCTGCCAAGTTTCAAAAGAGAGATCAGTCACGAGTCTTATAGGTCTCCCTTTATATGTGAGGGCACATTTACCCCTTGCTGCTTTCAGAATTTTCTCTTTATCCTGTATTTTGCCAGTTTCACTATGATATGTCGTGCAGAAGATCGATTCAAGTTATGTCTGAAGGGAGTTCTCTGTGCCTCTTGGATTTCAATGCCTTTTTCCTTCCCCAGATCAGGGAAGTTCTCAGCTATAATTTCTTCAAGTACCCCTTCAGCACCTTTTCCTCTCTCTTCCTCCTCTCGGATACCAATTATGCATATATTATTTCTTTTTAGTGTATCACTTAGTTCTCTAATTTTCCCCTCATACTCCTGGATTTTTTTATCTCTCTTTCTCTCAGCTTCCTCTTTTTCCATAACTTTATTTTCTAGTTCACCTATTCTCTCCTCTGCCTCTTCAGTCCTAGCTGTCGTCGTTTCCATTTTGTTTTGCATTTCGTTTAAAGCACTTTTCAGCTCCTCGTGACTGTTCCTTAGTCCCTTGATCTCTGTAGCAAGAGATTCTCTGCTGTCCTCTGGCCTCAGTTTTTAAGAGTCTCTTATATTTTGGCTCCCTCCCTCTCTAACCTCTTTTTTTTCCCTTCCTCTCCCCCATGGTCTTCTTTTAAGTTTCTCAGGATCCACATAAGAGTGAAAACATATGGTATCTTTCTCTGTATGACTTATTTCACTTAGCAAAACACTCTCCAGTTCCATCCTGATTTTCTATAGAAATTGCTCCTAAGGCATTCAGATTCCTCTGGGAGAAGGAATTATAAAACCTAGATCTGATAATGTGGGAAACCTGCTATCAAAGTAGACACGGCAAGGAAGCCCTTAGCTCTTTTATTTACATGTGATTTCAGAGACGCTGAATTGCTTTTGTGGATTTAGGATATGCGGGGAAATCGTAGATCATGTATCTTGATCTACTTTTGAATTTCACTCTTGGCCTCCTTGAGACAAATCTGTATTATGCTTTAAAACTCTTCCTTCAGTGCATATCAGTATACGCCTCACAAGAGGACCTAATTCCTCAGAAAGTCATGACGGTATTGTCTGTCCCTCACTTTGACACGGACTCAAGCTGAAACGCACCACTGATGTGAAAACCCTGCTTAATATGTGTTAGGTTTTTAATGAAATTTTGCCTTATTTTAAATATACCTATCTTCACACATCGCAGTCCGCATTTGCCATACTCTTTAATTTTTTTTTTTTTTTTTAAGGTTGAAGCACTAATTTACATTGTAAGGAAAGGGAAAGCAAGTAAGCTTACCTATATCGAACTCTGGTTACTTTGTTCAGAAGCTTACACTGACCAGTATGAAATTTAAAACTTAAAAATAAAGAAGAGAAACATATTTGTCTTCTGGAAATTTCTACTGTCTTTGTTAACTTATTGTAAAAAAAAGAAAAGAAAAAAAAAGTCATTCTGACCACACGGGATTGTTTTGGAGTAAAAGGTGGGCTAGAATGCATTGAGATCTAAACTTTCTGGTGTTAGAATCCCTATCTCCGCTCCTGAGGTTAACAAATATATGTTTTCCCACCTTCTTAGAAAATGAGAATAGTTTTATGATTTTTACATTTGCATTTTCAAAATATTATTTGTATCATATATAGAAATACATTTCTGTTTATGTTTTATATTTGCAGTTTTCCTACCCAATCATCATTTCTCATTGCAATCACGTGACTGGGAAAGGAAACAGCTCCATAACAGCAAGCCAGGCCCTAAGAGGGAAGCCATGGTTTTCTCTCGTTGCCCATAAACAATTTCAAAGATCACCACCGTCAGCCACGGTCCCTCCAAACCACAATGGACATGGACCCAAACAAGAGCAGGCCTATTAATCATATGTGAGCATAGACAACAAGTAAGAAGTCTGTCCAAACCCCCAAATGAGCAAGTTTTCCTCTTTGCATTACAATGTGACTTACTGTTGCTTCTCTACCAATTGTTGCTTTAGGCCTGATCCATTTCCCCACCATTTACCACAAACATTGTTGAGATGCAGGATCACAGAACGACCTTGCTGTCCCAAGGCACTCAAGGCAAAGCAAAACACCTGAACCCTCTCCCAAATCACCCAGCGGCCGCCCAGACCTCCTAACACCCTGTCCCCGAGGAGGCCCTGTTTCTCACGGTCCCCGTAAGGACCTGATAAACTCTCCTCATTTCCTACATAGATGTCCCTGATGATCTCCAGCTAAAGGTCAACACGTGACTGCCAGCTGTGATTCTGCACACACAGGAACCTGTACATACGTGAGCCTGTGTAAACATATATCATTTCTTCGCATTTCCAGGACTTACCTGTACGGATGACCTCTCTTTCCCCTTACATGTGTGTACGCGACACTATCAGGATATAAGCTTAAGCCTTGAGTTGTCCTTTATTAACCTGTTTTAAATGTAATATATTTAAAATGTAATACATTCAAAATTTACATGTGAGCATGTAGACGTATTCAACATTTGTCTTTCATTTTTTTAACTACTGAAGTATAATTGACTTGCAGTGTATATTCGTTTCGGGTGTACAATGTACTGATCGAACAGTTCTATACGTCACTCAGTGCTCACCAAAAGCGTGGTCACCGTCCGTCACCACACAAGGTTATTACACTACTACTGACCACGTGCCCTGTGCTGAACTCTCCACCTCCGTGACTCACTTATTTTATAACTGAAAGTTCCTGCCCCTTAATCTCCTGTATCTATTTTGCCAATCCCCCACTCCCTCGCCTCTGGCAACCACTAGTTGGTCCCCTGTATTTGTGAGTCCATTTCTTTGTTTTGTGTTTTAGGTTCCACAGGTAAGAGAAATCACTTGGTATTTGTCTTCCTCTGACTTATTTCACTTAGCATCATACCCTCTAGGTCCATCCATGTTGCCACACATGGCAAGATTTCATTCTTTTTTACAGCTGAGTCATATTCCATTGTAAATATATCTCCTCTTCTTTTCCATTCACCTGTTTGTGACACTTGGGTTGCTTCTGTATCTTTGCTGTTGTAATGTTGAAATAAACATAGGGGTGCATGTATCTTCCTGAATTAGTAGCTTCATCTTCTTGGGGTAAATACTGGAATTACTGGATGACAGGGTAGTTCTATTTCAAATTTTTTAAGGAACCTCCATACGGCTTTCCACAGTGGCTGCACCCGTTTGTAGTCCCACCAACAGGGCACGAGGGTTCCTTTTCCTCCATATCCGCACCAACACTTTTTGTTTCTTGTGTCGTTGATTTTAGCCATTATGACAGGTGTGAAGAGATGTCTCCTTGTGGTTTTGATTTGCATTTCCCTGATGATGAGTGATGCTGACTGAACATGTTTCAGCATGCTGTTGGCCATCTGTATGTTTTCTGCCCATTTTTAATCAGGTTATTTGTTTTAGGGCATTGAGTTTCATAAGTCCTTTACATATTTTGGATATTAATCTTCTTTTGGATATGTCATTTGCAGTATCTTTTCCCATTCTGCAGGTTGCCTTTTTATTTTGTTGTTTCCTTCACTGTGCAGAAGCTTTTTGTTTTGATGCAGTCCCAATAGTTTGCTTTTGCTTTTATCTCCCTTGCCTGATGAGACACATCCACAAATATGGTGTTAGGGCTGATGTCCAAGAGATTACTGCCTCTGTTCTCTTTCAAGAGTTTTATGATTTCAGGCCTCATATTTAGGTCCTTAATCCATTTTTAGTTTACTTGTTGTGGGTGGTATAAGAAAATTAGTTCAGTGTCACGCTTTTGCATGTGGCCATCTAGGTTTCCCCACATCATTTATTGGAGTGACTGTCTTTTCCCCAATAATTGTCTGAGTGTCTACTCTTTGGACAGTCTTCTGTGTGCTTGGCAGCACTTGAAAAAAATAATACAAACAATATGCTTGTTCTCTAGCTAAGGAGCTACTATGTGCCAAATCCTGGTGTCTATTACCTCATTTTTAATACACACGTAACGTTAATATTGCCAAATATGTCATGCAAACAGAAGTATTTAAATAATTGTGGAGTAGAGGGAGAATGTTAGCATGAGTGGGGGAATGTGAGAACAATTTTCTATTTGTTAAAAGGTCTTGGTCTCTAGCCAATGTTCTCTTTAATCTGGTTTTGAAAGGCGCCCCGTTTCTGCCTGAGTTCACTTCTCTACGGTCGTGCCTTGCGGGAGGCAGTCACTAGCGTCGAAACCACACAGACATGCTTGTTCTTTCCTACGCTGTCCTGGGCCACCTGCCTCACGGGCCCGCGCCCTGCCTTCCAGGTGCCTGCAGATGACATTTCACTGACTAGTTGGCACTTTAGAACGTGGATCTCTAGCCTTCAGGCCTGCTCCCTCATTGCCACAGGCCCAGTTTCTAAGCAACGTCTAACATTGTCTGGCTTCTCATGGCGGCGCCCTACTCTAAAAAACTCATCTATCAGCTGAGTTATCACCTGCTGCTGGAAATACGTCTCGACTTACCAATGGCTTCAGGAAGTGACAGCTTGTTAGTCATTCATGTCGCAGCCAGCGCAGGGTTCTGGTCGAGCGGCCTTGCGTCTGCCTCTGAAGGGACTCGCACTCCTCCCTTGTGAGGCCTATGTTCTCCGGCTCCTCAGCGTCCTCCCCGTCATCCCAGAAGGTAAGGAGACACCCCCATATCCAGCACCGGGCCTGACATGGACAGAGATGGCCATTTGCACGTTCTTTTGGCCGGGACATGGGAAATTGCCTCATTTCAGTGCAAAGGAAATGATAAAATATGGCCTCACAGAGTGTGTGGTGGGGAAACGAACTAGGTTTTGGTGGACACGTCACTGTCCATCACAGGAACTTAAAGCACATTTAAACATTTTCACACTGATCTCGTCGTCACTGATCACTTTCCAAATCCATGGCAGCACGCAACTAAATTCTTCTTTCCAATTTCAGTGAAAGAATCATCATTTGTTACGTGACTCATAAAGATTAGAGAGAATGGCTGTTGTGCCTCAATACGTATGCAAGTTCTCATATAAAATGTTCTCTTGTTAATACCAACCAAATACTCATTGAGAGTATTTATCCACAGGCAGTAATGCATTGTGCAGCTTTTGAGAAGTTACAGGAAAAAGCGAAATTGTTGGTGTCTCTACCACATTCAACCATTTCTCTAACGCACTGGGAAGGACATGACTTACATTCACCTAGTTTCCGATCCCTGGGGTTGAGGATGGTCCCTTAGATTCCGCGTCTGAGTGCTATGACAGTCTGGACGGCAAAAACTTGGGCACAAAATAATGCACGCTCTTCTCATTTCTCAAATAACTTCAGATTCATTTGTGAGACGAGGAAACAAAAATGTTTACCTGATGGTAACTTGCTATTTTGAATACCTGGATGTGTTTTTTTAACTGGCGTATAAAATTGATGTTCCAGGAAGAAGTTTTCGAGACTGTTTTGTCACAATACAAGAAATAGGATACCCTTGAAATATGTGGGGGTTTTGTCTCTTAATTGACTTGAAGGATATCAAAAATACTACACATTTAAAAGGTAGAGAGTCCTCAATCAGAAGTCTACTTGAGAATTTTTCTTTAGGCTCTTATGTGGTCTTTACTCTTACTATCTTTCAAAATTGTTTCCCGTGTTTACACTGCATGGCATGAAATAGTTTGATCCTCGGTTTTTACAAGACACTGGAGGAAGTTGGTTGGTAGTTGGAGAAACTGGATAAAATATACAATTCATTGACTCATTAATTTTTGCTGTAGTTGCTTTATATGAGTTAGCAGATGTCATTCTCCACCCATCACTGACACCATGGGTGTTACTGGTCACAAATTTTGTTATTGAGAATTTGTTATTGAGAATTATTTTTTTCCGTTCTTATAGAAGAAGAAACTTCTCAAGTGCTAAGAAGACAATTCAGATTTAAGCACACAAACACTAAATTCTACGGGGATAAATAAGGCCATTTTCAGTGTCAGTCAGCAAAAGCTACATGAGCAGGAGTAAGAGAATAATCTTTCCAATAATTTGGCATTCAGGTCCTAATTTGGACACTGTTCTTGACTTTAGAAAATTTTATTTAAGGACAAAAGAAGAAATACAAATGAGAAATTGCAGAGTAGAAAGCAAATTGAAGGATTGGGAATATAATACATAAAAATATAGAAATTGGGCAAACATTTGAAAATAATTGGAATGACATTATTTTCACATATTCAGTCTGACTTGAGAAAAATATTTCTGAAAGATTGAATGGAAAATTGGTTACATTAAAAAAAATTAGGACATCAATTAAGTGACATTTTATTTATCAAGTACTCAGACTACCAAACTCAACTTTTAAAAACAGATTAATTATAAAAGTCAATACAAAATGTCTGAATATTGGGTTAAATTCCTATGTATTTTAATCCATTTGCAAGGGAAATGGACTCTGAAAACTTTGGTCTGGACACCCCAGATCTCATGCCATATGTTAAATTGCATTTAATTATTAAAAGGCCTTATTTTTCCTTTTGCTATTCTGGTATTCTGTTTAGCTCTGGATCTCATTACAAGGTAGTTTAGAAGCAGGAAGTGAGTGGTTGTCTTCAAATAAGCCACATGATAGAAACAAGAAGGTTCCATCAATATTGAAGGAAGAATTATTCAGTAATTCCTGGAAATTCAAACATCAGTCCATTTGGTGTAATTCAAAAACTCAACACCCATGACTATATCCTTGTGTCCCTGGAACATTATATATGATTTAATGGTGATCCAGAGAAATCAAGAGGCATTAATTGCAGACCAATATAAAGTTAAATCAAGAAGAGCCCTATTTTCATCCAAATGAGCTGCAAGTTTTAAAGCTCTCACCACACATGAAAAGATCACTATCCATAAAAGATCATTGCTCAGTGATGTTCTCTCCCAAAGAGGTGGTTCATTATTTCATTTCAAAAAAAAAAAATTTTTTTTAATGTGACCAATCTTGTAGCATTATATGACAAAAACAGCTCAGGAAATCTGTTCTTTTTTTTTTCTCTGTTTAAGTCATAATTTGTAGTGTGAATTTAGCACTCTTTACAGTAGGTGTATAAAACTACTTATGAGTTAGGTTATATTCAAAATTAAATTTTTTAGAATTTTAGAATAAAATTTCTAATTACGGCTATTTTATTACTGTCTTCTACACTCATCTGGCTGCTCAGTACCACAACATGTGTCCCAAAGGGACACCATGTTTTACAACAGAGAAGTGACTTCATCAGTTGAATTCACTACCATATTTATTTTAATTTTCAGTGGTTACTGGAGATAGATATCAGTCTCTGATTTATCACATAGACAAGGTCTCATTCCCTGATCAATTTTCTTGTTTTCTCTTGTTTCAAGATGTACTCAGGTGTCTTTTTTTCTACGTTGGTGAATCACACTTTCTTAATGTGTTTTTCACCACAGGATTTTGAAAGTATGTTGAAAGAGAGTTGATAGAACAGTAAACTCATGCTATTCCTGTAGCTGGTGCACCATTTGAGATATTGATTTTTCTAAGTTTCCTTTCCTCCCCATAGGCTACAAATTGCTTCCATTTTTCTGTTAGCTCATTCCATTTTGTCCTTCTCCCTTTGTTTAGTTCTTTCTTTTGTACTTACCTGGCTGTTTTACAACATTATGTATATTTACCCCCCCCAAAAAAAAGTTTTTTGAATCTTTCCATGTGGTAAATCACATTCAGAAGTATGTTTCTGAAAATTCCCAGATAATTCTAGCAACTCCTCTTCTTCATCGAAACTAGGAGTACCTGACCCCTGTAATATTATGTTCAAAAATGAGACAATGGTTTGGTGCTGTAATATGCTACATTTTCTTTGCTCTAAGGGATGATTTATACACCATAAAATTCATTCATTTTGTTTGAAATTCAATGATTTTTTTTGGTAAAAATCCAGAGTTGTACAAGCATTGCTACAAATTTTAAAACATTTTTATGACCCCACAGAGTACTCTTGCCCATTCGTAATCACTCCCAAGCTGTAGACAACCATGAATCTATGTTCCATCTGTACAGATTTGCTTTTTATGGATATTTCATATACATGGAAGCACATAATTTGTAGTGTTTGTCTCTGGGTCCTTTCATTTAGTTTGGAATTCATCCACATTAAAACATACATCAGTGTTCTTTTTTTTTCTTCCAAATAGTTTTCCATTGTATGGATATACCACAATTTGCTTTTCCATTCAGAAGTTGAGGGGCTTGTGGGCTACCTCTGTTTTTGGCTATTATAAATAATTCTGCTACAAACATCCTGTATATGTGTGTGTGTGCATGTGTGCGTGTATATATATATAATATATATATATAATATATATATATGTGTGTGTGTGTGTGTGTATATATATGTGTATATACATGTATGTATGTATATATATTTACGTCTACATGTGTTTTCATTTATCCTGGACATCTTGGAGTAAAAATTCGTCATATGGTAAATTAGAAAATTATTTTTAAAATTTAAAAACTGCTAAACTTCTTTCCAGAGTGGTTGCACCATTATACGATCTAACCAGCAACATACGAAGCTGGATTGTAGTTGAAGTTATTTGAAAGAATAAAATCCACTGTGATACACTTTAAATATATTCTGGAAATCAAATGTGTGTGTTACACACATGGGTACTGTATATTAAAACTCTGAAAATGTTTTTAGCATATTCATAAAAGGATCGATATTGAGTGCATTATGTAACATTTTACAATAATAAACATTTTAATGCAGGGTTATAATAATAAACATTTTAAGTGTTTTGTGAAGCTATTACATATCAGCATCATTCTTTCAACATTAATATATTAAGTGCTCCATCCTCTGTCCTGCGGACATGGCGTTGAACAGGTAGGTATAGTGACTTTCCACATACATATATACTGCACCACAGAGGACAAGATATCAAACGTAGTCACTACGTACCTATTATTTTGGTTGCTTTCTTGCTGCATAACACATTACCCCCAAACTTAGCATAAGCGTTTTATCTTGTGGGTCACGGTTCTAGGGAGAGTGAACGAGCAGTTCTTTCTTGGGGTCTCATATGCAGTTATGGTCAGATGTTGGACTGGGCTGCAGTCACCCATGGTTTTTTTGGGCTGGACCTCCAAGATGACGCAGCCCCACGGCTGGCAGCAGGGAACTCAGCTCAGCTGTTGACTAGAGTTCCTACAGGTGGCCTCTGTAAGCAGGACTTTCTCAAAACAGACTTCGTACATGGTGCTTGGCTTTTCCCAGAGCTAACATCCATGTAGAGTCAGATGGTGTCTGCATTATTGTCTAGGGCTTTTCTGTCTTCAAAGTAAACCTTGCATCACGTCAGATCCATTCTATTGCTTACAAGTGAATCCCTAGCGTTGACCTGAATTCAAGGGAAGGGAATGGACAACGGACTTCTCAATAGGAGGAGTGCCAAAGATTTTGGAAACATTTTAAAACTGCCTTATGCGCACTAATTTAAAATGTGATAAGTGCTGGGGCGCCTGGGTGGCGCAGTCGGTTAAGCATCCGACTTCAGCCAGGTCACGATCTCGCGGTCCGTGAGTTTGAGCCCCGCGTCAGGCTCTGGGCTGATGGCTCGGAGCCTGGAGCCTGTTTCCGATTCTGTGTCTCCCTCTCTCTCTGCCCCTCCCCCGTTCATGCTCTGTCTCTCTCTGTCTCAAAAATAAATAAATGTTAAAGAAAAATTTAAAAAAATGTGATAAGTGCTTTGGCGGACACGTAAAAGGTATAATGAATTAGGATAACAGCGAGACCTAGTTTAGACTTCTCATTTCAGTGAAGGCACTCTATTAAAAGTCCTGAATGATGAGCAGGAGTTAGAACAGAGTTGGAAAATAGTTGTCCAATAATGTGTGTAAAATCTAAAACAGGAAAGGGGCGCCTGGGTGACTCAGTTGGTAAAGCAACTGACTCTTGACTTTGGCTCCGGTCATGATCCCAGGGTCATGGGATCGAACCCCGTGCTGGGATCTGCACAGAATGTGGAACCTGCTTACGAATCTCTCTCATTCTCCCTCTGGCCCTCTCCCCTGCTTGCTTGGTACCATTTCTTACTTAAAAATTTGGAATAATTCACTTGTAAAACCATCCAGACTGTGTTTCCTTTTAGAAGGCTGTTAATAACAGATTACATTTAAAAAATAAATATAGGGCTATTCAGGTTATCTGTTTCTCCTTGTGTGAGTTTTAGTAGTTTGTGTCTTTCAAGAAAATTTTCCATTTCATTGAAGTTGTCAAATTTGTAGTATAGAGTTGTTGCTATTATTCTTTCATTATTCTTTTTGTTGTCCTTGGAGTTGGCAGTGATGACTCCTGTTAGATTCCTGATGTTGGAAACATGTGTCTTCTCTCTCTCTCTTTCTCTCACTAGTCTGGCTGGATGTTTACCAATTTTACTGATATTTCCAAAAGATTAGCTTTTATTTCACTGATTCTATTTTTTCCTGCTTTCAAGTTCATTGCTTTCTGATTTAATTTTTATTATTTCTCTTCTTTTTGCTTATTAGGCTTAATGCACTCTTCTTCCCCTAGCTCCCTAGTGTGGAGGCTTCGATTGTTAATTTTATCTTTTACAATATATGCTGCTTCTGCTGCATACTACAAGTTCTGCCAAGTTCTATTTTTACTTTAATTAAGAGAAATAAGAAAATATTTTAAAATATTTTTAGTAACATCTTCTTTGACCTTCCTGTTATCTAGAAGGGTGCTTTTAAATCTCCAAAAACTTGGGAGTATTTTCCTGCTATCTTTCTGTTACCGATTTCTATTTTAATCTCATTATGGTCTGAAGACATACTTTGTATGATTTCTAGTCTCTTAAATTCCTCGTTATGTTTCATTGCCCAAAATGTGGTTTACATTGGAAAATGTTCCATGAACTGGAGAAGAATATGTGTTTTCTAAAAAGGCTGATTATATTGAGTTGATTGGTAGTGCTATTTAGTTTGGCACACTTCTTTCCTGCCTTTTTGTCCCATCACTTATTGGAAGGAGGGTGGACTCTTTTTTTTTTCATTATTATTTCTCATTAACTTTTAGTTTGGGTAGTTTCTATTGGCATATTTTCCATGTCACTAATTATTTCCTCAGTTATTTCTGATCTAGTGATGATGAGCCCATCAAAGGCATACTCCATTTCTTTCTTTTTTCTTTCTTTCTTTTTTTTTTAAGTTTATTGATTTATTTTGAGAGGGAGGACGCCAGGGAGTGAGAAAGAGCACAAGCAGGGGAGGGGCAGAGAGAGAGAATGCCAAGCAGTCTCCATGCTGTCAGTGCAGAGTCCAATGGGAGGCTTGAACCTATGAACTGTGAGATCATGACCTGAGCTGAAATTAAAGTCAGACGCTTAACCCACTGACCCACCCAGGCGCCCCAGGCCCACTCCATTTCTGTTACACTGGTTTATATTTCTAATATTTTATTCTGATTCTATCGTAGTATCCATTTCTCTTTATGTTATACACCTTTTTTTCCATGGTGTCCACTTTTTCCATTAAAACGAAAGATGAGTCTGGCTCTGGTGCCTCCTTTATCTCTTCAGGCTGTTTTTCTTCCTTTTGTCATACTTTGACTCTTTTCGTTCTATCGTTAAAAGCCAGGCATGGCATACTGAGCAAAGGAACTTGGGGTTAAGGGTGTGAGGTTGGGGTTCATCCGGCTGTGAGTTTTGTGTTTGCTGTAGGTGTAGCCTTCAGAGACTTGGGTTTCTCCTTTGTTTTTGTTTTGTCTCTGTTGCTGTTGGGATTCCCTGAAGCCCTCTTCCTCACATGACGTCTGTACTTCGCAGCTCTTTCAGCTGAGATGAACTGTGTTTGCTCTGACGTCCTGTTTGTGGGTGGCAAAGTGAGGCGGAGTGGGAGCATTCCATGACCATAGGACCCAGTTCTGGTCATTGCCTCAGCTGATGTCCATGGGCTACCAAATTCACAAGTGTTTCTAAACTCTCCTCTTTCCCCTGGAGGATCAAGCCTCTCCCTCAGAGAATATGCCTTTGTCCTGGAAAACACTCTGGGAGTGTGTGTAAATTGGCAATCTTCCCTCCCCTGCTGAAGCCCTGAAGGACTTTTCTTGACTTTTCCCCTTGACACCATCCAGGGGTTCCTGGAGGAAAAGCCCAGCAAAGTGTGGTCCCTAATGCTGGGCTCCCAGGAATTCCCCATTCTCTCCGTAGCCACACACACCTCCAGCAACTCCTCACCTTTATGACCTGTTTCCTGCTTCCAGTTATGGCGCCTGTGGCTTCTGCTCCCAGCGGGCAGACGTCTGCTCCATCACCCGTTACAGCACAGTCGTTTGCCCTGCAACCTTATCTCTCTAACGGGTCCCAGAAAAGGCACTGATTTTAAAATCTCTCAGCTTCTTTCTGGTGGTAAGGGTAGGACTGACAACCTCTAGGCCCTTTACAAGTTGGAGCTAACACTGGACTTCTCAAATGAATAATTTTAAACAAAATGATCAGCGTGGCCTACACTATGTATATCTCCCCAATCTTACTTAAACTGTTTGATGATTACGTGTTTTGAGAGAGAGAGAGAGATACAAATTATCAAAAGTTCTATATAAATTGCCCTAACTGTGCCACCTTACCTCACACCATCTCTCTTAACTCCAGGAATGTGGCCACTTGGATCTCCCGCTTCCTCATCCACGCCAGGCTTCCATGACTCAGGACTTTTGCAAGACCTGGTTCCTCACCTTCCCGGAATGCTACTTCTCCATCTCTCTCTCTCCCTCTCTCTCTGTCTCTCTCTCTCTCTCTCTCTCTCTCTCACACACACACACACACACACACACACACACACACACACCACGGTTGACTATATTTTCATATCATTTCCAGCCCCAAGCAAAGAGCTTGGCACAGGAACCTATTTACGGCACACAGGGTTTATAGCAGCACAGGGATGTGAGATGCTCAGTGGCAAAAATCATGCCTTTTTTTCCCCCTTTTGAAATTTGAGATAGTTATCAGTACGATGCCCTAGTAAGTTTTCAAAGCATATTTGTTGAATACATTATCGTATTTTCTATTGTATCTCAAATCTGTATGGATTGCCTACTCTGAGCCAAGCATTATAGTAGGGACGTCACCTTCATCAACTCATTTAGTGCTCATGCAATATAAACAGATATTAACTACAATTCACAGATAATAACACTGGGTTCAAGAGGTTGAATAAATTGTCCACGGCAACAGTGCTGGCCAAACAGCATTGGAACCTGTGTTTAATAATAATTTTTGGTACATTTTATTTAGTACTGGCCATTTTGCATTATAGTAAGTCTTGGGTATCCAATTTACCCCATTACATGTGAAAACTGTCAGGTTAGAAACTAGGCCTGATGCGTATTTGGATCTTTACTTCCCCTCTAAGAAGTATAATTCAATAGTTTTATTCTCGGACATGTGACATAAATATTTCCAAGTTTTGTTACAGTTTATCCATTCTACCGATATTTATTGAGCTCCTACTGTGTGTTAGACACTTTATCCAGCACTAGGAAAATAACAATCACTAAAATGGTTATTTTACTTTCCCTAATAATTAGGGAGGGGCAAAACTAAAATTCTGATTAAGTCAACTTTAGAAAATCTAGCTTTATGATACAAAAATAATTTTAAAGTATAAAAATAGAATGATCCATTAAAAATGAAAACATCAATACAATTATCCAATGTGTGTTTATTTTTAGCTTTAACTTTGTTCATTTTCATGAATCTAACAGGATACTCTCAATAGAACAACTACACAATGGCAGGAGCCGAGCTCAGTGGTGCTGGAGATTTTTGAGATATTTCTGAAATACACCAGTCAGCAATGGAATGGACAGCGAAATCCCGCGAGGCTTTGAAAGCCACAGATGTCTGAGACAGACACAAGATCTACCCTTACCACTTCAAAGGTGAGATATGAGGTGACTTTGTGTATTTGCATTTTTGTAAAACCTACAATGAGAATGTAGAAGCAAGAATAACTGTTCACTTACTAACGGTCTGAGATCCTTTACCCCAAAAGCCAAGTGTCCAAGAGAAACCTAGAAAATAAAGGGTAAAGACAAAACAGGCTTATAGCCATTTGAGAAATTCTTTGATATTCCTGATGTCAAAAGACTTCACATGGAGAGCAATTTGACCTGTCAAACTTATTTCAAAATAGCACATTTGGCATAAATGTGTGTGAAACAAGAAACCACTTCTCCCCAAGGTGTAACAGGAAGTAAGGATTTAAGTGGATCTTTTCTGGACTCCTGCAATCTATATGAAATTCTTGTGAAGATTTCAGTTGCCCAAGCTTTAACAAGCGAGGTGCGGCAGGAAACTAAATCCCTGTGAGATTAATAAGTGGCTGGAGGAGAGAGGCAGGCAGGGGCATCAGCGATCATAGCCTGAAGGACAACCAGTCAGCAAATGAGGTAAATGGAGAATCATACGCACATATGGGGCCCACTCAACCACTACATTCCAGATCTCTACAGTAAATTGAGACTGGGAAAAAACACAATGAATTAGGAAATACAACCTGTTTGCCTAATTTACTTTGTTCATTTATTGCATGGAATTTCTATAGCTTTATCACGTGGTAACAACTACCATGAACAACTCATGCAGCTATTGTCACATACCTATTATATAATTCCTGGTCACTCATATCATTTCTCTTCTGGGAATGAATCTACCATAACAATGAGAGAATCTGTCCATCTGCCCAGCTGTTCTGCCGTTCTCAATGCCGCATGGTTCCAGTCAAGCTACATGAGCATGCTCAGAACAGGTGTGCAGGAGAGCACTGGCACCTCCCTCTTACTCCTTCTGTCTACCCCCCCTTCTTGTTTCTTCCCACATTCATTTCTCCAAACTGAAGGTAATCCTGCTGGTAATTACTCTAGAGGATGCGTGGGAAATTAACATTCGGAAGACACAGTGGTTCCCTGGAGATTTCCTATCTAATTTTCAAGAGTACTTTCCACACATCAGATTAAGAGAGCATTATTCAATAAGTTACTACCTTAGGTCATCCATTAGTTCATTTACTCACTTACATAGTCGGTCATTCAACGATCATTTATTAACTATCATGTTCCAAGAACTCTACCAGGTAGAAGGACGATGTTTCTTTCACTAATTGTATGAGTAGTGATCAGTCACTCATAAAATCATTAAATATATTTACTCAACATTTCCTTTTTTTAAAAGGTTTATTTATTCTTGAGAGAGAGAAAGAGAGACAGAGTGAGAGCAGGGGAGGGACAGAGAGAGGTAGACCTAGAACCCGAAGCAAGTTCCAGGCTCCAAGCTGTCAACACAGAGCCCGATGTGGGGCTCAAACTTACAAACCTTGAGATCATGACCTGAGTCGAAGTCAGACCCTTAACCAACTGAGCCACGCAGATGCCCCATATTTACCCCAAATTTCTAATAATGTCCTTAGTATTCCCTAAAGCATTACATTAGTTTTCATCATGAAATTCATCCTAATATTTGGTAATCCTAATATTTTAGGAGATAACTCTAAGCAGAAGGGACTAATGTAACTTAATGCAGAGAAAATTATATTTGTGTTAATAAAACCAGACCTATTACTGATCATTTGCTCAATCATACTATATTCCTATGTTCTGCTTAGAATTTCCTGTATTTCTGTGAATTATTCTTCACTTTCTTTACACTAAATCTTTTCTGCATTCTGATCTCAAAGAATACGCGGTATCCAAAGCATCCTGCAGTTTAGTGGGAAAGGAACTGAATTTCATTCAGGTATCAGGTCCTGATTCAAACCAACCCCTGTCTGTTACCTCAGCTTCCTGGCAGGTTCCACCAGGGGCAAAGTCTACGACACTTCTCAGAGCTCCTTTCAGACCCAAACCTCCCTGGTTTTAACGACATCTAGTTAAACAGTGTCCAGGCGTCGAACATTCAGTTACTGTCCCCTGTCATTATGAATTCACAAGGAGTTTGGCAAAGTTAATCTTGAGTAATCTTCCATGTTAGTCTCCGAAATAAAAGCAATTATAGTGGCAAATGTGTAATAATTGCAGCTTTTAAGGTTCACTTGCAGCTTACAGAAACAGTCATCCTTTTCTTTAATCCCCAAACTTAGCTAACAGGCTCCAATGCCATACGCAAATGCAAAGAAAATAAAACCCATTTCAATTAATACTTCGATAAGTACTGGATAAACACTCAACAATCCTATGCTCAAAGGCAGTGTTGGAGACTCAGAAGCTGGAGAATAAGAGGAAGATTCCGGAAAACGGGAATACTACTTCAGAAGCCCTTTACACGGTGTTTTAATCAAGTGTGCCCTCGTTTTCTGGAACCAGACCGCATGATTATATGTGACATTTATAAAGTATGCAGAGGTTTTCAAGTACTTTTCTTCACATAATCTTTATTCGTGTTTCATGATTCAAAGTGGTGAAAAGTCACAATAACCTACATATATTTCTCAAGGAGTTAAAATGTTTTAGGTACTGATCATGCTTCTTTCATAGAATAGTCGCAAAACTTCTGGGGAGGGGAGCAATATTATAGGTACTTCACTGACGAGGAATTAGAGATGCTGAAGACTTAATCCCTTGTTTGAAGTGATGTGATTAGCAGGCGTCCGCGCAGCCAAGAATCAAACCCACCTCTGCCATATGCTCAACAACCACATGACCTTGCCCGCAGGATGGCCGTGATTTGCATGAAATGTCACAGGTCAGTGTGAGTCATGCATTAGCACAGAATTTTAAACATTATTTACAGTTGAGGCAATGGAGACTTGAATACTGAGGGTCATGTAACCATTTCCGTTGGGGTTAGGATTGGTTTCTATACCTTTCGGTTCTAAGCTCATTGTTATTTTTAGTGTACCATAGCTGCCTTTATCACAGATAAAAAAAATAAATAAATAAAAATGTAGAGATCTCAGATCCACTTAAATAATCTTCTGCCTAACCTACTGGTGATGCGCCTCACAAACTGAGTATCTCCATCTAGAAACTTCTCAAGTATGCCCACCTCCCTCTATTCCCTTAACCAAACCAGCGTCCGAGCCAAGTTTTGTCAAGGACTAGAGTTTCTACATTAGGAATAAATAAATAAGTTCTTGCAGTTTCAAACTCAGCAAACAATGTATTTTAATTAAAATGTCTATCTTCCCATTCTTGCACTTAGGACACCACAGAGGGACTAGAATATCAAGTTGGCCCATTGAGAAAGACGCCAAAACGCCTTTTGTGATGTGCACTTGGAAATCACGGTCGCTCACCGGAGAGCTCTCGTCCGTGCTTGCTCTGACCCCATGAGTGAGGACTGGTGGTGTCAGAAGCCCGATTTCCCATGTGAAGGTGAGTCCCACAAAACCTGTTGGTCTTATTCGCCGCTGGATCACCGATCACCAGTGCCTACCACAGGGCTTGCTTGGTGGCAATGAATGAACGGGTGAACGAATGAATGAATGAATGAATGCAAGTATGTTGAACTGCCTGCGCTTCCATCATCCATTTCTCCATCATAAGGAAAGCAGTAGCAACCCCCAAATGGGCCGCATTAATGTGCCACATTGAGACCTCTGTTACAGGTCCTCCGACTGCCTATAACAAAAGATTAAGAGCGAGATGTCCAGCTGGGTCCGCACTTGATCGCACTGGCTTTTCAGCTTTGGAAGGAAATAAAGCTGCTGGTTGCAGAAAAGGGCTCTGGTAGGTTCCTACAGCTTCAAGACGCTCTTCTCTCTGACTTCCACACTGAGGATGTAAGAAAACCTGGCTGGACCATGGGTTTTGCTAGTTACTATATTGATGAGATTTGCTGTGATTTCAGGATAGAGTAAAAGATTGTTTTCCACGGTATGCTAGCAAGTCCTATTCCTGATCAGTTTTACGTGGTCTTGGAGAAAACAGATGATTCAGGTAACCTGGGATAGAAAAACGATTCACAGAAAAGCAGGAGCATGATTTGATTTCCATCTCTGAAAAACTTTTTAATCTTTAATTGCTTTTTGAGACACAGAGCGTGAGCAGGGGAGGGGCGGAGAGAGAGGAGACGCAGGACCCGAAGCAGGCTCCAGGCTCGGAGCTGTCAGCACAGAGCCCCACGTGGGGCTCGAACTCACAAAGTGCAAGATCATGACCTGAGCTGAAGTCAGACATTCAACTGGCTGAGCCACCCAGGCGCCCCTTAATTTTCATTTCATGTGAGTTTGCTTAATTTTATGATGTCTCCTATAAAAAAGATAAGTAAAATAAAGAAAAGGAGAAAAAAAGAAAATTTCTCTTGTGACTGTTTCTTCTCTTTAACTCCTACGTGCTTCTGACCTTTTATTTTCAGATGGGATACAAAAAAGCAGCCCCCCTTCCTCATACTGGACAAAGCAACATGGGCTGTTTCTAAAAGCCAAGTCCTAAATGTCTCAAAATAGAGAGAGATGTTTATGTTTTGCTCACATGAAGTCCAAAAATAGATATTGTTCCTGCTCTGCTGTAAGCCCTTCTCCTCTTCTTGAGGATTCAGAGACATGGCTTATTTTACCTTAACATGTCCCCAGTGGCTGCCGCGTTCATCAACACCAATCAGGAGGTCAACACCAATGTCTCTCGAGACGAAGAGAGAGAGAGGGAGAATGAGAAGGAGAGTGAGCAAGAAGCATAGGACTCCAGGCTAGGGTGTGTCAAGGAGTCTGGACTTCCCTTCAGATGAGGTGACTACTGCAACTAACATCCCGTTGGTACAGGTTAGACACGCGGCCCCAAGTGACATCACAGAATCCTGGAAAATGTGGTCTTGATGGATTTCCCAGAAGAATAACAAATGATTTTGTGAAACACTTAACTATTCTCATTCAAATATATAAAGAATGCTTATTTTGTAACACGGGATTCTGATATTTTGCACTTTCCCCAGAATTTTGCCTGCTTTCTCGTCTTCTAAACGTCCCTCCCCACTCCCTGGCTCTCTGGCTTTCTTCCTTTCCTCATTGAGACAATTAATAAATATCTTGCCACCAAAGTTCTGCTGAATCAGTGCAGCCCCACCATGCCTTCATGGGAGGGAGAGGCGTGTCAGTTTAGTTGGAAGAGAGACCCGGAGATTTTCCAGAAGTCTCAAATATTTTATTTACCCAATGACATTTGTTAGAGTGTACTTTTGTCTGAAGTGGCCTGGAGGACTTAGGGAAATAATGACAGTCTGGGAGGTAGGAGCTGCGCCCTTTTCTCTTGTGTTTCCCTGGGAGACATAGGCGTGGAAGAGGGCGTCCACCCCATGTGGCTGTGCTGGTTCCCAGTCACCGGCTAGGGAGAGGTTCTCTTCATCCTGGGATCATTGAGCCCCACTGCTCTTCATGACTGTCGGCATTTGGCACATATTTAAAAACTACAGTGCGAAATATGAAATAAATTGACCCGTCTGTCGTTTTTTAAGTGCTTATCACATGCAGCAAAGCATATGCATTTTATTTGGGAGAAGATGCCAGGTTATTTCCCAAGCTTCTAAGTAAGCGTTTATTTCAGTAAGGTTTGTATAAAAGGAGAAAATTCTATCTTTATTTTTAATGTGTTCATAAAAAGATAAATAAAGTTAGCTATGATTTTGACTGCCATTCAGAGAGATGTCTGGTAAAAAAAAAGTTCATTACTAATTATGATGATATTCTAAAAATCAGAAAAGGCATTTAATACTGGTATACCTATCACATGTCCACAAATCAAGCGTATCACCTCTCTTTGGTGAGTACTAGGGGCTTATAAGGCTACAGTGACAAATGGTTATAATTCAATATAGGAGAATAATTATTTCCCTGAGTACTACATCAAATACGAACTTCCTTCTTTGGGACACATAATTAGAAACTACTATGTCATGAATGAATGAATGGTTATTATTTTAATACACCATTTCTTTTGACACTAGGTCAAATATGGAGAAACAGGTTATTCTAAGAGCCAAATTCACCTAATGGTTTGTTCAAAGAACGTGGATGTATGAGTGGATTTACAATGATCAGAAGAGTCTTTAAACAAAAATAAACAAATCAATCTTGACGGAGTCTTTTTTTTTTAAGTTTATTTATTTTTGAGAGAGACAGAGAGAAAGAGAGCACACACCTACAAGTGGGGGAGGCGCATAGATAGAGAGAGAAAGAGAGAATCCCAAGCAGGCCCTGCACTGTCAGCACAGAGTCTGATGCGGGGCTCTATCCCATGAACCATGCGATCGTGACCTGAGCCGAAACGAAGAGTCGGAGATT
The DNA here is from genome assembly GCF_018350175.1 of Felis catus. NCBI lineage: Eukaryota > Metazoa > Chordata > Mammalia > Carnivora > Felidae > Felis > Felis catus. The sequence continues at coordinate 2,108,136 of NC_058378.1, read as the reverse complement.
TAGCCGACTGAGCCTCCCAGGAGCCCCAATCTCAACTGAGTCTTAAAGAATAACTAGGACATCAGTGTGGCCTCTCTAGACAAAGGGAACTGATGGGATTTGTATACAGGAAAAGACTTATTGTAATGAATGGGCTCCTGTGACTGTGGAGGCACACAAGCCCCGAGATCAGCTGTGTGTGAGCTGCAGGCCAGGAGGGCTCGTGGCCTGAGAGCCAGGAACAGCCCGGACAGGCCAGACTGGTGTCTCCGCTCAAGTGGTTGGCAAAACAGGGCGAACCTCACCTTCCTCTGCTTCCTCCGAGGAGTGGAGGGTGCCCACCCACATCCGGAGGACAACCCGCTTTACTGAGCCAGCCCCATCAGGAAACACTGGGGCGCATGCACCCAGAAGCACCGTGTCTCCTGGGTGCCCCAGACTCACCGACATACACATCGCATCCAGCCATCGGTCTGGCAGAGTGAACGAATGAGCGGATCCCGGACGACAGGGAAAACCTGAGTATAAAGGCAGCTCTCTGAAGGCTCCAGGTAAGTTTGGAGGATGTGTTATTGCAGATTGTTTTAGCTACAAGTGACAAACGACACACTTAGATTAATAGAAGCAAAGCAGAAAACTGTCACATAATTAAGAATTCTGAGGCACCAGGGATTCCATTACCATCGAAGATCTGTCCCAATTTCAGCCTCTGGGCTCTGATTCTTTCCACATCTGGACTCAATTCTCAGAAAGACTCTAATAGCAGAGTGGGCTTCAGTCCCAGGTCCGGCTTTCCCAGTCTGGCTCCAGTATATAATACGGAGAAAAGACCAAGGCTCCCTTCCAGAGAGCACAGGCACCCCCCGCCCCAGGATGTCTTTCCTATGCCACCAGGGGAGTGACATTCTTATCCTCAAGGACAGGAGGAGAAATGGAGAGAATTCTAGAGGAGAACAGATCTTGGTTGGTTGGTTTCGTTGGTTTTAAAATCCTCATCATCCTTTAGCCTCCCCATGTAGTTCAGTTAGTCGTCCACCATCACTTCTCCTTGTTCAACCCAATATACAAGTGTTTAGGTTTGGCCACTTCTCAGGGTCTTGGTTTCCTCAGGAGGGGCTCTGCCTGTCACGTGAAACTTGTAGGAAATCAATTTGTCGGCTCCTTAAAAAAAAAAAAAATACTGCATTGCCCCACATTTCATGGCGTGGAGCGGTAAGCATCCGCTTTGTCCAGTTCTCGGGCGTCAGGAATCCGGGAGCTCACCGGAGACAGGACTCTCGTTGGGCTGCGATCAAAGATGGAAGTCATCTCCAGGCTGAGTTACAGGGGAGGAACTCGTGGGGCTCCAGCCACAGTCCTTGTCAGGGCCTCAGTGAGAGACATCAGTGCCCCGCCAGGGTGTCTGTCCACAGGACCCCTCACCCGAATGCTTTCTCCAGAGCAGGTGGGGAGGGACAGACACAGAGGCAGAAGACTTAGCCTTTTGTAACCGAAACCTGGAAGCCACACACCGCCCTTCTCCAGCATTCTAGCCATAATGAGGCAGAGGATGACACAGGGTGTGGATGTGGGGAGGCGGGACAGTGTCCTTTGAGAAGTGATAGGTTTTCCAGCATCTGAGAGACTCTGAGGCACAGGTAGGCCGGGCAGGCAGGATGTGATGGCAGGGGTTTGGGTGGCCGGACCCTGCAGGCCCCCCCGACCCGCACAGAGAGTACAGACAGCGACGGAACCTGCGCTATCTGTCCAGAAAGGCTGGTGATGGACAAAGCATGGCCAGGCTTTGTGGTTCATGGTAGGAATCCAGTACTTGCTCAAAGATGTCACGAGAAGCACTGACGCAGTTCAGGGTGTGATACCTAGGAAGAGCCCCCGGCCCCACAGTGACGTACACATCGCCGTTTCCACAAAGTGGAGGACGGCCGGGCTCACAAAGAGAATGAGCTAACACACCTCGTGTGACTTGTGTCTACCCCAGTGACAAGAGGGCAGTGCACACCTGCTTTTGCCAAGGCGGGGGGAGCACTGGGGCTGAGGTAAAGAAGAGGACTGAAAACGTATTCCAGGAGAGACACGGAATGTGCTCCAGGGGTCCGGAGTGGAGATGGTGGGAGCTGTCAGAGCTAAGGACTCGTGCACGAACGGATGTGTCAGGTAATGACAGGAGCACATCACGGCCTATTATGTGAACGTCACAGCTTATTACATGGACACCACAATGTATTATGTGGACATCGCAGCATATTATGTGGACACAATGGCGTAATTTGTGGACACAATGGCGTGTTATGTGGACATCGCGGCATATCATGTACGAGCTGACCCCGTGACAGCCAATACCATCAATGTAGGAAGACGTTAGAAAAATCCACCTGTTACCCCAGAAAGATGTCAAACTTTCCGTTCTGGAGATCGCAGGTTAAATGAAAGGAGAACAAAAGCCCGGGAGACTCAAAATGAAGGCCTACATTTAGAGTGGTCCTGGGCTTCAATGTTTAAACGATGCTTGTGGTTCAAGAATACATAAACTTAGAAATTTAAAAATGATCCGGACCGGCGATACCCCAGAGCGCGCAACAGAAGCAAGCAGACAGCTTCACTGTGGCGTGGGCCGTCTGCCCTTGACTGTCCTCCAGGGGGGAAGAGGCCCCGCTGCGGGCGGGTGCGGAGGGGAGCACAGGCTGACAAACCAATGGAGACGCCCCTGCCTACCATCGGCGAAAGTGTGCCCTGCACAGACCAGTTCCCAGCACCTGCCCCCACGGGCTTCACCGACGCGGGGTCGCTGCTGCCTGCACAGCGGATGCTGCCCGTGTCCTGCAAAGTCAGCATCTCGGGGGGACTTCTCATACAGAGAAACTCTGGTTGTGACGCTCTTGCCCTACGATGTGGACATGCGCCTTTATGGGTCCTGAGTCCCAGGAACACCTCGGATATAAATACGATTCTATGCTTGTAAATATGCTACCCTGCCGATCCCGATCCATCGTCCTTGAAAGTAAACTTGGCAACTTTCATCTTTTTCCCTCTAAAGACATCTCTCCCGGAGGTTCTGTGACCTTCAGGTAGGTACACTCCTAATGAGCATGTCCCAGCACCACACGCATCTGGACATGCTGACACTTCCAGGGGAGAGCAGGCTACACTCGCAGGGTTCTCCCGCCGCAGACAGTTACACCCACACCCTCTGCCGTGTGGAGCTGTTCTACGGTTCACGTGGGTACAATGCATGAAAGCAGTTTAAAGACCGTGAGCCATGAGTACCATGAGGGATTAAATACTATTTTGTTGAGCCATTTTTGGTGCTTTCCCAAGCAAACTCCTGTCTCTCATATGAGACGTTTGGGTGCTGGAAAGGGCTGGGCGCTGCGGGCCCCACAAGCTGTTGGCCAAGGTGGAGAAAGAGAGTCAGGATTTCAAACTTCAGTTACTTAATGGTCACAGTTGCCAAGCTGCCTGAGGCTCTCCCTTCCGTGACCCATGACACACAAGGTCAAGGAAGAGCATGTGCCCCACCGCCCTCCCACAGAGCAGGAATAAGGTGAGTGCAGGCGCCCTGACGAGCCTCTATCCGGGCCAAAAGAGCACCACACGGTTCTGTATAACACACTTTGAACTGAGTCATTTGGCACCGTCCCCGTCCCCGAAGTTCTGTCCTTAGGCACGTGTCCCAGGGTGCGTGGGCCCCGCAGGTGCGGCTCCCCTCACCGTGCAGTGACCTGGCTGCAGGGGACAGCGTGGCGGGAGCCCCACTCCTCCAGCGCGACCCTGCGCACGGGGGCCTTCGTGAGTGGCAATCACAAATCGCTCAGAAAGGGCACCACGGAACCAGCCTTCCGATTTCCATCACTGAGGTCAGTCTGACATTTCGAGACGGTGGGCTCGTTGACGTTGTGTCTGCATACATTTGCATGATTTTCGATGCTAAATAAGTCGCTAAGCAGACAGAAAATAAAAGCCGAGCAGAAATAAAATTTTCTGCTTGACTGAAAGGGATGATGAAGACTTACACTTTCATTATTCTAGATATTATTTATTTTATCTCATTTTAAATGTTTATTTATTTTTGAGAGGGAGAGAGAGCGAGAGCGAGACAGAGAGAGAGAGAGAGAGAGAGAGAGAGAGAGAGAGAGAGAGAAAGCATGAATGGGGGAGGGGCAGAGAGAGAGAGGGAGACACAGAATCCAAATCAGGCTCCAGGCTCTAGGCTGTCTGCACAGAGCCCGACATGGGGCTGGAACTCAGGAAACCGGGAGATCGTGACCTGGGCCAAAGTCGGATGATGCTTAACCGAAGGAGCTACCCAGCTGCCCCTACTCTACATAGTACTTAAAGATTTGCTTTCAGTAAGACAAGGTAAAGGGGAGACCAAAATAACAACACTTATTTCAGCACTATGAAACCACAGGAGATTCGAGGACATCCTGTGTTTCATTTCTAATGAATGCCCTCAGTTCAGGAAGCCCTCTCTGGGTTGTGTCTTCACAGCTGGGGCCTTAAGAGAAACGTTTGAGTGAGACCTGTCCCCTCAGCCACCCCCCCACCCCGCCTCTGTCCGGCCACCTCCCTCTGGGACTCCAGGCCTCAAAGGTTTGCGGTGCTGACACGTCCCGTGAACCCGGCTCCTTGCATCCCTGCCTCTGACCGTCCAGCCCCCTCCCTCCACGTGTACAGGACCCACCAGTCTGGCCAATCACCAGTGATGCAGCATTAGCTCTGTTTGGTGCTTGGGTCCACCTGGAAAACTGATCTATGAAACTGAGCTCTAATACTCAGTTGTATAAAATAAAGGACCACGCCCTTAACAAAACAGCTCCACCATATTTTAAATCAGTTTGTCGTGTTGTGCGTGCGCACACACACACACACACAGACACACACAAATGCAATTAAGATCATGGGCTGAGTCTACAACCCAGCTAAGATGGTCTCAAGAGATCACCATTGACGCTTCCTAGACATTCCCCTCCCGGCCCTGCCCCTGCCCAGAGACCAGAGCCAAATCCCAAACCCACCTGCGGGGTACCCAAGCTCTACTGTGCTGCTGTTTGCTTATTTGCCTTTAATAAAGTAGCAGGTACGAAAGCTCCACGCTCACACGCTTCCCTAGGCCACTGAGGAAGAGCACACTCCAAGTGGGGGACAGGGGTCCTCCCTACGGCCGAGCTGATGGGCGATGTGTGTGACAAAGCCGCTGTGCGAGTCTGCCCTTAACCGACCGTTTGCCCTGAACGACTAGTTCAAATATTTGGATTCCACTTCTTTCTGCTACTAAATAGCTTGGGAAAAGCCACTCAACCCCTCCGGCAACAGACACAATATGCACAGTTAATCTGTAAATGGGAGGCTGACGTGAGTAAATTCCAAATTGTGTGCAGCTCCACAAAATAACTGTTCAAGACTTTTAAAAAGCATGTATTTTTTTTTTAAAAAAAAATTTCAATATTTGTTTTTGAGAGAGAGAGATGGGGAGACACAGAATCCGAAGGAGGCTCCAGGCTCCGAGCTGTCATCACAGAGCCCGACGTGGGGCTCGAACCCACGAACCGCGAGATCATGACCTGAGCCGAAGTCAGCCGCTTAACCGACTGAGCCACCCGGGTGCCCCTAAAAAGCACATTATTTTCAAAATGATTACTGCAACTTATGTGAATTAAGAGTATTTTCCTTTGACAAATACTTTGAAAGACAAAAATTATCAAATTAATCATCTTTCTCATTATTTTAAGTGTTTAGCCTAATTGTGATGGTGTAAAATAATTGGCCTTTTTTTTTTTCTGTTACAAAACCAAATAGAATTTATCCAATTAAAATTAAGATCTCTCAGCCTCTCTTCAGGATGGCAAAGCAGAGGACCGGTGCAGACATGCTTTCTATGGAAGATGTATGACTAGTGTCCTTGTCTGTTCAAGCTGCTCTAACAAAATACCATAAATCGGGTAGCTTACGAACCACAGAAATTTGCTTCCTTATGCAGACTGGACTTCCAAAATGAAGACACCAGCGTGGTTACATTCCGGTGAGGTCTTCTGGGCTCATAACCCTGTCCTTCTCATGAGCCCTTACGTGGAGGGGTGAGGGAGCCCTGCGGGGTCTCTTGTATAAGGACACTAATCCCATTAATGAGGGTTCCCCCTTCACAGCCTAATCACCTCCCAGAAGCCCCACCCCTGATACCTTTACATAGGGCATGGAGATTGCAACATGTGAATTTTTAGGGGAAACGAACATTCAGACCGTAGCAACTGGTGGAAAAAAAAGAAGAACGAACACACAACATTTCATGAAATGGTCTTAAAAATACACTGCAAATGGGGAAACATTTATTCAGGAAAACCTACTAGTACTGAGTAAGAAGACGAGTCTGTGGCATTCGAACCATGAACTCCCACCTCTCTCCCGCCCGCGCACCCCGGAGCCCAGGACCAGGACGATGGGGATTCACGTAGATGGGTGAAGCCCAACGCTGGACTCCCTCTCCTCCTTCCAGGGGAAGGGCACAGCACCTCCTGGGTGGGGGGGGGGTGGGGGAACATCCACATTTCTCACTTCCCCCACCCGTGCTCTGGCTCCCTCTCAGAGCAGAGGCTCCCTTCTCCTCTGCGTACAGAGGCAGGGAAACCTGAAGACCAGAGACTGCCACCCTTCCCCAGAGCCCTGCTTCCGAGGCAGCAGTGTCACCCCAAAATGGGCCACCCTCCCCAGTACCGGCTTCAGATCAACAGCCCGGGGGAGGGACAGGCTGCAGAAGCGCTCCCCAGCTTGAAACAGAGTGTGAGAAACTTCCATCCTAAGGATACTCTCCAAAAGAATGGTTTTGGTGAGAAGGAATGAAGAGGGGACCCACAGCTTTACTAGAGATCTGGGCTAAGCCACAGGGCAGGAAGTTTTCCAGACAGAAACAGGGAAGAGGTGACCCAGGAAGTCCTTGTGGCAACAGAACAGACTTCAGACTGGGGCTTCAGAAACAACGCCTCTGCTGGAGCCAGAATGTAACTGGATCAGTTCCTGAAATGACGTCTGCTGCTGGCTCTTGTGGGAGACGGCGGAGCAGGACCTGTCAGCTTAGCGGAGCTGAGAGGCTGGGGTGCTCAGGAAGGAGACACGGAGCCCTGCTAAAGCCAGCAGCGTCCCCCGGTGACGGTGTGCACGCCACCGTGCCCTCTAGGAACAACACAGCCTTCGCGGTGCTCAGAAGCTAGGCTTCACCGAAATGGTCCAGCCAGCCACCGATACGCACGTGAACGACCATAACAAGTCCCGGGGGAGGGTAGGAAAGTATATGCAGAGTGGCTACATTATCAAAAACATCCAAATTTCAACACGAAAACAGAAAAACTAGGAGGTACACAGAGACAGGAAAATGTGACCCATACACAGAAACAAAACACAATTAACCAGGCTACAGAAACTGTCTTTGAAGGGACCAGATTTCAGATTTTAAAAAACTTCAAAGCAGCTAGTATAAATATGTTGAAAGGATTATAGGACATCATCCTAAAGGAAGTAAAGGAAGGTATGATTACATACGTCTTCAAACATACAATACCAAGAAGCACAGAGAAATCATATTTTAAAAAAGGACCAAATAAAAATGACGGAACTGAAAAGTACAAGAACATTTATGAAAAATTCAGTGAAGGGGCTCAATAGTGGACTTGACTTGAAGAAGAAAGGATTAGGCAAGGAAAAAATATGGGAGAGTAAACAACACGTTTCTAAATAGCCAAAGGCGAAATCACCAGAAAATTAGGAAACACCTTCAAGTGAACGAATATGAAGACAAAATATACCAAAACCTCTTGGATCTAGCTAAAGCAGGGCTTACGGGGGATTTTTAGTTGCCTATGCATGAATTTTTTGACAGGAGGATATCAAATCAGTAACCTACCCTCCCACCACAAGACACAAGACACTAAATTAGGAAGAGCAAACAGAACCTGAACCAAGCAGAAGAAATGGAATAAAGAGAGATGCGTGTGAAAATTAACAAAACAGAGAATACACAGTAGAAAACTTGGTACTCTTAAAAGATCAGCAAAATGAAGAGGAACAAGAAGAAGGCATGGATGTCCATGCCTCCACTCCCGCCATATGGAGGCTCCAGCCAGGAAGGGACAAAATACGAGGCAAGCAGCCTGGACAGGAAAGTCGGGAAGGTCACCTCCATTTGCACGTGATATGACCTTGTATACAGAAAGCCCCAAGGAATCCAGTAAAAAATTAGATCTGACAAATGTGTTCAGCAAGATACAAAATCACAAGTTCATTGTTATATACCTGCAATGAACTATCTGAAATGATATTAAGAACGCAGTTCCATGTAGAGGAGCATAAAAAAGAATGAAAACCTAAGGGATAAATTGAACCAAAGAAGTGCAAACCTTATACTCTAAAAACTACAAAGGTTGTTGGAAGATTTAAAGGGTGAAGAAGTGGAAATACAGCACGTGTTCGCGGATCCGGAGACTTCAGTCAACAAGATGTCAGTACACTCTGCAGTGAGCTGAATGGTGGCCCCCAGAGACAAGTGTTCAAGTCCCACTCTCTGGAATCTGTGCAAGTGCCTTATTTGTAAAAAGAGCTCTTCCAGATGTAATTAAGTTAAAGACCTGGGGATGAGATGACAGCAGCAGATGTGGGGGGGGGGGGGAACCTAAGTGTTGACAAATGTCCTGACGTGAGAACCGCGGAAGAGGGCTACATGGGAGGGAGGGGACACTGAGGATGGAGGACGGATGGGGAGGGGCGGTGAGTAGCCACCGGCAAGGAAAGTAGCTGCCACCAGACGTGGGAAGGACAAGGGATGGGGTACCCCTGGGCCTCAGGAAAGCAGCCCTACACACACATGGGCTTTGACTTCTGACCCCCAGAGCCGTAAGAGAATACATTTCTTTTTTTTTTCTTCAATATATGAAATTTATTGTCAAACTGGTTTCCATACAACACCCAGTGCTCATCCCAAAAAGTGCCCTCCTCAATACCCATCACCCATCCTCCCCTCCCTCCCACCCCCATCAACCCTCAGTTTGTTCTCAGTTTTTATTTTTTAAATTTTTTTTTTCAACGTTTACTTATTTTTGGGACAGAGAGAGACAGATCATGAACGGGGGAGGGCCAGAGAGAGAGGGAGACACAGAATCGGAAACAGGCTCCAGGCTCTGAGCCATCAGCCCAGAGCCTGACGCGGGGCTCGAACTCACGGACCGCGAGATCGTGACCTGGCTGAAGTCGGACGCTTAACCGACTGCGCCACCCAGGCGCCCCATGTTCTCAGTTTTTAAGAGTCTCTTATGCTTTGGCAAGAGAATACATTTCTATCATGTGAAGTCATCAAGTTTGAGGCACTTTTTGTGGAAGCTCACGTAAACAAATACAGATCTTCATACCTGGAATCTGGTGCTGCAGTAAAAATAATTCAAAACATGGAAGTGGCTTTTGGATTTGGGTAACGGGTGGAAGCTGGGAGAATCTGAGATGCCACATAAACCAGGCCTGGAGACTTGCAAGAGCCCCGAGTGTAGTCAGGAGCATGATAGAGAAGACTTCGGTCATCTTGGAGAACACACGAATTGTCACGGACAGCATGTTGGCAGAGATAAAGGTTGAAGTCGCTTCTGGTGAGGCCTCAGAAGGAAGTGAAGACCACGCTAACAGAAATGGGGGGCAGGTGAGTCTATAGTGGAGGAAACTCGGTGAGGCCGTGCCCCCACAGTTATGAGGAATGCAGAATGTGTAGATAATGAACTTGCATATTTAGTTGAGGAGTCCCAAGCAAAGCAGTGAAGGTGCAGGTAGGTGTCTCCTGGCTGCTTGAAATAACACAAGAGAGCAAGGAGATGAACCGAATGAGGAATCGTTAAGAAAAAGGAACAAGAACTCGGTGATCTGGAATGTTCTTGTTCCATCCGGATTGCGAAGGACACTAAAATTAGAAAATTCACTCTGGAGAGTGGGCCAATAGCTTAGCCAGATACTTTGCTACAGCCACGAGTAGTGTATTTCCTCCATCTTGACTGGGGTATAATTGACAAATAAAAATCCTATATATTTATGGTGTACAACATGTTATTTTGATATACATACACACTGTGAAGTTGTTACAAGAATCAAGCTAATGAACACATCCATCATTTCACATAGTTGTGTGTGTGTGTGTGTGTGTGTGTGTGTGTGTGTAGTGAGAACGTTAATGATTTACTATCTCAGCAAATGTAGAGCACTCAGTACAGCATTATTAACTATAGTCACCACGTGGCACATTAGATCTCCAGAGATTATTCATCCTGCATAACTGAAATGTTACACGGTGATACCAACATCTTCCTGTTTCCTCCACCTGCCGACCCCTAGAGACCAACATTCTACTCTCTGTTTCTATGACTTCAACTCATTTAGATTCTCTGTACAGTGAGATGATGAAACATTTGTTTTTTTCTGTGCCCTGACTCATTATTTTACATGGAATAATGTCATCCACATTCACGTATGCTGAAGAAATGACAGGACTTCCTTCCTTTTTTAAGGCTAAATAATATCCATCCACAGACACTCAGGGGGATTCTTACCTTGGATACTGTGAATGATATTGCAACAAACATAGGGGTACCGTCACCCCTTCAAGATATTGGTTCCATTTCTTCTGGATGTACACCCAGAAGTAAATCTATGCGTAAGTGAGGTTTGCTGGATCACATGGTAGTATAGGCAATGAATGCAAGAACACACAGTGTGGTTGCATCAGATATGGCAAAGGAAATAATCAACAGAATGAAGAGACAACCCGTGTAATGGGATAGAATACTTGCAAACACATCTCATAAGGAGGAAATATCCAAAGTATGCCAGGAACTCAAAAAGCTCAGTAGTAAGAAAACAACCTGATTTAAAAACAAGGAAAGGACCTGAATAGATATTTCTCAGAAGAAGCATATGAAGTTAACCAGTACAGGAAAAAATGTTCGACATCACGATTCATCAGAGACATGCAAACCAAAGCCACAACGAGATATCTCACACGTTGAAATGGCTGTTATGAAAAAGACAGCAAATACTGTTGGCGATGTGGAGAAAGGAAACAGTTGTACATGGTTGGTAGGAATGTGAACTGGCACAGCCATTAGGCAGAATAGTACTAATGGAAGTTCCTAAAAAAGTTAACAATAGAAGTAACATATGATCCAGGTTAGGATATTTTGAGGAAATATCTGTGGAAGACCGTCTCGTCTCATGGTGTGTCCCCATGACCTAAACAGGAGACTCAAAGTATTTGGAAATGCTGTGTCAGCTAAGACCCCACCATCTTGGACTAAGGGAGTGGAGACTAAGGGTTGAGATGAGGAATGCATTTGGACTTGCCACACCTGATAGGTAGAAAACGGACTGACAGAACTTTTGCTGGCAAACCTGGGCTACCCTTGCAGAAAGAGAAGAATGGCTCCATATGGGTAGAGCTATGGGTGGCACCGAAGCGGGTAGGGTGCCCGTGGCTAGTGCAGAAGTTGGAATTCAAAATGGTGCTCCCACTCTGGAAAATGGCTTGGTAGCTCTTCACAATTTCAAACACAGTGTTACTATTTGACCCAGATATCCCACTACTAGGTACATGTCCATGAGAAATGAAAGCATGTATCCACACACAAAAGCATGTATATGAATGTTCTTTACAGTATTATTCATGATAGTTAAAGTGGAAGCAACCCAAATGTCCATCAACAGATGGATGGATAAATAAAATGTGATATATTCATAGAACAGAGTATTAGTTAACCACATCACAACATGGATGAGCCTTAAAACACGCTAAATGAAATAAATGAGACACTAAAGACCACCTATTGTATGATTCTATTTATATAAAAGACAGATCTGTGGACACAGAAGTGATTGGCCAGGGCTGCGAATGATAAGGTGATCGGTGCTGGGGGTTATAGCTAAAAGGCACAGAGTTTATTCTGGGGATGACAGAGACATTTTAAGGTTGACTGCAGTGAAAGTTTCACAATACCATGAATATACTAGGAATCACTGAATTGTACACTTTTAATGAGCGAAGTATACAATATGTAATAAGCACCCAAGAAAACTAGTATAAAAAATTACATTTCTAGCAAAAATACTACTCCACAAGTCAAGGCATTTTGATATGACATTTTGTATACCATTTGGAGTTTCATTTAATTTATGTAATTCCATCTTAGATTTTATCTTAAAAAAAAAACAGTCATAGCATCAAGTTGCATTGTTTTAAGAAAAGTGTAATTTGTTAGTAAACTTTAAAAGTTTAAGTGTTGGGCCCTGTATTCACTGAATATTTGATTTAAAACCTTCAGCCAACTTTTCGAACATGGAAATATAATTAGAAATATAATAGAAATATAACTGGGAAATTGAAGAAGACACAAAGAAATGGATAAACATTCCATGCTCCTGGATTAAAAGAACAAATATTGTTAAAATGTCAATACTACCCAAAGCAATCTACACATCCAATGCAATCCCAATCGAAATCGCACTGGCATTCTTCTTCAAGCTAGAACAAACAATCCTAAAATTTGTATGGAACCACAAAAGACCCTGAATAGCCAAAGTTATGTTGAAAAAGAAAACCAAAGCAAGAGGCATCACAATCCCGGATTTTAGCCTGTACTACAAGGCTCTAATCATAAATACAGTATGGTACTGGCACACAAACAGACACATAGACCAATGGAATAGAACACAGAACCCAGAATTGGACCCACAAATGTATGGCCAACTCATCTTTGACAAAGCAGGAAAGAGTACCCAATGGAAAAAAGATAGTCTCTTTAGCAAATGATGCTGGGAGAACTAGACAACAATATGCAGAAGAATGAAACTAGACCACTTTCTTACACCATTCACAAAAATAAACTCAAAATGGATGAAAGACCTAAATGTGAGACAGGAAGCCATCAAAACCCTGGAGGAGAAAACAGGCAACAACCTCTCTGACCTCAATCTCAGAAATTTCTTGCTTGACACATCTCCAAAAACAAGGAAAATAAAAGCAAAAATGAACTATTGGGACCTCATCAAGATAAAAAAGCTTCTCCATTGCAAAGGAAACAATCAATAAAACTAAAATGCAACTGACAGAATGGGAACAGATATTTTCAAGTGACATGTCTGATGAAGGGTGAGCATCCAAAATCTATAAAGAACTTACCAAACTCAACACCTGAAAACAATCCAGTGAAGAAATGGGCAGAAGACATGAATAGACACTTCTCCAAAGAAGATATCCAGATGGCTAACCGACACATGAAAAGATGCTCAACATCACTCACCATCATGAAAGTACAAATCAAAACCACATTGAGATACCACCTCACACTGGTCAGAGTGGCTAAAATGAACAAATCAGAAGACTATAGATGCTGGAGAGGATGTGGAGAAATGGGAACCCTCTTGCACTGTTGGTGGGAATGCAAACTGGTGCAGCCACTCTGGAAAACAGTGTGGAGGTTCCACAAAATATTAAAAATAGAACTACCCTATGACCCAGCAATAGCACTATTAGGAATTTATCCAAAGGATACAGGAGTGCTAATTCATAGGGGCACACGTACCCCAATGTTTATAGCAGCACTTTCAACAATAGCTAAATCTTGGAAAGAGCCCAAATGTCCATCAACAGATGAATGATAAAGAAGATGTGGTTTAAATATACAATGGAATACTACTTGACAACGAGAAAGAAAGATATCCTGCCATTAGCAACAACATAGATGGAACTGGAGAGTATTATGCTAAGTGAAATAAGTTAGTCAGAGAAGGGCAGATATCATGTTTTCACTCATATGTGGATCTTGAGAAACTTAGCAGAAGAACATGGGGGAAGGGAAGGAGGAAAAATCGTTATAAACAGAAAGGGAGGGAGGCAAACCATAAGAGACTGTTAAATACAGAGAACAACCTGAGGGTTGATGGGGGGCAGGGGAGAGGGGGAAATGGGTGATGGACATTGAGGAGGGCACTTGTTGGGATGAGCACTGGGTGTTGTATGTAAGCGACTATTCACGGGAATCTACCCCCAAAACCAAGAGCACACTGTATACACTGTATGTTAGTTAACTTGACAATAAATCACATATATTTAAAAAAAAGAAACATAATTAGAAATACAATATTTGTTTACAAAAAAAGTTGACCATCATCATGCGCAGTTATGTTGAATTTGCAAAGCAGCTCTTCAGAGGTCAAAAGGATGGTGAGGTGAGGTGAGGTGAGGTGAGGTGAGGTGAGGTGAGGTGAGGTGAGGTGAGGTGGGCGGCCAAGGACGACCAGCGGAGCTGGCATTTGCACGCCTCCACAATCCTTGTGCCGCACTACTGCAGGGTTATTATCAGACGGTGTAGTAAAACGAACCTCTGTGTATTGAAGACGTTTGTAACTCACAATGTAACTTCTATTTGGTTTACATCATAGCTTGATATCATTCTGTGCCTTCACGGTGAATTCCAAGCACATTTGCGATGCTACATGCCTTAATGCCCTATGAACATTTTTAACCACACTGTTGCATTCTACCCCAAACTGAATTTGTCACAAAACTATTTACCCCCATATACTGAACTTGTAAATGAGCTTACAAGAGCACATGAACTGAACTTGTAAATAAGCTTACAAGAGCACCCATAATTATGCCCGGTGTTTTACCTTTCTTGGAATCCACTTCTAAACGCCACTTTGGTTTGTATTACACAATAGAACCTTGACTGAAGGCAACATATTCAAAACACCTATTGACACTGGTATAAACCCAGCATAATTTAAATTGTTAGGCAGTTCTTCCAATGGTGCTAGCACATTGAAAGCTATCATTCCACTTGTATTTGTGCACAAGAACTGTCTTTTTTTTAATGAAGTCAGGCTTCTCAGAATGATGGGTAAACCTAAATTTTGCAGCTGAATCTGCTTCTCTTGTTCTCAAGTGTCATCTTCTAAGTTATTATTGACTTTTGGAGTGGATGTAAATGCTTCGTCCACAGGGTTATGTCTTCTTATTTTCCTGTTTTCTGTGACACCACTATTATCACGCTAGTTCCAGGGGAGGTATTTAATGTCAATAAATAGTGTGTGAAAATTTTATTTTTTGAAAGTTCTATTTTAATCTCTGCCCCTTTAGTATTTAAGATGTACATACTGTACTGTAATGAGACCTAAAATCTCATTTTAAACTTTATTTCTAAAGGAGTTGGTTGCAGAATATGTCTTCCTAAAAACTAAACTAGCAGGAATGCTCGCAGTACTTTCTAGAAGCTCCATAGCACCAGTGTCCAGCAATGCTCTCAGCATGTTTCACGTTCACCTAACGTACCACTTCCCAGTTTCCCTTTACCCAACCTCCCTGTGGCCCAGGAAGGTAGGAGGCATTGGAGGCAGAACTCATGAGAGCATCGCCAGGCAGGTAGCGACCGTGCATCGGGCTCCAGGGCATGCGGCTCGTCCCGGCTTGTCCTTCTGCGCTCGCCCTGAGCGATGATGATCGCAAGAAAGGAGGTGGGTGGTGAGGCCTCATGTGGCAGCTGAGGGGCAGGAAGCCACGCTCTTAGCTGTCTGTCCGATTTCAGCACACCGCAGGACAACCGTCTTCTCGGTGAATGTTTGATGAGACCCACTTAGGGGCAGGAGCACAAACTCATTGCAGGTTATTTTCATGCATTTTAAGCAATAATACGTTGTCAAGAAATAGGACCCCGGGAGATGCTGATGCCGAGCTGAAGGAGGGCAGGGCACAGCCCGACGTGACCCCCTAGCATGCGGGGGGGCAGCTGGCCTGCAGAGCTGTGTCTGGGGTGGGGGGGTGTCTGCGTCCAGAAGGCGCACCTGCAGACGGCTCTTCCCCAGTCTACCCAGTAACTGGTGACACAGCTCGTCTGCTCTTCCCCAGTCTGACCAGCGACTGGTGATGAGGCTAGTCTGGTACCCAGTCTACTAACTTGTAAGTTCTTACACTTTACCCTGCACAGCAAAGGAGACTTTGAGGACCTTTATGAGAAAATCCAACCAGATTTACACGTCAGAAAGCTGACTGCCTGTAGAAATGTCCTCAGAGGCCCCCTGGTCCTCCTTAAAACCCCAAGGGAAGAAAAGGTAAACTCTCCTTTTGGTTTCTCCTGCTTCACCCACAGCGGGCCCCCAAGGCGGCGGTGCTCCTGCCGGTAGGGTACGTCCCAAACCCACAGGTTCAGCACTCCTTCCAAGTCAATGTCACAGGCACGAAAAACCCTTTCAACTGTCCCTGTGTTTCTCATTCTGCTCCATGCACTCAAATTCGTGCAAAACAACATCCTCTGTGAATAGAATTCTGGTTACTCCGTATGGCCAGGGGAATGTACCCCAGGGGGACAAACCCAGATGTTCTGAGTGGAAACTTCCAGTAAAGAAAGGTCATACAACTTTGAGCAAATGTTTTTCATTACTTTGAATATAAGTATTATCCAAATGCAGGGGAAATGGTTTCATACGTACAAATATTAAATTTTAAAGGTCCAGCTATGAGGGGTTAATTTCTGTACTGGATGAAATATTTCCTTTTGAATGTGTATTTCAGTGAACTGTGTATTCACTATTTCTCATCATCATAGGCCATGTAGGGCTATGTGCCGAAGTCTCCTCTGTGGCTCAGTGCTGTCTGGCTCTCTGATGCTTCTCTAGAACCCACTGGAATGCACATTTCTTAACTCTTGCCCTCAAGAATCCGATTCAGTGATTTGGTCTTACAATACCAATGCGAGTATCACACAGACAAATACACCGTCAAATACTGACAGGTTAGAAATGCCTCACATCCCAGCCCCTGTGTCCCATTCTCCCTGTTCTGTCCAAACACACGTTCACCTTTATTTGCACCTGCAACCCACGGGAGCCTGCCGGGCAGGGGTGTTCCTACCTGTGGTGTCCAATCCTGCCCGCCCCTGTACCGGGTACAATGGCAAGAACCTTGTGCAGATCCCCATCCTTCTGGCCTCCTACAAACCCACCCGGTGCTCTGCACTTGGCCTGCCTCTGCCTTTGTCTCAGGCTCACTCATCTTTACTAAAATACAGGTGCGGGTTCCAGGCAAGTCTGCCTCATGCACCCCTCCTTCTCATCCACCCCTCACAACACACATGTAGCCCACTGTTCAAAATGAAAACTGAAGCTCTCCTTCCCATCCTCAAAGACACCCATGTACTAATCCCTGGAATTTGTGAATGTGTCACCTTATATGGCAAAAAGAAATCAGGACTGCAGTGGAATCAGGGTTGCTAGTGAACTAATTTTAAGATAAGAGGATTACCCTGAGCTAGCTTGTTGGTTCAATCTAAATTTATGAGTCCTCAAGAGTGAAGAAGAAAAGACAGAAGGGTGAGCCAGAGAGAAGGGACTCGCCACCTTGGCCAGGGAATGTCACCTCTGTAGCTAGGGAGGGCTCCCAGCCAGTGAGGAAACGGGGACTCACTCTCACAACCAGGAGAGCCGAACTCTGCCAATAATCCCAAAGAGCGAGGAGATGCACTCTTCCCCAGAGCCTCCAGGAAGGAGGACACCTGCCCTAATCGTGACTTTTAGCCCGTGAGAACCACGCGGGACTTCCCACCCACAGGACTACGGGAAAACGCTGGGTGTGTTTAAGGACCCCAAGTCAGTGGAAAACGTCACAGCAGCAATAGAAAACTAATACACGCGTGCAAACTTTCGCCCATGACGGTCTTTGCCTGGAATCTGCTCTCCCTCATCCTCCCTCACCTGACTCCTTTTAGTCAGATTTCGACTCCAAAAGTTCCACTCAGCTTCCACTTCTTGCTGAAAATTCCTCTCCTGGTTGGAGGAAATCCCTCCTGTGTCTGAATAATTTGGACAACACTGTCCATTTATATTTCTGTATAGAAGTAAATACCCTAGATTTACTTTCTGAAGTACATTGTAAACTCCTGGAGAGCCAGACCTGTCATAGGTCCTCTGAATGTTTCCTTTCCAGCAGCGGTTTTCAGTCTTACTTACTCTTTTTGGAACCCCTGGGACTCTCTTTTCAAAGAGAACCAGCTAAATGAAGAATGTTCTAGAAAGAGGCATTATGTAGAGGAAGACCCAGCCAGCTCACCCCAGAAGTCTTCACCATGTGAGTCACTGTGAGGGAGATGCGTCTCTAGACCCACACTCACCCCTACTCCACCCCTATGTCCCCTTTTCCTAAGCCCCACTGAGCCAGTGCTGTGTAATCCTGCTGGTTTATCTCCCCCTCTGTGCTGGGGTCTGTGTGAATGTTGACTCAAGACACAAATCCACACCTTTTCCCCTCCCCCATGAGAACATCCGCAGAGTTCTTTGTATCCAGCTTTTCTAAATGTGATTCTGCAAGACTCCAATTGATAGGTCAGGCCCTTTGCCCCTGTCCAGGGTCCTGCCTCCAGTTGCTTTTGGTAACTTTCTTGTATCCTCCAGACCTGTTCAAACTCAGGGCTAAACATGTCACTTCCTACTACTGTGCCCGTCCTATGTGATGACCATGCTGACCCCACGGGCAGTTCTAGACACACCTGTGCTAAGTCTCATGGTAGCACTGTCCCTTCTGAGGCCACATACGTGCCGGGACTGTGACCTAGACTCCTCGCAGTTCATGACATGACTCAGATCTCATACGACGACTTCATCTACCGCACATACTATCCCAGCAGGAATCCGTCAGATTCCGTGGGCCACTGGACAAGGCCGCTCACCTCATAGCCTCAACATTCCGCAGTGGCTTCACTTTCTCTGGTCCCTATGCCAAACTGACATTCCTCTATGTGTGCCAGTGGCATGACCATTCCCAAATGTGACATACGTTTACAACCTAAAAGGTGGTGCCTCGGGCTTTGTCTGTGCTCAGCAGACTGGATACACGGAATGCAGTCAACTATCCATTCTTTGGAAGGGATGTCCTTACATAGTTCAGACCACAGGGCCCACAAAACCTTCGGTAATGAGGCTTGCCCTGAATATCTGTAGGGTGTCACCCAGATTCTGGCACATGTGTCTCATCAGGGATCCTTTTCACTGGATTTTCCAATGAACATTAATCGATTCTCATCATCCCACCTGATGGGGATTAAAAGCAACTTATGATCTAGATACTTTAACACAACGTCCAGAAGCTGTGTTGAGTCTTTGCACCATTAACAGCGCACCCAGCAGATTTCTGTGACTCCCGGCGAGGGTCACTATGGTTCACTGCCACGTGCTGGTATCCATCTGTAGTTTGGGGAGACAGAGGCTGAGTGAAGCGGAGATACGTATGTGCCCTCATGTGGCCCCCCTGGTCTTCATGTGTGACAAGAACCCCTCTCACCCCATCCGGGGTGACATGTGAATCCTGCTTCCCCGCCTTGGCCACAGAGGGGACTGCTCAGTGGCTTCCGCATGGTTGTTCCTTGTAGTGTGCCTGTTCACAGATCAGCACGAGGATTCTGCCAGCTGCTAATTACTGCTGCTGATTTTGCACTCGGGGACCAGGGAGAGGACAGGGCATGGATTCGTCTCTGTACCGGCCCACTCTCACGGAGCTGTGACGGCACAGGCGTCAGAACCCACATGCGATGGGCCCTGTAGAAGCCCAGTATCCCCTTTCCTCCAGCGAGCAGTACTCTGGTAAGCGGTCAAAGCCTCTTCTATAATGGGAGGAGCAGACATGCTGTATATATCTTCGCTGCCTCATCGCTGGGGCTTTCTTTCCGCAGATACGCTCTGTCTCAGATCCGGCTCAAGTCTGGAAAGGTGGTACGTTTTGATCTTCTAGAATGATGGCTGTCATGGGCCTACTGTTCACCTGCTCTTAAGGACTTTCACATATTTCTAAGTTGGGCAATGCCCTCCTTCGCCTTCATCTGTTTCACCCACAGGGCGCTACAGGGTTATCAGACGACACCCCACACCCTGTGGGTTCGATCTTCTGGCCTTGCTGCTCATTAAAGTCATTATGTCACTTTGCCTCTGTGAACTAAGTATAGATATCACCTTACGCTGTTCTGGAACGCTGCCGTGGCCTCTGACAATGGGGGCGTCCCTGAGAGAGGCCAGATCCACAGGGGAGATGGCCGCCATCCATACAACGTTGCCCCCCACTTAGCACACCATTTACTGCTTTGGTGAAGAGTGTGTGCCCTTTGACCCTTCCTGGAGAACTGTGTAAGGGGGTGTGTTCCCAGGTATATTAATAACATGTTCATCGTTTTGAGCTTTCTGACAATCTCTCTAACACCCCAATGAAGTAGTTTTAGCATTTCCACCCAGTTTAGGGTGATGGTGATTTTATCCAAGCTCCAAGGAGCCACCTCAGCAGGGGACTGGGCCCAGCTCCCGTGTCCCATGAGAAGGACATCCAGCCCGAAGGCACAGACAAGAAGCCCCCCGAGGTCCTCCTAGTCTCACATCACTTAACCCCGATTCCAGCATCCTCAAGATCAAAGTCCAAGCGCATTCTCGAGCCTTGTGACTCGTTTGATAGAAAACAGCTACGTCTTCCTGTCTCAAGTCTGTTACGGTAGCTTCTGACAGTAACACGCTGACATTTGAGCCTAGCAGTGACGAGGGGTGGGAGCAAGCTGCCAGAGACCAAAGGTCACTTAACTCTGCTTTTATCCTAGTTTTGGAGTTAACAGTCGGCTAATTCGAGCTGACACTTCACAGACGGGAACCCACAAACATATCCCAGTCCCTTGAATGAGCGCTGCCTCCACGTCCCTGCAGTTACAGGGACACTCGGTCACCCAATGCACCCTTGTCCACCTGGGTCACAGGTCAGCATAATTCAAATGTCGTGCCACACCTGGAAGGGTCAGTGCCTTTCCCCAAGCCACCGACAGTGGGATCAATGCCAGGGCTCCATTAGGACTGTCTGGAGGCACCTGTGTCATTCGGGCTCCCTCAGCACACGGACCCTGACACAAGAATTAGAGCGCAGATAGTGTGTTTTGCAACTGAGCCCGGGGAGAGGAGCCCAGAGAGCGACTTCTGAGCGTGTGTACAACTTGACCCCATGGGGAAAGCCCAGAAGGTGGTGCACCCAAGTCACTCCGTCATCCTGTGGGTGGCAGAGCTGTGGAGCTCACACAGCAGTCACAGGGGCCCAGGCTGTGCACTGGGGGCTTAGATCCCTGGCAACTCCCTGTTGCTTCTGGCCTGAAGCATAAGAAGTAGGTGACCTCGGTGCCCATGGAGCCTCAGGCTGAGAAATACCAGTGCAGCTAAAGAGCTGTGGGCCTGTGGCCGGGCTGGGGTCAGGGGTTGGGGGGTCAGGGGTGGGGCAGCAGCAGGTGCAGCACTAACCTGCTCCCTGGTCCACCCTCAGAGATGGGGTTTCCTGACCCTCTTCCTCCCTATCCACAGAGATAAGAGTCTGCCTCTAAAATGTATTTCTGAAGACTTTGTTGTGGACAGTGGGTGAATAACACATAACATTGAAAAGATATAGAAGATAAACACAAACTGAAAAAGGCCTTTCTTCCATTTAGCTTTCTGCTAAATCTAAACTCTTTGGTAAGCCAGACTCAAATCTCCTGGCTTCCCGCCACACCAGGGGCAGATTCCCACGGTGTTTCTCAGATTTTGCTCTGGAAAACCGTGGCTGGGCATCCGGCCAGAGTTGGCGGGCTTTCGGTTCTGCTGTTTTCCACTTCTTAGAAGATGTCCCTGCAGGTGCAGCTCTAATATTTTCTCTGGGGCCCTGATTTATGATGCTTTACTGCCAGTTACTCACTTCCTCTATGCTGGGACCCTGCTGCTCACACACGGGGTCTGAATCTAGAAGGGGCAGGGCCAGAGCGAGTCAGTTCTGGGGGATGTGTCCCAAGACATTCACAGTTGAAAGGAAGCTGCACTGTCCTATTTCTTTGGTAATATGGTAAAACCTTGGATTGCAAGCAACTGTCCGTGAGTGTCCCACAAGATGAGCAAACCTTTCTAACAAATTTTAACTTGATAAACGAGCGATGTCTTGCAATACGAGTAGCACATGGAAGGTCGCATGATCACACGGAGCCAATGGATCTTCTGTCTGTCTCTGTCTCCATCTCTGTCTCTCTCTTTTTGGCTGCGGGAGTGGGGGTGATCTTCTCCCATTCTCAGATGCTCAGTGTCAGGCTGTGGTGTTTGGCAGAAATCAGTGATTTTTCAGGACGTTGGAAGGTGCCCACAACTGGCACTGGTGTATTTTTGTCCCTGCAAAGCACCTGTGGACGGTCCTTTGCTTTTCCAGACAAGAGTAAGGTTAGGAAGGCTTTGCTTCATTCTCGGTCAGGCTGCCTGCAGATAGAGACCTGTTCCGCTGCTGCCCTATTGCCGGTTACATGAAATACAGTATGTGACAAGAGTTTATTAACTGCACTGTAGTCAGCACCCATGCGAGCATATACAATGGCCCCTATGCAGAAAAAGATTCCATTGAGCCAATAGACAGCAGTGGTTCTGTTACTGATAGTGAAAGTTGTCCTACACAGTAACCCTCCTCTCTCCTGTCTCCCCCACACCAGCCACAAAGGTTTTCAAAGGGAAATACAGGTTAACTTGTTTGTTTTTCATTACATTTTGTATTTTCTTTATTATTTTGTATTACATTATAGTATTGTAATCATTTTTATATTAATATTTTTGGGTTGTGGAAT
Source organism: Felis catus (assembly GCF_018350175.1). Classification (NCBI taxonomy): domain Eukaryota; kingdom Metazoa; phylum Chordata; class Mammalia; order Carnivora; family Felidae; genus Felis; species Felis catus. The sequence goes on along the minus strand of NC_058378.1, from coordinate 2,085,508 downwards.
CATCATCTGGGGTTCCATTATTTCTTGCGGGGAGATTCACTTTGATATACATGTACTTTGTTGTTTTTGTTTAATGTTTATTTTTGAGAGAGAGAGGGAGAGGGAGAGAGAGAGACAGAATCCGAAGCAGGCTCCAGGCTCCAAGTTGTCAGCACAGACTCCAACGTGAGGCTTGAACCCACAAATCACGAGATCATGACCTGAGCCAAAGTTGGATGCTTAACTGACGGAGCCACCCAGGCTCCCCACTAAAAAAGTTCTTCGGATTACAATCATGTTTCCAGAGTGAATCATGCTCACAAACCAAGGTTTTACTGTATTTAAAATAATTAGAAGTGATGTGCCATGTCCCCAGGAATCCCTCCCCTGCAACAATGGTCAAACCTGCAGCTTCGTCTAGGTATACACAAAATTAAGTATTTCAAAAGCTATGACTTTCCTCTACTCCAAGGACTTTTCCCTCACGTTAATCCATATTCCTATTAACCTACTTTACCTTCAGTGTCTCCTGATAGTCATTCAAAATTGAATGAAGCATCTCCTGAAAGCCATTCAAAGTTGAACGAATTACTAGAATTTTATCACTTCAGGTATTCCACCTGAAATGAAATTAGGGGTGCCTGGGTGGCTCAGTTGGTTAAGCATCCAACTTCGGCTCAGGTCATGAACTCGGTTTCATGGGTTTGAGCTCTGTGTCGGGTTCTGTGCTGACAGCTCAGAGCCTGGAGCCTGTGTCGGATTCTGTCTCTCCCTCTCTCTGACCCTCCCCCTCTCATACACTGTCTCTCTCGGTCTCTCAAAAATAAATGACATTAAAATTTTTTTATAACTAAAATAGAAATTTTCTGTCATCACTAACAGAAACCATGTTTTCTTACTAAGAGTACCACATAGCTTTCTACCAATAATTCTTTGAACTTGTAATTAGATTCAGAACTTAATTTGACTAGTAATATGAGCTTCTTATGTACATCTTATTTGTTGATTAAAAGACTGTATTCCGCTTTGCACTTTTGTAATCATTGAATCATTTTGCAAGATGTGCTTTATGTTTTGATTATCAGGTCAGAATAATAAGGCTTATTAACCTTCATAAAGCATCAGAAATGTATCCCATTTTGGCCATCAGCTTTATGCTATTTAATGAGTCTAGACTGCTCATCTAAAACCCAAGCCTTTCTTACTTATTAGGTAGCAGGAGTCAATGCCCTTCAAAGAGAATTCATAAATATTTTTGACTGAAATATTGAAATATAGCTCAGAAGAAAGAAGCGCATGTTAAAAGAATAATTGATTTATTTATAGCTAGCTGTATTTTTCAAGACAGCTTCTATTCATGAATATTTTTTCCAGAAATGCAAATGGTTTCTCACTCTACCTACGCATTGCTCTATTTCCACAAAAGCAGCTTCATCGCCAGGAGTGGACAGAACAAAGGCCAGACCGGGAAATTACACTGAGGGTAGATGTGTTGACCACAGGCTACTGAAAACCCTCCAGGGATCTCATAGGCCATCCTCTCATGGTCCACACCATAACCAGCCCCTGGATTTAGCAATTGGCATATGCTCCTTGATGTCACTGGGGCGCTTCTCTGGTCTGTCTCTACCTGGAGTGTGGGCGGTGCATAAGAACTGTCCTGGGCTTTGTAATTTGGAGGAACCAAATATGCATTTAGCTGGATAGCCTGTTGATTGGTCTGAACTTTGAAAAACTACTCAAATTTTTACTCTATAGCATAAAAAATTATCTGAATTTGTTTGATGGTTGTGACAGACATAGCTGAGTAGAATCACTGGTTTGTAGTCAGCAATTTAATGGTAACTGTATGAGTTCTATATCACTGCCCAAGAGATTACTGCAAACTTAGCATCCTGCTACAGTCCCATTTATCTCAGAATTACTGGGGGTCAGGACTTCAGGTTTAGCATAACGGGACCCCCTGCTTAGGTCTCCCAAGGCTGCAATCATGCTGTCAGCCTGGGTGTGTCCTCATCTGGAGATATGACATGGCAAGAATACATTTACAACTTATTATTAAAAGTTTAAACATCCAGGACATAGATGAAAAAAGTACAATAAAATACAGGAGAAAATAGACTAATAAAGTAGCATGTGTTTTTCATCTATTTAAAAATATTATCAGCGCTGAAATGTTGACATGACCCATTTTATTTCATTTCTACCTATCCTCACACACACTGTCACTTATTGGATTATTTTAAAGAAAATCCAAAACATTTTAAATAGTGTCATCCATAAATACCTTGCTGTGTACAAATCAGAGACTTAATAGGAGCCTTAATAACCACAACGGAACATAGGTATTACAGAAGTTGGCCAAGCAGGAGGACCCTAAACTCGCCTCATCCCACAGATGAACTAGTTAACACGTGCACCGCAGCAAACAACCAGAAAAGGACCCAACAAACTCCACAACTCGATGTAGGGAAGTGGCTATATGGAAGAGGGTAGGAAGGGTGAGGACCCTGCAGAAACTGGGGTCTGAACACTGGAGGGAGGGAGGGATGAGCACCAAGAGGGGCAAGAAACAGACTAGCACATCGAGCCCATGAGAGGCGGAGAAATTCCCACGGCACTTGGCTTTAAAACTGAGAAGAGCCAGTGAGCCTGGGCGGCTCAGTCAGTTAAGCATCTGACTTTTGATTTTGGCTCAGGTCATGATCTCACGACTGTGAGTTGAGCCCCTAATTGGGCTCTGCACTGAGCACAGAGCCTGCTTGAGGTTCTCTCTCTCTCTCTCTCTCTCTCTCTCTCTGTCTCTCTCTTTCTCTCAAAATAAATAAATAAACATTAAAAAATGAGAGGAGCCAGATTTTGTGAGTGCATACAAGCAGCAAGAATTAAAGCCTAGAACTTTAAAAATCAGCAGGCTTGGTTCTCGGAGAGACCTGAGGGTGGCAGGAAGCTGAGTCCCCACTAGCACAGCAAACAGCCCTTGGAGATATAGCTTGGGAACAGCAGTGTGAAAGGCACCTGGGGCCTCAGGAAGGGACAAGTAGTCACTGACCTCAGAATTCTTGAGGGATTCCTGCAGGAACAGAGAGCCAGGGGGCACCACAGCCACCCCACGCCCTCCAGCATAAGCACAGTCTGTGTGAAGCCATCCGTGAAAACCAGCACGATGCGGGCCTTCACTACCTAACATGTTTACACCAGGCCCCAGCCCTGCATCCAGGCTTGCCTCAAGTCCCAGGGCTGTGGGATCCCCCCACCCACCCCCACGTCAGGGCTGTAGGCCCCTCGACAGAAAGACTTCTTCAAACCTTTCCACCACTGCCTCTCCTGGCCTTCTGCAGAGGATCAGTGCACCTTGCAAAAACTGCACCCTCATGGGTGTATAGCAGAGCAGCACCGGCTGGGGGCCTGCCTCCATGGTGGCTGTGCACACAGCTTGTAGCACTGGGCACCCAAGGGAGGACTTTACTGAGCACCTCAGCTGGCCTGCATCTCCTCAGGGGCTGTGCATCCCCTGTGGAGTCAGAGAAAGGTGCCAACCTGCCACTATGCACCCTTCCCCAGCTGGGCACCCCATGTGGAAGGGGCCTAATTAAAAGCACATACCCCTCTCACTACTTCCAAAAACAAGAGACATAGCCTAATTTCCTAACACACAGAAACAGATACAGCGAGTCAGACAAAATGAAAACAGAGAATGATTTGTCCCAAATGAATAAACAGGAAAAACCACAGCAAGAGACCTAAGTGAAATGGATATAAGTAACGTGTTTGATAGAGAATTTAAAATAATGATCATAAATATACTCACTGGACTTGACAAAAGAGTGGAAGACATCAGTGAGACCCTTAAAGATAAAAAAGAAGCAATTAGAGATGAAGAACACAATAAATGAAATTAAAAATACACTTGATGGACTAAATAGCAGGCTGGAATAAGCAGAGGAATGAATTAGTGACCTGGAAGACAGAGTAATGGAATGTAAACAAGCTGAACAAATGAGAGAAAAAAGAATTCTGGAAAATGAGAATAGACTTAGGAGAACACAGTGGCTCCATCAAGCGTAATAACATTCATATTACAGGGATCTCAGAAAAAGAGCAAGATATTTTTGAAGAAATAATAGATAAAAAATTCCCTAATCTGGGGAAGGAAACAGATATCAAGATCCAGGAGGCACAGATTCCCCAACAAAATCAACCAAAGGAGGTCCATCCACACCAAGACGTGTAGATAGCAAAATGGCAAAATGTAGTGATGAAGATAACATTTTATAAGCAGCAAGTGAAAGAGTTGCACACAAAGGAAATCCCATAAGGATATCAGCTGATTTTCCAGCAGAAATTTTGCAGGCCAAAAGGGAGTGGCAGGATATATTCAAAGTGATGAAAGGAATAAATCTGCAGCCAATAATACTCTATCCAGAAAGGCTATCATTCAGAACGCAAAGAGAGATAAGGAGTTTCCCAGATCAACAAAAAATAAAGGGGTTCATGACCACTAAACCAGCCCTGCAAGAAATATTAAAGGGGATTGTTTGAGTGGAAAGGTAAGACTTTAAGTCAGGGTATGAAAAGCAGTAAACACAAAAGCAGTAAAAACGAGTGTTTGTGTAAAAAGTCAGTCAAGGAATTCACAAAATAAAAAGATGGTAAGTATGACACCACATACCTAAAACATGATGGGGAGAGGAGTAACAAATGGATTCGAACTTAGGAGGACATGAACCCATTCTGCTATATTCAGAAGGTGTCATATACAAAACTAATGGCAAACAGAAATCAAAAACCACTAATAGATATGCAAAGAATAAGGAGAAAGGAACCCAAATATGTCACTAAAGAAAACTGGGAAACCATGAAAGAGAGCCAGAGAGGAAAGGATCAGAGAATAGCTATAAAACAACCAGAAAACAATTAAGAAAGTGGTAATAAATACATATCTATCAACAATTACTTTGAATATAAATGGACTATACACACCAAACAAAAGACACAGGTGGACAGAGATGAAAAAAAAAAAAAAAAAAACAATACCCATCTATCTGCTGCCCGCAAGAAACTCATTATATACCTAAAGAAACCTGAAGATTGAAAGTGACGGGAGAAAGATTTGTCATGAGAATGGATGTCAAAAGAAAGCTGAAGTAGCAATACTTTTATCAGACAAAATAGACTGTAAAACAAAGACTGTAACAAGAGACAAAGAAGGACACTATATAATAAAGGAGACAATCTAACAAGAATATAAAACAATTGTAAATATTTATGCACCCAATACAGAAGCACCCAAATACATGAAACGGTTAATAACAAACATGTAGGAACCAACTGATAATAACATAACAATAGTATGGGACCCTAACATCCCACTTATATTGACGGACCCAATCATCCAAACAGAAAATCGACAAGGAAACAGTGGCTTTGAATGGCACACTATATGGACTTATCAGATATATTCAGAACATTCCATCCTAAAACAGAAAATGCATTCTTTTCAAGTGCACATGGAACATCCTCCAGAACAGGTCACATATTAGGCCACAAGACAAATTCAAGGAGACTGAAGTCATACCATGTACATTTTCTGACCACAGCACTATGAAACTAGAAATCAACCACAACAAAAAATCTGGAAAGACCACAAATACATACAGGTTAAACAACATGCTACTAAGCAATGAGTTGGGGAACCTAGAAGTCAAAGAAGAAATAAAAAAAACATACATGGAAACAAATAAAAATGAAAACACAATGGTCCAAAACCTTTGCACTGCACAAAAGCAATTCTCAGAGGGCCATTTATAGACATAAAGGCCTACCTGAAGAAGCAAGAAAAATCTCAAATTAACAACTTAACCTTACACATAATGGAGCTAGGAAAAGGACAACAAACAAAACCAAAAGTAGAAGAAGGAAGGAAATAATAAAGATCTGAGCAGAAATAAATGATATAGAAACTAAAAAACAATAGAACAGATCAATGAAACCAGGAGCTGATTCTTGGAAAAGATGAACAAAATTGATACACTTCTACAGAGACTTACCGAGAGAGAGAGAGAGTCAGAGTGAGTGAGACAGAGAGAGAGAGAAGGGATTCAAATAAACAAAATCACAAATGAAAGAGGAAAAATAACAACCAACAACAAAGAAATGCAAATATATGTAAGAGAGTATTATGAAAAACTATATGCCAAAAAATCGGATAACCTAGAAGAAGTGGATAAATTCCTAGAAGCATATAACCTATCAAGCTGAAGCAGGAAGAAATAGAAAATTTGAACATTTCAATTCTCAGTAAAGAGATTGAATCAGTAATGGAAAAAAAAAATCCCAACAAAGTCCATAACCAGACAACTTCACAGGCAAGTTCTACCAACCACTTGTAGAAGTGTTAATACCTATTCTTCTCAATCTATTCCAAAAAATAGAAAAGGAAGGAAAACTTCCAAATTCATTCTATGAGGTCAGCCTTACCCTGATACCCAAACCAGATAAAGACAACACTAAAAACACTAAAAAAGAGAACTACAAACTGCAAAAATTTGCAACAAAATACTAGCAAACTGAATCCAACAATACATCAAAAAAAAAAATTTCACCATGATCAATTGGGATTATTCTTGGTATGCAGGAGTGGTTCAATATTTGCAAATCAATCAATGTGATACATCACATCAAAAAGAGGAAGGATAAGGGGCGCCTGGGTGGCGCAGTCGGTTAAGTGTCCGACTTCAGCCAGGTCATGATCTCGCGGTCCGTGAGTTCGAGCCCCGCGTCGGGCTCTGGGCTGATGGCTCAGAGCCTGGAGCCTGTTTCCGATTCTGTGTCTCCCTCTCTCTCTGCCCCTCGCCCGTTCATGCTCTGTCTCTCTCTGTCTCAAAAATAAACAAACGTTGAAAAAAAAATTTTTTTTTAAAAAAGAGGAAGGATAAGAACCATATCATAAATCATTTGATAAAGTACAACATCCATTCATGATAAAAGCCTCAACAAAGCAGGTTTAGAGGAAACATATCTCAATCTGATAAAGGTCATTTATGAAAAACCCACAGCAAGCATCAAACTCAATGGGGAAAAACTGAGAGTATTTCCCTAAGGTCGGGAACAAGAGAGGGATGTCCACTCTCATCATTTTTACTCAACATAGTGCTAGAAGTCCTAGACACATAAATTAGGCAACAAAAAGAAATAAAAGGCATCCAAATTGGTAAGGAAGAAGGAAAACTGTCACTATTTGCAGATGACATGGTACTATATATAGAAAACCCAAAAGACTCCACCAAAAAACTACTAGAACCCATATATGAATTCAGTAAAATCAAAGGATAAAAAATCAATGTGCAGAAATTTGTTGCATTTATATACACTAATAAAGAAGCAGCAGAAATAGAAATTAAGGGGCTCAGTTGGTTGGGCATCTGATGTTGGCTCAGGTCATGATCTCACAGTTTGTGAGTTCGAGCCTCGCTTTGGGCTCCATGCTGACAGCTCAGAGTCTGGAGTCTGCTTTGGATTCTGTGTCTCCCTCTCTCTCTATCCCTCCCTTGCTGATGCTCCATCTCTCTCTCAAAAATAAATAAACATAAAAAAGAAATAGAAATTAAGAAAAAAATTCTATTTATAATTGCACCAAAAATAATAAACTATAGGAATAAACCTAACCAAAGAAGTGAAAGACCTGTATAAAAACCACCAAACACTGATGAAAGAAGTTGAAGATGACACAAACAAATGGGAAAGACATTCCATGTGCATGGATTGGAAGAATAAAAACATTGTTAAAATACCTACAGTACCAAAAGCTATAGTACCCAAAGCAATCTAGACATTAAATGCAATCTCTATCAAAATACCAATTCAATTTTCACAGAACTACAACAAACAATCTTAAAATTTGTAAGGAACCACCAAAGACCCCAAATAGCCAAAGTAAGTTTGAAAAGGAAAAATAAACCTGGAAGCATCACAATTCTGGACTTCAAGTTATACTACAAAGCTGTAGTGATCAAAACAGAGATCAGTAGAACAGAATAGGAAATCTAAAAGTAAACCACAACTACATGGTCAATTAATCTTTAACAAAGGAGGAAAGAATATGCAATGGGAACAAGACAGTCTCTTCAACAAATGGTTTTGGGAAAACTGGACAGCAACATGCAACAGAATGAAACTGGACCACTTTCTTACCACATACACAAAAATAAACTCAAAATGAATGAAAGACCTAAATGTGAGACTTGAAACAACAAAAATCCTATAGGAGAGAACAGGCAGTAATTTACCTGACATCAACTGTAGTAAAATTTTTCTAAGTATGTCTGCTGAGACAAGGGAAATAAAAGCAAATGTAGACAATTGGACTACATCAAGATAAAAAGCCTCTGCACAGCAAAGGAAACAATAAACAAAACTAAAAGGCAACCAATGGAATGGGAGAAGATATTTGTAAATGACATTTCCAATAAAGGATTAGTATCCAAGATATATAAAGAACTTATACAACTCAACACCCAAAAAACAAATAATCCAATTTAAAAATGGGCAGAAGACATGAGCAGACATTTCTCCAAAAGAAGACATCCAGATGGCCAAGATGCTCAACATCCAAATGTGCTCAATATCATTCAAGATCAGGGAAATGGAAATCAAAACCACAATGAGATATCACCTCACACCTGTCAGAATGGCTAAAATCAACAACACAAGAAACAACAGGTGTCAGTAAGGATGTGGAGAGAAAGGAACCCTCATGCACTGTTAGTGGGAATGCACAATGGTGTAGCTACTGTGAAAATCAGTATGGAGGTTCCTCAAAAAATTAGAGTACCGTAGGATCCAGTAACTGAACTACTATGTATTTATCCAAAAAATACAAAAACACTAATTAAAAAGGATACATTCACCCCTATGTTTATAGAAGGATTGTTTACCAATAGCCAAACTATGGAAATAGCCCAACTGCCCATTGGCTGAAGAACGGATAAAGAAGATGTGATGTGTGTACATACACACACACACACACACACACACACACACACAATGGAATATTACTCTGCGATTAAAAAGCTTGCCATCTGCAACACTGTGGATGTAACTAGAAAGCAACAATGCTAAGCAAAATAAGTCAGTCAGAGAAAGACAAATACCATAAGATTTCACTCATATGTGAATTTAAGAAACAAACCCAATGACCAAATGGGAAAAAAAGAGAGAGGGAGGGAGGCAAATCAAAAAACAGACTCTTAAATATAGAGAACAAACTGATGGTCACCAGAGGGAGGGTGAAATAGGTGATGGGAATTAAGGAGGGCACTTGTTGTGATGAATACCTGGTGATGTATGGAAGTGTTAAATCATTATACTGTGAACCTGAAACTAATATTACACTGTGTGTTAACTATACCGGAGTTAAAATAAAGAATAAAAATTAAAAAATAACATAAAACATAAAAGATGAAAAAAATAACCACAAAGGCATTATCATGGCATAAATAACAATAATTCCTAGTATTATTTATTAAACAAGTCAGTGTTTAAATTTCCCTAATCATCCCACAAATTTTATTTTGCTGGTACTTTTATGTGAATCAGCACACTAGTTCCACACGTTGCATTTTGTTGATATTCTCTTAGGAGTTATTCTTTTATGATTTATGCAAGTTTACATCAAAAAATAAATTAAGGAGAAGTACAACAATTAAAATCACACAGTTTGATGGGTCTGAAGCCAGCCAACCACGGTCCCTCTGCCAAAGGGCAGACATGAGCTTGACTCTGAGCCCAGAGAGCAGTTGTGCCTGCTTTTCAAGTGTACATAAATGTGTGTATGTATCGTTAAGAAAACAACAACAACGAAGCCATTTAAAAAATGTAACAATTACCCCTATTACAGAAAAATTGTTTAAGGTCATTACCTAAATATGAAAGAAGAAATAGTAGTGTTTTTATAAGAATACATAGAAGAATATCTTCATGACCTTATTATGGTAGTCAAAACTTCTTAATCAGGACACAAAAAGCACAATCCATCAAAAATAACAATAAACTGGAAATTATTAAATGACTATACCGAGTTAATCAAAAGACAGCTTAAGGGCACCTGTAGGCTCAGTCGGTTAAACATCTGACTTTGGCTCAGGTTCATGCTCTCATGATTTATGGGTTCGAGCCCTGAGTTGGGCTCTGTGCTGACAGCTCAGAGCCTGGAGCCTGCTTTGGATTCTGGGTCTCCCTCTCTCTCTGCCCCTCCCCTGCTCATGCTCTATCTCTCTCTGCCTATCAAAAATAAATAAACATTCTTAAAAAGTTTAAAAAAAAAAGGACAGCTTAGAAGAAGGTATAAAAGATGTATATAAATGGCCATAGGAGGACAGGCATGCTTGAGAGACACGCAGTTCAGTCCTAAACAATCTGGGGCAGTGAATACCACCATCAAGTAAAAGAAAGGAGATGTTCCCAGTGCATATGAAAGTCACGTTTACACACTGTGGTACTCTATTAAGTCTGCAAAAGTATTATGTCTTAAAAAAACAATGTACGTACAATATTTGAAAAGCATTATATTATAAAAAGCACTAGAATACTGTTAAGATGGTTCAAATGTCTACAAGCAAATGGAAAGCCCATGTTTAGGAAACTGGAAGCATTCGAGGGAAGCTGAACAGCGATGAGGGTTGAGGACAGTGTGAGGGTGGCTGGTGTGTATGTACATACACCGTGACTTCACCTGGGGCTTTTATGTCAAGGAGGCGGCTTCCCTCCTTAAAGGTCACGAAACAACCTCTGCTCACTTCAGACTTCTCCTCTGCAGTCTCCTCACCTCTCAGCCTGCACAGAAGTGAAGAGGCAGGGCCTTGCTCCAGGTTAGGCTTTGCCTGAAGGAATGTTGGGGCCGGTTCGATCATAAGTCCAGACCACACAACCTTTCTCCGTATCAGCAGTAGGCTGTGTGGCTTTCTTGCCATTCATGTGCTCACTGGAGAAGCACCTGTCCTTTCCTTCAGGAGCTTGTCCTCTGGGTCCTCCACTTGGCTGATGTTTGGTGCATCACTTGGCCTCACTCTCAGCCTGTCTCAGCTTTGGACACACCTTCCTCTCTGAGCTGACTCCTTCCTAGTTTGTGATTCGTGACAGACCCGTGACTCTTTCTTTCGCCCAAACACTTAGAGGCCATTGTAGGTGTATTAATTGGCCTACTTTCCATATTGTTGTGTCTCAATGAATGGGGAGCCCTGACAAAATGGAGAGAAACAGGGGAATGGCCAGGTGCTGGGGCAGTCAGAACCCACACGTTTATCAGTTAAGCTCGCTGTCTCCCATGGGCACTGTCCATGGCAATTACAGAACAATTACAACAGGGACACCAAAGATCACTGGTCAGGGATAACCATACCAAATATGATAGCCATGAAAAAGTGTGAATATGGCAAGAAATATCAAAGGTGACACACAGACTCAAAGTGAGCAAATACTGTTGGGAAATACGGCGCTAAGAGACCTGCCTGACACAGGGTTGACACAAACTTCCAGTCTGTAAAAAATGCAAATCTGAGAAATACGACGAAGCTAAACGCAATACAAGGAGGTGTCCTCTATTTACAGCAATCTGCACTGTGGGCTCAGGAGTGTCTTCACACGTGTAATGTGCTTCTGTTGTCCATTGAAGAGCAACGCTGTTCCTGCACTTTACAGTTTATATATTACACTTCAATAAAAATTACAGACAGATGGACAGACCTGCTTCTTGGGATACGAGAGTGTGGGGTGAGCTTGCAGGAGGAGCCCAGGACCGGGTCCATATGCTTTCTTTTCTTCTTTCTTTCTTTACAGGTTTTAATTTTTTTTTTTTTTTTTGAGAAACAAAGAGAGAGCATAAGCAGGGGAGGGGCAGAGAGAGAAGGAGACACAGAATCCAAAGCAGGCACCAGGCTCTGAGCTGTCAGCACAGAGCCTGAATCAGGGCTCAAACCCACGAACCATGAGATCATGACCTGAGCTGAAGTTGGACACTTAACCACGCAGGCACCCCAATACTGTTGTCTCTTAAATAACCTTTTATTCTGAACTGACTTTTGTTTCCAAATCTTAAACTACGTGAATTATGAAGTCCTCTACTATTCTAAGAGTCTATGAACTAGGGAGTAGTGAAAGACACTAACAAGCCTTCTAAGAATTCTACTGATACTATTCACAAAAAAGGTATACATTTGGAAATTTTGCAAATACTAAATTTTACTAAACTTTATATTTTACTGATGTGCAATGGAAAATCAATACTCCCTTACCCCATCTCATTCCACTCAGAAAAAAAAAAAAAATTTAGGAAGAGATCCACATTCTTCCAGCCGGCATTGACTTTTCAAGCAGAATATAAACCTAGTTCACTTATATCATGCTAAGTGTGTATCATTAAATTTTAAAACAAAAACATCAATTCATCAACTTCATGGAAGTCTAACCAATTTTCAGAATTTCATGGATTCCATTATTTTACCAAGTAAAGAGACCTCAGACATGTCTCTTTGATGTTCATATTTTTTAACCAATTAAAGCAATTAAAGTCTATTTAAATTAAGTCATGTCTTTTTAAAGAAAGAACATACTCATCCATGCACTCTAATGTTTTATGTATAAAACAAGTATTCTAAATTTGGAGTCCGTATGTGCTCAACTCCCATATATTTACTTCTCAACCATTAAAATATAGTCCCTAATTAATTATTTAATGACATTTGGTTCTATCAATTGACTGTGTCTTACTTGGTCAATATATTAGCAAATTTCAGACCTCCTACTTCACTATTTTGTTGCACTGACAGTTGTCAAAGTGTGGCTTCAAATTCTTTTTTTGCTCTAAGCCACATAAAATTATTTTGCATAAGTATGTAGTTCCTTGCCTGATTGTAAATCAAGTTTTATTTAAATATATATTTTAGTTATTTGCAAAAATATTTCAATTAATATAACTAATATTAGTATAATATAATTGAAATATTAAATACTGCAATTTAAGGAAAAAATGCTGCATTTTTCATAAGGATTTATGGAATCTAAAAGCTGTAATGATTGAATACCTGCCATTATCAATTTAAAATTTGAATTTGCTTTATTTTCAGTATCCAGAAATTTTGTGATTTCTCTTTATTGTTGTATTCACATATTCTTTTCACCTCCCCTACAGAATTGTATCATTATGTGATCTATTTATTTGCTTGGAAATATTTTATTGATCAGCCTATCATACCCCTTGTCACAAAATTAAGTACATGCATTGAAACGTAATTTTCTACAGGGAATGTTAACTCTTAAATATTAGAAAGTGTCTTATGATTAAATATGAGTTATCACTGATATTACAATTAACATGCAACTCAATAATATGAATAAAGTACTATATATTATAAATAATTATGCAATGCCAATACTAAAATATTAATGGGAGTTTATCAATAATATTGATTAGTGAAGAACTATTATTCAATTATTTCAAATAATTAAATTGTTGAATAACCAAAGTTCTGACTAACACTGGTTTTACTAGTCTACTTTTAGTCATGAAAACTGTCAAGCGGCTGTGATTATCACTTCTGCCAGTAAATTCTAAAATTCTCTGTCATTGGAACCCCTTTTAGACTCAGCTCATAGGATCTTCTAATATAGTTATCATTACGATGAATGACTGCCACCGTTCCTCTCTACTAGACACAAGCAATTTGGAGAATATTTGAAATTTCAAAATATCTAAAATAAAAATACCATTCTTGATTGCTTAAAATCTATGAAGTACTTTGATCTATACTTCGTGTTATACTAATTTGTTTCTTCCGTTATAACTTTATCAGATAAGAGATTATTATGCCAACATGACATATAAAGAAACTGAGGATTAGAAGATCAGAGAGGTCAAATGGACTTTTGAAAATGTTACACTTATTTTATAGAGTGGAGAACTGGAATTTAAAACTCAGAATTGTCAAAGTTCAAATCTCTCAATTATTGTTGTAACTTTTCCCCAAGAGGAGTCTCAATATGAGCAGAACTTGTCAGTTTATAATTATATTTATGAGACACTCAACTCACTGTATTTTTGCGCTTCACTGGAAAACGTAGTAACAAGTATAATTTAATATACATAATATATTCTCCCATGAGTCATTTCTCTGATGATATATACCATAAAGTAAAAATAAGAATAACTCGTAGTTTTTCCTTTTTAATATAACATGTTCAGTTAGATAGTTTTAGAAGAAACTCATATCTCTAGTTACAATTCACTCCCTTTTATACTGTCATTCTTTGTACTGCTAGTTGAAATACAGTTGAACAATTTAACTGTATGTCATTGATTAAATTCACATGGTGGCATTTCACACAAAGCAAAAGAACCCACATGTTTTATGCCCTATCATCTTGAAAGTCAAGACAATATACATATATGAATTTTAATAAAATATACTGGGGTTGCAGAGTGTTTTAATGTCTTAACTTTGCCTAAATAATTCCTAAATGCATTGCTCTATTGTTCATGCTTGTGCAAATTTTTTTTGAATGCATTATTTGTGAGAGGCAATATACTAGATTGTTGGAACACAGAGAAAAAACAATCATGATTTTTGCCTTCATCATGAGTTCAATCTAAGTTAAGGAAATGTGATGTATATGGGTAAACAAGCAGGTGAGAATATATGCAAAGTGGAAAGATTCTTTCTAGGGACAGACTCAGACCACAGAAATATAGAGGAGGGGCAGGTGCAAGGAAGTCATGTGAGAAAGAGCCTTTATACAAAGGAACAGAGAGACAGCATTCCAGAAGGTGCAAGCAATTTTATGCAAGTTTTCTGAACAGAAGAGTGGTGTGCCAGCAGCTGAGTGCTAATATTAATCAGACAATCACTGCATAGAGCAGTTTGGAAAGGAAAATCTGAAGCCAGGGACGCTGGTTAAGAACTGGTAATATCAGCCCTGGCTTGTGATGGTAAGAGTGTGTGGATATGCACATCTTCTCGAATGAGAGTTGAACAGATCTATTAATTTCCTGTGTTATCTTAGATGGCTACATCCGGGAGTCCAAAAACTTCACTGAAAGGAGATATTCATGGAATAAATTCTAAATAGGTAAACAGTAATGCATATTATAATTAGGGATCCCTAATAATTTTGGGGTTTTAAGTGTCACTCCCCAAATGGTTAGCCAACCACAAGAAAACACCTTGGTGCCCTTCCTTTGCGGTGTCTGGTCTCCCCTGATTGGAGATCATCACCGTTCATCTTTGCACTCCCTCTGCCTAGCACAATGCCTACATTGAATAGAAAGAAGGATATCACCCTTCAAGATAATATAGAAATGTATACATGTTAGATGCAATTATGTACAACAAAGTACAAGGAATCATGCTGGAAATGAAACAGAAGGGGAGATGGTTGTGTGGGATTCCAGACTGCTCCACAGGTTTGATGCATTTTCTGGGGGTGGAGGGAGGGATGTCTCCAAAGATGAGTGAGACAGAGAGAAGGGAGACAGTATGGGCAGGGTCACTGGGCGTGGGCGTTAGAAAAGATAGTCTGTGGGGATGTGGACCACATGTGAATACATCAGAATAGATTACAACCATCTTCTCAATGCATTAAGTATTTATAGTTCATTTCAGATTTCTGTCATTGCTCCTTACTTGGCAAACACAGTGGTGGAAAACAGCACCGCCTGATATTTTGCTGTGATGGAAGAAACATTGTGTGTTTTTGGTTGTGAGTTGCAAACTGGAAATATCCCAGAGGTCAAAGTTAGTAAAAGTTGCAGAAGGAACAAGAGAAGATCAACTAGCATCCAGTCTTAGTGGTGCTGAGATTCGTCTGTGACTCACCAGTCATGCTGTTGCTAACGCACGTCTATGACGTACCAGTAATCAGCCACAGGTGTTTACCAGCACCTACCTCTTGTCCAATCAGATGCAGAACTGACCTTGCCCCCTCGATACCCCCTCTGTGATGAACATCTGGGGCTTTCCCCTCATAAGCCCCACGCCTTTGCTCTCTGCTCCTGGTTGTCCCTTCCTTCCTCTCCTTCCGCGGAGAAGCTGCCTCTTTCACAGCCCACGTGTTACCAACGGGCACAAGCACAAGCGTGCCTATTTGTCTGGAAGTGTCGATCCTGAAGCATGTCAACAAGGATGAAAGTGTTCGGAGTTCAATCACCAATTTGCAGGAACTTAGAGACAGTGCCTTTATCTCTGTACCTGAGGGAGATTCTGGAAGGAAGTGAGGGAGATCCTAACTTTTAGAAAAAGCTTATCTTCAGCGGGGAGAGAATTAGCTTAAATGTTTAGGGAAATAAGAGATAGAGAAATGAACAGTTTGGGAAATGGGGTGTGTGTGCACGTGCGTGTGCGTGTGTGTGTGTTATTTTAGCATTTGAACACCTGAATATTAGCATTCAAACTAGTATTATCTATGAACTTAACAGTGATAGGAATCACTGAAATCCCTCTGTTTAACTGTTTTAAGCTGTGTTTCTGGCTTTTAATAACTAAAGGGCTCTGCTTAATACATACGCATGCAATGGCTTCTCAGCACGGTACATGTTATAAAGAAAAATTGTAACCTGCGTGACAGGATATTAGTAAGAGAGATGTATTAGGGCAGCAGGAAAGACATCCATGAGGAAGTAAATTTATTCTTAGACTCAATTTATGTTAAGCAATTATCAAATTTGTGTGAGAGAAACAAACCATATCCCAAAAAGTCTATGTGAAAATACACAAGAGAAAGAAAAAGAAATTAATCTGGTAACACAGTTCCGCCCTTTGGCCATCAATCCAACTAAAGTAATGGTCCAAAGTGTAGCTCAGCCTTACATTTTTCTCTGGTAGGAACAAGAAAGGCGATGACTGAGGGAAGGATGTGAAGTGGAGGACTGGTAGAATCAATCACAGTGTTTAGGCCAATAGATCACCAGAGGCAATTTCTGATACTGAATGGATTGACTAGTCAGATGAAACTAACTCCTTGAAAATCCCACCTTCCAGTATATTTACTCTATAAACAAATAGCCTAAACTTGAGGAACCAGAGAGTATAACTAAAATTTCAGCAACAACAACAACAAATCCCCAGAAGCTAAAATAGCAGTCATTCACCTCAACACTGAGGCGAGAGGAACCCAAGGGCATCTTTGGTACGACTTTGCGTCAGGAAGTAGAGGCCCGGATATTAGACACTGCCCTTTCTCTCGTCTTCTGCGGGGACTCCTCTCTCTGTGTCTTCCCTGTCTCCTCCTCAGTGTCCCTGTCCCCACTATCAACCTTGCCAAAGAGACGTGGTGTGGATTTTGTTCTCATTCTAACAGTTCTGGAAATTATTCAAGCGTATACTTACTAAGTCAGGGGTGAGATAAATTATGTATGTTTAATTCATCGAGTGGCAACTTTTGCCTTTCTTTTGTTCCATTTGGGCCATTTTTCACCTCGAACGTTAGTGTTCTCAGAATAAAACAGCTTACGAAGTTGAAAGCTGGCTTATAACCAGAACACCCTGTGTTTTTGACAATTCTTAGTTGAGAAATATTACTTTTACAGATCAATGTCAGATGAGACTAAGCTCATAAGTGTTGTTTCCTAAAGCTTAAAAAAATCAATACTTGTATCCCTCTGGGATCCTTAAGTGAGGCCAGTGACAGCTAAGGTAGTAGAAAGCAAGTGGTGATAAATTGCAAGCAGGCATTTACAGCCATCAAGGTCTCACCATAAATAATCCCCAATATAAATAACCAACAATTGAGCTGACCTCGTATGGGGACCAGGAGTAAAGCAACAGCCTGCCTTCCCGTTGAACCAATTAGAAAAACAAAATCAGTATGTCAAACTGACTTTTTAACATGAAATCTGGGGCTTACTTTACATTAAAAAATAAAGATTTCTGTCTTTGTCTGAATGCATGCAACCCGCGTTTTGGTCCACGGAAGAAGTGCCAAGAACTCAGTGCATTTGCGCAATTTCTAAATTCCACGTCGATTGTTCATCAAGACATCCTTTATCAGCAGTAAAACCATGTTCATGTACACATATGTCCTCCAACCAGATCCCGGCCCAGACACGTGGTGGTGTTAGAGGGAAATCAACTGAGCTGCATAGGTCTGTTAAAAGCACAGATCATATTGATTTGAACCTTTCACCTACTGACGGCAACTGCAGCAGAAAACACAACAAAACGAATGGAATCGGACGTCACATCACCCGTCAGAGGAAACCAAAGCAGGCTCCCTCTTCCCAGGAAAATTACCCAATGAGCTCGCTCCATCCAGGAGACTAAACTCTCTCTGTAACGTGCATCTGAAAGAAGGCCTGGCAATACAGTCACAGTCACCGGACTTCCTGCTCCTCCAGAGCATCTCAGTGACACAGCAGGCGTGTACCAGAAAGACAAGTTCTGTGTGGGTGAAAACCCTCGTGGCTTGTGGCACAGAACTAATACTCACAGTGTTGCTTCTGTCTCTGGGCTCTGGGGTTCAATGGAAAGTTTCCCCTTAATGTGGGGAACTTTACCTACAGCCTTCAAGAGATCTGGGGAGGCCAGGATGCCATTAATAAGTCTTTGTGATTGTGACAAAGTGACAGTCTTTATAGTTTCCATGCCGATATAGAACCTAAAAAAATTGAGCCTAACTTTTAAGCTTTCTCCTCTATGGGGCATCTATATAATGACACTGAAAACTCTAAGGGCATTTCTGCACCCTTAATCTAGTTGTAGTTTAATCTACTCAACTGGACACTTTTTATCCCACTTATGCTGAAAAGTTTGTCTTAATTAGGTACTGGTTGCTTTTCAGTTAACTTATGCTCTGTAGGGATACATAGTCACAAGAAAGGAATGGAATCATCCAAAATATCTTCCGTGCTTTATTTTTGACTTCTGCTTGACCTTGGACCAGACAATACTCTTTTAATAATAAGAATAATAATGCTTAACTGTCAGTAACCATAGTGATATTAAATAATGTACCCAAGGTGATGACTATTAATATTAATAATATTAAGACATTATTAATCTTAATATTTTGAGATTAAACCCTTAACACAGTTTTAGCTCAATCTCTACACCTTTGGGTTTGCGGAAAGGATCCCCAAAGGTGATATAAAATGTAGTTCCAGTTTTGAATAGGATTTAAGGCTTTTTATTTTTTTGCATACATGATTAAAAATATGATTGCATTTCATGCGTTTCTTATAAGCATTGTTGCGTTATGTGCGGGAAGGGCTCGTCTTCCCCAGAGGAGAATAGAAACAGGTTACCTGTTCTTATGTTTAGGGGGGTCTGGCCAGGCCAGGGATGCTGGCGTGTCATTTAAGAACTGAACGTGTGCACAGCCTGGTTCCCCCTTGGGCATCGCTCCAAGTTTCACAACACTTATTTATGGAGTGGGGACAATAATAATACTGCCTTCCACACAGAGTTTACCTTAAGGACTATATATATATATATTCATGTAGATTAAAAAAAAAAAGTTCAAGAGCTATCCGGCACAAAATAAATTCTCCCTAACAGCTCTCACATATCGCGATGCAATGAAACTTGATAGCATTTACATAAACTTCAGGAAAATCACATATTTGTGCTTGTATTCATGACTGGAAAAACACTTAATTCAAAATAGTCAAATAACATATATGTAAACTAGTCCCTTAGGAATTTATTGTTTCTCTTTCCTATTTGGACAATAGGCTGTTCTGACAGAGCGCAAGGAAACATTCAAAGTTGGATGCCTAATGTTTTTTTGTGACAAATAGATACTGTTCTTACAATTTATGCCAAGGCAGGAAGAAGGCTTTTTATTGCTGTGTTTTTTTTTAACACTTTTATCTATTTTTACTTGAAAACTGATGGTTATAAGGAAACTAAAGTACCAACTACACTCCTCGGGCTGTTTCTTGAGCTGAGGGGAAGAGAAGGAATGGATCTCTTGAGAGACTGCCCGGGACCCAGACTCCAGGAGCGGCATCTTAGCGCCGCGGCGAGAGTTGGGGGCACGGTCATCTGGGGACAGAGCGTCAGCGTGGGGCCGGGCAGCGCCATGGGCGAGTGGGGCTGGGTAAGCTGCAGGAGGCCTGGGCAGCAGTTTGCAAAGATGACTCAAGAGGACACCCGCAGGACTCCAGCAGCTGGCCGCTCGGGGAGATGGCACAGGGCTGAGGTACACACACATGCGCACACGCACACACACACACGAACAAACGTGCATGCATGAGACACATGCAGACATGCACACACACAGAAACACATGTGCAGAAACACACATGTGCACACACACAAACACACATGCAGACATGCCTGCACACACAGGAACACACACATGCATGCACGCACACGAATGCACACACACACGCACTCCCACACATCATGCACACAAATGCATGTGCTCACACACATGCACGCACGCACACGAATGCACACGCCACATACACTCACAGACACGCATGCACACAGTTTGTAAGCAATATGAGATGAGCCCTCAAGACGCCCCCAAACCATCAGAAGCCTCAAAGGAAAGCACCTTAGAGAAGGGCAGGATGTTTCCAAGACCCGGCTTGTGTGACATCTGCCTACGTCTTTGTTCAGCAGTTGTTCCCTTGACAAGGGAGGCTGCAAATGGGAAGGGAAATTTTACAAAGTCTGACAGGGGCCAACGGCACTTTCTCCTGCTGCTGCTACCGTGACTCACTGATCATTTTTCTTGACCAGGAGTCTCCAGTGATAATGCTCGTTTTGCCCATTGACGGTTTTAAGTCATGTGTTAGCTATCTGCTCCTTAAATTCCAGACGCCCACAAAATGATAACTATTCTTTACTAATGTACATTATCAATGTATAGATAAAAATTATACATCGGCCTTTTAAAACATACAAACAGACAGACACTTACTAACATGCTATCACAGTATTCATATTTCTATGCAATTTCTTTTCTCACTTTCCTCTGGGGAAGGACTTATGAATTAAAATTCTTTTTTAACAGGTGCATAAATGCTTTGTGGTGCAGCCAGGGTACAGGCGTTAAGGGTTCCTTCTTGTGGATGATTCAGTTTCTCTCATTTGGTCACTACAAGCGCTGATGACGTAACCACCATCCTGTTCATAAACTGACCTCCGCCTCAAGTGCCTTCTCAGAAAAAAAGTTATCAGGGACCAAATAAGACGTACATTTTAAATATTAATAAATCTCCCCAGACGTTTTTTCTCTACTGTGCCATTTGGTTCTTTCTCATACATTTGTAGGAGTGCTTTGCTTACTACGGTTGTTTTGGTCTTTGGAATTCTTAGTTACAAGCAACACAAGGTGGGTCAATCTGAGTTAAGCAAAAACATAATTAATTAAGGATAGGAGATAACCTCATTGGGAGGGTAAGCATCCAGGAAAAGCGTGCCCCAACTCACTTCACAGAATTTTAACTAGTAAGGAAGTTACTGAAAATGCATCAATGAATGAATGATGAATGAAGCTAGTTACCTGTCCGTGCTGGAAAATTGAGTTTGGATGTATCAGGCTGAAGAGCCTGGGTCACAAGTCTTGACACAGCAGCAAGAAAGGTTGGAAAGCAAGTCCAGAGCACTTTCCGCTCCAACAGCCCCTGTAATGGGTGTGCACCATGTACACAGCTGGGAAAGCAAGACCAGCGCAGAGATCTGCAGGAAGAGCCCGCCTACGGGTGTATGATAGAGCGAGCTGCCGTGGGCAAGGGCAGAGGAATGGAGGGGAGTCAGGTCAAACGGGGCTTCACAGGTTTCAGCAGGTGCTCTGGATGTCCAAAGCTCGGGTGTCGGCGCATGTAATTTTGAAACGTACATTGAGTATTCAAGTGGGAATGCAAATAGGAATTGGGGGGAGTGGCCTGAGAAAGAGATAAGCATGTGTGAGCCGCTAGCCCACGGGTGTTTAGAGCCACGGGGATGAATGAGGTCGTCAGAACGTGGGATCAGAAGAGAAGGCCAAACCCATACACGTGGAAGATCCCAGCACAAGCTCGTTGTGGGGAGCAATGAGCCACCAAAGGAGAATGAGAAGGAAGGACCCAGAAAGCAGAAGGAAAACCAAAGGGGCATAACAACCAGCTCCGGGAAGCACGGAAGGCAATTCTGAGCAAACCAGACCCACGTCCTTTCCTCATGGCACCAGTGCCCTCTGCTGGAAAAGGTTTCCAAGAAGCAAGTCACCCTGCCACGGGCCCCAGGTGACCACCCTCCGAGCCCGAGCCCAGCTGCAGGTGGGGGAGAACCTGGGTCCAGGTGCAGGAGGTCAGATGCTCCAATGGGTTAGGGCTTATCAGGACGGAGAATGGATTCACGCCCTCAACAACCGGGAAGATGTGGAGACCTTAACAGAAGCAGGTGCTGCAGTCATGGAAGTAAACGTCTAATCACCGTGGTTTAGAGGAAGAGAGGAAAGACCCCCAGAAAGGGACGACATATGGTTCTATGAAGGCACCACCTGCAAGGGAAGGCACAGGACGGGGCAGGTGGCTGGGACAGGGATCTCCAGGGAGCAGGGTGGAGTGCGATAGGTGATGAAGGACAGGGAAAACCCCAGAAATACTCTGCAGGAGAGGAGAGAGCAGGAGCTGGCTTCAGACAGAGGGAAGTGGGATTCGTGTGTGGAACAGGTGAGAAGCAGAGTGTTCAGCGGAGTCAGGAGAGGGTGCGCCCACGTGGTGACTGCAGCCCGCATGCACTCCCCTCTGCACCCAGCAGATGCAAAGCCGGGCAGGCAGGAGAGGACTGGACGGGTGGAGGGGATAGGACAGGACAGGATGGGGTGGAGAGGGCAGGACAGGACAGGATGGGGTGGAGGGGGCAGGACAGGACAGGACCCCATGAGCATCCTCACTGCGTGCCCGCGGCTCGCTCTTCTGCTCAGCGCACGGGGACCAGAGCCCACCCCTGTCTGCGAATGCCCAGGAGCACCTGCCCGGGCTTAGAGAATGCGTGGGCTCAAGGACCACAGTCCTCCCTCCCCAGCCCGGGCAGTGGGCAGTGCACATGTTCCCAACCTGGCACCTCCTAGAGGGAATCAGGATGGCCAGCTCTCTGTACTCTTCCCGTGGGGCAGGTGGTGGTGCATCCCCGCACTTGGAGAGACACGCAATGTCACTGGGGCCTCACTGGGGCCTCACCGGGGCCCCACTAAGGCATCACTACAGTGTCAGCATCCTCAGCATCCACACAGCCCCCTCTCCTCCCATGTACCGCTCAGGGGCTGCAGACCCCCCGATGCCATCTGCTTCTGCACCCCTCACACCTTCCCCCACCTCCACACTCGTGCCCCACACTTGGTTCCCACCAGCCACCTGCCTCTGCTTTACCTGACAACATCGTCACGGAGAATTGGTACGTTGTTGCTCCGAATGGACATTTTACATCTCTAAGTTTTCCAACTAATTTGTGTGGTTCCCACTAACTCATGGCCTCAAAGCAGCTTTTCCTTTTTCCTTTCCCTTCAGTTACAAAATTGAACCAGTATGACTGAAACTGAACCGTTACAACCCTTCTTCATCACCTGTGGGCACATGGTCACCACTGACGTATGTATCCGTATCTGTGCGTGGTTATGGAAGCAAGTATTTTTATTCCTTTTATCCTCCAATTCTTGCCTCTGTCGATCCTACCTGATGTTAAAGTTTCTTCTAACCCAGGGCATACGAGTTGATTTTTGTTATATTGTTGAGGTTTTTTCAAACTATTAATTTTTTAATGTTTATTTAATTTAGAGAGAGAGAGAGCGCGCAGGGGAGGAGCAGAGAGAGAGGAAGACAGAGGGTCTGAAGTGGGCTCTACACAAACAGCATGAAGCCCAATGTGGGGCTTGAACTCACGCACTGCGAGTCAAAGTCAGCTGCTTAACTGACTGAGCCACCGAGGTGCCCCTAGACTAGTAGTTATAGTTTTCATCCTTATTTCCCCACGTGATCCATTGAATTGTTCCATCTTTCTCTTGATCATTTTCAGCATTTCAGTATGTATTCTACTCTTTACCCATTTCTTCTACATTATCCAATGTGTTGCTGTATAAGTGTTCATAGTACTTTCTTAGGATCCTTAGTATTTCTGTGGTATCACTTGTGGTGTTAGTCTCCTCTCTCTCTCATTTCTAAATCCAAGTCTTCTTCCCCCCGCCACCCCCACTAGTCTAGCTAAAAGTTGGTCAATCTGTATATCTTTTCCAAAAAAAAAAACCATTCTTACTTGCTCTGATTGTCTACTATCTTTCTGGTCTCTATTTCCTCTCTGATCTTTGTTATTTCCTTCCTTCTACTAACTTTTGGCTTAGTTTTTTCTCCTTTTTCTAGTCCGTTGAGGTGAAGTTATATTGCTTACTTGAGATCTTTTCTTTTTTTTTAACATATGCATTCATTTCTATGAACATCCCTCTTAAAACTGCTTTCACTGTGTCCCATAAGTTTTGGTGTGCTGTGTTTCCATTGTAATTTTTGTGAAGATATTTCATGATTTATCTTTTGCCCACAGGTTTTTTTAGGAGTATGTTGTTTAATCTCCACATATTTGTGAATTTCCAATGTTTCCTCTTGTGATTGCTTTCTGGTTTCATACCATTGTGGTTGGAAAAGATGCTTGATATGACTTCAATCTTCTTAAATTCATTAGAGCTTGTTTTGTGACTAACCTGAGACCTGTCCTGGGAAATGTTACACGTGTGCTGTTGGACAGAATGTTCTACGCGAGCCTGTGAGGTCCACCTGCTCTAATGGGTGGTTCAGGCCCAATGTGTCCTCAACGATTACTCACTGGGGTAAGCTCTCCATTGTGGAGAGTGGGGTGTTGTGGTGTCCTACCACATTGCATTGCTGTCTATTCCTTTCTTCAGATCTGTTCATATTCGCTTTATATATTTGGGTGTTTCAGGGTCGGGTGCATGAAACAAAGTGTTTTATCCTCTTAATGAAGCGACCTCTTTCTTATTACATGGTTATATAAACTGAAATCATTTTCTCATAGTTTTTACTTTATTTTTATTTTTCTCAGTTGAAAAATCTTTTATTTTTATAAAATTAACTGACGTGTTTTCCTTTTGTCTTTTATTTAGGGGAGCTTATTTAAGAAAATTTTCTACACTAAATGTTGTAACAGTCCTGCATATTCTTATGAAAACATTATCCCTTTCATTTAGGTCATGAAACCAGAATGAATTTATTTTTAAATGGTGTCTATTAGAGGATCTCATTTAATTTTACTAATTTGTGTAGTCAATTTTCCTAAAACCATTTGTAAAATAGACTAAGCTTTCCCTTATGAAATGTGATACCATGTCAATCATATTCCACAATCATGGACATGTATGGATCCTTTAGCCCACAGTTCTCCTCTGCTCATGCCAAGGGTTTTAATCACTGAGACTTTCCAATATCTGCTGAAGTATATTACAGTCCCCTTTTCCTTTCCAAAACTGCTTTGGTCCACGTGAATATGTATTCTAACATGTACATTATAAGGTTACCTTTTCCCTGAAAACTACTACTGATAATTAATCATGTTGATTATAGATTTACTGGAGAAGAGTTGATATCTTTATAATGGTGAGACCCCAAAACATGTGTAAATATCTTCCCGTTTAGTCAGATGACCTTTCACACATTAAACATTATTGAAAAATTATTTGTAAATATATTTCCACTTACAGGTAAGTTGAATTATATGTATTTCATATTTCATTGCCATAGAGAATGCTTTTTTATTTTTTTTTTAATGTTTATTTATTTTTGAGAGAGAGAGAGACAGAGCATGAACGGGGGAGGGTCAGAGAGAGAGGGAGACACAGAATCTGAAACAGGCTCCAGGCTCTGAGCGGTCAGCACAGAGCCCGACGCGGGGCTTGAATTCATGGACAGCGAGATCATGACCTGAGCCGAAGTCGGCCGCTTAACCGACTGAGCCACCCAGGCGCCCCAGAGAATGCTTTTAAAAATTATTTTTGTTATTATTTGTTGATGGTAGAAACAAAGAGATTTGAATATGTTGATTTTGTATTTAACTACTTTGCTCAGTTTTCTTATCAGTGCCTTATCTTATTGGCCTTTTAATTATCTCAGATTTGCATGTAAATTAAAGTCACAGGCCCATAAAACACCATTATGTCTTTCTTCCACACAGTAAGCCACTTTTTTGGGGGGAGTTTCTTCTTTTCTCCTTATTTTGGCCGTAGTTTTAGCAATCTATCACACAGCATATTGATAGTGGGGTCCCCTGTCTTTTCCCTACCATTAAACATGACCCATTAGTGGTTACAGGTAAGGATGTTACCTTAATATTTTAGTGTTCTATGTGTTTTATCAAAACTAAGTATTGAACTTTGGACATCACCTTGTAAAAACTCTCTTACCTTGGTTTCATGTGTTTTCGTTAGTCAATTAATGTGGGGCATTGCAATAATAGATTTGATAATGTGTAGGCCTCTTTACACTCCTGAAATAAACTGGCCATTGTCATGTATAATTTTACTAATAATAATCCAGGTTTTGGCTAGTGGTTTATTAGAAGTACATTCTGTTCTAGAGAAACAGAACCAGGTAGGATCTACACCTACATCTGTATCTATACCTACGTCTATACTTACACCTACATCTACACCTACATCTACACCTACATCTGTATCTACATCTACACCTACATCTACATCTACATCATCTATGGAGATTTACTAGAGGGACAGGCTCACATGATTACAGAGACTGAGAAGCCACACAGTCTTCCTCAGAGTCGATATTGCCCAGTGTCCCAGGAGAGGCCGGTCTAACTTCCTGAGCCCGCCAGTTCAAATGCTGATCTCTTCTGGAAACACCCTCACGGACACACCCAGAAATAATGTTTAACCTGGGCACCCGTGGCCAGTCAAGGTGACACACAAAATTAACCATCACAGCCCAACGCTATTTATTCAGTGAGGTATTAGTAAAACTGAGCTACAGTATGTCTCTCTTCTATTTGTTTAATCATGTTATGAAATATGCTAACCTCCTAAAACGTGATAAAATATTTCATTATCATCAAACTGTTGGAGAATTTTTTTCACTCATTGATTTAAACATGTTTGGACTGTCTGTAAGGCTAGTCAGGAGAGTCAGCCTAGCTCTTTATTTAGGGCATAATTATGTCTACGAGAGAGGATGCGTCTACTTCAAAGGATGAAACATAAACACTGAGCTAGAGATACACTTCTGTTCCAGAATGTAGTGGAAGCTCTAGGCTGCCCAAGAAAATGTTTTATGTTTAATATGTTACAAATCTGGTCAATTCAATTAAATTAATTGTGAGCATCTATAATAGACTCTGAGTAAAATAAATAAAGAGCTTAAGAAAATATGGCACTATTCCCCTCCATTTGCATTCAAATTAGAATAAAAAATTGTTCCAGGGGGAAGATCAAGTCACCAACAGAGCTGATAATTATTAACAAAGAGAGTTGTTGGCTAGAATAATCACAATGTTCAACTGGGAACACAATCAGAGACATGGTAAACATGTAGTGGGGTGGAACTTGGCCAATGGCACCTTCTGATAGCAACCAGCCTAGTTACAGGGCTAGAATGAAAATCATGATAGATATGGTGTTAGAAATTTAAGTCAAGGGGCGCCTGGATGGCTCAGTCGGTTGAGCATCTGACTCTTGATTTCGGCTCAGGTCATGATTCCAGGGTCGTGGGGTCAAGCCCCACACTGGGCTCTGCACTGACAGCACGGAACCTGCTTGGGATTCTCTGTCTCCATCTCTCTATGTTCCTCCCCTGCCCACTTGCTCTCTCTCAAAATAAATAAATAAACAACAACAACAAACAACAACAACAACAACAACAACAAAATTAAGTCAAGAGACCAAAGGATAAATATGAAGGGCTCTAGAGACAATCCAGAAGAAGTAATTCAAAGATCTGTGCTGCAATAATATCAGGAAGCGAAACTAGTAGAAATGTAAAAACACAGAGTGAAGAAGGACACACATCTGAATCACGATGTTATATGTCTGAGGCCAGGGACTGAAAAATGGGATCGTACAATATGGTAGATGTGCTGCACAATGAGCTTCAAGGAGTCCCTTAATGTAGGAGAGTCAGTAAGAGGCACTTCAAGGTGTTTAGCAGGATATGTTCCATTTTAGCTATAAACTTTAGTTTTGCCCTCACTTTGAAAACAGTTCCCTTTTTAACTTTGTGGGGGAAAATGCACATATCAAATGGCTTGTGATACAGAGTCTCCCAATTAGCCAACGGCAATGATGCACAGAAGCCATGGTGGCATCAGGGGCAGCATTTTAGCAGAAAGAGTCAGAGCATTATGTTCTATTTCTAATTATGCAAGCCTTTCTCAAAATTCTGTCCACTGATTTCTCAGGAATAATAATAATAATAATAATAATAACAATAATAATAATAATAATAATAATAATAGGTAGCATGGGCACTCCTAGGGCACAGATAGATACCAAATAACAAATCTTTCTCTAAATTGATATTTGACCACTTATTTGTCATTTTAATATATGGAGACTTCTATCCTCATTTGATATACTTAATTTTGGATTTATATACATAATTATTCCTTAGGCTCAAAAACAGTGTATTAAGTCCATGTTAGAAACTGGAAAAGAAAGGGAAAAAATGTGTAACTGAGTTTTCAGCTTTAGTGGTTTTATGAACCACTAGACCACTTAACTGTTTATTGAAGATAATCTTAAAAATATTGGTTTTCATCCTGTTATAATGGATTCAAACTATGTCTGATAATCTTTTGGAAAAGTGAGATAATCTCAAAGGACTCCATAAATTTACAAAACATATGGAGAATCAACATAGTAAGAGTTTAAATGAGATGACCCAGTTGTTTTCAATTAAATTATACAACAGCTATAAGACTGAAGCTGAAAGCTGTTATCACACATTTCTGAATTACAGAGGATAGAAGAACATAAAATAACATGCAGGAGCATAAAACTGACCACCTCTCATCACCCTCTCTCAGGGGAAATGGCAATATGTGCCTGTCACAATATTTAATGACTAATGCTGAACTGCCATAATCCAGCCTCTTTCATGAGGCTGTTTATCCTACTGTGAACCCAGATTCTAGTTGATCAACCATTGGTCTCACGGTGAGGGAATGTCTTGTGTGTATTAACTGAAGCTTAACATGAGAGATTTAGCCTGCCTATTAGCCAATATTACAAGAAACTCTAACTGCAAGTAATATAGACTTTGAAGAAAAATCTACAAAGAAAATCTAATCATATCAAAAGCCTGGCATAAGAAAAATATTTTAAGTTCTAAAGAAGTCAAATATCTGTGGGGCGCCTGGGTGGCTCAGTCGGTTGAGCATCTGACTTTGGCTCAGGTCATGGTCTTATGGTCTGTGAGTTCGAGCCCCGCATCGTGCTCTGTGCTGACAGCTCAGAACCTGGAACCTGTTTCAGATTCTGTGTCTCCCTCTCTCTCTGCCCCTCCCCCGCTCATGATCTGTGTCTCTTTCCATCAAAAATAAAACGTTAAAAAAATTTTTTAAAAAAAGAAGTCAAATATCTGATTTCTGCCACCTCTTTCTCCCTCTCTCTCTTATTTATTAAAAATTAATGAGCCTTCAGGATGCCTGGGTGGTTCGGTCGGTTAAGCTTCTGACTCTTGGTTTTCGCTCAGGTCCTCATCTCAATGTTCATGAGTTTAAGCCCCGTGTCGGGATCTGCACTGACAGTGCAGATCCTGCTTGGGATTCTCTCTCTCCCTGTCTCTCTGTCCCTCCCCTGCTCGCTCTCTCTCTCTCTCTCTCTCTCTCTCTCAGAATAAACTTAAATTTTTTTTTAAAAAAAATCAATGAACCTCCACTGTGGACCATTATACTGACAGAAACTGTTACAATAGTTGGGTGGCTGTGAACAACACATTACAAGACACCCTGAGCTGAACTCAGACCCCTTTTATTTTAACTGGGCTGATCGGCACGCCTAAACAAACTTCTGGGGGTGGGGGATGTAAGGTGAATGTCAGACAAAGCTACATACTCACTAAGTAAATACCATGTTTACTATTTTGTCTTTATAATTTTAACCTTAAAACTTTCCATTTTGCTCCTGAAAATGTGTGTTGACACTAGATAAAATGTACATGTTAACAGGAAGTAGGAATAGTGCGTATCATTTTATCAGTGTAAATACTAAGTACAAGACGGTATCATGCTGAGGTACAAGCCCGTCTTCAAAGGAACAAACAAGCCTCCGTGATTTTGCCTCTAGCAACTGTTTGAAGTGCTCTCCTTCAGAGCCAAGCTTATTGAAAGTAGTGTTGACTCCCAGTTTCTAATTCTTCACTGAGAATTCACGGCGGTCATAATACATCATTGGGAGCCGGTCCACGGTCCTCACTGTACGCGTCTCTCCCAGGCACTTGACATTCATTCACCTGGCCAGGACTAAGCTATTACGATATTGGTGATTGAACAAATTTCATTCAGTGCACACCTTCAGCCTAGTCTTCTGGGACTACGCCAGAGGATGTCCTCTGCTTACCCGACAACTCTGCCCCAGCTTCCTGCTGGTCATGCGCAACAAGTGAAATTCCTGTGTGGGGACTGGAATCCATCCTTTTGCCACAAAATGTAGGGACTAAAAGGATCAGGTGTTTCAGCTCACAGGCAAGAATTATCCTGATGAATACTTTAAACATGTAATGATAACGTGTGACCACTATAAACCTGAGAAAAGTGTAAAGGACAGTATGCCAGACACACGTGCTGCCGAGCCATTCTACGGTTGACAAATCAGACCAAATCTCACCAGGCGTGTTTTGCAAATCATTGAAACTGTCAGCAGAAATGCTTGAAAACACTAAGCGCCTGGAAAGGACACAGATTTGCTGTGTTATTAATTGCCTGTCTGCTTCTAGGGAGAAGATCTCTCTCTCTCTACGGGTGGACACGTTCAGAGTAAATTTGTAGAACCTGAACCACTCCTGGCCCTTCCCTGGCCATGTCAGATGGAAATAGCATAGCTTCTGCAGCTATGGCTTGGCGGTAGCTTTCCAGAATTTATTCAACCGGCCAGTAAGGTCTGAGTTACTCAGCAGTGCTTCTGGGTCAATCACTTGTAAGATCCCCACACACTCAACAATCGAACAACGGAATGGATGTTCATGTGCCACCTGCATACTCAGTCCTCAGTTCCGTTCCATGTTGAGATCTAGAAGGCACCTCCTTCTGTGAGGCTCTGATCAACGTATCAGTGAGGGGAGCCCCACATCAGTGAAACGTTCTGTGCTTGCTTCCACCTGCGACAACAGAGGATGTCACCATTGAGATATGTTCATAGATTTCAAGAAGGATGATGTGATCCCGGTGGATCAGCTGCCCGGATGCAGCCCTGAACCACCAGAGAGAATGTGGGCATACCATGGCCCCAGGTGGCAGGTTTGACAGGCAATCAGAATGCCTTGGTTATAAGTCAATTATACTTCATACACAAAAAGTGCCTTCGTAGTGGCTAATTGCTTATGGCTTCCCTAAGAGCAAACTAGATGGAGAGCCTATTAGTAGTGTTTAACCCTATGTAAGTGTTTAATTTATGTTACAAGAAAACCGTCATGTCAGGGAGCCAAAAACCTGATTCATGCTGCTGCTGTGCAGACACAGCTTCTCACCTGGGTTCCAGATCTGTGCTAATTCCAAGTAGGGACCCCTTGACAGAGGAAGACCTGGGCACACCCTGCACCATTGCCTAAGTCCCTCCTCCCAGTTACAGCCCCTTGACTTCCCACATCACCAGTTCATTTTGCCTGGTTTTGAACGCAGCACGAATATATCACACAGTGTCACCTAGATTTTCTCCTAGCTCATCTTCCAAATTTTGAGAGAGTGAGCAGGGGAGAGGTAGAGAGAGAGAGAGAGGGAGAGAGAGAATCCCGAGCAGTCTCCACAGTGTCATAGTGGAGCCCAATGTGGGGCTCAAACTCATGAACATAAGATCATGACCTATACCGAAACCAAGAGTTGAAGGCGCGACTGAGCCACCCAGGTGCCCCAAGACATTCCTTTTTAGTGCTGAGTTACAAGGTCACTTTATAGTTATGTAATATTTGGTTTATCCATTCATCTGTTGATAAACCTTTGGGATGTTTCTAGTCTGGGGCATTTACAAATAAGGCCGCCATGACCACTTGTGTTTCAGTTTTTGTAAGGAGATACGCTGTAATTTCTACTGGGTGAATATCTAGGTGTGGAGCAGGTGGGTGCAATGGCGGTGTATATCTAAATTTGGAAACTGCTCAATTTTCCCAAAGTGGCCATACAATTTTATGTTCCCACTACCAGTATAAGGGAGTTTCCATTCTTCTACCTATTGCCAACATATGGGATTACTTATCTTTTTAATTGTATTGTTCTAACAGACATGAAGTGGTATAGTACCTCTTTTGTGTACTTATATGACATTTCTGTATGTTCTCTGGTAGAAATGAGTGTTCCCAAACCTCTTTTTTTGATTGTTTTTTTTTATTAGGTTGTATTTTTCCTTATTATTGAATTTATAAATTCTGGGTACATATCTTGTATCAGACATATGGTTTGCAATTGTTTTCTCCCAGTGTGGCCTATAGGGTAGTAGTGCTGAATTTCTTATTTTATGGCGTCTAATTTTTCACTCTTTTGTTGTTGTCTGGGATGTTCTTTTGGAGCATATCTAAATAATCTTAAGTCAAAAGCCACAAACAATTTGTTATATCTGTAAGGTTTATAGTTTAAGTTTACGTTTAGGACACTGATCTAATTTGACTAGATTGTTCTCTATGATACGACATTTGGATTGAAGGGTAATTAGTAAGTATTAAAAAGTTTTAATTTACTTTAAGGAGCCAAATCTTACAATCCATATATAATAAAGAAAATCTCCTATATTCCTCCTTCTCTTACTTCACATTAATGCAATTTGTACTCAGGCATTTGGTTTCTCAGAACAAACCCTACAGTCGCCCAATCCAGTGTGAGGGGCTGGGGGTGGGATGAATAAATGAAATACTTCAGTGACGTGAGGCCATTCTGTGTGAAACTGTAATGGAGGCTACACAACATGGTGCACTTGTCTAGACCCACAGAATGTACGACACCAAGAGCGGACCCTAATGTAAACTATGTATGACAGTTAATAATCATGTACCAATATTATGGTCATTAAGATTACAATATCAATATTATCAATGTATATCAATAATATTGTTGATAATGTACTGATACTGTGTACAATGATCTGTCAATCACAACAAATGTACTACACTGTAGTAAGATGTTCATGATAGGGGAAAATGTGGGGAAGGAAAAGAGAGGGTACGTGGGAACTCTCCCTAATGGCTTGATTTTTTCTGTAAACCTGAAACTGTTCCAAAGTCTATTAATTTAAAAAAGAAAAAAAAAAACACTAATGAACTATTGTTCCGTGTATCATCATGTGTGGATCTCAAAGTAGTTATATTGAGTGAAAAAGACAAGAATGACCACACTTCGTGTGACTCTATTTACATGAAATTCTACCACATGCAAACTGTTCTATAGTATCAGAAATACAGAGTAGCTGCATGGAGATTGGTAGAGGAGGAGAGACACGGATCATAAAGGGCACACAGAAACTTTTGTGGGAGGTGGATATTTCCATTCCCTTGATTACGACGGCATTTTCTCAGGTGCCAGTATGTCAAAACTTTTGAAGTAATAAACATTGGCAACTCACTTTACACCAATTATGTCAATTTCCATAAAAAAATTTAAATAAATTATCTTGCTTTTATATTTATAAGGAGAGAATATATTTTTCTATGTCTGCCATATATGCTTTTGGGCATGGTGTAGAGCTATATAAACATAGTATTGTAATATTCTTATTTATATGCAAAGTATAGTTTGCATTAAATTTTCAATCTTATTCTATTTTTATTCTAGGCATTAACTTTGAAAACTGCATATAAAACTATACTTAAAATTGGATCATTTCTAGTATAATATGGAAGTTCCACAATGTATAATGACATAATATATAAGTGAAGTTGCTTTATATTGACTCATTTGGCTTATTAAAACATTTTCATTGCATGAAGCACTTATTTGAAAGTGTTAACACACACACATATACCTACTGCACCACGTAAAGCAAAATCATAAGATGAAGATCACACTAATACTCACTAAATTATACAAGTTAAAATGTACTGAACAATAATAGTGTTTAGTTTTTAAAAGTAGCCCATGCTTGCTCCATATTAATTAATAATTCATATATTCTTTTTTTAATTTTTTTTAAAGGAAACTCTATGCCCAACACGGGCTTGAACTCACGACTCCGAGATCAAGAGTCACATGGTCTTCCAACTGAGCCAGCTGGGCGCCTCTATTCCTTTTTTTAACCTCTCCTTTTTGGTGACTTTTATGTTGTATAGCTTTATGCTGAGTTTTATTGTAAATAGAATAAGCATATCATACTACATCTGGGATACACATATTGTATTTGTCCCTAGGTTATTTCTGTAATGTTCAAATGTTTCAACATCTTTTACAATCCTGGGAAATGGGGGAGGGATATAGCAATGTTCTCTAGGTTAGCTGTTTTAGCTGGGTTTATATCCTTATCTACATTTCTCTATTCTTTGTCTCTATTTTTCCCAATGGTATCTATAATTAGTCTTTATATTGTCTTTCATTAAAATTCTGTAGCATCTTATTTATTACCTTCAAAAAAGTCTTATTTCACTTTAAGTATGTTTTACACCTAAAAACAAAAAAACACCTTTTTTTTTCTCTAATGGGAGGTAGTTGAGTACATACACTGTTGCATTCACCTAAAAACATATTAGAAAGTGCTTTATTTATAATAAAAATAAAATAAGGCAGTGCTGTGTTGGCCATCTGTAATAGGAAATGTATGTGTCTCCCTGGGCAAACTTGAGTGCCAGGTATATTGAATTCAGTAACCCTGAGTAATTAAGGCTTTACTTCTAACCTTCACGTTAGAGAATTCTACTCAATAAGTTAAATCATTTTCCAAGTGTTTGTTAATCTATCAAAAGGATTTAGACATTTCACGGAGGGGATTCAAGCTAAGCTACAGTTTTACAAAAATCACCAACACCTTACAGAAGAAATTTTAAACTTATTCTTCCAAACCTAACTCTTGCATGAAATAAATAAAGCTCAACATACAAAACAAGTGAACATGGAAATTAACCAGCTAACGTGAAATGAGAGTTCTGGAGCTCGCCCGTCCACAGCACCCCATGATCCATGCCACCCCAATTTACTGCCACAATTCTCTTTCAGATCCATGGAGCTGTTTGAACACCACTAATTTACTAGACAGTTATGGTTTTTAAGGTAACCTGTCCATGCAAAGACCTCTTCTCTGAGCTCTAAGCCACACACCCTATTTGGGGGTCTGTGTGTATGTGTCATTCAAGTTCACACAGCCCCATGGATTGTCCATGGATGGACAACGGATTTTAGTGAAAGCTATCCATCTAATGGTCAGAAATCAGTAAGCCTTCTTCACTGGAGAATCCTAATTGGGATGGGAATATAATAGTAACACAGACTGGATGCAGCAAACCAATATAGCTTCAGGGATATGAAGGGATATGAACCCAATGTTATTGGGTCACCTGTGAGCAGCGGGTGCTGGTTGGAAAACTGGAGATACAAAGAATCAAAGAGGAGAGGAAAGAAACACTGCCCTGGAATGACAGAGATTGGTAAAAGCCACTGCCTTGACGCTGGACAGCTCCCCAGTTCTGTATCCAGCTTTCCCTTGCTGTCCTGGGTTCTACACCATCCATTTCCACGCTACACACAAGACATTTACATAATTAACTGTAGTGAAGTTTATTAGCCAAAGAACTCTGACTAAAGCAAAAGCAGAAGTGCTATTGGTATGTCATTTATTAAATATTTGGGGCAAAATAAAGTGAAAGCCACTAAGAGCTTTTCAGAGTAGGTTATGAGGTACATATTAAATGAGATAAAAACTTTTACTAAAAGCTCTGCAGCTTTGAAAATTAAGTGGCCAGATTTCTAAACCGACTGAAAATTTCTAACGATTTATTCCGCTACAGTTCACCATGCCCCAAATATTCCATGTCGTGCAGTTAAGTGATTCCTCTTTGACAAGTATTCAATTTGAAAGTTTGTTTTTGAAGTTTTCCCCTTGAAGAGGAAACAAACTTCACGTGTGATTCTAAAATTACCCAAGCTCTCCTCTTTTCTGTGTTAAGCTCAATATTCTTCAACGCATGAGTTAAAGCATCTCAAAGTTTCCTTCCGGGCAACTTATGTGTGTGCCCCAGGAGTTCAACTTGTTCTCATCTCAGAGGGTCACGCCCCAGAAAATGGATGGAAGAGAATGTGGAATGGAATGAACATTCCTCCTCCTGCACTGTCAGGTGGGGGTTCGTGATCAATTCAGCGACAGCTGTATGACCCAACTTGGAATTAATTGTGAACTTTCTAGATATGTAAAGAAAAGTGGAATGAAATTACTGTATAAATCTAGTTATGGCCGTGAAAATAAATAACACGGCCATGAAAATAATTTAATGCTAAAACATTTATGGAGTCATAAATCAGATACTTTGTTCAACAAAGTATGATTTTTTTATTACAGGAACTGTAAATTAATATTTAGGGTAATATTTCCTTGATAATAAACAATTGGTGACAGAAATAGTTGAAAAATAAGATGAAATAGAATGGTTCACATTCTATACATTAAACATTACAATTACATTATTATAAGTTAGAAACTAAGCATTACAAATTAACAAATCACCTTTGGAAGTTACTTTTAAAAATATCACAGGAATCCTAGAAATTTATTTTTTTTGATCTACAGAATCATTATTATGTGACATTTTTATTCCAAATGCATTTTCAAGAGTAACATCCTTTTAACAGCCGTAGCACTACTTAAGTATTAAGCATAGAAGGCTTTGTGAAAATATATTTGAATACAAGACATATACTAAAGATATTGTTTTTCTGAATTTAAATTTCTGTATACATAATTTATGTATTTTTAAGATGTTCGACTAACTTGTGGCAATACTGGGACACCTACACTTGGTATATTAGGACTATCCATTTATTTCAATTATTTACTGAGTAAATAATTTTATGAGTAAACTGTAAATCTATTATATATATAAGTATATGTATATATGTATATATATGTGTGTGTATGTATATGTATGTATATATATGTATATATGTATGTATATATCTATAAAATACATTTAATATATATGTATTTTTATACTCATATAATAATATATGTGTAAAACAAAATTTGTTCACTAATAAAATGATATATATGTATGTATATGTGTGTATATGTATATATATATGTATATGTATGTGAGTGTGTGTGTGTGTGTGTGTGTATATATATATAGATAGATAAATATGTTAGACAACCAGCAGTAATAAGATTTTATCCAAATGACATATCTGATTTCAGAGAAGTAATGTTGATGTCCTTAAGACCTGATAAGGGAGGAAACAACTATACCACAAAGAACTAGAGGGTCCGACACAGTACACATAGGTGTGTAATCTGAGGGTGCTGAGGAATACTACGACATAGATTTGGATAAGAGTTTGTAGGAACTGAGGCACTCTCAATTTCACTATTGATCCAGTACCAACGCATTAGCATGGCTCCTAGAACAGAGAAAAGGTGATAGCTTTCATTAGCCATCAATTGAGATTGAAGGGTCTCCTTGGCCTCAGAAGTTGGTAGAAAAAGGACACATTGGAGAGGAATGTAATTCCAGGAAAGCCCATCAGATGATTAAGTTCTGGAGTGGCCAAAGGAGGCACTGTTTACAGTGCAATGAGGGATATGCTGGGGCACACACTCTTCAGTCATGCGCTATATCTTATCTGTGAATTGGGTCTCACAGGTTGGAGATGCTGTGCAAGAACTAGACTCATCGGTACCCACGGGGATGATAAAATCCTCACACAACTGAGGCCATGTAACAGGACTTAAACTTCAGGAGCTGGGTAGGTACAAGTATCATAATGTATGGCAAAGTTAGAGCAGTGTCCAAAGGACCCTGACTGGAAGAGACTCACAGAAACCACTGAGAGGAGCTGGCAACTCTAGTGACCAAACAGATAGGCAATCAGCAAGATTACAGCTTGATCTCCAAAATCAAAGTCAGTTGGGCATGGATACTCAGGAGGGACAGAGGAATTTCCCCAATGTAAAAAGAAAGCAATCACACTCTTTCCCAGTTTCCAGACCTGAGCCAGTTTCCAGAACTGAGTTCGTTTTTAAGGAACACTGTGAAGCATACATGAGAATGGCTCCCTAGTCCTTCATCAAACAGGCTGTTGATTTACTCAGATGAATATTTAATAGAGAAAGGACACACACACACATTTTCAAAACTGTTGGACTAATGCTCTGAGGTGACAATGACACTAGAACCCAAAGATTATGGTGGCAGATAACAAATTGAGCCCTGACTCAGATCTGGTCCCTGTGGGTCCAATGAGCCCAGATCCCTGAATGTGTGATTGTAACAGACACACTTGGCAGTTGCCATGAACCCTCATTAGCCATTCAGCCTACTAAGAGTTGTCACAGTGGAGAAGGATGGGCAGGAACCTTCCCCTCACCTGCACCAGACCAGCAAACATAAGGACCAGTACACCCAGGGGTAACAGCAGGAATCAGCAACACACGGAAAGATCTATCAGATGGAGGAGTGGTAGTTCCCCACAGAATCTCCAGTTACCCCCTTTTTATCTCCTGGGAACCTGCAACTACGAGGTAGAATCTGGAACCTGAGCGGGAGCTTGAAGAGGTAGAAGTTCTGATTGCAGTCACTTTGCCTGATCCACTATATTTGCAAGAGCAGATTACGTCGGCCACAGGTGTGTGGTGTCTGGCAATTGACCTCATAAATGAGTTCTTTTCACCCTTAGAATGGAAAATCAGAAAGATTTTGCTTTCTCTTAGAAGGAACAATGATAAAAATTCACAAGCTTGGCCCAGAGAAGTATCACCTCTCCTGCTCTGATGACATAACAAAAGTCTGAAGAATCTGGACCAGCTGGACATCTTGAAAGATGTATCGTTGATTCACAGTATTGATGCCATTGTGCTAACCAGATCTAATGTCTACCACATTGGAGACCTTGGAGGGACACATGTGTTCTAGAAGGTGAGAGATAATCACTATGAGGATTTAGGGACCACAGCGTCAGTTCAGTTTGAGGAATCTAATGTTCTAAAGTATTAAATGACTGCCTTTTTCACCTCCAGGCTCCAAAAAGGGAGTACAAACAAGGCTTGGTTGGCCTCCTCGGATTCTGGAAGATGAATATTTCTCTCTTGAGGATACTGCTCTGACCCACATAGTGTGAAGCATGAGAAGCTGTCAGTTCCTAGTGAGGCTCATAATTGGACAGTTTATAGGACCTCATTCAGGGTACAATACAAACAGCCCCACCACGAAGGTCATATGACACATTAGATCCTCTGATATTCGAGATTACTAGTGGTATCAGTGTTGGAAAATGACACCACGTGGAGCTCGTGGTAAGTCCCAATAGATGAATCACAACGCAGACCCCCAGGGGTCTGGAACCAAGACAATTCATCTTCAAGG
Organism: Felis catus; assembly: GCF_018350175.1. Lineage (NCBI taxonomy): Eukaryota > Metazoa > Chordata > Mammalia > Carnivora > Felidae > Felis > Felis catus. The sequence continues at coordinate 2,045,844 of NC_058378.1, read as the reverse complement.
GGAAATTCTGCATTTTTTTTGAAAAATAGTTTCTGTCATGCTAATGAGCCATAGTCGAGATGAAGCACGTGGAGCACCAAGTGACCCTCAGACACAAAGTCACCTCAGGACCAGAACTGCCCATTAGGAGCCAGATTTTCTCTGACTCCCCAAACCACAAATACAAAGAAATAATGATCCATACAGATCACTTTTCTGGCGGCAAGAAGGCAATAGAACATCTTCAAAGTGCTAAAGAAAAACACTATCAGAGTAGAATTCTATACTCAGTGGAAATATACTTCAAAACTGAAGATGAAATAAAGTGAAATAAAGGTTGGGGGACTTCATCCCCACAGATCCACATACAAGAAAAGGGATGCACGTTTGTTCACACTGACCAGAGGGGCACGGGTCACAGAGCATCATCAGGTGGACACCTGCAAAGCACTCACCCACGCCGGCCAGGGAGGCGGCCAAGAGCACGCATCATACACCACCATTGCACTAACACCTCCCCTCGCCTGCCACCGAGAATCCCACGCGGCACCCCGTGCAGCAGGCTGAACTAAAATGGGGAAGCCGACCGTGGCTCATGTATGAGTCTCATGTTGCCGCCATAGCAAATTAAACCAAACTTAGAGACTTTCATTTCTGGAGGTCAGAAGCCTGAAATCGGTCTCAGTGGGATAAAGTCAAGATGTCAGCAGGGCGATGTTCACTTCCAGGGGCCCTAGGGTAGAACCCATCTCCTTTCTTTTCCTAGTGTCTGGAGTCTGGCCACTTTCTCAGCTCATCGCTTCCTCCCCCCCATCTTCCAAACCATCAGCGGGGTCCACGCCCTCTCACTGCCCTCTCTGGTGCTCCCCCTCTGCCTCCCTCTCCCACTTCTAAGGATGCTTGCAATTATATTCGGGAACCTGCCCACGCAAGATTATCTTCCTGTTTTGAGGCCAGCCAGTAGCAACCCTAATTTCACATTCCCATGTAAGGTAACATCCTCACCAGGCGCAGGGATCAGGAAGTAGTCAACACTGGGGGTGGGCATTATTCTGCTGACCACATTTCACAAGTAACCGGACTCGGAATGTGCTTGCAAGCTGAAAATATACAGCAGCTACACTAGAGCCCCTTCCAAAAGTGGTTCCAGAAGACCCCGGTGAAATCTAACCAAGCAAGTGTGAGCCTCAATGGCACCAAAACCATTGAATCAAGAAGATGAGGAGGAGATCCACCCATGTGCTGAGTGGCAGAGAGCTTTACTGGCTTGTTGGGAGGTTAAAGGAGAGAGCTTGCAAGGCAGGAAGTAAGGACGTATGGGGTATATTTATAAGCAGACTGATGTACTACATGGGCCATAAAGAAGAATTCAGGGGAGGGAGAGAGAGAGAGAATAACCCAAGCAGGCTCTGTGCTGTCAGTGCAGAGCCCCATGTGGGGCTGGAACCCATGAACCATGAGATCATGACCTGAGCTGACATCAAGAGTTGGATGTTTAACCTCATGAGCTGCCCAAGCGCCCCTCCCATAATACCATTTTAGACCAAGGTATCCATTGTGCAGCAAGAGTGTGGAAATGTGTACCTGACTCTATAAGTGGAATGGCCTCCCGAATGGCAAACTGGGTGTGATGATTTTCTTGCATTTTAAAACATATACATTCAGATGATGTTCCCAAGTAGGAAGAATATGCCACCAGTCTGGAAACCATAAAATGGAAACATGATTAGGGCTGCTTATCAAAGTCCCATGACTGACTTTCGGAGCTCATGCTTGCCTCCTCCCATCTCCAGGCTCTGTGGGCTTACAGACTCAAACTTCCAAATGGGGTCAAGGCTTCCCTTCAAGACACGATGAAAGTTCCAACAAACCACAGGCTTTGGTAGCTGCGAGGGCACTGCAGTCTCCCCCACCAAGACCCTGACCATGAGCAAGTGGGGAGGAATATCTGTGGCACTCAGTCTCCTCCATTTAGGTACCTCATAGTTGTACTTTTGCTTATTTTTGATGGTCAACAAGAAAATGATGCCATAGTAAATGTCCTTCATGACCTATTCCACCTCAAAGCGAGCTTCTCAAAAAGATCTTAACTATGACTACCTGTCTGTCTATCCATCTATCCATCTGTCTTCTTTCTTTCTTCCTATCTGTCTACTATTTATTGTTTACTATCTATCTATCTATCTATCTATCTATCTATCTATCTATCTATCAATCATGATAAGTAGTTAATATTATGCTTCTTAATAGAATGAACAGATAATTTAACCACACACCAAGTTTAGTAATTACCTCATAAATAACAAAACTCAGAACGGAATGAATATTTGAGAATATCTTGACAATGACATTTAAAAGAAATTGCAGTAAGACATTCCTTGAGAACATGCAAGAAAAGCACACTAGTCAGAAACAAAATGGAACTTAAGGCACCGCTGCCTTACTTAGCAAGATGAATCATTCTTCGTACTTCCTAGGGACATTTCTAACATACTCTATTCTCCTGACTGAATGATCTTGGAGCCACAGAGTGCCATGCTTATTGGTCTCAATGTCTTTTCCTTTCTGTGAAGGTCATCATAGGAAATTGCCTTAAATATAGCACGTACAAAATTTAACTCCTTGGATAATTTTGCAACATTTTCCTAGATTTTTAATCCTCATCACAATATATTACTCAGCAAAAGTGAGTAGGCCAATGAATATGAGCAAAATATATGAACACATGTCCTTCCCTCTTTTTATATACTATCCAGGCACTTCTCAAGCTATAGAAAATTAACTTGTAAGCTGTCTCCAATCACGCCATCCAGTCCCCAGCTTCCACCCTCCACAAACAAAACTTTGTTCTTCTTCTACAGTTGTGCCTGAGTAAATGGCAATACTGTTTTCTCAGCTGTTCAACAAAAAGCTCAGACATTACAGTAATATCTCTGAGTGATTCTGTGAGGGATACCATCACGTTCCTTCTCAAATCTCTACAGTGGATTTCCTTATCACTTGGGGTCACACTCAGACTTCTCGCCATGGCTGAAGGGTCCCACATAACCTGCCCATGGCTGCCTCTTCATCCTCACGTCTTACCATCTTCCAAGTCATCCACCGAGAAGTAACCACACACACACACACACACACACACACACACACACACACACACCACCCCAGCTGCTCCTTGGACACACAGAGCATCTTTCCATCGCGGACCTTTGGGTTTGCCTTGCTCTCTGCCTGGAATACTCTTCCCCCCGGTCATCTGTCATTACATTCCACATCTATGTGTGTGTGTTCATTTGGTTACTGTCTCCCTTTCATTAAAGTGTATGCTCCACGCAGACCAGGACTTAGTTTTCTACACAACCCTGTTCCCTTTGACCACTGAGTATCCAGCAGGTACCAAATAAACGTTTGACGAATGAAGCAAAGCCATCAAAATGGAGGTGCTTTGGCCTCCTTTACTTCCGTTTGCGACATTTCGTCACTTACCTCCGCTCCACAGGCCACGTTCACTGCTCACACTGCTGAAATGATCTCCCAGCTGGCCGCTCCATTTCACCTTTGCCCCCAGCAATCCATACTTCACACTAATGTCAGTGCCATGATCTGCAAACATAATTATGGCTGTGTCATGACCCTTTGCTTTTGAAGCTTCTCCATTACGTTCTACTGATCCTAATTCCAAATTTAATAGAAATCCACAAAACTTGGCTTCCTCTCTAGCCTCTTCTTAGCCTATTTATCTCTGTCTCCAGCCATATCCCTTTGTCTTCTGTACCTTTAAATATTTCATCACTGTTCTTTTTTAACCTATGTATATTTCTGTTTATAAACATTGCTTCCCTAGGGGTATCTTTCATGATTCTACCCCCTCCAAATCAAGTTAGCTTCCTTTGTTATATGCACCAGATCACCTTTCATTTCTCTTTCTAATTTATCAGAATTATTTGTGGCTTTCCTCTGCATGAGAGAGGTGCACTTGCAAATGAACAGGGTGGCTCACTCATTCCCCTCCTGGTAGGGAGCCACGCAGGGCCAGGCCTGTCCGGAGTCAGCTGTGCCCTTCCCAAGGATTTTGCATCAAGCGGCGGCTCCCTACACAGATGCCACTGGGCAAGAAAGAGTGAATGTCTACTTCTTCACAGGAAAAGGAGGGCCCTGTAATGTCTCGCGTGGAATCGGGCTGCACTTTGTGAAACAAATCGCGTAGCTGTTACCAGTGCTACATGAGCTTGTCTTAAGATCAAGAGCTGTTACATTGGATCTGGAATAAGTACATGACTAGAAAGGTATTAGAAAACAAAACAGATTTTTAAAAAGTGCTTTCCTTTCATCTTTTTCTAAGGTTACCAGATAAACTTCTCAAAAGAGTCTAAGGCGTGACCCCAGGCAGCCAAATTCAAGCCCTGCAACGTGTACGAATAGAGATCACCAGTCCCGGGGAACTGTGCATGGGGAAAATCTGCTTGCTGGATGGCGCCCCTTTCCTCATCAAGCAGTTGCACAAACCCTTTTACAGAGGTGCCGTCATTAGCTTTCCAAGTAAGTGTGCTCTTCAATTGATACACAACCTGCAAATAACCTTCAGTGAAGACTCTCCAGTAACACACAGTTGATGGTGTGCAAAGCACCTAGTGAGAATTAGAAATAGCAACTCCGGATGGTCCCTGCCTACCAGGACTACCAAAAAGAAATGACAGTATTGAAGGATGGAATGCAGGAACCCTATTCTACCCTGCAATTTCCAGCAAAGTGGTGGTTTACTGAAGGTAAAAGGTGAGCAAACATTAACACTATCAGATGCATTTAAACAAGTACCAGAGAATAGTTGCAGGGGAGAGCATGGGGAAACAGAGGAATATTCCTGCATTCAAGATTCACCCATGATGATATGCATCCAAGATGTTTTCATATAATAGGTAATATTGAGAAAATTTAAGCTCAGGTTTTAGTAACATCCCTCAGATATTGATAACTTTATCAAATCCCATTAGGTACTCAGTGGAGAAATGTCTGCCTTTCCGGAGCATCCGGAAAGAAGTGATTTTCAAAGTCGACCAGAGAAGCTGTAATTTTGCATATTCCAATTGTTATAGTAAAAGTTAATGAGAAGATCTGAACACTTACAATGCATCAGAGAAAATGACTGCTTGATTTCTTTTGAAATAACTTCTGCTACTGACACGTCATCATATCAGGAAATTTTGGAGTAGTATCCCAACCTGCATGAACTGACCCCTACATTCAAGAGCCATGGACATGCACAAATTTGCCCCTGTCTTCATTTCAGCATGAAGAGTTATCTACACCCTCTTTGCTGTGTTGTGCACAACCATATGAACTCAGCTTCTTTCATCATATTCAGGACATCTTATGTTGTACCAAGGAAGATTCTGGCTTTAAAACTGAAAAAAATATATATCCAATGAAATTTATTATTCATATTGTCACAATTCTATTTTTTTCTGTTTTACTCTGTCTTTGAATCCTTTTTTTCTCTCTCTCTCTCTCTTTCCCATGGACCCACCTCTCTCTCTTATCCAATCTAATTTTGTCGCTTCCTGAGGCGCTCCACAGATCTGTGGCCGGAGCCTGAGGGCAGTGTCACTTATTGTGAGATGCTGGCCATGTGACCCTGATGCCTCCTCCACTCTTGTCCTTGTCTCAAAGACATTAGATTGCACCTGTCAGAGTCAGAGCCTACACACAGTTTCCTCATAAAGTTTTCCAAGGATTCCCAAACAGATCCATCCAATGTGTTCACAGGTGAAATGGAATGACAGTAGCCAGTGGTCTGTGTTTGACAAAAATAAATGTGATGATGTAGTTTAAGAGGCTTAGCACGGTGCATGGTACAAAATGTTCTATCTCAACAATGTCCGGGTCCTTCAAATACTTTAAGACAGCAACATTTATCAAGACTTTAAAAATTATAATCAACATAAAATAATGTGACTTAAAAAGAATAAAGGATATTTATTGAAAGGAAACTCGCAAACTGAAGGAAGTGTTGGAAAAGTGAGGCCAAAAATTAGCATGGCCCTGGGTCTCTTACGCAGGGTGAACTCAAAGAAAATCACTTGGCGCATCTCAGGTTCGTAACGGGATCATCTGGGCATCTTTACGAGTATGAATGCCTGGATCCCATCCCCAGACGCTGATGTATGTTTTCCCGCTCTAGTCCCAATGTCTATGCTCCAGAATCAATTTCCAGGAAGAGAGAACGGGACTGGTTTCTGTTCGGTCCAGCTGTGTCCTTTCTGAGTTCCTGCCTGCTGGGTCTGTCCGTTTCTGATTGAGGAGTGTGGGGTCTTCAGCTATAGTAGTGGATTCATGTGCTTCTATCACTTTTAACCTCATGAATTGGGATGATATGTTGTTAGACGGATATACGTTAAGGGTTGTTAAGTCTTCTCAAAGAATTAAACCCTTTATTATTATATAATCCTTCTCGTACCTGATAATTTTCTGTGCTGCGAAGCTGGATCTTTATGAAATTAATATATTTACATAAACTTTCTTTTAACTGGATCACCGTGATGTGTCTTGCTGTAAGCTGAATCTGAAGCTTGTCTACCTGGTGCCCCCCCGCGACTCACCGATTCCAGCTCAGGAGCTCTGCCCTGGCGCTGATGCAGGGTATGGGCTCCAGTGGACTCTGGCTCTTCACACGCCCCCATCTCTCATACTCTGGGGACAGCAGTTTGCTTGGTGACTTCTGTTCTCTTATGGATCCAAGAGGAGTTGGTGAGAGTTCACAGAGCTTTCTCACGTTGTGAGGGCGGGAGTGCCGACCTCCCTCCTCACACGTCTGGTCGGATCACTGGCCTGCCTGGGATCACACAACCACCCTCGTGTTGCAGAGAAATGCCATAGCTTGTGGTCCGGCCAGAACTACAAATGTTAGGAAAAGGTAATTTCCCACAGGAAAGGGAGTTGCTATTGTGAAAAACACAGGGTGAAGAACAATGGCTGGTTTCAAAATAAGCAGAGAAACTCAAGAGACTGAACACCACAGAGATCCAAAATGAAAACAGAAGGCTGAAAGAAGGGCATAGGACTGGGGATGTGTGTCTAAGGATGTCTTTGAGTATGAACTTGACTGAGATGCCATCATCAGAACCTGTTTGGCAAGCGGGGACCTGTTCAAATACACACTTTTATTGTATTTCATCCACTGGATACATTGTGGAGAAATATATTTGGAAAATCCATTTTCCTCACTGCATATTTTATTATACAAATTATTACTGGAGAAAAATGAGCTCAGATTATAAACTCCACTGTAGTGGATCCATGCATGAACTGATTGGTACTAACTGGCTACTTCCTTAACAATAATGCTATGCCATAAAAAGTAATATTGGGTGGAAAAAGGGTTTTACATAGTCAGAAATAATTTTACAAATTCAGTATGATTTTTGGCCACAAGAAAGTAAGAAATGAAGCTGCATATTTGTTGGGAAAAAGGACTCTCCCTTACTTGTAATCCTCTGCTTAAATGAGAGTAGAGACACACGGTTGCTCTGTATAGAGCGTGGACTGCAAAATGCACATGGGGCCTGGAATTTCACAAGAATCACAGACTGTGCCGGCAGAAGGAACACTGCCAGCCGTGGAGGCCGCACAGCGTGTTCCTGGTCTGAAAAGCACAGAGGGCCAGGGCGTGGACAGTGTGAGGGTCACTTGCCATGGGCACAGGAAGTAACCGGGGAAAATTTTTAGTGTTATTGTCAAGATTAAAGTGACCGCAGTAAGTCCATTTGAATCAACTATTAGCCTTTCATTTGGGGACAGGATCGGTGTGAATAGGGTACAAACTGCTGCTGCCTCAGCCGAATCACCACAGTGAAACCTCCAAGCAGTTTCCCCACATCCTTCCCTCCGGTGAGATCAAACACTGCAGAAACCACAAGCTTTTCAGAACGTAAATCTCACACCGTCACCGTCTCTCCTAAACCTCTTCGATGTCCTGTAGTGTTTTGTTTGCACCTTTTCTTGGGAGAGACTGAGAGTTCCCGGAGATAACGAAGCGTCTCCTGGCGCTCTGCATCCAGCCACTCTCAAACACCTGCAGTTTCCAGAGCCCGCTCACTGTGCCCTTTCCAGCCTGTCTCCCAGCCAGGAAGGCACCTCATCCGCTATGGCACCCCTACGTCCTCCTGGTGTTCCGAGGGAAGCCCAAGTTCCACCTCCTGAAGAAGTGTCCCCCGGGACAGTTTACGCAGAACCACCTGCTCCATCGCCTTTCCTTCCCAGCTCACAGCCAGACTGCAACGTCCAGGAGAACAGGCAGAACCTGACATGTTGCCACTGGATCCCACCACTGTCCACCCGAGTCTAACACACAGCCTGGCGCATAGGACACTCTCAGTACAGGTTCGTGTAATGAACTAATAAATCTAAGTAAAACAACAGATGTTCTAAGAACTGTCTAAGACTCTCTTAAAATCCTGTTAAATATAGTTAAAATGCCGTTAAAAAATGTGAAAATCAACTTCGTATGCATGCTAATGCTACTGTTGTTTTTAAAAACCTAACAGAATGACTTACAAGATCCTTTCAATAATTCAACTGGGGTTTATAAGATTTGAATGAAGAAAAATCTATCACAGCAATCTGTGAATGCTTTGTTAGAAATAAAAGGCAATCTTAGGAATTAGCAGAAATAAAGTAACATTGACAACGTCAATTTGCAGAAAGATCAAAAGTGATTTTTTCCCTAGATAAAAGGAGGATTATTAATAGCTGGCATGGGAAATCAAAAAGTAGTTCAAGCCTATTTCAGACTGGAGTGTCAAATATTATTGACATTAATATAAAAAAGAAAACAAAGCTTTTTGCAAATGAGTTGCCACCCTTGATGTGAGTCTTTCAAGCTTTCCCATAGTCCAACCAGTTATTAATAAATCAAAGGCAGAAAAGATCAAATCCATCACTTTGTCTTAACTCCCTGCCCCTCCTGTAGCTGCCTGACAGAGTGTGATTTATGATACAGATGTTGTGCTATGGGGCTTGACATGGCTAGCACGGTTGCGTTTAATATTTCCTTGCAATCAGCTTAGATCTCCTCCTTGACAAGCATTTCATCCGCAGGATGGAAAAGGGGTAACTAAATAAGCAAATGTTATATCCTAAGATACACTTGCATTCTCTATGTATTTACAATTAAATCTTTTTTATAACTGTTCAAACATTTGTATTTACAACAAAATCTAACCACTGTCTGCTTTAATCTCTTTAGACACCAAAAATGTTTAATCCTCATAGATGATGCCTACTTTCCTGGGTGTCGCCCAAACATAGAAATAAAATTTCATCAGAGTTTAGAGCGCCCCCAACTGACATAGCAAAAATATTTTAATTTTTGTTTTACTGATTTGTTCAATCAATTTATCAATCAATCGGTCAGATAGGCTCACAAACCAAACCTTTATGATTCGCTATTAGTGATTTCTATTTATGCTTCAGTTTTCTCTTGCTCAAAGTAATACAATTAATAAAAAGCTAGAACATTTTATATATCAGGAATTCAATCATTATTCGTCATTTCTTAACGCTATGATGTATTTCTTCCTTTTTCTAATTTAAAGGTTAATTTACTCAGTATATTAAGGTGGCCTAATCCTTGTGTAGGTCAAAGGATTGACTTAAAATAAATCCCTGACGATGAACAAAACCCTTTAAACATTGCCATTCGTATAAAATACGATGTTGGTCACAAGGAAACGATATTATGAAGAAAACAGCAAAATATGTGATAAATAGTAAATCCAGTTCAAATCTTACTCCCTGATTATGTCAGAATTATAGTTACATACATGGATATGTGGTTCATTTAATATTTACCCATTAATAGATTTAACAAATGCATTATTTGAGAGGCATTGTACAAGTGCAGCGGTGAAAAGATAAAAGTCTTCTCAAGACATTTTCACTTTATACCACCTTATCCTGAAAAGATTTAGGCTGACTTATAAATCATATACAGAGAAAGATGCTACTAATTAAGCCGATGGTTAAGAAAGAAGAATGTGTGGAGACAGAATATAAAGAAACATGAAATTTTCAGCACTGCGGTAGACACCATCATTTACCAAAGAGTCGGTTCTCTGCTGCCATGAGCCAGACAGCCCGGGTCCACCAGGGAAGGGGGAACATGAAACCCAGAGGCTGGCAGTGGCCCCAGTGACACAAATACACAGAAGCGCTTTCGTCACAGTTGGGAGAATTTCCAAGATGGCTCGTGATTCTCCATCTTCTCTCTTATCTTGCCAGAATGACCAGGGAACACCTGGTAATTAATGGTGTCACAGAGCAAAAGTGACCTAGAACAATGGGCTCAATATGTAGTCACATCAGAGGGTTTTCTGACCCACAGAACAGACTCTGTGGCAGCAACAATAAACGTTTCTCTGTGTTCCACAACCGAAAATTTAGGGTTGTTCGTGATTGCTAAATAACCTAGTGTATCTTGAATAATACAAATATGTTTATGAGAAGATCCTCAACTTGACCCTAATGAGCAGTGGAGCTGGTCCCTTATGTAACCCACAGGCTGTAAGATAAAAAAAGACGCAGCTCTCTGGAGATAAATGTCTATACATGGTTCTAAGGACAGTAGAAATTCTGAATTTCATTAAAAAAGTACATCATGTAATGCGTTGAATGAAAATATTAATAGTTACTAATATTTACAGCCTATTATATTCCACAAACTGTGCGAAGCATTTTCTTTTGAGGATTATTTTATTTAATTCACATAACAGCCCCATGAGGAATATACTATGATTATCATCCTCAGTTCATAGTTATTGAAAATAAGACACAGAGAGGTTAAGGATTTTGCCCAAGGTCAGGCAGTGAGCAAGGGCCACGAAATTAAGAAAACAAAAATGTTTTTTCTCGGAAGAACAAATATCTAGGTTCCCTTTTTAATCAGGGGGAGTATAAAATCCAAAATGTGGGTCTGTCTTAAAGCAGGAAATCAACTTTAATTAAGTTGGAACAACGCAGGACATTTTGGTGTTCAGGCTTCATATTATGAATCACTTCTCTGCTGATGGCAAAAGCTAAGAACGAAGAATATTTATAACCCAGGTTTCAATAAACCTTCTGAGTAATCAGGGTAGACGAGGAAGTGAAACAAAAACATAATTATTCTTGCTCACACATATATGCGGGATTATTTTAGGGTTTAATCACCAATTTCAACATGCATGAGGGGCTCACCCCCCACAACTGACAATACTCTGACACCAGCTGGGTGTCCTACAACTTACCTCAAACACAAGACTGCCCTCCACACTCACCCCAGGTCCTGTGCTTCTAGCCAGCTGGCCATAAACCAGAGGCTCCCCAGGACCCTCTCCCAGCCTTAATTAATTTGCTAGAGTGGCCCAGAGAACTCAGAGAAACATTTTACTTCCTAGATCACTGGTTTATTATAAAAGGATATAACTCAGGAATATAGCCAGATGGAGGTGATCCACAGGATGAGGCGTAGGGAAGGGACACAGAACTCTGAAGTGTTCCCTCACCCTGGAGCTCTCCAAACCCCATCCTTCTGGGTTTTCACAGAGGTTTCATTACACAGGTTTGCTTGATTACATCATTGGCCACCAGTGACTGATTCTGCCTCCACCCCCTCGCCCCTCCCTGGAGGGGGTAGGACTGAGAGTGGCTGGATGTAGCCCCCATCTTTAGGGTACCTAGGGGCGTTCCAAAAGCCACTTAATTAACACAACAAAAGACACCTTCATCATTTTCTTCTCTTAGTAAATTCCAAGAATTTTAGGAGCTCTGTGCCAGAAAAGGGGAGGAAGATCAAATACATATTTCTTATTATAAATCACAATATCACAGGAGTATAGACTTATTAATTGTTATAGTTTTACTAAGATTGATAGTTACAACTGCAAGATAACATTTTAAATCAAAGCTTAAGTAAAGTACCTGGCATGAGATGTTTTCATGGGAAATAGTGCCAGTTCATATTATCTTAATGTAGTACAAATGACATCATAATGTATCATTTCTTTATTTCATTTTCCTTCATAAAGTTGCAAAAGTGTTTTAACTTTTCTTCTGTTGATAATTATTACTTATTTGACAGCTATTATCTCTTTGGGGTAAGGTTCTTTTAGACAGATTAATTGATTTAGAAAATTATGAAGAAACTAAAGTATTTTTTTAATTTTTTTTTCAACGTTTTTATTTATTTTTGGGACAGAGAGAGACAGAGCATGAACGGGGGGAGGGGCAGAGAGAGAGGGAGACACAGAATCGGAAACAGGCTCCAGTCTCCGAGCCATCAGCCCAGAGCCTGACGCGGGGCTCGAACTCACGGACCGTGAGATCGTGACCTGGCTGAAGTCGGACGCTTAACCGACTGTGCCACCCAGGCGCCCCATGAAGAAACTAAAGTATTGGCAGAAGGTTCTAAAATAAGAGATAATGAAATCGTTGTCTATATGTTACAACAGTCAACAGGAATGTGAACACAGATCTTTTAGTTCTCAGAACACATGTTCTTAATAATTATTAAGTATTACCTGTATGTCAATGTATTACTTAGAATTCCCTGGGAGAAAACACATAAGAATAGCAAAATTAATAAAAAAGCTTAAGTTATATAGTATTTGTCCTGGCCATCAAGGCAATCTCCAACAGATTCAAAAGAATGTCTCCAAATGTTTTGCTAAACATAGTTTTCTGCTAAACACTGTCTGCACACTGTTGGGGAGGAAGAATTTTCTATCCCTTTCAAGGTCCTTCTGGCTGGAGTAAGAATCAAATTGAGGTGAGACAAAGTAACAAGAGAAAATAAAATTTAATAGCATAGGCATGGGGAATCCACCAGACACGGAAATTCCAAAGACAGTGAGGCAACATGATGCTTATATGAGCTAACGAGAGGGATAAGGTCTGGGAGGGGAGATAGACCACTAGCAGGAAGGTGGGAGGAGAAGGTGCCCAGCAAAGGTACCTACCACATAGGCAAGCTTCTTACATAAAGAAGAATCTCTCTTCCTGGTATAAGTGGCAGCTGACAAGGAGGTAAAGAGACTTCCTCTGAATCTTCTGGATTTTGATTGATTTTAACACAAAATAATGTTTATCCTGAAGTGGCCCATCTTGGGGCACCCTGCCCTTGGCCCCTACAAGACTCAGGTGTAGGCTTACTGACTGATATTACTTTGTGCCTCCTTGTGGTCAGTGGGAGGCATTTAGGAAAGAGTGACAAAGTCTAGGGGCTGAGTCGTATCCGGCTGTGGAACTCAGTTTCTCTACAAGAATCAAACTAACATTAGCACAGAGATTTAATAGGTTCCCTTGGCCTTACTAACAGAATACTAATTCCACATGACTTTTCAACCTATCTGAACATTTTCCTGTTTAGTGCTTGCTGTTTAGTGACTCAAAAACATACCTTTGCTTATACAGATCAAATTAGGACCCTTTTAGATCTTTTAAATCCTCTATTAAACATGAGTTACAGATCATGTGAAATTGCCTTAGCGGTAGGAAATCCTACTGATTTGCCCTCCATACCTCCCCACCAAAAATACTTGCCGCAAAAGTCCTTTTATGGTAGAATTTGATTCTCAGGGATGGGAAAGGAAATCAAAAGGTCAAACATAATGCTTTGTCAAAACCTAAATCCAATACTAGCACAAGGACCTAGAAGTACCAATTTTGAAAGGACCATTTAACAGGAAATGAGTATCATTTGTCTTAAGCTGCTTTTATAAATTTTTTCAGCTTTTGTCATCAGCTAGACCCTAAGACTGAACCTTTACTGACCACCTGCATTTACTCACTGAACTTGGCCCCACATTTTCCTTAAGCTCATCTTTCCAGATCATCTCTTAACTCAGACAACAGACCCCACGAGCACAGCATAATGTGATGGGAACCGCAACTCCCCCTCAGGCAATAGCTCTGGCCCCCAGACCACCCAGACCAGTTTGAGCTCAACTCTGATCCATGCCTGCATAGATGGACCATGGAGTGACCCACAATTATCTCTCCTCATTATAACACTAAAATATCCACCCAAGGAGGGGCACAAGTGTCATTATGCAACATACAATGTACTTATAGGCAGGTTTCCTTAAGGCGCCTGCGTGACCTCATGCCTTCTCTACAGATGATGACGAGGCTCCCCTATCTAAACATTCATCCTAAGCCTAAATGAAAGGAACCCACCCACCCTTGCTGGAGGAGTCTCGGCTTTGGAAGTCATTCCCTGTGATCTCCTTGTTTGTTGTAAATAAAGTTTCCTTTGATTGACAATCCCCTGGTGTAGTTACTGACTCACCCAGGAGACAACTCACGGTGGTTCAGTTACACGTCTACCCTACAGTTAGTCAAGTGCAACTGTCATTGGCCATACTGGACACACCAACATCTTGAGCAGTAGTCCTTAATTATAATTTAAGTGGGTTAAAAATTCAGAAGAAGGGATTTTTTTTTGGTTGTCTCCTTGGATAAAATTATTGTTCAGCAAAATATAAGTTGCAAAAGAAAAGAGTACATTAAAAATAAAAATTGTAGGGCACCTTAGTGGCTCAGTCGGTCAAGTGTCCAACTTTGGCTCAGGTCATAGTCTCGTGTTTCGTGGGTTCAAGCCCTGCATTGGGCTCTGTGCGGACAGCCTGCTTCAGATTCTGTGTCTCCCTCTGTCTCTGCCCCTCACCCACTCACACTCTGTCTCTCCCTCTCTCTCTCTCTCTCTAAAATGAACATTAAAAAAAAATTGTGGAGCACCTAGGTGGCTCAGTCAGTTAATTGTCAGACTCTTGCTTTTGGCTCAGGTCATGATCTCACAGTTCGTGAGTTCGAGCCCCACATTGGGCTCTGTGCTGACAGTATAGAGCCTGCTTGGGATTCTCTCTCTCCCTCTCTCTCTGCTCCTCCCCGGCGTGTGCTCACTCTCTGTCTCTCTCAAAATTAAACATTTACAATGCATATTATTATGTTGATTTGTAGGTTTTAGTCTGTACAAGTCTTGTTTGGATATGCCACCTGTGAGTACCATTCCCTTGACTCTAGGCCTGACTGAATATTTGCGGCTCCAGAAAATTCATATGCTAAAATGCTAACCCAAAATGTGATTCTATTTGGAGGTGGGTCTATGGGAGGTATTAGGTCCCATGAGGTCATGAAGGTGGGCTCCCATGATGTGACTATCCTAATAACAAGAGACTAAAAAACGTGACTGCCCGTATAAAAAGAGGTACAGAACAGGTGAGTACACTCTCTGTCCTATGAAGACACAAGATGGCTGTCACCAGGGTCTGAATCTACAGGAAACCTCGTCGTCAACTTTCCAGGCTCCAGAACCGTGAGCAGTAGACATTTCTTGCTGCAGCCACCCAGTCTATATTACTTTGTTACAGCGGCCAGAGCTGACTAGTACAAGTTTGAACAAAGCGGGGAGATTGGTGTGAAATGAAGTTCTGGGAAACCGTTTTACGTTCCAAGAATCTCATGCGAAGTCGTTTAAATATTACCACCCACTCCATTTACACGATCAAATTAAGGAAATTTGTGTTTTAATTAAGTCTTTTGGAATGAGCACACTCTCCTTACAGAAACAATTAATAATCCATGAATGTTAATTATGTTTGCCGGGTTAATTTTCATCCTGTATTGCGTTGCAGGAGAGTCTGAAATTGATGAATCTTCTTCCCTGTGCAGTGTCACAGAGCTCAGAGCCAGCCGTACAAATCCCAGGGATGCAGGGTTGTCAAGGCTGGGAGTTCCATCTTGTAAAAGATCTCAGTCTTGAGAATTGAATCGGTAATCAGTCAAACGACAGTGAAACTTCTACAGAGTGAGCTCCTCCCTGCTCAATTTTATCCAGTCTTTAAAGATAATGACTTTTATTCTCTTGATCTCCTATCCATGAACTTTATGAAATCATGTCTGTAATGGCCACCGCTTGCAATTTTAAACTTTGATCAAAAATATTCACCTGTGCAGCCACATTGTATTGGTTTTGAAGGACGGAGAGCATGATAGAGAAAGCATTTCCTCAAACTGATTCCGCTGGCATGTAGGGAGCCATTGACAACAGTACCTTCTTCTGCACCACTAGTAGTCCATGGAAGAAAAGTCTAGAGTGACCTTTCCTGCTTCTGGGGAAGGGTGTGAGTCTCCTCTTCCACTCACTGAACAAGGGTGTTACCTAAGTACCCACGTAATGCTATCAACCAGTTACACCACGAGGGAAACCGACTTCAGGCTGAAAGCAATGCTGAGTGAAACACCGCAGAGAGGCAGACCAAACCTGAGGTCACTGATGGAGTCCTTGAATTTCTGGCCCAATCAATTCTGAGATTTCCAGCTCCTCTTTCCAGGTGTAATAACCCACTTCTTTCTTAACCATTTAAGTCACACCAAGCTGAAGGTCCTCTTAATGAAAGCTCACAGTGTTCTAATTCTTCAAGCCAGGTGCATTTGTTTCAGATAAAATACTTTAATTTACTTTCTTTATTGTGGTAAAATATACATAAAATTTACCACTTAATCATTTTTAATTGTATGATTCAGTAACACGGAATACATTCATAATGTTGTATAACCATCACAACTATTTCCATAAGATCTTCAAAACCCCAAACAGATACACTGTACGCATTAAGAAAGAACTGTCTATTCCCCTCTCCCCATCCTCAGCCCCTGGTAAATTGCAATCTACATTTTCCTTCGATGGGTTTGACTCTTTGGGATATTCCATATGAGCTGAATCACATACCGTTTATCCTTTTGTCTTTGACTCATTTCACTTAGCATGATGCTTTCCTATTTATCCATGTTGTCGCAAGTATCAGAAATCCATACCCTTTCTATGGCTGGATAAGATTCCATTGTATGCATATACCATATTTTGTTTATTCACCTTTTGAAGGATACTTGGGTGTTTCCCCTTTTTGGCTGCTGTGACTAAGAATTGGGTGTTGGTGTCAGGCTTGGGCTCACAGCCACCTTCTTATCAAAGATAAGCAGCCCTCTGCATCAAGCAGTCCTCTGACTGTTACAGGCGTCTATCAGGATCAAGAGGGCCAACATATTTAACTCACAATTTTTCCCCAGCTTAATGGCTGTTTTATTAATATATGTATATATAATACACACACACACACACACACACACACACACACACACATATATATATATACTTTATTTTTAGAGAGAGAGCATAAGAGTGGGAGAGAGCTGACAGGGAAAGAGGGAGAGTAAGAGTGAGAGTGAGAGTGAGAGTGAGAGAGAGAGAGAGAGAGAGAGAGAGAGAGAGAATATCTCAAGTAGGCTCCATACTCAGTGTGGAGCCCAACTCATGGCTCTGTCTCATGACCCTGGGATTGCGACCTGAGCCAAAATCAAGAATCAGATGCTCAACCTACTGAGTCACTCAGACACCTCGCTTAATGGCTGTTTTGAAGGAGGGACCGACTCAGAATTTTCTATTCTGACCTTTTACAATTCATTTTTAGATAATGGTTTAACTTGGTTGCTGGGCTGACTTCCTAAAATGCTGTCCTAAAAGAGACAACAACCTTTGGATATTAGGTGTTATATTATTTGGTATACCATGAAAAACTTTCCTAGAGATAAAAACTTTGTATCTCATATTTAGCACAGTATTAAGACTACAACAAGGAGGTCATCAGTTGGCTTTTGGTTTGATGTAAAATATATGTGTGTGATGATTTCAGAAAAGTCAAGGGCAAAAATCTTCTCATAGAATATAAACTAATGAGGAATTCATATTTCAAAATAGGTTTGACTGTCATGAGAAGGTAATTAATCTTATGAAATGTGCCATACAGACTTCTTTCCAGGGACTTTATGATGTTGTTGGTGGGAATAAAAATAAAGAGGCTCTAAGGCACCAACCAGTCAGTCAAGCCTCCCACTTCAGTTCAGGTCATGATCTCCTGGTTCATGAGTTTAAGCCCCACGTTGGGCTCTGTGCTGACAGTGAGGAGTCTGCTTGTGTTTCTCTCTCTCTCTCCCTCTCAAAATAAATAAACTTAAAAAACTAAAGATGCTCTTAACCTACAACAAATGGGAGAAAATCTATATATACTTAAACATATATACTTCTAGTAACTGAAGGATCACTTGCTCTTAAAAAAAAATTGAAAAGAAAAAAAAAAAAACTACTTGCCAGCAACAGAGAAACGGTTATGTACCTTGTAAGTCTGTACGAAGGAGGATATGTACCAGCTGTATACAACAAGTATATACCATACTGACACTAAGACGGATCAGCTCTGACCCTGTTTTTATATAGTCTGTTCTAATTAGTGACAAAAAGAAAGAGAGAGGAAAATAAAAATAAAAACAAAAACAAAAGAGGAGAGGAGAGGAGAGGAGAAAAAAAAGCTAAAAAGAAATGCTAAGTGAGAATGCAGAAGTTTATTCCTGGTACACTAAAAAGACTTTTCTCTAGAAAGATTTCGGGTCTCTGAAATCATCTCCACGCACCCGAACTGACAGAAGCAAGGACATGGCTGATTTTGCAGCTGAACAAAACCAGTCTTGAGATTGTAAGCCAAAACCAAAGGTTGGACTTACTTTCCCAAACGCTGCTACTTCCAGGGAGTATATCCCAAAAGATTGCGGATGGAAAATGCAGAAAACAATGAGGTAAACTTAAAGAGGCACAAAGTCACAGTCGTCCCTTCATACTGAATGCCTCGCGGGTAGCACGTTCTGTTTCAGGCCCTCAGACGCAGCGGAGAACAAAGAGACAAGAACCCTGGCCCTCCGCCAGCTTACATTCTTGCAGCAGGTGACGTGTGGCCAAATACCAAAATACGTGGTCTGTTCAGTAGTGATAAGTGCCCTGGAGACAGTGAAGCAGGAGAAGCCAAGGGAGTATGTCAGGGGCAGGATTCAGTGTTTACGAGGAAATCCAAGGAGGTGTGGGGGAGAAGGTGTGGGTAGAAAAGTGGCTGGGACACGGAGAGTAGCTGCCCACCGTGATGAGCAGACAGGGTCTGATGGTGTCCTGGGGGTGGGGACAGGAGGCCAGGGCACAGGTAGGGGGGAGTTACAGACAGTGATGAGCAGAGGACATGACCTGATAGCATCCTGGGGGGGACACAGGCCAGGGGACAGGTGAGGAGAGGTTCTGATGGTGATGAGCAAAGGACAGGGTCTGATGGTGTCCTGGGGGTGGGGACAGGAGGCCAGGGCACAGGTGGGGGGGGGGGAGTTACAGACGGTCATGAGCAGAGGACATGACCGGATGGCGTCCTGGGTCGGGGAGGCCAGGGCGCAGGTTGGGGAGGCTCAGATGAGGCAAGTGGTGGGGCTGCACTGGGTGGACGTGACCAGTAGTGAGGTCTGTGCAGATGTTGGAGAGCAGTGCTCCCAAGAAATGGGGGGGGGGGGACACACGGGAAACTGGCTAGAAGCTCACAAGCTTAGAGCTAATGTGGGACATCTGGAGTAAACCAGGAGGAGGCTCATCAGTTAGCTCATGGGTGTTCGTACTGAGGAGTGCTGACAGGGTCCAGGCTGAGATGGGGACACACGGGGTGAGGGAGCAAGGTGGCCGGGCACTGAATGGGAGCCGGCCCACCGTCTGGGCAGACAGGGAACTGTGGGAACACGTGGTATGACCGTGGCAGAACCACAAGCCATCCCAGGAAGTCAGCACGCTGGTCAGCGGGCTGTGGGGACAAGAGGGGTCAGCGGGCTGTGCGTTAAGAGGGGGCAGCTGACAAGGATGGAAGAGGGCAGGAGGCTTCGGGCTGGAAACCAGAAGGTCCTGGAGGACCACCTCTGGAGGCAGTTCGGGGCTGGGGAGGGAGATAACGTGGGTCCGTCGGGACAGCATCAGAGCAGGGAGACCGTCAGGCCTCCAGGGACTGGGGGTGTGAGGACAGGACACGCCAGCGTCCCCTTCTGCCAACAGGGAGCTGGGCCACCGTGTCCACAGGGGCATCAGAGGGCGGAACTACATTCACCCTCCAGTGCACACGAGCACATCAGTTTCTCAGTGTGCAGACAGTGTATGAACCAATTTGTTCAATAACTATTTCAAAGACTATTTTATTTTTTTAAATATAATTTATTGTCAAATTGGCTTCCATACAACAGCCAGTGCTCATCCCAACAATGCCCTCCTCAATGCCCATCACCCATTTTCTCCTCTCCCCCACCCACCCACCCCCACCAACCCTCAGTTTGTTCTCTTTATCCAAGAGTCTCATGGTTTGCCTCCCTCCCTCTCTGTTTGTAACTATTTTTCCCCTTCCCCTCCCCCATGGTCGTCTGTTAAGTTTCTCAGGATCCACATAAGATTGAAAACACATGGTATCTTTCTCTGACTGATTTATTTCACTCAGCTTAATACCTTCCGGTTCCAACCACATTGCTGCAAATGGCGGGATTCCATTCTTTCTCATTGCCAAGTAGCATTCCATTGTATATACAAACCACATCTTCTTTATCCATTTGTCAGTTGACGGACATTTAGGCTCTTTCCATAATTTGTCTATGGTTGAAAGTGCTGCTATAAACATTGGGGTGCAAGTGCCCCTATGCATCAGCACTCCTGGATCCCTTGGGTAAACTCCTAGCAGTGCTATTGCTGCGTGGTAGGTTAGTTCTATTTTTAATTCAAAGGCTATTTTAAAGTTATCAAGTGGAAGAAGGCGCAGACCCGGATTGGAGTCCCTAGGACACCACCTTTGTGGCTTCAGGCAACCTTGTAAAATCTCTGTACAGCTTTAATTTAAAGTGCAGGCGATACCACCTAAATTACAGATCGTGACCAAGATTTACCTGTGATGTTATTACTCAATTATAAATCACTTACTCAATTATAAATGTATGATACATGTTAGATGGAAAACTGAATCTGAAACCACAAGGTCATCGTTTAGAAAAATATGCAAATGTAAGATAACATCACTCATATTTTGAAAAACATGAACAGAAGTAGGAAATAATTTACAGCCTTAACGAGAGACTTTGGGAGCAATCACTCAGACTAAGTTTACATGTAGTAAAATGCACGAATTGCAAGTGAGCACCCTGATGCATCCTACACGGGAACAGGCTCCGAGAGTTCCCTGGCTCTGTCCCAGCCCGCCAAGGGCCACGACTGCGCTAGCGACCCTCTCCGTGGTTTCTTCTCACCTTTGTGGTGAACTTCATTCGTTTGGAGTCATGCAGTATTTAGTCTTTTGCATCTGGTTTATTTTATTCAGCGTCATGTTTTCGGGATTTATCCATGCTGTTGTACATACGAGCACCCCATTTTCTATTGCTGCGTCTTATTACCTTATAGGTCAATATCATAACTTTAAAATACTTTCTCTTCTGGACAGATTTGTCCAGGTTTGTCTAATATGAAAACAGCTACAGGTGTTACTACCCTCGTCTTTCCAGGGTGATTATGTATCCTCATTTATTTTCGGTATATGCCTGGAAGTGTAATCACTGTGCCACTGGACATGTGTGCAGTCCAACGTTATAAGAAGTTGCTCAGCTTCCTTAAAATATAGTTGTGCAGTGTTGCACTCCCATCGCAAATGCTGGGACTTCCTTGAGTGCCCTCCTTAGCAGGCAGCGGCAGCTTGTCGAAGCTTCTCTCCTTGTTTTCCTGACGATCCCCTGGGTTCGGTACATTGTCTTACTCTCATTACCCACCTGGCTCTCTTCTTTCGTGAATGGAAAGTACAGATCTTTAACCGAAACTTTAATCTGCTGGTTATCCTTTCCATACAGGGGTGTAGGATTTCTTTATTCTGGATGAAATCATTTTGTTAGATAGACATCATGGGAAATGTGTTCTCTCACTCTGACATGCCTATTCGCTCTGGTTTTATTGTGGTGGCAACACTTGAGATCAACCTCCTTAACAGAAGTTGTAGGTGCACAAGCCTCTCACGCTGACATCCTGCCTGACTTGCACACCTGCCCAACTGGCGGCCCCCAGATCCCTCCCCCAGCCCCTGGCGACCACTGTTCTGCCCGCGGTCTCTGTAAGCCTGCTATTTTAGATTCCTCGCGCAAGTGGATTTGGGTAGAAGTTGTCCCTCTGCGACTGGCTCATCTCACTCAGAATCATGTCTTGGATGTAGTTGCAAACGGCAGGATTTCCTCCTTACTCACGACTCTAGTGACTCCAACAGACATTGTATTATTATACTGTACCTGCTTTACACTTGGGGAAAATTATAGGCTATTAATTTTTTCCTACTTTATTTTCTTAGAAAACTCACAGTGGAGTAAATGTTCTTCAAGGCCACATTTTACTACATTGCATTTCTTGGGAAAAAAACCACAACAACCCTAATTGCTAAGTATTTGATGATTGAAAACACAGTTTCCTGTTATTTAATTAGAGAAAGTAGATGCATGCAGACTGAGAAGTAGAAATTTTAGCACTGTCCTAGATACTTTCCCCAAATAACATTAAGCGCGAAAGCAAGTGGTGTTTACATAGCTCTTTGTAATAGGCCGTATTTTAAATGCAGAAGTCTATGAAGTGTTTTCTGAAGGAGGCTGTTTTAGCATTGTACGAGCCTCCTGGGGTGTCTCCATCATCTGCTTGGTGCTCCCCATACCCACACATTAGCCAGCTTCTGTAAGGGACCCTGTGTCATCTGCTCACCTGACCCCACCTGTGTCCATTACGTCTTTGTTTTTATTGTTCCATATCTGCCTCCCCTGTCAAGTGAGATTTTAAGCCTCAGAGTAAGGATTATGTCTCAGCTGTTTTGTAAACTCCACGATTTATAGCATAGGGTCAGACACGAGAAAAATAAAACATTTATGACCGAGGTACTTACTTCCATCCTGTGGGAAAGTCCTTTCATGCTGTAAGACATCAGAGGAGAATCCGACAAATGCACTAAAAAAAAAAAAATATGGCTGAATAAAGGTCAAGATTTGATCAATTAAACTGGCTGCTCTCTTCATCTGAAGTAGAGAGAGACTGGAGATGTGTTCCAACTCCCCCTCCCCACTCAGTGCCCTGGAGTGGCCCCTGTGTCCCCAGCAGAAAGATGATGGGTAGGAAGATGGCATCTTGCTTATGACCATCATTTAATGGTTCCAAATGAACTTGGAAGCCAAGGCAATGCCAAGGAGATTTTTCCTCTGTTTATTTACTTACAATGGCTTTATTGAGTTTTCTAAAATCATACCACATCCCTGTGCATCAAATAGGCGGTTGCACAGAGACAAGCTGGTCAACGTACAATGCTTTTCTCCTTCCAAATTTTATGCAGCGCTAGCATCCTCATTATTCAAATCTTAGAACAGACACTTATGTACAATGTAAGTCTTCAGAGAACCCCTTTTTAATGTAGTTTTAAAAGATCCCATATTAAAATAATTGTATATGTAACTAACAAATATTAACGAGTATTTATATCTGAGGCTCATCAGGGAAGGATATATGCTAATATGATGAATGCTAACATATAACAGCAATGCTATTAACCGTCTAGACCTATTTGCGGAGAAATACCGGCATAACAAACCGAATCTTCCAATCCATGAACATGGAATGACTTTCCATCGATGTAGATCTTAATTTCTCTTAGTGATGTGCCTTAGTTTCCAGCATACACATCTTACACTTATTTTGCTACATTTTTTTAACATTTATTTATTTTTGAGACAGAGAGAGAGAAAGAGCATGAACAGGGGAGGATCAGAGAAAGAGGGAGACACAGAATCTGAAACAGGCTCCAGGTTCTGAGCTGTCAGCACAGAGCCCGACGCGGGGCTCGAACCCACAGACCACGAGATCATGACCTGAGCCGAAGTCGGACGCTTAACTGACTGAGCCACCCAGGCGCCCCTTTGCTACATTTGTTTTTAAGTATTTTCGCTTTATAGCTTTGCGAATAGAATTATTTTCTTAATTTCATTTTTGGATTTTTCCCTAGCACATATAAATACAACTGGCTTTTGTATATTAAGCTCACATTTTGAAAATTTACTAATATTTTTTGTTGATTCCTTTGGGTTTTCTACATAGATAATAATATCATCTATGAATAAAGACAGTTTTACTTCTTGCTTCTCAGTCTTTATGCTTCTATGATTATTCTTTCTCATTGAACTGACTGGAACCACCAGGACAATACTGAATATAATCAACAAAAACAAGGCACATCCTTGGCTTATTACGTACGGGGAGGGGGGGAAGGTGGATATTCAGTCTTTTACCACTAGATATATCATCAGATGTAGAGTTTTTGTTAATGACCCTTATCAGTTTAAGCTCTACTCTATTTCTTGTTTTATGAGTTTTCTTTTTTTTAATAACGAATGGATTTTAGATGGCATCAAACGCTTTTTCTGCAACTATTGAGAGGAGTGTGTGGTTTTAGTTCTTTACCTACAACATGGTATATATTACATTGATTATTTTTTGAATACTAAAATAATATTGTATCCCTGGGAAATTTTCCACTTCCCCATGTGTATCATCATTTTCACATGTTGTAGAATTTAGCGTGCTAACATTCTATTGAAAATTTTGTGTCTATATGCCTGAAATATATTGTCCACAGAGTATCTTACCTTTCTCTCTTTCCTTTTTACTTTTTTTTTTTTTTGAGATTTCATTGTTTGGCTTTTGTATCAGGATAATACAGGCCTCATAAATAAGTTGGGAAGTTTCTCTATTTAAAAATTCATGAAGGATTGGTATCATACTTCAATTTAATATCTGAAATAATTTACCAATGAAGCCATGTGGTCCTGACGATTCCTTTAAAAAAGATTCTTAATCACTACAAGCAAAGCTCATTTCATTGTGCTTCACTGTATCGTGTTTTTCAGATAAACTGCATTTTTTACAAACTGAAGGTCTGTACAAGTAAGTCTATTGGTGCCATTTCCAACAGCATTTGCTCACTTTGTGACTCTGTCACATTTTAGTTATTCTCCCATTATTTCAAACTTTTTAATTATTATTATATTTGCTATAGTGATCTATGATCTATGCTCTTTGATGTTACTATTGTAATTGCCACGAATAGTGCCCACGTAGGATGGGGAACTTACTTGATAAGTGTGTGTGGGTTCTGACTTCCCCACTGACCAGCCATTCCCCCGCCTCCCTCTCCTCAGCCCTCTCGATTCCCTGAGACACAACAATACTGAAATCAGGACAGTTAATACTCCTACAGTAATGGCCACTCAGTGTTCAAGTGACAGGAAGAGTCACGGGTCTGTCACGAATCACAAACTAGGAAGGAGTCAGCTCAGAGAGGAAGATGTGTCCAAAGCTGAGACTGGCTGAGACCGAGGCCAAGGGATGCACCAAACATCAGCCAAGTGGAGGGCCCAAAGGACAAGCTCCTGAAGCAAAGGACAGGTGCTTCCCCAGTGAGCACAAGGATGATAAGGAAGCCACACAGCCTACTGCTGATATGGAGAAAGGTTGTGTGGTCTGGACTTATGATCGAACCGGCCCCAATGTTCCTTCAGGCAAAGCCTAACCCGGAGCAAGGCCCTGCCTCTTCACTTCTGTGCAGGCTGAGAGGTGAGGAGACTGCAGAGGAGAAGTCTGAAGCGAGCAGAGGTTGGATCGTGACCTTTAAGGAGGGAAGCCGCCTCCATGACATACAGGCCCCAGGCAAAGCCGCGGGTGCTGATGTAGAAGCTGTAGGAAGTCATCCAGAAGATCCAGCTGAGAGAGTGAGTGAAGGTGGCCACACCGAACAAGACTTTCAGTGTGGATGAAACAGCCTCCTGTTGGGAGAAGATGCCATCCGGGACTGTCATAGCTGGAGAGGAGAAGTCTGTGCCTGGCTTCAAGGCTTCAAGGGACAGGCTGATGCTCTTGTTAGGGGCTGATGCAGCTGGCGACGTGCAGTTGAAGCCAGTGCTCGTGTACTGGTCCAGAAATCCTAGAGCCCCTAAGGATCCTGCTAAATCCCCTCTGCCTGGGCTCTATCGACGGAGCAGCAAAGCCTGGATGATAGCACATCTGTTCACAACATGGTTGACTGAGTGTTCAGAGCCCTCTGTTGAGACCTGATGCTCAGTTCAAATACAGCTGCTCACTGACAATGCACCTGATCACCTACAAGCTATGATGAGAATATACAATGAATTTTTTTTTCAAGCCTGCTAACAAAGTGTCCCTTCTGCAGCCCATAGATCAAGGGGTCATTTCAATGTTCAAGTCCTATTATTTCAGAAGTACATTTCATAAAGCCACGGCCACCATTGATAGTGATTCCTCTGGGGATCTGGGTAAAGAAAATGCAAAACCTTCTGGAAAGGATTCACCATTCCAGATGCCATTAAGAACACCCATGATTCATGGGAAGAGGCCAACACATCAACACTGATAGGGATTTGGAAGTAGTTGTTTCCAACCCTCGTGCAGGACCGTGAGGGTATCAGGACACGGGTGAGGAAGTAACCACAGATGTGGTGGAACGGCAAGAGAACTGGACTCAGAAGTGGGAGCCTGAAGATGGGACTGAATAGCCACATCTTATGATAAAACTTTAACGGAATGAGGAGTTGCTTCCTACGGATGAGCAAAGAAATGGTTTCTTGAGATGGAATCTACTCCTAGTGAAGATGCCACGAAGACTGTTGAAATGACAACACGGGATTGGGAATATCACATAAACTCAGTTGATAAAGCAGCAGCAGGGTTTAAGAGGGTGGACTCCAATTTTTAAAGAAGTCCCACTGTGGGTAAAATTCTGTCAAAGAGCATCACATGCTACAGAGAAAGAAAAGTCAATAGATGCAGCAAACTTCACTGTTTTCTTATTTTAAGAACTTGCCACAGGCCCGCCACCCCAGCAATCAGCAACCACCAACACTGAGGCAGGACCATCCACCAGCAGATAGCTGAAAGCTCAGATGATGTTCAGCATTGTTTAGCAATAAAGGATTTTTAAATTAAAATATGTACATTACTTTTTGGCATAAAACACTTAATAGATTATGTTACAGAGCAAACATAATTTTTATATTCAATGGGAAACCAAAAAATTCATTTGACTTACTTTACTGTGCTATTTGTTTTATTGTGATGGTCTGGAACGAATCCCACAATATCTCTGAGGTATGCATGTACATGTACTCTTTCATTTCATTAACCTTCCCATGAGTCTACAGTGCCGCCTCAGCAGGTCATACACAATTTTTTCCATCCATCCTGGGCAAAGCTATAGTTCATTCATTTTATTCAACGTAATAATTTCTTGAAATAGTCACTGGGCTCCTGCCAACCTATGTAATCCTTAGAGCTCCAAGTAGTATTGCTTTATTATTTTCTCTCTACCTTTGTAAATGCTCTTGACTTTATGTCAATTTCCTTTCTCTGCTGCAACCTGTATACTCTTACTATTTTCTTCAAAGCATTCTTTCCTCAAGAAAGTCATTCCCAATTTATCAGTATCAGAGTTAGATCTTTAAAGAAACGTATTTTTTAATTTCATTTTCTTCTATCAACTGAAGACTCTATTAACATTTTAACTACATAGAGAATACTCAATACTGGTGACTAAGTGATTTCTAGTAGAAATAGCTTAGCATCTTTATAAGTAAATGGCATCCACAAAGGTTTTGTTCTCCTTAGTGACTGCAATTGCCTTTAGAAAATATTTCATTATTGATTAACAATCCTAAATGCTTTCCAATAGCTAACTGAAGAAACAGGCCATTGAACTTTGAGAAGTTCACAGGATTATTCTTCTTTTAGGGGAGGTGAGTAGCCATGAAGAGACTATTTCTCATCTATAATAGCAATCAGAGTTGATCTCAGAATTAACAGGGGGGATTTTGCTTTTCTAGATCTTAGTCTCATTCTTTATTACCTGTCAATTCACTATTTGCAAATGACTTGGCATTAATTGCAATTGTGGGAAATAACAACGAATCAAATATGGCCTCAGTGACTTACATAGTATTCATTACCTTCTGTAGGTTGCTAACAATAAGATTTTATCTCAGGTACTGTTATATAAACTACTGTTTTTGGTTCTTTGTTTATGTTTCCCAACTGATAGGTAATTCTCATAATTAATTTCCATTGTTAAAAGTAGGGAAAAATCTCAGATCATTCATTGTTCTTGACAATAAGTAGTCAAGAAATCTGTTATGTCTCAGGAGAATATATATGAATACAAGTACAGATATTTTACGTGTTCATATATTAATGAAAAATTTTCAAAACTCTCAAATCTTTAGAATATACTCTTCCTGATTCATCTCAGCTTTATACAGAGCAAGGTAATCAATATCAAGACCATTTAACACAACTCTATTTTAAATATATAAGTCTAAAAGGAAGGGCTGGTGACTTTTTGTTGATACATCACTTATAATTTATAATTAATCTCTACATAAAAAAAGCAAATCACTTTACCGTTCCATCATTAAATGTTTCTGATGCAGCAGTGACCATTTTAGAGATAAGTGTGAGACATTGTAAGTAAGTGTGTTAAAACCCTTCTACTGTCACCTGAACACATAATGAAAAACTGAAATCATTTATAAAAGAGGCAGGAATATAGGGATACAGGATGGTGGGCCTTTGAGGAATTTTAGTTACTATCTAGCTGCATGTTTGTGCACTCCTATTTCCCTGCAAGATGATCCAGTAGGGTGGACTGTCATTTCTATATCTCTTATCTCATTTAAAAGTATCTATGTTTGTATATTTTTATGTACAAAATATATCAGTACGGTTGCATATGTATAAATTTGGGAATAAACAAATACTCTCTTCGATCAAAAATTACATTACCAGTATGAATCAGTATGAATAAAAACACAATTTAGCAAACAAAATACCTGACTCTTCAAACTATTTCCCAGTTACTAATGTTAGTGATAATTATTTAAATTCCCTTTCACTGACTAGCATCATGCCAGCAGAGGAATGATGACCTCACATTCCAATAAGGCACTCACCGACTATGGTCCAGATATTGTGCCATGAGCTCCGGCGGACGGTTGGCCATTACAACAGGCAAATGAAGCACAGGATTGCAAGGCCAGTATTCGAGATAAGCAAGGTCCTGGGCATTATGGGGGTGTCCCCACAAGCAACTGGGACAATGTTGAAATGTAAGTCTTGGGGCACCTGGGTGGCTCAGTTGGCTGAGCGTCTGACTTCAGCTCAGGTCATGATCTCACGGTTCGTGAGTTCGAGCCCCGCGTCAGGCTCTGTGCTGGCACCTTGGAGCCTGGAGCTGCTTCAGATTCTGTGTCTCCCTCTCTCTCTGCCCCTAACCCACTCGCATTCTGTCTTGTCTCTCTCCAAAATAAAGAAACATTAAAAAAAATTTAAAAAAAAGAAAAAAGAAATGAAAGTCGTACACTGGCTTGAGCTCAAGACCTTAAACAGCTGGTTGCGTGGCCTTCATTCCAAAGCTCTATATTGGCCAAAAGTCATATAACAGACAGGAAATTCTTTTTTTTTTTTTTTATTTTTTTTCTCAACGTTTATTTATTTTTGGGACAGAGAGAGACAGAGCATGAACGGGGGAGGGGCAGAGAGAGAGGGAGACACAGAATCAGAAACAGGCTCCAGGCTCTGAGCCATCAGCCCAGAGCCTGACGCGGGGCTCAAACTCACGGACCGCGAGATCGTGACCTGGCTGAAGTCGGACGCTTAACCGACTGCGCCACCCAGGCGCCCCAGGAAATTCTTAAATTTATTACTTTCTACCTTCCCCCCAGAAGGGCTGTTAATAGTCCTATGAGAAAAAGGTAAAAATCTTTTCTACTTGAGATAAGGCAAATATAGAGTGTGAAAGAAGGTATTTCACCAATATAAACATATTTAGCTAGGAAACTGAGAAGGGTAATTATGTAAATAAGTCTATTAACCTTTGGTGAAAATGTAGGACTTTAAATGGGTTCCTGATAAGGACAGAAAAAAGTAGATTTTGATTTTAAAAACTTCCTTGAGCAGAATACATTCTGATTCCATTGTAATATCAGGATTCTGTGCAGTTATAATTAACCCCATGTGGTTTTAGAATTCTGAGCCATCAACACACATAAATAGCGTTTTGAATAATACATAAATCCCTGAATACCTGAAACTCGGAGATTCTACTCTTGTATTTTTCCAATATTGTCAAATCGTGCCCCTATCTTTTAATATGTTCCTCATTCTCAAAACACGCAGGCAGTACCTGGAAAAGAACTGCCTGGCTTACTACAGTTCTCAATGGCTTTCATCCCAAAGTGCTTGACCTCGCTCCTTGTATGCCATTTGCTGTCACCTGTCCCTGTTCTGCATTGTGTTTTGCCTCATACGTCATCTCCCTAACTTTGTTTCATCTAATCCCTAAGACCAGCATCAGCGTTCCTCTTTTCTGGGCCACGTACTGGACTCTCCCATTGAGTCTGCGGCCTGCAAAGTCTGTTTGCTTTGGACAGACTTCTGGCTCCTCCCACCTGCTGGAGGTCCTCTGAGCCGAGACTCCAACCAAAAAAAACATAAATGGCCCATTTGGCCTGGGAGGCTGTGAGAAACCGTAGAGAAAATCCAACGGACAATCGCGTCACTTCTCTTCAACGCGTCAGCTCGTTCTTAGGCCCGCTTACCATCACTTTCCTCTCCTCCCTGTAGGCTGACGTTTGCACGCAGGAGGCAAAGTCAAAATCACATATGTGTTTACACTCGAGAATTTAAAAAGGAAAGGAAAGAAAAGGAAAGGAGATTGAAAGCAAAAAATGGCGATATGAGCTGGTGAGCTGGCACACAGAATCCTTATGGAGCCTGACACCTTTTTTAGTGGTTTTGTTTTCTATAATGAGAACAAAGTAGAGGAGGCACGAGAGATGCCGGTAACTGATTCCACTGGGTGACTACGCGTGAGCCCTGGACCGCAGGCGGATGGCTGGTGGCTTGTGTTGCGGATGACACAGTCACTCCTTGCACGACCCTCGGGGCCCTGTCCCCCCAAATGCTCACCAGTTGCCACTTGAGTCTATTAAGGGCAGACCGTGTCGTGAACGCTTCTCCAGGCTGCACACTCCAATTGCACGCCACAAGAACAAGACGAATCTCTGCTGGAGGATGTGGAACGGCTCCTGAACGGCCGAGGGCTGGGCTCTGCCCCACCTCACCGCCTTCTGTTGTCATGGTCCCAGATTAAGCGCTTTCCGAATCAAAGCATCCACAAGGATCTTTTATTCATTGTCATTTAACTGCAAATGTCACTGTGCACATCTCTGAGCCCTGTCCTTCATGATGGAAGAAAAACTGAATATAAATGCTTGGAAAACACCACCTGCTCAGTACTTAATACACAGGAAAAACACAGCTGTACCGTTTGAAAAAAAAATCCGTTCGCTTAAGCGCAGCATGGGACTTCTATCACCAACCATGAAATGTGTGAGCTACTGAGGGTGTGAAATAAAATACCGCATGGCCGATACCTGTCTTCGCTTTGGGAATTTCCAGCTAACGATGATGTGGCCACTGTCGGCCTCTCCAGACCCAACACTTACTGTCTGCAGCATGGTAATAACAGTTGTTACAAGGGAAAATAATAAGCCATCAATACAGTACATCGGAGGGCCCAAAAGGTGGCCTGTCGAGCGCTCAGCTGTGGCTGACAGCTGCCCTGATGATGGAAAAGATGGTTTTCAGCAGGCTTTTATTGATGATTTTCACTCATATAACTCTAGGAGCAGAAGGGAAGATCGCGGCCCCCGCTGTCTCATGCCTGTGCTACTGAACGAACACAGTCGAGGGAGACGAAGAGGCAGTGGACGGCAAAAGGTCGGGAGAATCACTAGCGAAACAATGTTTTGCTCTTGTGTTCCCTATCATTTAGCATCCTGCCAGAAACATAAAGGGTTTCTCTTGCCAGAAATCTCTCACTTTCGGTCCATTTGTTCCATTCGCTAGGATCTTTTTTTCTTCTAGTTGGAGAAGTGATATCTAGGAAGATCCCCTTTGTGTGAATAACAATTTTTAGTTCGATTAGAACACGGGATAGAACAATGGACTTTCCTGTCGAAAATATTTACATGATGAACTTTGAGAGTACGCAGGTTCGGTATTTTAAGGGAACAGAATGCCAGATTCTATCAAGCCCTAAACCGCAAGTGAAACGGAATGGCGGTTCGCTTCCAGACGTTCGAAATTGTGCGTCATGGTCCCCTCCTGCATCTGTGGGAGCTGGGCTCCAAGAGCCGGGTCAGGGTAAATGTTCTAGGCACTAGTTTTAGGATGGAGGCGGTGTAACTCCGTTCCCAGGAGCTGAGCCCGGCCCCAGAGGTGATGTAGAAAGCCGAGCCTGAAAATAACAGTGAGAGCGAGGACCAGAATGCAGGGAATACTTATTATACGTCAGACACTGCACGAAGCATCCCAGGCACCACATACTCGAAATCTCCGTAGCAATTTTGTACGGTGGACTGTTGGGCCGTCACCACTTTGCAAACAGGAAGGCTGACTCAACGGGGGTTAAATACCTTGTTCAAATAAAGGCGGGCTGTGAACGCAGTGAGCTATGCCCTGAGGACAAAAGCTGCCAGCACTGCACTGGACTAGACGAGGAGACCCTGGGAAAAAAGGGAATCCCTCACCCGGTATCTCGCCTCCCGCCTTCAGCCCTTTGCACCTCCCATCTGCTAAATGCCAAAGCAGATACTGCGACAGAAGATAACCGTCTGAATAGCCTGGGCAGAAAAGTGCAAGCCGAGCAACAGGCAAGAGCATCCCATCTGAGATCACGGGCTCCGGTCGCACACAGGTGTAGAAGGGACGATAGGGAAGGTGCTGGAAGGTGGCGTCCCAGAGATCACATACCGCTCCAGTGGCCTTGCAGGAGTGCAGGGAGCTCACAGGAGGGACGCCCGGTGCTTTCCCACAGTTGTGGACCAAACTGCTGATGATGGCTGGCATGCTAGATGGAAGAAACTGCTTAAAATATGTTTATTCCACTCAGGAGAATAGAGGGGAAGTGGAGCTCAGAAGAAGTTGGTGAAATAAAGTCAGTGAGGACAGAAACACAGAGCGCTGTTGAGAACGCTCAGGGTATCTCTAGCGATTGTGCTGTTTCGGTCACTTCTTAGCAAATACAGTTTTCCGGAAAGTTAAAAGAAAAACTTAACATGACGGATGCAGGACCTAATCAGAATGCTCAGATATTTCCAGATACATAAAGATTACTTGCAGACACGGCTGGCTGGGGTAGGAGGCCCACGAGTAGTGTTCTGCACTGTATTCTGGCCGCACGGCTCCGAGTACAGGCAAGATGGCCCAGGACGGTGAAGGAAGTCCTCCCACACGTGTAAAATACTCATGACGTAAGCGGAGGAAACTCGGGAGCTCTGGGGGGACAGGAATGCGATGGCTCCAAAACTACCAAGTTTCCTCCCTGTTACTCTAAGAGACGGAACCGGGGCACCTGGGTGGCTCAGTCAGTTAAGCTTCTGACTTCGGCTCAGGTCATGATCTCACAGTTCGTGGGTTCGAGCCCCGCATCGGGCTGTGCTGACAGCTCAGAGCCTGGAGCCCGCTTTGGATTCTGGGTCTCCCTCTCTCTCTGCCCCTCCCCTGCTCATGCTCTGTCTCTCTCTCAAAATAAATAAACATTAAAAAATTTAAAAAAAAGAGATAGAACAAAGATTCATAATTTTGGTAGGCACAATAATTCTGTTTTTAGAGAATGTGGAAGCATTTGCCAAAGAAAGAATAATTCCATCCATATTTTTTTCCAGCATAAGCAATCACCTCTTTGTGGTGTTATAAAGAGAATTCAAGTATCAAACAGAAAGCTGAATTTGCACAGATGACCAACTGCTACTCTCTAGGCTGACAAGATATTTGCTTGCTACAAAGTCATCACTGCATTTTTAAGTAATCGAATTAGGGGCACCTGGGTGGCGCAGTCGGTTAAGTGTCCGACTTCAGCCAGGTCACGATCTCGCGGTCCGCGGGTTCGAGCCCCGCGTCAGGCTCTGGGCTGATGGCTCGGAGCCTGGAGCCTGTTTCTGATTCTGCGTCTCCCTCTCTCTCTGCCCCTCCCCTGTTCATGCTCTGTCTCTCTCTGTCCCAAAAATAAAATAAAAACGTTGAAAAAAAAAATTTAAATAATCGAATTAGTTACCAAAATTTAAAACTGGAGTATTTCACACACCATCTTATTTTCTGATATCCTTGAAAAATCAGAATATCTACTCATATCCTTCCGAGACAGCCATGAATTTTAGCAGCTGCTGCTGTGGTTAGATGGGACATTGTCTCCAACTATCTTCAATGCCCAGCATTTGATAGTGTCCATGATCGTGATGTGACATTTATCATTTATTGTCATGTGTCACACACACACACGTCCACACACAAAACATCCTTTTTGGCTCAGCTTTCTTCACCTTTCCTTCCTTCCTTCCCTCCTTCCTTCCTTCCGTCTTTCCCTCCCTTCCTCCCTCCCTCCTTCCTTTCTTTCCTTCCCTTCCTCCCTCATTCCCCCTTCCCTTCCTCTCTTTCTCTTTTTTTTTTAACTCTCTCTGATTTGAGACTAGAACCCATGAAGCTCAAACAGTGCATTTAATTTCTATCACATCTAGGAAAACAATGCTACATTATTAAGGAAGAATGAAGCGAATATGAGTTTTGTCCCAAAACCCAGGGCTGAGTGACAGATTTGAAAATAAAATCCTTGACTCTTGACTCATGGCTCTAGTGCTACTAAGAAGTGTAATTAATTAATCTGATTAATCTATGTTAATGATTTAAGTAAACTGCTAAAGGGTCAAATATTATGTATGTGACAGACCTCGTGCAGCTTTGATACGGGAAAGGAGAAATAAATGGAGTCACTTATGTCGGGGGGTTTCAAACGGATGGCAGCACCACAGGAACCCCCACAACTCATGGCAGTAAAGGTCTGGCATAGCAAAGCCTCAGGGGCCAGTCGTGCTCAGTCAAGACACTTTTCTGCCACCAACACCATCAAAACTGTTTGTAAGTATCTCACACCAGCACCCCCTTTTGTCCTTAACCCTCCTTGACTTTCGCTCCCTAGTGGGGTACAACCTGGATGCCGCCCAAATCTGCCTTCCCTGAATTGTAATTCTTTGATCCCGAGGAAAGGCTTCTGCCTACTTACTGCCTCCTGACAATTTTAAGTTGACAGAGTGTAATCAAATGATTCCACTTTTCAATTTCAAGTAACAAAGTGTTTTGATGGCAGGTGTTAGATCTTCTATGGGAGGAAGGTGCCCCG
Organism: Felis catus; assembly: GCF_018350175.1. Lineage (NCBI taxonomy): Eukaryota > Metazoa > Chordata > Mammalia > Carnivora > Felidae > Felis > Felis catus. The sequence continues at coordinate 2,010,643 of NC_058378.1, read as the reverse complement.
TAAATCTAAGTAAAACTTTGAACTGTAAAATAAGACGGACTAAACCATATATCTCTTTTGGTAGTAAGTGTCATGAGTGTTTATAAAGTATAAATTAAAAACAGCTCTATCAGAGTATACCACTTACTTTTTGTAAAGGGAACAAGAAGGAAAGATTCAGTATGAATCAAGCCCTTACAACACCCTGATTATTGCTCTAGGATTTTTATTTTTTTTTTACGTTTATTTATTTTTGAGACAGAGAGAGACAGAGCATGAATGGGGGAGGGTCAGAGAGAGAGGGAGACACAGAATCCAAAGCAGGCTCCAGGCTCTGAGCTGTCAGCACAGAGCCTGACGCGGGACTCGAACTCACAGACCGCGAGATCATGACCTGAGCCGAAGTCGGACACCCAACCGACTGAGCCACCCAGGCGCCCCTGCTCTAGGATTTTTAGATTTATTACAACATTGATGCTCACGGGCGCCCTATGAATAGTGTACTTTTTGGTGGATTAACTTTCTAAATTCTAAATCTTCTAAATAAACTTTCTAAAATCAAAGATTAGTAAGATGTAGGCACACCCTTTCCAAATATATGAGTTCACTGCCAATAATATTATTCCTATACAACCATTTTTCTCAATTATTCTCAATGATTTCACGGGTGGAAGCAGTGGGATTACCCCTATTATGCCCAAAGGCGTGTATTTGTGCGTATGCATGTGTTTGTGTTTGCATATTCCTGTACACATATTATGTGTGAGTTTGCGTGTGTTCTATGTGTATTTGTCCATGTGTGGGTACGCACAGAAAAACTGTGCACATTTGTGTTTGTGTGTGCACATGTGTATACAGGCATGTGTTTGTGTGTGTGTGTGTTCACGAGCACACGTGTTTGTGTCTGCACCTGTGCACGTGTGCACATGTGTATTTGTATGCATATGTGTCTCTACATGTCCGTGTGTATGCGCACGCGTGTGTTGTGGTAGAAGCGGAGGTGGCGATGTGGGAGGATGGGCTGAGAATCTGAATAACAGCGACAATAGTGGTGACCCGAAAGTAGGGGAGGGGTGGGGACCCAGCAGCCCCATCAGTGGGTACCCCACTATGAGCCCTGCTTGGTGTCTCTACTGTTAACCTGGTCACCAGACTTAGAGTTCTGACTCAGGTGAACTCAGTCAGAAATTAGAAAGAGAGTATGTGGTGCCCGCTTTTCCCTAGAGATCTGAACGCTCCCTAGAAAGAAGAACTGAAATGGTAGGTATTCTGAACAGGAAAATCGTTCAGAGTGATACAAATCTTATCTTTGGTCCAAGTTACCAACTTGCTTTTCCTTCTTAAAATAAAAGTGTCAAATGTGGGAAACGATAAGCCATAAAAATCAAGTAAAAATGAAAAATAGTGTTTTACAAAAGCCAGGCATGTGTGTGTGTGTGTGTGTGTGTGCACGCGCGCGTGTGTGTGTGTAGTTGTGGGTCAATTTTAATGAACAAATTAACCAATTGAATAAAAAGGCCAGTGTGTGTTTGTATGTGTGTGTGCGTCTTTGTGTGCTGGGGATTGATATTCAGTTTTTAGGGAACTTTCAAATAGAAAATAAAATAGTGTCATTACCTACGTTACATAAAGAACCAGAGGAAAGACACTTAACTAATCTTGACAGAAACGTGGAGAATTAATGCAAAGAATTGTATTTAGAGGAGAAAGCCCAAGTGCCTTACAGTCCTGCAAAAGTAATTAAGCAAAAGAAATTACCTTTTGAGCGGGGAAGGATTTAAAGTGTCACCATTAAAGTCGGAGATGATGCTTTGCTCCATTAGCAGAACACATCCGTAAGCACCGGTGTCCTGTGAGTCAGCGTCTACACTGTGTTTACATGGACATGAAGACTTCTGTACTGGACTTACTGCTGCTTACAAACATCTCCATTAATGATATTTCCCATCGTTCCTAGATGTCGATCCAAGTTGGACATGTAAGCAGCCTGAAGTAGAAATCTATCTTAAGAAGCAGATGGAGTCTTTTTGTCTTAGGTAATTATGTTTGCATTGTAGGATTCCTAAGTTAAAAAGAGTTTCTCTACATGCCAAATTACACTTTTGCTAATTTGGTTGATTTTATTTTTATCTCCGTATCTATCTATGCACCTATGTATCTCTGCCTCTCCATCCATCCAACCATTTATTTATCTATTCACTCTTTTTATAGTATCTTTATTTAGCGGGGTCACCTCGCTGGTTTTGATTTATACTAACGTAGACTGATAGAAAATGAAACTTCAGACAAACTCTTGTCAGCATGAAGTCTCCTGAGGTCAGCAAAGAACGTACCGCAGACCCCATGTACTTAAATTGATAATTATATAAAATGTCAGTATCTAAAGAACACAATTCTTGGGAACAGACAGAATTTTTCATCTTGGATTCTGCCACTGACTGTGATTTGGGTTAAACAGAGTAGACTTGAGTTTCCTCATTTATAAAGTGGGAATAATAAAAAGCCTAACTTTATCATATATTAATTTATGTAAATTGCTTCAAGTACTCGGAATAGAGAGTTGACTGTCTTTGGATTGGGTAACTCAAACGGAAGCTTCATTTTTCAGGACTAAAACAAATTCAGCCATACTCACTTGACTACTGGAGACCAGCCCACTTAGCAGGTTTGCGAATGTGCCTGACAAGTCCCAGACATTTCCCGCCATGTCAGCCACAGACAGAATGACACCCCGGTCAATGTCGACATTACTTACATGCGGTCCCCCACACAATGTGATGTAAGCTCAGAAAAGAGACACTTCAGTTCCCCAAACAAAAAGATGTTTCCAAATGTGAAATGAACCCATCCATAATGTGAGCTCAGGAAGGAGTTCTGACCACCCTCAGTTTAGAATTACACGTATTCCAGTACAAACCAGAAAACAGACTCAACTACAGAGGAGAAGCTGAGGGTTGATGGGGAGGATGGGGGGTGGGGGGAAACAGGTGATGGGGTGTTAAGGAGAACATGTGCTGTGAGAGCCCTGGGTGATGTATGGAAGTGCCGAATCACTAAATTCCACACCTAAAACTATGTTACCCTGAACGCTAACTGAAATTTAATAAAAACTTGAAAAAGAAAAAAAAAGAATTACATATATTCCACTTGTCAGGGTGACCAGCTGTGGCTTTATCAAGGAAGCCATGAGGCATCCACAGTGGCCATCTTTTACACTTACACATCCAAAAACTGCATCCATTTGCTTCATTTTAAATCATTCACTTTATGAAACATTATTTCAATGGATATTTTGCCATCCAATTAGGCTAGTTCTAACTATTTCCTTCCTTAGTTGTAAAAACAAAAGGAAAAAGGAGAATACAAATTTCTCTGGTCTGGCAGTTATTTAGTTATTTTATATTTGTGATATTTATTTCTAGAAGTCACGAGAGGATCTTTCTCTTACAGAAAGGGTTATGAAGCACATCTGATTTATAAAATTTTACATTTCATGTTCCCCCAAATCAGCTCTGTTGTGGAAATAGAGGAATTGCATATACATTTGGTTGTAAATTTCTGATATTCAGAATCGTCACGACTTTAGCATTAATTTTTGTAGGAAATGAATTTGAACAAATCAAACTCTGTAATAATTTTGATATAAATATTCTTTGAAAAGACTCACTGATTGAATGAGTCATCTTTGCTCACTGATTACGAAAAAAAGATAAAACAAAAAACCAAAATTGTTCCACAGTGTACTGTTTGTCTAATTTTAAGATTGTGTTTACAAGTACTATTTCTGAGAAAAAGCATTTCTCTGGGATTCATCTGTGTACACACGGCGGTAGAAAATCACGTTTAGAATACCTTTGTCTCTTCTCACGGGAGTTGTATAGCTAAATGAGAGCAGAGATGGAAGAGATACAGAAATTGCTTTCTGTAGTCTCTGTCATCCCTCTGTCATCTTTCTATGTGTGTATGACTATAGACTGTGCATCCTCTGGTTCACCAGCACATTCTATGACAGATGACTGAGCTCACATAAATTAGGTATGAACTCTTCACATACACTACCTCATAAACACCACAAGCTAGACAATTTGGAGACTGGAACCCACAGAGCACAGATGTCAAAGCCAATATAGTCACTTTTTTACCTAAAACCACCTACACACTTTGATTCACGGGTGCTCGTTTGTCTTAAGAAGTAGGCTTCAGAAGAAGTGCTCCAGCAACCACGATTTGAGATTTAGAAGAAAATAAATATCACTAGTTCATGACTAGAAGAATCTATATGTGAACTTCATCACCCTCACCTGGCCTCTCCCACTTGGCAGGGAAATTTGTGCCGTTTCCTAAATGCGTAACAGTAGGCAGAGGGAGCACGTCTGCTCTGCCTTAGAGGAAAAAGAGAGGATATTGGGAGGCAGGCGCTGAACCGTCCGGGTGCAACTCGTGCCCAGGGAAGGGGATGGAACCAGGCCCACGGCCACTATACCACCCTCAGGGCCGCCCACCTGAACAAAGGTAGGAAGGATAACAGATGTGAAGCAGAAAGTGACTGATAGCCCAACACGTGCAATGTATCTCTTGTGTGCGCACTGATACCTTACTCAGGGAGGGAACCTAGGGTTACGATAATACTGGAAGCCTGATGCTTTGCCTTGTTAGGTCCACTGGCTGTACAACAAGGCCTGCTTGTGGTACAAAGCTATCTTTAAATAGGCTCAATGACTATTTAAAATAGAAGTTATCTTCTGGGAGAAACCACCTTTTACAAATTCATAATAGACTTGCATTGGGGAAATTACTTTTGATTTTGGTGAGTAAATAGAACACTAAGGATCACTGAGGTGGGTAGTGGTGATGGGAGGCAATCATAAAAACTAGCTGACACGTGTCAGGGATAATGACATCAGATATATGGATGCTAGTGTCGATGAGATCAATCGTGCCTGTTAACTCCAAACAAAGTCAACAACAGCGATAAACACTTTTTTTTTTAATTTTTTTTTATAATTTTTTTTTTCAACGTTTATTTATTTTTTGGGACAGAGAGAGACAGAGCATGAACGGGGGAGGGGCAGAGAGAGAGGGAGACACAGAATCGGAACCAGCCTCCAGGCTCCGAGCCATCAGCCCAGAGCCTGACGCGGGGCTCGAACCCACGGACCGCGAGATCGTGACCTGGCTGAAGTCAGACGCCCAACCGACGGCGCCACCCAGGCGCCCCGATAAACACTTTGATACAACCAGCAGCCATGAACCTGTGTTACCTATCTTATCTATCTACTTAACTATCTATCACCTATCTGTGTGTGTGTGTGCGCGTGCGCGTGTGTGCACGTGCATGTGTGGAAAGAGCACTAGAGATTACATTCTTTCCTGAACAGGTATTTGAGAATGGCCTGCGACGTGCCAGATATTAAGCAAAGGCAATTGAGAAAAACGGTTTTCAAAAACTACTCACGCCTTGAGGAAAACAGTTTCTAACGAGGGACCTCAGACGAGTGGACAGTCACACTGTAGGTTTGGGGGTCAGGTAACAGGGTTAGGTACAGAACGGACCTGCAAGGCGCACACAGGAGTTAGGGGCCTCCTTAAACTCAGAGGGGATTCCTGCACCCCGAGCAGTCACATATGGCCCGCACTGTACTGAGGAAGAGACAACGCCTAATGCAGAGATTCTGTCACTGAAGAACGCGGAGCACACTGTTCACTACATAGCAAGTTCACGATCACCAGGCTGTGAGTAGGACTGGACGCCGCCATGGACTCAATGCTCCTCTCACCAGTTATGCTGCTTCTACTGAAATTTCTTTTTAGAGACAGTGGAGGTTAGCAGAAATGGAACATGTGTCATGTTAATTCTTCTCACTCATTTTTCCTTTTTGTATTTTTTTTTCTCAAAATTGCTAGGAGATATCTGTAATTAATAAAGACACAAAACAGAGGGGAGCCTGGGTGGCGCAGTCGGTTAAGCGTCCGACTTCAGCCAGGTCAGGATCTCGCGGTCCGTGAGTTCGAGCCCCGCGTCGGGCTCTGGGCTGATGGCTCAAAGCCTTCAGTGATGGGCTTTCCAGTTCTGGGGAAGTGATTCTTATCGCAACTTATCCCAACTCCCGGAGGTCCTCACCCTTCCTGGTGTTTAAAAGGCAAAGAGCGGGGCGCCTCGGTGGCTTAGTCGGTTAAGCGTCCGACTTCAGCTCAGGTCATGATCTCGCGGTCTGTGAGTTCGAGCCCCGCCTCAGGCTCTGGGCTCATGGCTCAAAGCCTGGAACCTGGTCCGATTCTGTGTCTCCCTCTCTCTCTGCCCCTCCCCCGTTCATGCTCTGTCTCTCTCTGTCCCAAAAATAAATAAATGTTGAAAAAAAAATTAAAAAAAAAAAAGACACAAAACAGAAAAGTAATGAAATTCACAGCTTACTACCAAAGAATAATGTCATAAAAATCCTTATGAAAGTCACTGATGATCTTAGGAGTGGCACCCACTGCAGTGAGAGCTATTTTGGGGATTCTTTGACAATTCGTTCTACCTTTGATAGGGATAAAGGAAATAATAGTATTTCTAATGCGGTCCAACTAGCACGGAATATTGCGTTCACTTTGCTCAATTCTGTACCTTGACATGATGTAATACAATCTAAAATAATACACTCATTCTGCATATATCATCAGCGATTTCACAAACAAACACCTTAACCTCCATCGATGCTACTATAAAAAGGAAGCTCCTTAATATGATTAAATCTAACTGCAGGCTTGGGCTGCCCGGGTTAATAAAGAGCAGGAAAATAAATTGGCCACTGGAGAACTTGGTGTGCTCAGCCAGGGGGCAGTAATGACATCACAGGCTCAGTCAGGTTCTGACTGACACTCAGGATGATGTGTGAGCACGCAAGCTTGTCTGACACAAATCGGCATAGTCATACACCTAATATCCTACACAGATTTACAAGTCAGGTGTAAACCCAATCCCTTTGTTAGAGAGAGGGATGTTTCTATGCAACTATCTGGGTGAGCTGAGGACAGCTTTGGCCCTGAGGCCAGCACACCTGGGGGCATCTCTAAGATTCACTGGCTTGCTGGGCTGGAGCAGTTCTGGAATATTCTGAATTTCAGCGTTTTCAACCATAAAACTGAAGTAAAATTTCCAGAAAGAGATGAAAAATATTTGGTGCGTGCTAATTACTCAACAAGTGTCGACTCAGTAAATTTAAAGGTGCAAATAAAGAAAAAAGGAGGCCACCCAGGCGGCTCACTATTTGGGGTTTACTAATTCTGGCCTTCGACAGCCCATCGCTGAGGTCGGCAAACCTTTCTGCAACGTGCCAGACAGTAAATATTCTAGCTTTCTAGAATCTCTGGTCTTTGTCGCAACAATTCAATTAACTGTAGCATAAAAACAGCCAGAGACGATATGTAAAAAAATGGGAATGGTGGCATTCCTATAAAACTTTATTTTTTAGTGCAGGTGGGGATTAGTGAGGTCAGTAAAATGTTGGATCAGGCAGCTCCATGCTTCTCACCCTCCAGAGAAACATTAAAAGCAAGCAGGAACTCTCAGAAAAAAAAAAAAAAAAACATTGCCAGAAATCTGGAAAACAGTCGAAGGTTTATAGCACAAAACCAATGTTAATCAAGAAAAAAAACAACTAAAAGTAACAAGAAAACTTTCACTTGCCCTTGTCCTGGGTCTCCCGAGCTGGGGAGCAGTTTTGAAGACAGCTCCTGTATTCCCAGTGTGGGGCCCTGGTCTGCCTCCCAGGGGAGCACAGCCAGCCCTACTCAGAAGCACTGTGGGGGTTCTTCCACACGTTCCAGGACTAACAAGTGGTGGGAACCGTTCCAGAACAGTGGAGAACTGGCACACTGACCTGCAGATGCCTGCGGCCAGGTGACAGCTCACAGACCCCCAGGCCTGGGGAGAAGAGCCATAGACACAAGTGGCGATATCAGGTGGTGGTTTTGTTTGGCAAATCTGGGTAATCAAAATCACTGTGAATTAGGAACGATTCAAAAAGTCTCACACCTGCCAAGGGCAAGGTGCACATCAGAAAAGACCTGAGAACACTTTACACTCTCACCGGAGGCTGATCTCTAACTCGGGCGCTGGCCTGGCTACAAGCGTGTGTGTCTGCAGAGAGACTCGGCAAGAGTGGAACAGCGGAGACAGGAAGAGGTGTGTGGTTGTTGTTTTAGCTCCTTGTGTTCAATGAAAACTCTGTAAAAACAGTAGCTGAACAAAAGCTAAGTAGCAGAGACTTTGCTGAAACACATGATATTGAATATATTCTCCATGAAAATAGTTGGGAAAAGTCACTAGACAAACATCTTTCAAAAATTAAAACGAAAAACAAAAAACAAAAAACAGCAAATCCTAGGAAAGGGAAATTTAAAAAAAATCTAATTTCCACAGTAGCAACACTATGATATATTTCCAGTACCAACAACAACAAATCATAAGGCATACAAAGAAAAAGAAATTAAGGCCCATTTAACAGAACAAAATAAACGGACAAATACCATCCATGAGGAAGGCCAGACACAGGATTTCCTAGAAAGACTTTAACAATGATCTGAAATTTACTTAAATGGCTAAAGAAAAATATGGACCAACAACTAAAGGAAATCAGGAAAATAAGGTATAAATAAAATGAAATGTCAAGAAAGGATAAAAATTATAAAGGAACAACAAAAATTCTGAACCTGTAATGTACAAAAACTGACAAAAATACTCAACTGAGGAGTTCACAGAAAATTTGAGCAACCTGAAGACAGAAACAGCAAACTGAATATAGGACAACAGAAATTATTCAGCGTGGGGAGCAGAAAGAGAAAATGAACACAGAAATGGGAACCAATCACAAGGAACTTATGACACACCACCAAGCAGATCCACATACACATCATGGGAGTCCCAGGATGAAAGGAGGGAACAAGGGGTAGAAAGAATGTGTGAAAAAATAATGGCTGTAAACTCCACAAATTCGTTGAAATATATGAATATACAAACTCAAGAAACTCAACAAATCCAGACAGGATAAAGTCAGACCCACACTGAGACATTATTGTCAGATTCTTAGACAATCTTGAGAGCAGAACAGGAAACCAACTCATCAAGTACAAGCCTCCTAAATAAGATTAAGGACTGACTTCTCATCATAAACCACAGAGGTGGAGGCAGAAGAATGATATATTTAATACTGAAATAAAGAAAAAACACCTGTCCACCAAGAATTCTATATCTGGCAAAACTCTCTTTCACAAATGAGGGAGAAATTAATACATTTTCAGACACACAAAACCCGAAGGGGTCATAACTAGTACCCTCTCCCTGTGAGAAATGCTAGCAGAAGTCCCGCAGGGTGAAACAAGACATTTGACAGCAACGTGATGGCAAATGAAGAAATAAACAATTCCAGAAAGGGTAACTACAAAGGCAATTATAAAATTCACTATTATTATCTTTTTGGTGTATAACTACACCTGTATTTCCTACAGGATTTAAAAGAAAAATGCTTTAAAATAATTAGGAATCTATATGATTTGACATAGGATGTATATGGATATATTTTGTGAAACAACACAAACAGGAGAGCAAAACTGTATAAAACAATGTTTGATGCTATTGAAGTTATGTTGACATTCATTAAAAGCGGTGGTTTTTAAGGTGTATTTGAGATATAATCCCCATGGCAACATAAAGATAATATTTTTAAAATATACACACAAAGAAAAGAAAAAAAACTAAAACATGTTGCTACAAAAAATATGAACTGAATACAAAAAAGAAGGCAGTAAGGAAACAAATGACAGACAAAATATATGATACACACACAAAACAAATAGCAAAATGGCATAGGTCAGTCTTACTTATCAGTAATCTATGTAAATGAAAATGGATTAAACTTTCCAATAAAAAAGCAGAAATTGGTGTAATGGATTTTTAAAAATCCAACTATACTGTTCACAAAAGACTCACTGTAGGTCTAAGTCACAAATAAATTGAGAGATGGAAACAAAATCTAAAATAGTAATGAAATAGTCACCAAAAGAGAGCAGGGGTGGCTCTACTAGTATCAGATAAACTGACCTTGTCAAAACTATTACAAGAGACAAAGAAGTGCATTATATACTGATAAAAGGATCAGTTCATCCAGAATATATAACAATTACAAACATATATGCACCAAACAACAGAGCACACAGTGACAGAATTGAGGGGACAATCAGACAGCTCTACAATAAGAGTTAGAGCCTGAGCTGTGCCACATTTTACAGTGGATAGAGCATCTGGATAAAGACTGATAAGGAAACAGTGGAATTAAAAAACCCTATAAAGTAACTATATCCACCAGACCTGTATGGAACATTCCACCGAGCAACAGTAGAATGCGTATTCTGCAGGCCATATATTAAACCACAAAACTAGTCATGGCAAATTTTAAAAAATTATAATCATCCAAAGTATCTTCTTCCACCACAAAGGAACTAAGTTTGAAATCAACAACAGAAAAAAAAAAAAAAGCTGGAAAATACACAAATAAGTGAAGACTAAACAACACATTCTTTTTTTTTTTTTTTCAACATTTATTTATTTTTGGGACAGAGAGAGACAGAGCATGAACGGGGGAGGGGCACAGAGAGAGGGAGACACAGAATCGGAAACAGGCTCCAGGCTCTGAGCCATCAGCCCAGAGCCCGACGTGGGGCTCGAACTCACGGAGCGCGAGATCGTGACCTGGCTGAAGTCGGACGCTTAACCGACTGCACCACCCAGGCGCCCCTAAACAACACATTCTTAACCAGTGGATCAAAGAAGGGAAATAAGGAAATACCTTGAGACAAATAAAAACAACAACTACAAAACAATATACACAATTTGTAAAATGAAGCAAAAGCAGTGGTCAGAGACAAATTTATAGCTGTAAAGGGAAAAAGAGGAATATCTCCAGTCAATAACAACTTTAGGACTTTATGAACAATTAAAGACAAAGAAACTAATCTCAAAATTAGCAGAATTAAGTAATAAAGATTAGAAGGGGATAAATGAAATAGAAAATAGAAAAAAGCAGAAATAATGAAAGCAAAAGCTGTGTCTATGAAAAGATCAACAAAATAGACAAAACTTTAGCCAGACTAACAAAGAAAAAAAAAGAGAAAATAAGCAAAAAACTACAATAGGAAAACAAAATTGGGGTAATTACTACTAACCTTACAGAAATTAAAATGATTATCAAAGAATAATATGAACAAAGGTGTGACAAAAATTGACCACTAAATGAAATTGGCAAACTTCCTAGAAACACACAAATTACCTAAACTGATTCAAGATGAAATTTTAAAAATTTCAATGTAGGAATAACAAGTAAGGAGATTAAAGCTATAGTAAAAAATCTTCCAAAGAAGAGAAAGTCCAAAACCAGATGGTTTCACTGGTGAATTCTACCAAACATTTAAAGAGTAATTAATACTAATTCTTTTCAAACTCTTCCAAAAAGAGAAATGAAGAGAATACTTCTTAACTCATTCTATGAGGCCAGCATTACATTTATTACAAATGTAGATAAAGAGAGCACAAAAAATAAAGATATCACAAAAAAATAAAGTTATGAACAAATATCCTCAGTGAACGTAGATGCAAACATATTCACCAAAATACTATCAAACCAAATCCCGCAAAAGGATTTTGCATCCTGACCAACAGGGATTTATCACTGGAATCCGAAGACAATTCAACGTAAGAAAACCAGTCAGCGTAATACAGCACATTAATCGAAGAAGCAGAAGGAGAAACAGGAGAAGCAGAAGCAGACGATCAACTTTGACACAGAAAAGACATTTGACAAAATGCAACACCTTTTCATGATAAGAACACTCAGGGAACTAGATATAAAAGGGAACTTCTTCCACACTATGTAGGGCATTTATACAATATGCACAGCTACCATCACATGCAATGATACAAGGCTGAACGCTGTCCCCTACCAGGAAAAGAAAAGAGTACTTGGTTTCATCACTGCTAGTCAACATTGCACTGGAAGTTCTTACAGAACAATTAGATAAGGAAAACAAGCAAGAGGCATTCAGAGTGGAAAGGAAGAAGTAAAACTATCTCTCTTGGCAGATAACATGATCCACCATGGAGGAAAAAATGTGAAAGAATTCATCAGAAAGCTACTTGAGCTAATGGACAAATTCTGCAGAATTGCATGTTACAAGGTCATCAGACAAAAGCCAGTCGTGTTTCTACACACCAGCAATGAACAATCCAAAAAGGAAATTAAGAAAATAATTCCATTTACAGTAGTATCTAAAAGAACAAAAAAACTAGGAATAAATTTAATGAAGGATGTGAAAACTTACACGCTAGAAACAATAAAGTACTGCTGAAAGAAACTGAAGAAACTTAAATAAATGACAAGACATCCTGCGATTATGAATCAGAAAACTTAATGTTGTAATAAGGAAGCAACACCCAAAGCTAACAAAAGATTCAACACATTCTCTATCAAAATTCCAACAATCATTTGCAGGAATGGAAATGCAAATCCTCCAACTCGTAAAGAATCGCAAAGGGCTTCAAATAGCCAGAACATTCTTGAAGAAAAAGAACAATGTTGTAGTCCACACACTTCACTATTTCCAAGCTACTAAAAAGTGACAGTCATAAAACTGTGGTATTGGCATTAAGAATAGATGTATTTATCAACTAAACACAACCGGGTCCAGAGATAAACCTATCCATTTATGGCCAATTGTTTTCCAACATGACTACCAAATCCATTTAATGGAGAAAGAACAGTTTTCTACAAATTATGCTGGGACGTCTGGATTTCTACATGCAAAAGAATGAATTTGAAACCCTACTTCCCATTGTGTTAAAAAAAAATGACTCAAAAAATGACTCAATGACCCAAACATTTGAGAGCTAAAACTATGCACATCTTAGAAGAAAACATACTGGTTGAACTTCATTAACTGGGAGGTGGTAACTGAATCTTAGATAGGACATTGACAGAGTGGGCGACAACGAAAAAACAGGTAAGTGAGATTTCATCCCAATATAAAACTTTTTGTTCAACACAGGATGTCATCAAGACAGTGAAAGACAACCTACAGGATGAAAGAAATGTCTTGCGAGTCATATATCTGATAAGCATTTAATATCCAATGTATATAAAGAACACTTACCACTCAGCAAAAAGACAATCCAATTTAAAAGTGGGCAAAAGACCAGCATAGACAAGATATGTACAGATGCCCAAGGTATACAAATATATCAGAGAAGATATACAGATGACCAAGAAGTGCATTTAAAAAAAAATGGTTAATATCTAACATCATTAGCAACTCAGGAAACACAAATCAAAACCCCAATGAGATGCCGCTTTACATCTCTTACAAAGGCTAGAAAAGAAGAAAAAGGAACCGCCTAAGTGTTGGCTAAGATGTGGACAGGCGGGAGCACTCTCACATTGCTGGTGGGAATGTTCAATGGAGCAGCCACTGTGGAAACTGTCTGCCTCGTCTCAAAAAGCTAAACATAGAATTTATACTCAAATTCCAGCGACTCCACTCCCTGGCATCTACCTAAAAGAAGGGGGACAGCGAATCAAACAGATGGTTGTTTGCCAACGTTCACGGTGGCATTATTCACGAGAGTTCAAGGGGGGACAAACCCAGTGACCCTGACAGATGTCTGGAGGAAACAAATGCAGTACATCAACAGAGAGAACTATTATTCAGCCATAAAAACAAAAGAAATTCTGATACATGCTACCACAAGATAACCCTCCAGAACATTATGCCAAAATATGTTAGAGGTTCCCAAGGGCTATGGGGAGGAGTAAAGAGATGTTATTGCTTAATGAGTCTGGAAATTTTGCTTGGGGTAATGGAAGAATTTTGGAAATAGATGGTTCTAATAGTTACATGTTTTGAATAAGGTTATGCCACTGAATTGTACATTTGAAAATGTTTAGAATGACATTTTATATTATCGATACATATTTTTTCCCACAATAAAATTTAAAAGCAAGCCAGTAAGTGGGGGCAGAACAGGGCTGTGTGGGATTATAAGCTGACCCCTGCCTATAGCAGTGATTCTAATATTTCAGTAATTGAAGGATTCACCAGAGGGTTTGTTCAAACCCAGAGAGGCTCTTCTCTAGAGTTCCTGATTCACTATTGGTTCCAGGGTGAGACAAACGGATCTGTATTTCCAACAGGTTTGCATAAGACACAGAGGCTGTTGGTGTGGGAACAACACTTTGAGAACCATTGGACTATATCACATGGAAATCTCCCCTCTGCTTCATCTATGTCATTGCTATTTCTTTTCTAGAAGGGAATGGGTCAAGCATTGCAATCTAATATCATGCTACCATAATTTGGCCCAGTCAGTCAAGAGTAGTAGAATATTTAAGTTCTTTATCCACCTGACAAGACACAGGGTTTAAATATAAGCCAGATATCTCATTGCCTGGGCTGGACTCACTTCCCTTTCTGCTCTGAAGCCCTAAAATAATGCGTCAAAAGTCCCGAAAGCCCAGTTTCCTCCCCCGTGGAGCACTGACAACAGAAAGCCCCTCACAGGGCACCCGAGGGTCCGATGAAAGGCTGCTGCAAGGCTGCGGGCACACCTGGGCACAGGCGGTCCCGGTGGGGGGGTTGCAAACACAGACTGGAGGGGCGGGGAATCCAATTCTTTCCCTGTCAACCTGGAAATCGCCCGCGTGGGAAATTCTAGAATTCTTAGAACATTTTCATAAATTTGGTGTATGAAAACACAAAGGACTGGCCTTCAGATCGGGGCCTTGGAACAGGTGACAATCTGCACACTTGGGCAAAGTCCCGGAGACAGTTACCGGTAAGGTTTAGTTTCCCAGGCGTGTGGAGTTCCTACCTGAGCTGGTGGCGCAGGCGAGCCTGGGAAGCATCCACTTCCCGGATCTCCATGGGAAAGTGTGGAGCGCGCAGCCGCAGACACGGGCAGGTGTCTCTTCTTCCAGGTCAAGGTGCGCACGGCGGGTCTGCCCTCAGTCCTGGACGCGCGCTCGTGCCTTCATTTCTCCTGGAGACGGGACATACTCCCCTCCTTCCGAAGGTGGATTTCCACAGCAGTTCCGACCAGAAGAGCTCAAGATCTATACAGTGGGCCGCAAACATGCCCCAGGTGCTCAAGGATTTGGAAGCAGAAACGGGCAGCCCAGTAGCCGCCTGGGGGGGGCGGGGGGGGGGGGCGCTCCTGCCACCTGTAGGATCTCGGGGCTGATGTGGAGTGGGGGGGAGGCACTGGACCTCCGCGGGGCGCACTGTGCGGGCAGGAGAGGACCCGGGCCTGCCCACCAGCTTCATGACGCGCACAGAGCAACCCCTGCAGCACCAGGGCCTGGAAAATTCACCCAGCGTTCCCCGGACTCACAAATTCAACTTGTGCTGGAACCCAGCATTCTTGCCATTCCGCCTGCGAAATGGCTCTTCACAAGGTCGCTGCGCGGGTCAGCAGAGCGGCCTCTCCTCTCGGGTCTCATCTCCACTCTTTGCTCACTTGGAAAACTATGCGCCTCCCTCGGCTTTTCTGGCTACGTCTTCCTTGGGTTTCTATTTTTGGACTGTGACCCCCGCCCCCAGCCTCCATTTTAGATTACTTTTTGTGGTCCACTTCTTAAATATTTGCAGAATTCAGACATCAGGAGATGCTCTGCTGCTCCTGGACAATTAAATAAAATGACCAAGAGTAAGCTCTCCACAGTGGCACAGGAAGTCAACTAACACCTCGAATTAACATCTGCAAGTTCTTGGGGTTTTACTTCTGGTCCCAATTCCAAGATGCTGCCTAAATTCAATTTCGTTTGCATCTCATTTAATGAGATTTTCTTCTTCTTTCTGTTCTTACTTGACCTACACATGCAAGTTCCTTCTCATTTTTTTTTTTCAAGAAGGAAATAAAGAAGAGGCTCTTTCACGGAAGGCGGCTCCAAGTGAGGCCGACCTGCTGGCCTGGGGGTTGCAGCTGGGCTGTCGCCTTAGCAGGTGGAGAATGTGGCATTGGATGGGGCATGCCTGCCGGAACTGCCCCTCTCCTCCTGCACCTGCCTGGCTGCTCTGCACCTGCAGGGGCTTCCGTTTGAGAAGCCTTCCACAGTCTCCAAGTCACCGCCGCCGCTGGATTCTTCTCCCCATGGCGCCCCCTTTTCCCACAGTCAGTTGGTCTCATTTTATGCCTTATAGAAATTTCTCTAAATCATTTGCACAACCTCAAATTTACAGAAAAGTTGCCAGACCAATTCAAGCGACTCTCATGTACTCCTCAACAATTTTGCTCCATTTTAATTCCCCCCATATTTATATAGAGAGACGCACATATGTACATATGTACACATATTTATATATGAAATCACATCACATATATTGCATCCACATATAGCATATATAATGTATGTATATGCTTTTTATCAGTGTTTGAGCTGTCCTTTTATACTAATTACTTTTTTTTCTGTTTATTTTTAAGACAGAGAGGGACAGAGTGCTGGGGGGGAGGGGCAGATAGAGAGGGAGACACAGAATCCAAAGCAGGCTCCAGGCTCCCAGCTGTCAGCACAGAGCCCGACGCGGGGCTCAAACCCACAAACCTCGAGATCATGACCTGAGGGGAAATCGGACACTTAACCGCCTGAGCACCCAGGTGCCCCTATCCTAATTACTTCTGAATGTATTTCCTGAGAACAAAGATAATCTCTGTGTAACCATCGATTATAGAAATATGGAAACTGAACACTAATACATGACTATTATCTAATTTCCAGTTTTGGTCAAATTGTATCACTTGTCCCAATACAGCATTTATTGCCATTGCTTTTTTGGCTTTAGGATACTGCTCTGAATCACATGCTGAATTTATTTGTCACACACTACAGTCTTCTTTAATCTAGAACACATCATCGGTGTTTCTTTGGTTTCCTTGACCTGATATTTTGATGAGTTCCAGGTCAGTTATTTTGTAAAATGGTTCTCAGTTTGGGTTCCTCTGAGATTTCCTCCTGAAGTGAGGATGTGTTCCTGGTCAACCAGCTCCACCCCGATGGAGAAGCCAGAACTCCATGGCAAAGCAAAATAGAAGGGAATGGGATCTCAGGTGACCACATGGAAAGCAGACCCCTTGACAGTTCTGGGCAAATTAACTCTAGGTTGTACTGTGAGGGAAAATTAACATTATTTTATTTATGTCTCTCAGTTTGAAGGTCTTTATCCAAGTTTCATTCTGCTGCCTGAGTAATCACTCTCAATTGCAAATGTATTCATGAGATTATCAAGTGTCTACAATATACAAAAGCTGAGAACATACAGGGCTTATTCATTTCTATCTCCCAAATACCTAACTGAGTGTGTACCTAAAGGCACTAAGCAAATGTTTGTGGAAAGTGTGAATCAGTATGACTTTCAACAGTAAGTATTTGTGCTGTGCTCTCTAGAGCCAACTCTGGGTCCCCTGTTGAGCATCTGATTCAGTTCACACATGGACCGCCTCCCTCATCATGTCCTCATGTCCCAGGCTCCCTGGGACCCGCCCTAATCACCCCAGGGGCTGGCCCCTGTGCCCCGGACTCACCAAATTATTCAAAGTAGCCAATCCATACCACTTCCCCTTTAAAAAACATATTTTCCATAAGCATATGTGTTTCCAATTCTAGACTTCACAAATGTTACGTATTTTCTCTCCAGTCTTTTTAGGTCACCACAAGGCTTGTGATATTTATCTGATTAATAAGTGCATGATGTTCTTAGAAATAACCTTGGGATTTATAAAAACCCTCTGGGCTCATCTTCAATGCTGGACATTAAGCACACCAAGTCAAGTCCACTCTCGCCTACTAGACAGTAGCATCCAAGGCAGCGGCCGAGGCATGGGCTCCAGAGCCGGCTTAATCGGTCTGCTGGCTCCAGACCTAGGGCAATGTTTCCATGCCATGGTTTCACCTCTGTAAAATGGCAATGCTAATGCCTCCTATTTTAAAGATGTGCTATGAGGATTACATTAGTTAATATACTGAAAGTGATGACAACAAACCTGACTGCATTCATAAGCACCGGGTAAGTGTGGGCTATTGCTACCGAGAATTATCAATATGAATACACGTACATACACAACAAAGGACATAGTGTGAAAGCAACTGCTGAAGACAGAACTGCTCATGAAAGCCAGAGTTATGAAAAAAAAATAGACAAGTCAGAAATTAGTAAGGTATCGTTTATGAACAGAAAATGTTTCATCGGTTACCCCAAATTATAAAAATGTTAGCGCCTGTGCACACGCACGCTTATTGCTTCCTCCACAGGTACAAAAACATTTAGTGATTACTCGAGATTAAGAAATTAGGAAGAGACATCCCCACTTTTCATTGTGTCACATTAAGTGCAATGTGGATAAACACACTCACTTCCACACTCACATGTGTGTATGTACTATTTTTACTATTATTATTATTTGATTTACAAAATGTTACCTGGGAGGAAAATTGTATTTTCTTATCCACAGTTCACTTTATTCTACAAATAAAATAATAAATATCAAATTTTTCAAATAATCAAAGGATAAAAGCGTTAAGCATAGTGAGAGGACTTTGCGAGAAGTAGTCGAAAGTGGGTAAGAAATGTTGACACGGTGGGACATAACTTAACGTGATATGCACATAAAGCACAGAGAGAGATACACACACGACCTAACCAAACATGAAGCTGGATAATGAATGAACTATGGTGATTCTGTGCGGTGCTGGGAACATCGTGCTATTTAGTGGGTACCTTGGTGGTTGTTGCTATCAAAAGACACAGTTCAGTGTTTATACTGCTTTGGGAAGAAGGGGTGGGCAGGGCAGAGCACTGGATATATTTACAGAAAATAAACCTTGTCTCTCCTCGGAGAAGATTTCAAAGATGAGCTGGCCTTTCCAATGTCTTTGAAGGAAAGTCTGAAGCAAGATCGTGCCACATAGACGCCTGCGTGGGTACCAACTGTCTTGTTTCAGGAGAGACGGTAGCTTTGCCTGTGACTTCCGCACAAAGATGTACCGTGACCTGCAGTCTATCATGACTGGATGCTGAACACTTTGAGAAAATACAGGACCGTAGAGCCCATAGGCCCCATTGTCATTATAAATCCCTGTCTTCCCTGAGATATATACGTGGAGCCCACATAGACATGTGCACATGCTCTCACACACACGAAGGATTTGGAGGCAACACAGACGAAAGGAAGCAGGAATTCAAAGTGGACTCTTCCCAAGGAAGTGGAGACAGAACCCTATTCAGGAATTAAGTCATTTTAGGAAGAAATGAGCCATATGAACAGCAGGTGTGTATGCTAATAGAATGGCTCTGTGTTTTAATTAAGCAGCATTTCCCTACAGAATAATTACCTATGTTGTTTACTCAACTATTTTTTTAAAAGCCATTAACACTTCTGTAATGTACTTTCTTCCCAGGCTACACGTTTAAAAGCTTTAAGAACATTTACTTTCATCATGAAAGAAATACATAATAGGTACTTTGCTTATTGCCGATATTTATTCCCTACAAATAGTTCATCCAGGAACTCAAACACTCCATAGCCTTACTTTCATAGCTTACTTGAAGTTTATAAAAATTTGTCTTGGCTTTATTGTAAAGAATTGTGCCTTGGATTCTACAGAAGTGCAAAAATGTTTTGAGGGAACATCAAATGCACATCCCTATTCCCATGGAAACTTCCACAGCTGTGATGCCTTCTCATGGCAGCTGTCCGGGAGAGACAGAAGTGTCACAGCGTGCAAAATCACAGAGTGCCATCTCCTGAACTAAATACTCGTCCCCTGAATTCAAAGCTGCCACGTGAAACACCCAGAATGGAAGCTTCGGTGCTCCTTTTGGAAGAATTTCTTGGAAGTCATGACAGCACTGTCATGAACACAAGGAATCCATACATTTTGAAGGCTTACAGAAGACCTGACCACATGGAGGGGGTACTCTGTTTCTTTACCTGAACTAGCACAAATCCACAGCATTTTGTTAAAGATTCAGTGGAGTAGCGTTGCTTATCAGAGAAAGTTAGCTAAGTGGATGATTTGAAAGACAAGGTTACCAGAAGCCATGCAGAAAAAGCCTACGCCATCATCTTTTGAAGGCTGAACTTGGCTTCTAAGGATCCCGTGTTTCAGGGCGTCTGAGTCTGGTTCTCTCTGCTGGAACAGTGCAACTGCAGAAGTGGCCCCAATTGTTTAACTGGAATCTTACGGGAAGAAGACAAAGTGCTTAATGAGACTTAATTAGGGGACTGCAAAGTGATGTCTCCCATTTTTTTTAATCTCTACCTAGCAATTTTATAAATTATTTTCAAAAATTCTCATGGCTCTGACTGGACGACGATGTCTGGCAGCCAGCATAGTTGACAAAAAGGATGCTGGACAAATCACACCGATTCGTCTGAGAAGGCAAGGGGTGTGACTGCTGCGAGGAAATGTCATGGTGGACTTTCTATTAGAGTCGGCCCGCAAGCTGCCGAAGGGTAGATGTCCAAAGAACGCCGCTTCACACAACACACACAGACAGCAGTCCCAAGTGCATCGTAAATGTCTGTGCCGACAGTTAACAGTAAGTATTACGCGCACTTTTGTTGACACCAGCCATGTTCTACTGAGGGGAATTCAGAGCACGGTGCAAGAGGAAGATATCGGCACAGACAGTGCAAGTGGGTAGATCTTCCAACAAAAAACAAAAGGAGTGTTTTTCTTCAGTGACTGTGTCGTATGGGAGACTCACACTTCCTTTGTGATGAAGTTTGATAAAGTCTCTTCTTGGAATTTAAATTCGGTCCTCACTTCACGAAACCATCACATCCGACCAGGTTTTGGGGTGGCTTTTTACAGTCCTCACCTTATAATTTCATGAAAGAAATGATAGGAAACAAGTTTGAAATGCTTTCTTCACGTAGATAAGCAATTGGAGCAATTGTGGCGGTAAGGGTTCAGGAGTGAAGAGGCCTTATGACATCGATGTTGCCGTGGTTTTAATGGTCTCTTTCAACAGGGCTTTAAAAGGTGAGCAAAAAGGAGCCAAAATAAAACTTTTGAGAAACTTGAGGCCTTAACCATTCGTTATTGATAATTTGGTTTTTTCTTCATTTTTAAAGAATGACGTAACGATGTGTTTGCACATCAACGTAACCCGTACCAGATTTCGACTTCTCCAGATCTCCTGAAACTCAAGGTGCGCTGGATTATGAGATCTGGCAGCAGAGAGCTGCTGTCTTCTGGACAGAGCTGGGGGAGAGGCAGATTTGGAGGTTCCAGGTCAACCCAGTAATTGTCTTTCAGCAGGTAAACAACACTTGTGTGTGTGTCCCCACTTCCTGGAATTCTAAGATCTTTCCAAATCTTGTAATTTTAAGATTTTCAAGTCTTTTTTTAATGTTTATTTGTTTTTGAGAGACAGACAGACAGAAAGACAAAGTGCACGCATGGGAGTAGGGGAGGGGCAGAGAGAGAGGGAGAATCTGAAGCAGGCTCCCGGCCCCAAGCTGTCAGCACAGAGCCCAACGTGAGGCTTGAACTCACAAACCATGAGACCATGACCTGAACCAAAGTCGGATGCTTAGCTGACTGACCCTCCCAGGTGCCCTTAAGATTTTCAAGTCTTATAAAGCAGTCCATCAACCCCAACCACAGAAAAGCCATGTAAAGTAATTCTCATCCTTTACTTGTGCATCATAGTCTTCATTTAATTTTCATGAACTCTGTATTAAAAGAACAAAGAGCAGTTACTCTAGGTCTTGACATCTATATTGCTAAAATAGCTTCCTTGAAAAGCATGAGGGCAATTTTGGCACCTTGTATTTATGGAAGCTGTTTACTCAGCACCTTACTAGATGAAGGGTAGGGAACATGAATTAATGACTGTTGCCTGTTGTGATTCTGACATAGTTGGTGGTCACTAAAGACTATCAAATTAATACAAAGACCACTGTAACAACAATACAGTGAATTACTTTTTCAATAGGACAAGACATAATTTCTTAATTTCACTGCCCACATTAGTTCCTAGGACTATATAACCAGGTACCACTAACTGAGGGGCTAAACACAATGGAAAACTGTCCCCTCATGGCTCTGGAGGCTGGAAGGGGTCATGCTCCCGTGAGAGCCTCTAGGAGTGGATCCCACCCCCCACCCCCAGGTCTTCAGCTTCTAGAGATTCCAGGTGTCCTTTGCTTTGGGCTGCATACCTCCAATCCCTTCTGTCTCCACGTGGTTGTATTTCCTTCTCGTCCCTGTGTCTGCGTCTCTTCTCAGGAGGACACCAGTCAGATTGGACTAAGGGCCAATACAGCTTCCGTATGACCTCACTTTAACTTCACCAATTACATCCACAATGACCCTATTCCAAAATTAGGTCCCATTCTGAAGAATGAGAGCCAGGGCTTCAATGTGTGTTTTCGAGGGGAATACAATTCAGCCCCTAACAATACCATTGGTTAAAAATACTGTAGGTGTGATTTAAAATATGGTGACAGATGACATTAGGACTCTCCCATCATGGAAGGAAGAGAAGACATAAGGATGTGTTCTTGTAGAAAAGAGAAGTGAGAATGGAATAGTTATCTGGTAAATGAATGATGCAGACAGCCACTCTTGATAATGAGGCAGACATTTATGCTTGATATTTGCCTTGACCTTCATAGTCACGTTACACTCACACCTTACAACATGTCAACGTGCCATATGTAACAAATGCCTGTGTAACAAATGCCAGAATCACAGTGTTTCCTTTCACATCCTGGACATTTAATACAATTTTGACATAAAACTGAAATCTTAGCATTAAAGCAAGTTTAGGTAATACTTCCAGCAGTGCATCTCTAACACGCTAGGTACTATCACTATTTAGTCTGATCAGGTATATTCCTCCTGGATTCCCATTAGAAATCACTGGGAAAATGATGTAGTTTACATACGACCATATAATGTAACCCTTTATGCTTCCTTTTCTCATAACACTATTTTCCCTTGTGAGTTCAGCTCTGGGAGCCAAGCTGAATTTTCTTAAGTAAAGCACTTAGTTAATCGGCTTGAGGCTTCTTGATTAGAATAGCGACTTCAGCTTCAACTTTTTAATCTAAACATTATCACAATAAAAGAAGAAAAGTGTCTATCAAGACACATTTCACTTAAAACATACAATGAGGAAAACAGAAAAGAAAATGCAATATGGATATCAAATTTGTAAGCAAGTGTTACTCCTCTGTTTTATGCTGAATAATGATTTTTTAATAAAGGCTCAGTAGGACATTTCAAGTAATTCCTCAAAAAAGCTGAAAGCCGGTGGCCATATTTACATTGTTCTGGCTTTATGAGTTTAATGCTGCCCTGGTTTTCATACCAGGACTGTTGACTACAGCTGTCACAGGCAGCCGCTGAGCAGTTGGTATGGGGCTGGGTTGAATTTTTAGTTTAAAATACTTTAATAAAAATAAAAATAGGAGCACCTGGGTGGTTCAGTCGGTTAAGCGTCCGACTTCAGCTCAGGTCACGATCTCGCAGTCTGTGGGTTCGAGCCCCACGTCGGGCTCTGGGCTGACGGCTCAGAGCCTGGAGCCTGCCTCCGATTCTGTGTCTCCCTCTCTCTCTGCCCCTCCCCTGTTCGTGCTCTGTCTCTATCTCAAAAATAAATAAACGTTAAAAAATTTAAAAAATATAAATTTAAAAACTGAAGCAGAGTAAAGTATTTTTCTATTAAGTACCTTTTTATTGTCTTGGTAGGACTACACTTCATCAAAACCACTGAAAATACAGGATTCAAATTGAGATGTGCCGTGACCATCCGTGCCAGAATTTGAATAGTGAGAATAAAAAATTAATGTGAAATACCTCAGTCATAAGTCTGAACTGGATTAAATGTTGGGATACTATTTTGCACATATATTTCCCTTCTTTTTTATGTGAACACTATACATTTTAAAGTTATGTATATGGCTCAGTTTACATTTTTATTACACAGTGCCACTGCAGAGTAACCTAAGAAAAATAGAACTGTTACACAGTTTCAGAAGATTTACAAACAATTCAGTCTTAGGGTGAAGCAGGGTGTTTTTGCTAGAAAAAGTAGTAAGAAAAGTAGCATTTCAACCTCAAGCCTGTGAGTAAAACCTATGCTCTGGCTATGTAACGTTTCATAGGAAATTACACTTGTTTGAGTTCTCCATGACTTGTATGAGAAATTTTATTTTTTTTCTAATCAAACTTGGATTTACACACATATAACACCCTACCCCCAACTCCAAAATGCACACACACACACACATGCACACACGTACACACATGCATACACACACACACACACAGATACATAAACACACATACCCACACAGGCTCAGATGCATTTTGAACCATATTCTGAGTGGTTTTATAGCTTCATTCTGGAACTTTTACTAGTAAGGTGCATAAAATTGGAAGATTTGGTTTAAAAAAAAGAAATCCAAAAGTGATGGGTTTTCTGCCTCATCTTTTTGGAGAAGGAGGAATTGATATATCATTATATTTTTGTTATTTGTGTACTTATTTATTTTGAGATCAAGAGCATGTGAGAACAAGGGAGGGGCAGAGAGAAGGAGAGAGAGAATCCCAAGCACACTCCTCAGTGTCAGTGTAGAGCCTGATGCAAGGTTCTGTCTCATGAACTGTGAGATAATGACCTGAGCTCAAACCAAGAGTTGGACACTTAACCAACTGAGCCTCCCGGGCGCCTGGAGAATAATCTTACTCAGATTTTATAACATCCTCACATTCTACAAGAACCCATTATTTTCTTCTGAAATCGAAAATGGTAGCACTGAGATGGACTGGGTAGGTCCTGTGGCACAGTACTTCCTGTTAGTTAGTTAGTTAGTTAGTTAGTTAGTTAGTTAGTTAGTTAGTTAATTAGTTAGTTATTATTTTTGAGAGGCGGGATGGGCAGAGAGAGACGGGGAGAGAATCCCAAGCAGGTTGCACTCTGTCAGCACAGAGCCTGACACAGGGCTCGACCCATGATCCCTGACATCATGACCTGAGCCAAAGACAAAACCAGACTCTTCTTAAGCGACTGAGCCACCCAGGTGCCCCTGTTGTTACTTTTAATTTATTTTACTTAATCTTTCTTGTGGTACTTGTTTTGCCCTAATGAGAGCAGACAAGTAAGGGAAAGATGACAATATTAAGTAAATAGTGAGGGAAACAGTGCATAGTATGCGTATATTTATGCTTTTTATATCAATTACTTTACTGATACTTCATAATCACCTGGTTATGGTAGTGGAGCCCACACTATTTGTTTTACTAATAAGCAAACCATGTGTCTGCATTTTGCCTGATGTCACTCTGCATCGACCTGCAGACCAAGATCTGGACGGTGTGCAGCCCGTCCCGCCCCACGATGGACAACACAGACAAAGAGGGTCTGGAGAACAATATGGGGGCAGGATATTTAAATCCTTGTTAATTTGTAACTTTTCGGCCATTCTTTTTTTAGACCATTCTTAACAATAAGAACTAAGAAAGTAAAGATCATACGGCCCATTATGGGATTTAGTTTCCAGGGAAATCACTTGGGGAAGCCCACACACTAGTGAATTGCACCTTAACACTTGATGTCTCATTACATTCCTATCTGTTTTCACCTAAGAATTACATTCACCAGCTTTGAGGAGCTCGGTCACTGGTACTTTCCCAAGACATGTAAGAAAGAGTATCTGCTTTCAAGAAGAGGCCATACGCTTGGAGAGACACTGACCAAAAGCATACTGTGTGCAAGGCCCGGATGAGGGCATCTCCTTCTTTCCTTTAGTCTCCCTTCGGAAAATAAAATACTGGCTTTGCCATTTGATTGATTAATGGGTGTTATTTTTTTCACAGGTGTAAAAATCACCACTTCTGGGTCCTACAGGTATCACCTGCCTACAGGCCTACATAAAACTAAACAAAGCACAAATAATTCAAACAAGTACCATCAGCAGTCCTCCTACTCAGGAAAGTCATTGTCAATTTTTTGGTAACTTGTTTTCTGGTTTTTTTTTTTCTATATGTATAGGATACATGTAAATGCGTATATCACATACGCATTTTGAACCTTTACTTTCAGTTAGCAGAATGCCACGAACACTTTCCACATTAAATACGTTAATATTTTTCAAAGATTATTCTTGACGACTGTATACCATTCTTTTGCTTAAATGTGAATTGCTCCCTTTAATTGTATATAGATTACTTTCATATTTATTATAAATAATGCTTTGGTGTTAATTATTGTAAAGTACATCTCTTTGTATATCTCTAATTAGTATGATTTCCCAAAAGGACAATTAATTACAGGATACAGGAGGCAATTAATTTAGAAAGCTTACGAAATACTACAGAAAAGAAGTTGTTTAGAACATCATACCAATTTATATTTATACCAGCACCTTACAAAAACATTATTCACAAACTTTATGGGTACTGAACATTTTCCACTTTTTTGATTTAATATTCACATCACTTGTCAACTTCACACATAAAAATTATTCTCAATTTTACATTACATATCATATTTTGTACGTGTTTAGTCAATTTGATTAATTTTTAAGTGTATTTACTTCTTTATTTGAGAGAGGAGGAGGGGAAGAGGGAGAGAGAGAGAGAAAGAAAAAGAGAGAGAGAGAGAGAGAGAGAGAATCCCAAGCAGCCTCCTTGCTGTCAGCACAGAGCCCGATGTGGGGCTTGATCCCACGACCCCGGGCATCATGACCTGAGCTGAAAACAACAGACGCTTAACCGACTAAGCCACCAGGCGCTTCTACTTTGATTAAAGACTCATTTTCTTTTTTTTTAGTAATTTCTTAAAATCTTGTCCTTCTCACAGCATAGTAAGTACAAACAAAAAGGGGAATGAAAACGCATCATGGAATTGTTTCTTTGCACAGTTATTACTGTTTATTTGGGGGAAGAACCACACATTCTTCTCCCCTTGTCTACAATTTACCCTTTAACACGGAAGCAGAAAAGCACAGTGAGCAGCACACCTGCTCACTGGGAGGCTGGCAACCCTTCCACTAAGTATAATTTTTGAATTGATTAAAGAATTCCATGTGTGTGTTTTCAAGGCACAAGAGAATTATGATAAAAAATAAAATTGAATAAAATCCTCACAAAAGTGAACAGCTTTTTTAATATTGTCAAGAGATATCGTAGATACTGCTTATCTCCTGTGTGACCAGCCCATTTTCTATGGCCCAGAACGGATGAAACTCTGTGACAAACGGCTCTGTCTACACTGAGAGTCTCGTCAGAGTATGTTTTCTAGGTGTGACACCGGGCTCCCTGCTGCAGCCGGGAGGCTCTCTGTAGCTGGGAGGCTGCAGGTGCATGGCGCGCCTGCGGGCTCGGGTCCGTCATTCGGTCCAGGCAGCTTCACAGCTCAGCCCTGAGGCAGAAAACCAACCCCATAAATGCAATTGAATTTAATCAGAAAAGCCTTGAATTTTGGAGTCACTCTTCCAGAAAATGCCAAATTAAATGGAAAATTACTCTGGTTTCCCTCGGAGATAGCTCCACATCTAGGAAATTAACTTGCAGAAGCAGCTTCTTTCTGTAGGGAGAAAGCCTCCAGGGCGACCTCAACACCATACGGGAACACGACCCCAGATAACAACAGTACCAGATACGAGCAAGCTGTGCGTTATCGCTGCAGAGAGAGCAGGGATACGTAGAGGACTGGCTGAGTAAACTCAACCGTGGATCTCCTAGAACAGCGAAGCGGGAGCCCTTCCATTTTGGAACGATGAGATCTAACCGTGGTTCCTTCCTGAGAAAGGGCGACTGAGCATTTGTTACCTCCGAGGTGCCACTCACAAAACATCAGCTCCTCTATGAGGTTCTCTTTGCCTCTAGCAGCAGGATGTCCTTTTCCTTTGCTACTCTATTTCTATTGTTGGTTCACGCCACTATCATGACACATTAAGACTTACAAGTAGATTTATATATTCTATCCAGTGTCGTGATAACATAGCGAAGGAGCTATCCACAAGATGCAGATGATAAGACAAGTGCAGCGGCTGTACATAATTTTAAAATGCAATCAACCGGACTAAATTCCATTCTGGTTTTTATTATTACCATGCACCAGGAATCGTACACAATGAGATGATAAAATGCTCCTGTCCTCCACGGATCACTCCCGCCCACAGGCACCCTCCATTTCCACCTGCCCCCGCCCCTACCCCTGTCTGGACTACCACTCATTATATCTCTCCTTCTTCACCTGTCATATATTTGAGGATAGAATCACTTTTAATCTGATTCATCTATCTATCTATCTATCCATCCATCCATATCTGTGGCAATACAAAGACACTCAGGAAATGCTGGTAGAACATGTCTATTTTTTTTTAAGAAAAAGGTTGTTTGTTTGTTTATTTATTTATTTAGAGAGAGAATGGGCAGGGGAGGGGCAGAGAGAGAGGGAGACATAGAATCCAAAGTAGCTCCAGGCCCTGAGCTGTCAGCACAGAGCCCAATGCAAGGTTGGTAACCCACAGACTGTGGGATCATGACCTGAGCTGAAGTTGGACACCTAACCAACTGAGCCACCCAGGCACCCTAAGAGCTAATTTTTTACACATTTATTTATTTATTAAAATGTTTTGTTGATTTGTTTTGGGGGGGGGCATTAGGGAGGGGCAGAGAGAGAGTGAGAGAGAGAGAATCCCAAGCAGGCTCTGAGCTGTCAACACAGAGCCTGACTCAGGGTTCAAACCCACAAACTGCGAGATCAAGACCTGAGCTGAAGTCGGACACTTTACTGACTGAGCCACCCAGGAGCCCCTAAAACACATCTTACTTAATGAATAGCACAGGTAGAAGATCTCAAAGGAAGGGAAAACGGGAAAGTCAGGTTTCTTACTACATGAGACCAGAAAATATTTTCCATATTAAATCAGAGAAAAATGGCACATGAAACAAAACAAATGATGGGAACTTTGTATAGACTCATTTTGCAACTTGTGAGAAAACAAGATATTGAAATGTATAGCAAAGACTAAAATAAGTAGTGACTGAACAAGAAAACACATATCTCCCATCTGCACACGTGTCTGCCTGGGAACACCTAGGATAAATGTTGCAGTAATAATTTCTCCTTTGCATTAGTTTTCCGGGTCTAAAAAAGGGCTATCGTTGACATAATCAAGTCCAGAAACATGAGGAAATGGGTTTTGGGAAAAGCAGAGCATGGCTTGTCTTCATGATGCAGAGGGACCTATCCTGGACGGTACTGATGCCACGTTGACAAGAGCAAATTAAGCACAAGAGATGCGTGCTGGGGGAGACGGATTGGGCAGAGTCCACAGAGCAGGCGAATAGTGGGAGTGGATACATTTCTTTAACAGAAGGAGAAGAAAAAGTTCAATTGCACCAAAGTAGTAATATACTAGAGGTGTGTGTGTGTGTGCGCGCGCGTGCGTGTGTGTGTATACATATATAAACTTCAGAGGAGTCAAAAAATTTGGAAGACAAAATCAAAGAAAATGCTAAAGCAAGATAGATTTCCTCTGGAATAAAAAGCAAACTAGTCACATGCAGTACAAAAGTCATGGTAAACCACATATCTAATGCTGAAGAAGTTCTGATTTTGATATTAATAACTGAGATGTCATTGTATACCAGCAACAAGATTGAATATGAATAAATTAATCATTAGACGGTGATGGAATCGAGTTTCAAGCAGAAAGGAACACAGAGGAGAGAGGCTCATCTCTTATACTAAGTACAATGCATTTGGTGTCAATGCAAATGTAAGTTGAAAGGGGAATTTATTATTTTCATGTGCACTCTCTTCCAATCAAATAAAAACAGAAATTTTTAAGAATGTAAACTTGTCTGGGGCATCTGGCAGGCTCAGTCGGAAGAGCCCGCGACTCTTGACCTTGGGGTCATGAGTTCAAGCCCCATGTTGGGTATTTAATAAATAAATATATTTTTTTAAAAAGAGTGTAAACTTCCCTGCATAAAACAAAGCTAGAATCTGAAAGCATTTTCAATTTGTGGCTACTAATAAAATTATATGGAGTATATAATGCACTGTATACACAAAACACATAGATTACACTATAAATGATATATATCACTTGTTATAATCTATGTTACATGTAGGTCATATATTACATGAATTCTAAATACTGTGTATACCTCATGACCCAGCTTTTATAAATCCACATTCCGTCAGCCTAGAGTATATTCACAACACTACGAGGAAATCAGAGCTGAAAAGCTTCGTGGGAGAAGGAACAGCTGATCACATGTAAGTCAAAGCAAACATCGGGAACCAAGAACACGGGGTCAGGAACGAGGTTGCCTACGGTCGTGCACTGTCAGGGTAACACGCGTGTTCGGTGTGGATGCTGTAAGTCGCAGACAGCACAGGCAAAGCGCTCCGGAATGTGACAGTCTGGCCTCTGAGGTTCCTACCCCGCCAAGCCTGAGACTCCCACGGATTGTGGGCGACACGACTCCAACGCCAACGCCGGGAGTGCGTCCTAGTCCTAAAAAAACCCCACAGAGGCCGGAGGCGGCCCTGAGCTCTCCACACAATCTGGCTCCTGGGCTCCACTTCTACCCTTTCCACTCAGCACAGAGTCCCAGCACCTGGCTCCCCCAACGGTGCTGTGACCACTTTTCCTCTATTGGCTTACATACACCCAGACACCTCCGTGGCGGTTACCAGTTTGGAGTCCTGACACTGCTCCCGAAATTAGGCAGTGTTTCTAATAGTTTCCTTACCATTAGCAGCTACAGAAAAACAGTATGGAGTGAATAAAGGGTAATTCCAACAGAAAAGACACTTATGCACATCCGAAACCTACTCTTAGGTTCATGATACACAGACTCTCCCTCATTGTGTAGTTTTCCCCTGCCTCTAGCCACCGCAGTCCCCACTCTGCACTTAGGCTTTTGGGCTGGGAGTCAACCTTACCAAATCCTGATCCCTTTGGGCATACACGTTACCGGCTTCTGCTCAAGAGCAGCTTCAGGGACCAACGTTCTCAAAGGCTGTGAGTTTTCCCCCGAGCAATGGTCCAGGTAGTGTAGGCACCCACAGCCCCCTACCTGTTCATGGCTCCTGCACCCGACCCCACACATGCCATGTCCCAAGGTCTACAAGGGGCAGGCACCCCCCTGGTGGGGCGCCCAGAACACAAGCCGAAAAACAAGGACTCTGCTTGGATTTCAAAAGTCCCAGAGTTGATCCCGCCATCATGCTGCTAACTCCTCATCACTACCTGAGTCTCAGATACTCAGAAACTTTATAGTTCTTTTGGGTTGTGCAGCATATAGAAATACTGCGCAGAATTAATTTAAAACATCCTTTAATGTTTATTTATTTTAGAAAGAGGGAGAGAGTGCAAGCAGGGGAGGCGCAGAGAGAGAGGGAGACACAGAATCGGAAGCAGGCTCCAGGCTCCGAGGTGGACACAGCCTGACGCGGGGCTCAAACCCACGACCCGTGAGATCATGACCTGAGCTGAAGTTAGACACTTAACTGAGACACCCAGGCGCCCCTGTGCAGGATTAATTTTAAAAGACTCCCTTGTGTGGTCCCTAATGACACCTAGCCAAACAGGTCCTTTCCCTTCCTCTACCAGGCCAGGTGCTGCCGGTCCCCACTGCTGGTCCCCACCAGAGAGTCCCCACTGCTGGTCCCCACCAGAGAGTCCCCACTGCTGGTCCCCACCAGAGAGTCCCCACTGCTGGTCCCCACCAGAGAGTCCCCACTGCTGGTCCCCACCACAGAGTCCCCACTGCTGGTCCCCACCAGAGAGTCCCCACTGCTGGTCCCCACCAGAGAGTCCCCACTGCTGGTCCCCACCAGAGAGTCCCCACTGCTGGTCCCCACCAGAGAGTCCCCACTGCTGGTCCCCACCAGAGAGTCCCCACTGCTGGACCTCACCACAGGGACGGCCCTCCAAGCCCCTCCTATAACCAGGCTCACGGCTGGTGCTCTACTCACTGCGTTCTCTGTGACACACCTCATGTTCTCTGCCAGTTGTACCCCCACCCCATCCCTTGGTACAAATGCTCTTTAACTTGGTATTAGTGCTGAACCTCAGTGATGCTTATGTGGCCTCCACGGACATGTGTAGACAGAAAAAAGTAATAGCTACTAGCTATGTGAATCCTGCTCAAGCGGACACTTTGTTAGGAGTTTAAGTGCGGACAGGTGGGGGAACAGAGAGGGTGCCTACATATGGACAGACAGTATTGCTGAGCCAGTGAAGTTCTAATTACACATGGAATGTGGTGAGGGAGAGATTACTAAGGAAACATTTTAATAACCTGATAACCCTAAAAGTAAACATAGCAGGTTGAAAGGATTTATAGTGATTATCAAAGATATTATAAACTATCCATTTATACCTGGTAACATTGTATTTTTACAACTATTCCTAATGGAAAGTGCTATTATGAAAACCAAAAGAGTCATGCCTTCAAAATCAAGGTGGCATTAAGGTTGTGATAAATGTATGTTACGTACAGCATGTTTCAGGAAGAATGTTAGGGTATTTATTTGTCCACACACACACCGCTATAGTCCAAGCATTGCTTATATTTAAATTCTTCAGTTGCTGATTCGTTTTAAAAAACAGAGGATACCAAAAAGGACTTCAGCATATCTTAGCATCCGCAGGCATCAACATTAACTCAGGATTACTAAAAATCTACTGTATTCAAACACGTGTACCTGGGACCTTTAGAAAATGACCTGGATCCTGAATAAAGGGACCTTGTAGGTCATTACTATTAACTACTTTACCGTGGGCTCCACACGTGGTGCTGGCTTGCCACAAAGTAAGGACTCAGGCTACCATGTCCTAAACACATGTTTCGTGTTCAACACCTTGCACATTTCCTCTCTGGGGTACATGAAAGTAGCCGCATTTTACAGGGTGGAAAGTGAAGCGCAGGAAGAAAAGCAACCGAGCCAAGAATCCGCAGGAGAGTTGGGATTTGAATCCGAACTTTTATCTATCATCTCCGAAGGCTTCCCATACCACCACAGACTCCTCGTGCGACATCTGACACATAAACTGTGCTCACAGCTTCCTGTTATTTCGTATGTAGCACTCTTTCTATATTGCACAAAAATATCTTCGTGTGCATACAGCTGATGAGGTCTTTAATTCCCTTATGAAGAAACTAAGAAGTAGCAGATGTGATTTAAATGTTTCTTAAAAATATTTTTTCTTTTAAGTTTATTTATTTTGAGAGAGACAGACACCGTGCAAACCCACAAAGCTATGAGATCATGACCAGAACCAAAGCCTACAGTTGGACACTCAACTGACTGAGCCACCAAGCGCCCAAAATAACTTTTGTTTTAGAAGAGTTTTCAGTTCATAGAAAGTTTATGGAGATAGTATCAATAGTTCTGGATACATACTCTACTGCAAATCCATCTGCTTCCCTGGTCCTGCACACTCAAATCCTTACCTCCTCCAGAAACATCCCCCAGACACAGCCGGCAATAATGTTTAACCAGCTACCTGGGCACCATCCGACCCAGACAAACTGACACAGAAAATTAACCGTCACTATCAGTATGGTGCATTTGTCACAGTTAATCAATCAATATTGATTTATTCCTATTAAATGAAGCCTACTTTCCTCAGGTTTACTTCGTTTCTGCATAATATCCTTATTCTGTTCCAGGATCCCATCCAGGACACCACACTGCACCTAACTCACATCTCCCTGGGCGTCTCTTGGCTGTGACAGTTCCTCAGACTTCCATGGTTCTTCGTGATCTTGAAAGTCCTCAAATAATCCTGGGGATCAGGACTGCAGATCAAGTATTTTGTAGGATGTCCCCTCCATTTGGATTTGTCTGGCGTTTGTGATAGTATTCGACGGGGTGGAGGGGGGCCGTGGAGAGGAAGTCTAGCTTTCATCCAAGGGCACATCAAAGGGCATATGGGGTTAGCATGATAGCTGTGCCTGTGAACATTGGTAGTTTGTCTCACGTCTCTCCAATGAAAGGCAATTTTGTTTTCAATATTTCAGTTTTTTCTTCCTTTTAAATTGAAGAAGAATTGACATCAAACGTCCTATTAGTTTCAGGTGTACCTGTCACTCGGTATTTTTATACATTACTAAATGATCCCCAAGATAGGTCTAGTTGTCATCTGTCACCATACAAAGTCATTACAATACTACTGACTATGCCCCCATGCGGAACGTTGCATCTCCGTGCCTTATTTTATACCCGGAAACTTGTACCTCTTAATCCCCTTCAGCTACCCCAACCCCTCTCCGCTCTGGTAACTTTGTTTCCTGTTTCTCTGGGTCTCTTGCTGTGTCGTTTTGTTTCTTTTGCCTTTTAGATTCTACATATGAGTGCAATCACACAATATACGTCTTTCTCCAACTGACTCACTTCACTTTGCATGATACCCTCTAGATGCATCCATGTCATGGCAAATGGCAACATTTCATTCTTGTTTGTGGCTGAGTAATATTCCACTGTGTGCATGCACCACCTCTTCTTTATCCACTCCATACCTTGGCTACTGTAAACGAAGCTGCAATAAATCGGGGTGCGGGTATCTCTGAATTGCTGTTGTTCGTTGTCTTCAGCTAAATACTCAGAACTAAAATTGCTGGATGGTGTGGTAGTTCACTTTTAATTTGTTGAGGAACCTATACATCACCTTCTATAGTGGCTGCACCAATTTATACCCCCACTGAGAGTGTATGAGGGCTCCCACTTCTCCACCTCCACACCCACACTTGCTATTTTTGTGTGTGTGTGTTGATAACAGCCAGTTTAATGGGTGTGAGGTGATATTTTATTGTGGTTTTGATTTGCATTTCCCTGATCATGACTGACATGGAGCAGCTTTTCATGGGTCTATTGAATACCTGTACGTTCTCCTCGGAGAAATTTCTGTTCATGTCGTCTGCCCATTTTTTAATCAAGTTGTTTCTTTTCTTGATATTCAGTTGTATACGTTTTCTATATATTTGGGTATTAACCCCTTGTAGAATGTAAAGGCAATCTTTTTTCCTCCACTTTTCACGTGGTACATGTGCAGATGACATTTAAGGAATGGGAATTATGCTCCGAATCTTTGAGGGTGGTAATAGGAAGAAGCAAGAGTCCATACATACGCCCGTAATGTGGCTCAGTCTTCAAAGTGACAGACCAGTAGGCAGAGCCCTGAACATAACCTGCATCTGACATGAATGAGAATCATCCAAATGAGGGCATCAGCACTATTCTGGTGACTCCGTCCCAGGCCAGGGGGTCACCAGACCTCTCTGTGGAAGGAAGGCTAGACAAGGAGGTACCGGGAAGAGGACAGAAGCATAATTTCCCCTCCTCCCAGCTCCCCAGGGCATCTGGTTTGCTGCAAGATTAGAGCTCCCTGAGAGGGAAATGCAGACTGAATTCCAGACTGGGGCTGGTGCATGAGGCCTCCCCGTTCTATCGGCAGAGAACTGAGCAAATCCTTAGAAAAGCAACCCAAAGTATGGGGTGTCTGGAACCAGGTCTGAGTGGTGGGGCCCCAGCTGCTGGGGTACAAGGGCAGCGCTGACCTGGTCATGCCCAACCGTCCCTGCAGCAAGGGGCATTCTCACTGCCACAACCCTGTGGTTCAGAATGTGCAATAGTGGAAAAATAAAAATCCTACTTAGTGGATATTCCATAATCTAACAATTTAAAAGCTTTTGATAATTTGATATATTAAAACATCAACTTTTCGATTCATGACTTGAAAATATTTATAGCACTTATATGTCCTTGCTAAAAAATTTTTAATATCTAAAATTTATATTTTTATTTGGTGTGTTAATGTGTCTCTTACTAAGTCTGAGTGCTTTTATACTTATTTAGTACATTAATCCAAATATTTTCTCAGCTCGATGTTTGCCTTAAAATTATCATAGATTTCATGCATAGCTTAGATGAAATATCATCATTGGTAGTTTTCTTTGCTAAAGTTGACTTTCATTTTAACAAAATGTTTTCCAAAATCATTTTGAGCATTAATAACGCCATAGCCTTTGATGTGATTTATTATATATTATACTCACATAAGTTGATAGGATTGTATATACTTGTTCAATGTATACATATTCAGTGTTTTTAAATATATACATAACAGAATGCCTTAAAGTTTACTGTTATTCTCAATTCTTCTAAAAGTCTCTTTAAGTATCAGAATTAGAAATGAAATAATATTTAGATATACTTTTATATAAAATGAAGACTTTTACAGGACACAGACCTTTTACAGGATTAACACTGTCAGGGCCGATGACAGCCTGCCCCCAAATGCGCCACTTTGGAATAGTATTGTAAAGAAAGTTACCGTAGAGACACTAGGATGCTGAGACCCTCCTGAAAGCAGGTAATCCGACTCCCACGTGAAAGCCCCCTCCCCATCCCAGGAGGTGAAGAGACTCCTCATCACCAGAGACAGGAAATTTAGAGCTGAGGAGGCTGCTTAAACAACCCAGGTTATTTCTTACTAAGTTACTACATTGGCCCAAATTCTGCTTAGAATTCTTTACCAACTGAATCCCCCGACGTTGACTTTTCTTGGCCCCGACAGTCCCTCACAAGGGTATTGTCTCTTTGTCTGAAAAGCATAAACCCTGTGCCTAGGTCATTCCTTTAGGGTCCCAAGGTAATAAAACTGGTTTCTTCTCCTTTTCAACTGCCTCATGTAAATTTAACTCTTTTCAGCTGGAAGACCACGAGGACAGAGAACTTTTCCTTCCCTGCAACACAGTCTGGAGATTTAGAACCAGCTTGTTCACAACACTGTGACCCAGGAGAAATCACGTGGGATCAGTACAGAGGGATCCTCCCTGCTCTGCCCCAGCTGTGCTGCCAGGATGGGTCCTAAGGACTTGAGTGTGCCGGGCTGGGCCACACAGAGAGCGGCAGAAACGAGCAAAAATGAAATTTACGTAGGAAAAACCACGGCGTGATGACCTGAAGGGAAGGATGATCCTGGAACGAGGGGAGTAAGGAGGGCCAGGACACCAGAACGATCATCACAGAGCATTTTAGAAAATTGCACAGAAAGTTGTTGCAACTTACCTCCTGCCGGGTCCTCAGAAGAGACCAGCACTGACTTAGATGATATTCCAAAGCTTCTGGGCTCGTGTTGTTAGTTTCATCTGGAGGCCACATCAGCCTCGATCTGCCCTGGTTTCAGAACACAGACATCCAAGTGTACTGGGGTCACTTTTAAGCCTTGTTTATACATTTCCTTTTTTT
Organism: Felis catus; assembly: GCF_018350175.1. Taxonomy (NCBI): domain Eukaryota; kingdom Metazoa; phylum Chordata; class Mammalia; order Carnivora; family Felidae; genus Felis; species Felis catus. The sequence continues at coordinate 1,973,344 of NC_058378.1, read as the reverse complement.
TTTTTTTTTGCATCCTAATTAACCCCTCAATAAGATGTTTGTAAAAAATACATAAGTTTTGATGTTCGACGCCTACCCTTGATATTGTGTGATTTACTATCCCTCAGACTTTAGACAGATGGATCTCGTGATTGACAGGGAAGGAGTCCCAGAGCACTGCCCAAGTCACTCCGATCGACCAGTCTTTTCTATGGAGGAGTCATCACCTAGTCTGTTGGGCTCGGTCCATTCTGCTGAGGAGTAATCTGGCATACAGCAGATATATTACGCATTTGCTTTGCTCTAACACATTCTATGCTCAGAGATTAATAAAAACATTTTATGGACTTTATTATAGCTGAACATCACCAGCGTTTGCCCTTTTAAATTTTACACCAACGGCTGCTTATATCTGCATTTTCTCAGGCAGGTTCTGCATCACACTGTGTTAACAGCTTTCTCATTGTGCCAAAGAACCTTGAATTCTCCTTCCATGTATTTCAATAACCAAAGGCACATAACTACAGCTTGAAAGTAAACACATTTTTAATGACCTATTAGCTATTAAAGCAATGAGTGTTGGAAAATGAAAATGGATGTACAATTTGATTAATTCAGTTTGCTATGAGAATGGTACTGGGAGTAATCTGTTTTCATTATGACATCTATAAATTCTGCATATCCTAATCACTCCTTACACTTCAACACAATGTATTTTATTACACTTTTAACATATGCTGTACCACGGTTGTTCTTAGTATTAGACATAACAAAATAGTGGAAAATTGGTTCTAAATTGCTGCTTGGCAATATTACGTAGTAATGTGTAAGAATTTAAGAGCATACAGCTGAGATAAAAGTCAGATAAATGCTGACCAAAGAGATGCACGTACATGCTTGTACACGCAGGTCACACATCGTGTGCCTGTGTTCACACAGACACACAGACTCATCCATGGTGACTTATGCTACAGTCCCAGTAAGACCTGAAACTCAGGTCTAACACATAGTAGCTGGGCAAGATATTTAACTTAACTAGATCTTATATTCATACACTGTAATTTTCATATATTTATAAGACATTCAGATTCAAGAGAAAATATTTCTCAAGTAATGGATTTTTTAAATGTTTTTTAATGTTTATTTATTTTTGAGAGAGAGAGAGAGAGAGAGAGAGAGAGAGAGAGAGAGACAGACAGTGTGAGCAGGGGAGGGGCAGAGAGAGAGAGAGACACAGAATCCAAAGCAGGCTCCAGGCTCTGAGCTGTTAGCACAGAGCCCAAGGCAGGGCTTGAACTCATGAGCTGTGAGATCATGATCTGAGCCGAATTTGGGTGCTTAACTGACTGAGCCACTCAAGTGTCCCTGGATTCTTTTTTATTTTTTTTAATTTATTTATTACAATTAGAGAGAGAGGGAGAAAGGGTGAGTAGGAGGGGCAGAGAGAGAGAGCGAGAGCACCAGTGGGGAAGGGACAGAGAGAGGGAGAGAGAGAATCCCAAGCAGGCTCCCTGCTATCAACACAGAGCCCTATGCAGGGCTTGAACCCATTAACTGTGAGATCATGACCTGAGCCGAAATCAAGAATCAGACACTCCATCCACTGAGCCACCCAGGGGCCCTTCCAAGTGATAGATCATTTTAAAAGTGCTATTTATCTTTCTTTCCCACTCCTTCTGCATTTTCAAAGCCTATCATTTCACTTTGTTTTTGCTTTTTCATCTCCCACAGATGTACCAGTATTTGCCACCCAGTCCCATGGATTTGATTTCATCTTTTGCCTTTTTTTTCTCATCTCTGTCTCCAAACATTTTCTACTAAATCACATCCTTCAGCACACAATCATATCACACACTGGGTGAAAATATCTGCAAAGGCTATCCGACAAAGGACTGGTATCTAAAATATACAAAGAGCTCTTAAGAATGAATAAGAGGAAAATGAACAAATGACCTCAACAGATAAAAGTGGGCAAAAGACCTCACCAGGCGTCTCACCAAACAAGGTCTACTGACAGCAAATAAGCATGTGGAAAGAAGTGCCACATCCAAGGGCACTCGGGAATTACAAATGAAAGCAACAATGAGATAATCCTACACACCTGTTAGAAGGACCAAATTCCAAACCACCAGGACGCCCACTGCACGTGAGGGTCTGAAGGAGGAGGAGCTCTCATCTGTTGCTGGTGGAAGAGCAAACAGTTCATCCACTTTGGAAGACGGCTGGCCGGTTTCTCCCAAATCTAAACATACATCCACCATAAGACCCAGCGATCATGTTCCTAACATTTTACGCAGGTGAACTGAAAATTTATGTCTCCACAGAATCTGCTCATGGCAGCTGTATTCCTAATTGCCAACAACCTGGACTCAACTGAGACGTTCTTCAGTAGGTGATGGATAGATACACTGTGGGGCATCCGGACAATGGAACGTTATTCAGGACTAAACACAGAGAGCTATAAAGCTGTGAGATAAAGCGTATAATTCTGACTATATGACATTCTGGAAAATACAAAATTATAGATACAGTATAAACACCAGCGGTTGCCAGAGATTGGGTGCAGGAAAGCTAGAGCGCAGAAGAAGTCGGGGGCACTGAAACTATTCGGACTGTACTGCAGTTGTAGATACCTGTCAGCATACATGTGTCAAACCCACAGACGGCACAACAGCAGGGGTGAACCCTAAGCTCACCTACCTACTTGAGGTGACAACGATGTGTTCCTTTAGGCCCCTCAGTGATGACAACCCAACCACTGTGGTATGACAGGTCTGGGCTGGTGGACGGTGCGTGTGTGTGGGCAACCGCTATCTGGGAAATCTCTGTATATTCCACTCAGCTTTCTGTAACCTAAAACTGCCCTGAAAAATTAAGTCCATTAAAAAAAAACCCTGGGTACATTTTTTGCTTCATTTCAATTTGTGTAAGCTATTTGTGTGAATACCCTTGATGAAGCTGTGTGATTTTCCAATACTTATAAGAGAATCAGAAGACTCACCCCTTGTTTTCATAATTGCCTGTGTTATCAAAAGAGTCTGCTGCCCAGAAATCAGATCAGACAAGTCATGCCCCATGGTAGAGTCTCTTGTTTTTGTAATTATTCAATTATAAATTCAGAAACAGAAGGAATTAGCTACTTCATTCTGCTCAAGTTTTAATCCAGTTTGTAAGAGATAATGGACACTAAAGTTTAGTGAGATCTTTATTCTGCCCGCAAATGCAAACTGAAATAGAGACAAGTCTGGGGAGTAGAAGACATCGATTTCTATTTTAGCTGGTGTATTTACCCACACACAGAACTCACATTCATTCTCTCCAGAGAGGTTTTCCTGTGAGATGATAAACAAGTTTTAGAAAGAAATAGCATTTGACTCCATTAAAATACAGCATGCGTGCGTGCATGCATATGCACACACACACACACACACACACACACACACACACACACACAGATGCAAAGGTAGGCACAGACTGAATGACTTTCATGTATTTAAAACTTAGGACTTACTTTTATAAATAGATGTGCCCATCCATCAAATCAGTCCTGTCCAAATGAAAACATTACTCTTACTTCAACTCTTGACTGTTGGGAGAGTTGGAAAGAACGATGAATCCACAGGTAAGTATTTGAGAGCAAAGCTTGATCCTTCTCCTCACTTACTCTATGACTTTTGGAAAAATGGGGAGCTTTGTAGTTTGATAAATATTTAGAAATCCTTCCTCTTACCAGGTGGAAGATATTTGCTTGATGTATTCAATTTGAGACTCAGAGACTTCCCCAAACAAATCAGTATAATAACTTATAGCCTGAACAGTTGTTACTAGGATGTTATATGAATGCATATCCTATATTTGAGATTTTAAATTCATGCAAGGAATTGTCTTAGCCATCTTTTCCACATCGGTGACTCAAAGGAAGACTGAACTGGTTCAGAAGAACCAAAATCTATTCCAGGCTGACCCACCTGTTCCATTATTTGGGTAGAACAATGAAAGATGTTTAGGATTCACCTTTCTCAACTGTAATGAATGAAATTGTTGGACCGGGCAATCAATCTTTCCCCTTTGCTTTCCAAATGCAAAATGATTTCTCCTAACTTATGCGTCACTTCATTGTGTTCTTGATGCCAAATTCCATTGTATCCTATTCTCTCTCTCTTCCTTTCTCTCCCTGGGTACACGTTTATGTGCGTGTACCTGTGACCAAATCAGCACTGGATGCAGCAATGGCCTTGCCAAGGTTAGCCTGCACTCTTTCATCGGTTGGATAGAAGCAAGCACACATTACATGTGAACCAGCTTTCTCTAAAAGCATCTAAATATATGTATAAATTAAAATGACATGCATGGAGAAGCACTTGCCTACTTAGCTTGATAAATGCCCTCCACAGTTATGCCTACCACCCTTCACAATTCTTCTGTCTAGGATGAGATTTAGAACCTAATATACTAATGAAGAAATTGGAAGTCTTAATTTTATTCCCTAGGTAAACTGTGAAGAATGGTATACCAGCAATTTGCTTACATTTGAAAAAATAAAAACTAGCCAAGTACTCTCCTGGAACTCTACTGTGGTGACAGTATCAGTATGCCATGTATCACTGTGGTCACTTTATCTAGCAATGCTTAAAGGATGAATTAACACGCGAAATACTTTTATGTTAAGTTCCTAGACTTGTAAAAAGACTTAGCAATTAATAAAAAATGTATTTTACAATTAAAAAGCTATTAATATATATGCAAACAGTGCAAAGTGAGAGATTTCCTTCAATATAATGCTGGGTTCAGTAATTTTAAGAAGCATGGAATAAATTTAATGGGAAACAGGAAAGCTCCTGAAATTCACATGTTCTACTGGATATGCACATGTATCTGCTCATGTACATACACGTGATTTTTGAACTTTTCTCCTGGGTAAGTTCATTCAATGATATGGATTTACCATATGATTTTGTGCACAGTGCCATGCTGGATATCGTCGGATATTTCCAGGGCCACATCCTGGGGAAGGGCTAACGATCGATCATTGTATGGAAAGAAGAGCTAACTATAATTAACATAACTGAGAAGCAGGAAGAAAGGTGATAAAAAGCAATTGGTCAGTTGGTAGAAACACACAGGTAAGTAACAGTATATCCCCCCTGTCCCCCTGGAGCATTTACTGAGGCCCTCTCGTCAGACCCTGTGCAGGCAGAAATCACTGGCGATGGTGAGGACAGCGGATGCACCGTGTAGACCGGCGGCCGTGGCAGAGGAATGTCCAGCCCTGAAATAATGCTGGAAAATCCAAAGGCACTTGGTTCTGTGTGAGCTACCTTGTAATTTGTGACATCCAGTACTTGTAATGGTTTGCATCAGCAGTACCAAGAGTAAGATTCCTCCCTCAGAGCTATAAATAGTGAAGACAGGACCCCACATGCACCAGGCAGCAGAGTTGTTATTGAAGGTGAGGGTCAGGAGATGATGTAGGCGAGGACGAGCAGGTTAGGAAAAGGAAGCACGATCGTCAAGACAGATGAAGGGTCTTACAAGAGTCTAACCGACCAGACTCCACTGTTAACGTACCATTCATACCAAACACAGAAAAGAGAAAATTAGCAGAGGAAACATATTGAAATACTCATAGCCAAATTTCTAGCTATGCTTTATCACCCATTTATTGTAGGACAATCAGATATAAAACTGTAGGGTGCCTGGGTGGCTCAGTCGGTTAAGCGTCCGACTTCAGCTCAGGTCATGATCTTGCAGTTAGTGAGTTCAAGCCCCACGTCGGGCTCTGTGCTGACAGTTCAGAGCCTGGAGCCTGCTTGGGATTCTGTGTCTCCCTCTCTCTCTCCTTCTCCCTCGCTCACATTGTCTCTCTTTCTCTCTCAAAAATAAACATTAGAAATATAAAACTGTATCTAAAATGGTTAATATATTGTGTGAATTTTATAGAAGCTGTGTTTGGATTAGTTTGACTTAGTGTAAAGGCTTTCCTAGGAGAATTTATTTCTCTGATATTTGAGTAAATTAACAGTCCCTATGATTAACATTTCCTTAAAATAGATATGCCCCTACACAGAGGTACAGGCTGTAAACTCACAATCTCCACTTAGAAATTTAAGCATGGTGTTTAAGGTCACTGTCCTGTGACTTTTCCAAAGAGAGTTTAGCCTTGGCTGTGCTTGAGGGAAAATCTGTGTCATCCATAAAAATAATTAATTTTATCTTGTAAACATTGTTGTATATTTTGGTTGCATATGTATATATCATATGCCGAGGTTATCAGTGCATTTTTAAATAAAAAATGGAAGGCCATTCAAGGCTAATGTTCTCATTGCTAATATCTTCCATAAAGATCTTATATTTTTTTCACTAATTCTGCAGAGTTTGCCGAGTTGTGGTACGAGTGTAGATATTCAACGGAATATTGACACCAACTTTGCCTCAAATCCTGGAGTATTTTATAATTAAAAGGTTATTAAAGGGGCACCTGGGTGGCTCAGTCAGTTGAGCATCCCACAGGCTCAGGTCAGGATCTCGCAGTTTGTGAGTTCGAGCCCCACTTCAGACACTGTGCTGACAGCTCAGAGCCTGGAGCCTGTTTCAGATTCTATGTGTCTCCCTCGTGCCTCTTTCCTGCTCATGCTCTGTCTCTGTCTCCCAAAAATGAATAAACATTAAAATTTTTTTTAAATAAAGGTTATTAAATAATGGAAATATGCTATGTGGCTTTAAGATTTGCATGTTCTTACCCTAAACATCCTATGATTATGTTATGAACAGATTCTATCTCTGAAGCTCTAAGAAGAATTAAATTTCAAATTTCACGTTACACAGAGCAGAGCAGCAGGGTGGGGGCAAGCAGGTTACTGGGTGCTAACTGTAGAGGGCACTGCAGTTCTCAGCTCCAAGCTCTGAAGAGTTTTCAAATGACCATTGATCCCTGGAGTGTAGACACTATTCCCCAAGCTCACAATTCACCAGCAGAAGTTCTAACGGACTCTAACACTTCCCCACAGATTACTGATATGTTCCTTATAAGTCAAAGTACCCTGAAGGCTTGTGCAAAGATATTCTGTTAGACAAAAGCTAAAATACGTGTTGGAAAATTTTCTCAGATGGAACAAGTTGGCATGAAGATGAAGGCCCTTCTCTTATGTCCTAATCCTTCGTGTTTGAAGAAAATGAATTCAAACATCAGGACAATTTTCTTGAGTTTCACAAGGCCATAAAACTTCATGAAAATAAAGGATTCATTTGTATCTACAGGTATGTGTGAGTATAGCAGTGCGCAGCTCGGACAACGCTCAGGAAGTATGGCAGGAAGTGCGCTTTCACAGTAAGAGCCAAGGACCTAGAGTCAACAGTGTAAGATCTCTGGACTTAAATTCTCACTCAACCAACTCACAAATTATGTGAATTTGGTGTGTGTGTGTGTGTGTGTGTGTGTGTGTGTGTATGCACGCACCCACTCTCTCTCTCTCTGCACCAGTAATTAAAAAAAAAAAAAAGTTCTGTGTTAGGTATTACTCCCCTTGAGTCAGGCACTCTAAGGTAAGCCAAAAAAAGCTTGCCCAAAACCCCTAATTTCATCTCTAAGTTGGTATATCATTATATTTTTAGCACTGTGATAAAAATAAAGCAAATTATTATAAGTAATAACATTCTCTGAATTGTGTAAAATGCTTCACAATGTTGGGTTTTTTTTCCCCCTAGTCAATAAGAGAAAGTTCAGATTGTCTACAGGGGGGCCATTAGTGGCCTTGGGTCAAAAAATGTTAATTGACCAAATTGAGAATTTAAACTCATTTTCTGGCTTCATTAGCCCAATTTTCTTGTCAGCTGATTTAACCAGTAACAGACCTAAACTGCCAAAAAACAGAACTGCTATGCATCCTAGCAGTGAGCTGACAGATATAGGAAACCATTTCTGCAAGAAACCCTGTCACCTGTCTCTTCAGCCCAAATTTACAGTGACTATTGCCAAAGTCACTCAGTGGAAAAGAGGCTTGGACCTTTGACTGCTCAGCTACATAGTTTTAAACAGTTATTAACAATACATTTTTAGAAAATGTCAACATATCCATCAAAGCAGAAGTCTTGTTTAGAAAAGAGTTTGAAAAAAAACTGAAAAGTTTCAATGCTGGAAAAAAGATGCTTTCTTACCCTCTGAAAATTCAAAACTGGATGAGCAGAAATTAACATAATTTTCCAAGAGCTCACTCCAGATACAGAATTCTGTCATATGGAATTTTAGCCTAAAGGAGATACCTTACATCCTATAAACTTTATATGAAAGAATATAAAATCTCTAAATTATCACCACAAAACTTAATTTATGAGTATAATAATAATATGTTCTTTCAAAAACAGAAAAAGTTTTCTTCATTAAGATTCTGGTGTCATCTGACCATGGAGATTTATTTTAAAAACTGTTATTGAGGGAAACAATCAACCTTTGCTTTCATTTTTTAAAATACTGATTTTGATGAGTATTTTGATCAGAAACAAAGGACAGTGAAACAAAAGAGCTATAATATTATCAATTGTAAATAGTGTCAGTTTCTATCATAACATATGTAATTCTATTTACTACATTATCTCAAGATTATTTAAATTGATTTAAATCCATTGTTTATTTTGGGTTCTGACAGTATGAGAGGCAGGGTAACCAGAGAAACTTGGGGGAATTGCTTACAGCAATCAACCAAAACACTGAATAAAATTAAAAATATATATCCACATGATGACAGTTGTGTTAGTAATAAGGTAAGGAAACCTTAGAATGCCATAAATAACATGAAATTGGGAACACAAGGAGGTCAGAGGTTGCCTTGAATCAACCTTTGCTCTAGGAACTTCTAGCCCAGACCTTAGATTTTAATGGATCTTACAGAGACATAATCTAAGGACCCCACTGTGAAAGGGTGAGGCAATGACCCCCCCCCCAATAAAGCTGGGTCTCCTAAAAACCAACGCTTACAATGGACAAACTAAGCATGAAAAGCAGAAACGCTCCTTAAAGGGAGACAAAATCAGAAGTTTCTGTCCTAACAATCCCTAACCACAGGCTGAGTATCACATAGTATTAGAGCTTACATTCATGACACGTGTACCCATCTAACAATGCACAGGCAAAAATAAAAATAATGATTGTCCTAGATTTGGAAGTCCTTGAGGGACCTGCCAGAAGCAACTATACTTTCTGGAGAAATGCAGTTAAACTTTCAACAAATTCCCACCAATAAAGTGCAACTGTCACGGTCCCACCATTAAAGTTCACAAAAATACATGAGGAAATAATCCATCATGAGTGAGAGGTAGGAGACCCACCAAACTGCAGATCACACCGCATACACTGGAATTTCCAGAACCAGAATGAAAACATAGCAGTGTATTTCAAGATACAAAGTAAGGTATTGAAATGTTATGCATGAAGAAAGACTGTCAAAATATCCAGGAATATTTGTAAAGGAAAGAGTTTTCCAGAGGTTAAAAATGCAAAGATACACACACACACACACACACACACACACACACACACACACACACACACAGAGTATGTGAAGCTGGCAACTCAATCCAGAATTAAGGAGTAGCTTATGATCAGCAGAATACAGAACTGGCACCCTGGAGAACAGAAGAACCACACAGAACACAGCACAGACAGACGAGAAGGCGGGAAGTGTGCATGTGGGTCTGAGACACTATTGGTGGAGTGAGCCTATCATGTTAGAAACTAGCATTAGAATAGGTAACACCGGGGAGGATGGAGAAAGGGACAGATTCAGACACACCATGGTGCCTTCTCCTTGTCTGCTCTCCTCCTCCGCCTCCTCCTTGCCTTAACTGTCCATCCATCTCATGTGCATTCAGTCCAACAGCAGACAGGAGGTGACCATCTAAAGCTGATGGGAACATAGGCAGGTACGAAGACCAACATCAGGAGTGCGGGGAGGGCACACGAGCATGCGGAGCCTGAGTGGTGTGAGGGTGGCATCCACACGGGGAGGTGAAAACACGGAGGACTTTTTATCTAATAAATGAATAAATAAAAGCCAAATGGAGCCATTTCCTCAATGTTAGAGAAGGCAATTACAAATATGGAAAGAAAGAAAATAAGAATGCACCCTGGGATGTGAGACTGGATTTGGCTGTATCTATGTGCACTCAAGATTTTTGATGGGACAGAGAGAAACAGATCGAAGCATAACTCAGGTGGAAATGTGAACAGGTACACATTTTACAGCTCGTTCACTGCGAGAGCTGGGAGCAGCAGCCCCCAATGGCAACGAACATTACAGAGATTCACATTTTGGCTTCTAACTACCATCCTTCTCTGAAATGCACCAAGCGTCCTGATACGGGATAAAGGCATATAAAAGGGGACGACGATCCGTGAATAACTTCTGCCAGATGGCAAGAAATGCTCAGAGATGCAAGTATGTCAAAAACACACAGAAGCCAAAGACATTCCTATTGGCTAAGTGGAGAAACTTGACCATTAAAGTGACAACAACAACAGCAACAATAAATAATGGGTTATAACATCAAATAAAGCAGGAAAACATGAATCCAAAGTGTTATAAATAAATAACTTGGAGTTTCATGAGAGACAAGACTGTTAGAGTTTCAAAGTAACTCCTACAAAAATATGTATCCACTTCACAGGAAAAACCTAACATTTCTGGGTGATCAAGTCTGGGTGATCAAACCTCATTCCAGTGAGCGACACGACCCTCACCACTAACAAGGAAATCTGAAGTGTGCAGCACCTCATCAGACACGTTTAGAAGAACAAGGCACCGACTCAGGGAAGCTCCCGCCACGGTGACTAAACCTGGGCGGTATCATGAAGAAATATCACACAAAACCGAGCTCGGCAGCATCTTCGAACATGCCAAGGTCATAAACTTAAGGGATAAAGAATTGTTAGAGGCTGGAGGAGACCAAAGAGACTTGAAAACTCCATGCAACACATGCCCCTGAGCAGAGCTGTTTGGCCATAAAGGGCATTATTGGGAAAAGTGTAATGGACTCCAAATGTTGTACAGAAGCAGCCCATCAAGGTTTGTTGTCACATTTGACGGCTTTATTGAGATCAAGTAGTAGATTATCCTTCTTTGTACTAAATATGTAGTAAAGTATTTCTGGTCATAGCATCTGGTCAACAACACACAAATAGTATAGAAAAATAACTTTGTTCTATATATGCAACTATTTTGTGAGTTTGTGAATACTTTAAAATAAAACTATTTTATTGTACACATTTCTTCCTAAATTGCCTTCATTTATAACAATGGTTTCTTTTTTTTTTTTAAGTTTATTTATTCTGAGAGACAGAGAGCGTGAGCAGGCGAGGGACAGAGAGAGAGGGAGACACAGAATCTGAAGCAGGCTCCAGGCTCTGAGCTGTTAGCACAGAGCCCAATGCAGGGCTCAAACCCGTGAACCGCAAGATCATGACCTGAGCCCAAGCCGAACACTTAATCGACTAAGTCACCCAGACGCCCCTATAACAGTGGTTTCTAAATCTCTTTTATTATTTTTAATTTCAAGCTTATTTGCTTTTTTTTTTTGCCATAACTTCAACCTTTTTTTTTAATATTTATTTTTATTTTTGAGAGAGAGAGAGAGATCAATTGATCACATGAACGGGAGAGGTGCAGACAGATGTGGGGACAGAGGCTCTACTAGCACAGAGCCTGATGCGGGCTTGAACTCAGGAACCATGAGATCATGACCTGAGCTGAAGTCGGATCTTCATCCAACTGAGCTACTCAGGCGCCCCTCAACTTTCTTAAACTACTACAAGATGTATAATTATTACTAAAGGTAAAATAAATAAAAATTCATGTGGGGTTTTTTAAGGGCTTTTATGTCATTGGAGGTCCTATATTGTACAAATAATAGAATGAAAGAATTTTGAGGATGAAATTCATAATTCAAAATGCATTTACAGAAATCATTTTTATTATGAAAAGTTATACTAAATTCAACAGTTTCCACAGATGCTGCATATACTTTTTTATTGAAGAATATGGATTGGAAGAATCCATATTCTTTCTTCTTTATTGAAGAATATGGATTGGAAGAATATGTTGGAAGAAAGGGAGGGCATACTGTTTCCAGAAAAAGACTGAGAAGTAAGTTATATCTTTCTAAAATTAGTGAAGCAAGCTCAAAGTGTGTGTATTCGTAAGGGTTTTCCACTGAACCTCAAATGTCATAAGAGCTCATGGAGTAGATAAACTGCACACTGGTTGCAGATTAAGCAACTTCAAAGTCATGTTTCAATACTCCATGGTGTTGTGTGGAGAAATTGCAACCTACAGCTACTGTCCAAACGGTACCCTAGTGACCCGAAATGTTGAATGTGGGATTTCTTTAAGGAAGAAGCTTATGCACTCAACTTTGGTTCAGTAATTAACACTTAATTTTAATTTTACTAAAATTTTCTGTCAAGAGTAGTTTGTATTTCAAAACATAGTTATGTAAATACATATACCTGCAAAACTATGATAGAAAGTAAATGCCTTTAAATCACTAAAAACATTTTTTTTATTAGAGAGAATTAGTGGGGGAGAGTGGCAGGGGTGGGGAAAGAAAGAGAGAGAGAGAGAGAAAGAGAGAAAGAGAATTCCAAGTAGGTTCCACACTAAGCACAGAGTCCAACATGGGGCTTAATCCCATGTCCCTGGAATGATGACATGAGCTGAAATCAAGAATGAGATGCTCAACAACTAAGCCAGGTGCCTGGCTCATCCCTAAAAACATTTACAGTAGAACCATGGACCAACTATTTCTCAGATGTACAAAAAAATTCATAATTCAGGATTATCTCAAAAGAAGTAAAAATGTCCCAAACAGCCCACAAAATTCTGAATTACTCTTAAGAACAAGAATATTATTTTTCCGAGTCAAAATTACACATTAATATGCTAACTTGATATTGAGGGATAGTAAGTAAAAGTTAATATTGAGCCTGAAACAATAAAGCACTGTCTAACACCTCATGTCTCATGATACCAAAATAAGCTTTCTCAGGAGAAAACCAGGTTCATCTCCTGAAAGCAAAGATAATAGGTAATCGTGCTTTACAGATAAGACGATAATTATGTTAGCATGTCATTTTGTTGCTCGGGGAAGGGAGGCCAAGTATGGTTTATTGGTAGGTATGCATTATTCTTACGGATATTGTAATCACATAGAACTATAAGGTACATTTTTAAATAGTCCTCTATTCCTTTTTATCTTTTATTTTTCATGGATTCAGAAATTCATTTCTGGGCACCTGGGTGGCCCAGTCGGTTTAAGAGTCCAATTCTTGGTTTCAGCTCAGGTCATGATCTCATGGTTCATGACATAGAGCCCCACGTTGGGCTCTGTGCTGACAGTGTAGACCCTGCTTGGGATTCTGTCCCTCTCTCTGCCCCTCCCCTGCTCACACTCCCTGTCTCATAAAGTTGATATCCAAAAACCATGTATTTAAAAAAAAATTTTAACGTTTATTTATTTTTGAGACAGAGAGAGACAGAGCATGAACAGGGGAGGGTCAGAGAGAGAGGGAGACACAGAATCCGAAACAGGCTCCAGGCTCCGAGCTGTCAGCAAAGAGCCCGACGCGGAGCTTGAACTCATGGACTGTGAGATCATGACCTGAGCCGAAGTCGGAAGCTTAACTGACTGAGCCACCCAGGCGCCCAAAAACCATGTATTTTAAAAACAAGTGCCTGACGAACTTCTTAAAAGTATTAGTCTGCTAATTATCCACCAAATCCCTTTTGCCATAGTCCACCTTTTAGTGAAGAATGCGCCAGTTTCAGAACAACCGGCCGAACAGGGACAAGTCACGTCTCCTGGCCTCCCCGCCTCCGGCTGTTCCGTGACAGTTGGTGGAAGGTTCGGCACAACTTCGGTAGCACATCTAAATGAAACCAGTTTGCATTCCATTTTCTCTTCCCCTTTTCTGCAGGCAGTCAGCAGAAAGTGGCAGGAGTTAGAGTCAACAATGCGTCAAGGAACACACACATGGAGACAGCAGACAAAAAGGCAGAAGGAGTTCTGAGTTACTCGATTCACTTAATTTGGGGGTCCCTTTACGACACCTTAATCTGTACACGAACTCAGGGGCTTTGCACCTGGGGGTGCGTGAAGATTCTCTGAGGAGTATGAAAGCACAGACAGATTTAAGGGATTTAACTGTCAACGCTTTAACTTCCATATAGCCCCTTAAGAGAAACGGTCTGCCTGAGAACTTGCCGGGTCATCCACAGCCCTTCTCCAGCTTCACAAAACAAGGGCAGGCATACCTATTTAACCATCCCCAATCTTCACACGGCACCTAGCTGAGGCTGCAGAAATCCCCCCATGGTATAAAAATGGGAATCCATGATCCCACAGGACTTCCCGTGTTCCCCTGTCATAGAAAAGTTAAGTGACAGAAGTCAATGAAGGAATCGAGATTCAAACCTAGGCCGCTGGCCCCAGTGCCTGTCTCTTGATACAAACCAGACTCCAGAGAGACAAGCCCAAAAGACAAAACCATCATGCACAAAGCTCTCCCCCTGCATCCTCTGTTTCTGAGCCATATCAACAGCTATCCTCAAGGTGTGAAGCCTGATTAGGATAAGGGGAGAGGCACCGAATGACCTTGGAGCCCAAGTTTTAAAATCAAAATAACGGGAAACTAAAATTTATGGAACATCCACCATGTGCCAGGCACCATGCTAAACCATTTACAGAGACGTACAATAAGTCTGTGAGAAGTGCACGATTATACTCGTTTTACGGAACGCGGCACACGGAGGTAAAGCTAATATTTCAGAGTAGCACCGGAAGTAAGTTGTTAAGGAAGCGTTCGAAGTCATGCCCTCCGCTGTATAGTCAACTTGCTCTGAATATACAGCGGGGGGCATTAGTTTGTGTTTGTGCAGCCAAACACCTTAATCGCAGATAGCACGTCTGGTAAATAAGTATTAGCAAAGGCGAGCGTAAGTGCGTTCAGGATCCCTTCAAAGTTTGTATTCTCTGAAAGACCAAAAAGTTTATTAAGCAAGGAATGCTTTTTGATTGCTCAGGATGTGACAGGGAATCTACAATACAGCGTCAAAAAATGCTGCTACTCTGTATATTGAGAATAACTACTTCGCTTTTATACCTACCTACGTAATTAATCACATTGGATGGCCTGTCTGTTAGAATCATGGATTTTCACAGAAATGCAAGCTGCTATAAATCTTCATGTGTACGTATTAGTGTAGACATTCCTGTCTTTCTCATGGGTAAGCAAGCTAGGATTGAGACCTCTGGGTTGTATGGGTCACTCTATGTGTAATTTTATAAATACCTTAAAATGTTTCCCAAAGAAAGTGTGTAACCACATAAATCGCTTCAAAGAACGTCCACGTCCATGGTTGTGCCATTTCTACGTCACCTTTCCTGCCAGTGCTGCATGAGAGTTCCAGCTGACCTACGTGCCTAACACCACTTGATTTTCTCCATATTTTAAGTTTTAGCCACTCTAGGGAGTACAGAGCTGGGCGTCTGGCCGTTTTTAATTAGCATTGCCCCGAACACTATTTTTCTTCCTTTTTTGCTATTCATTTTATTTATTTATTTATTGGATTCCTATTTAAGTTCCAGTTAGTGAACATCCAGTGGAATATTAGTTCCGTGTGCACAGCAGAGCGATTCGCCACGGCCAGACATCACCCGGTGCTCCTCACGAGAAGTGCCCTCCTTCCTCCCCATCATCTATTTCAGCCTAATTTTTGAGTACAATACATTAAAGTATTGCATGAGCCATTTAGTTTACATATCTAGGATAGACGCTAACTATAAATATTATCAAATAAATCATGCTATATATTTTAAACCCTGTTTCAGCTTTAACACTCTAATTATCCAAATATGTCCATGTTAGAAAGTATGGATCTATCTCATTTATTTGGGTGACTACAAATCACGTCTTATCCATTTATCAACATACCATCCTTGATTAATTTTAGAACATTCATAATACTTCCAATGTTTGCTACACCAAACAACTCTATAATAAAAATGCTTGTGCAGAAATTTGACATAGCAGTCGACTTCTATAACTAGGATACATTTTCTCAAACTATAATTGCTAAATTTGTCCATTTTAATGTTTCACGTGCATGTTTTTTACTTATTTTTTTTTTTTAATTTTTTTTTTTTTTTTTATTTTTGGGACAGAGAGAGACAGAGCATGAACGGGGGAGGGGCAGAGAGAGAGGGAGACACAGAATCGGAAACAGGCTCCAGGCTCCGAGCCATCAGCCCAGAGCCTGATGCGGGGCTCGAACTCACGGAGCGCGAGATCGTGACCTGGCTGAAGTCGGACGCTTAACCGACTGCGCCACCCAGGCGCCCCTGTTTTTTACTTATTTTTAATGTTTACTTATTTTGGAGAGATAGGGAGACCAAGCATGAGCGGGGCAGGGGAAGAGACAGCGGGAGACACAGGTCACATGCACATTTAGAGGGTCCACTTCCATGGACGCCGGCAAACGTGAAGGATCATCGTTCTTCTCCACCTTTTGACATTACTTTTCAAGTACTTTGATTATGATCTATTGATAAACTTGTGAAAGACTTATCCAAATATACTAGAATCTATTAGATATATGGTAGTTATTGAAGTGCTTTTCATGTTTGGGTAAGACTAGAAAAGTATAAAGTCTGGAAGTAACTTAACATTAGTTGCTTATCCTGTGAGAAATGCATCATTTAATTCAACACGTCTGAGTTCTCTGTTTGCCAAGCTTTGTTTACGTACTATGGCTAAACTGGTGAAGAAGGCAGACAAAGCATCACGTTTCACAGACCTTACCTTGAAGGGTGTTGGGCATATAATAAATTAATAGTTTTAACAAGAAAACTACAAAATCTTTGATCAGCATTAAACAAATATTTGCAAAACACCTACACTCCCTGGGATATATTACTGAATAAAGCAAGAGAAATGTCCATCCTCGTGGACCCTGCGTCTTAGAAATCACTCCACGGCAGAGAAGGAAGCACATTTTGGAAGTGCCCCAAAATGGCAGTCCAGGACATGGGGATCAGAGGGCAGTGTAAGCGCTCTGTGGGGAAGTACAACAGAGTAATAATGCGGAAGGATGAGCAATCACTAAGGAAGGAACATAGAGGCTGAGGTGTGAATGACAAAAAGGGAACCATTAATTTGAAGATTGAAAGTCAGGGAGAGTAGATACTGAAAAGTCTCTACAGCAGGAACAAAACTGTCATATTTGAAGTAAAAACAAAGGGGTTGATATGCTTAGAGCTTAGAGGCACTGTAAGAATCACAAGAGCTGGTGTCTGAGAAGCAGGCGTGGCCGAAGACTTAAGAAACGCATGTGCAGGAGACCCCATCTGTTTGAGTCACGTAGAGTCTCAACTTAGAAAGTTACATGTATGTATACCCTCAGAAACATCCATAGAACCATATTTCTGGGTGTGTGTGTTTCTGGAAAGAAGCACACGTTGACTCGAGTGATGGTAGAAAATTTATGTTTCGCTTGACCCCACTGACTTTTTGTTATGATCGGTTCCACGTTCTGAGTTGTCCTGAGGAGACGTTGGATGATCTGTTTCATCCCAGGGAGGCCAGAAGGACACATACACACACACACACACACACACACACACACACACACACACACACACACACACCAGGAAGTATGAACAATGCAAGAGACTGCCGGGTGAGTGAGGAGGAGGAGAGGGAGGAGAGTGGGGAGAGAGGCCGGCGTGTCACCGAAAGGCATGAGCAGCCTCGGTGACAACCAGGATGGATCTTCCCTGGTATTTGTGTCACTTGACTTAATTTGTCATCTCTCCACTTCACCAGACAGAAGAAATCAAGTTTAATCTGTGACTCTTTCTATCCTCTACTGCTTTATCTAAACCTCACAGGCGGGAAGAAGAGGGATTACTGTGTCTTTACGTCATCTGTGCTGCCAACCCTCGTGACCATTAGCTAGTCCCGTCCTCAAGCTTCAGTCCACACAAGCCACCAGCGAGTTCCCCTCCACGACCCTCTTTATTTCATTTATTTCTACGTTTTTATGGAAGTATAGTTGATATACGATATCCTGTAAGTTTCACGTTACACCACAGTGATTTGATATTTCTGTGCATCACAAGACGATTCCCACAATAACTGGTTACTGCTGTCACCACATAGAGTTGGTGCGATATCATTGGTATGTTCCCTGTGCTGTACATTTTACATCCTGTGTCTTACTTATAATCCGAAGTGTGTACGTCTTAATCCCCTTCACCTGTGTCACCTGCTCCCCAATCCGTCCCAACCCATCCCCTCGCTGGTATCCAACAGTTTCCTGTATTTGAGTCTGTTTCTGTTTTGTTTTGCTTCTTCATTTGTTTTGTTAGATTCCACGTATGAGGGAAATCATACGGTAAAAATCACTTCCTGCCTGACTTATTTCACTCAGGATAGTACCCTCTAGGTCCATCCATACCGTCACAAGTGACGAGACTTCATTTTCCTCAGGCTGAGTAATATTCCAGTGTGTGTACATACAAGCCCTAGGCCTGCACTCTTCTGTCCGCCATGTCCTCATCAGTGATGGCGGGCTGCGCTCCCTCTGGTTCCCCTTTAATCTGCTGTCATTTCCCAACATCTAGTCTTCCGCTTCTTCCTTGTTCTCTTTCCTGTTTGCTCTGCTCTTAAAGTTCTTAAAGGACATGGGTCTTTCTTTCTTCGTGTTACTGTTTTCTTTCATAGGGCTTCGCACTTGGAGCAGGTTAACAAAAATACTCCCATTTCCAGGAAGCCATGAACGCCTATTCATGAGTTTCCTACCCCTAAACACCCTCAACCCCACAAAAATCATTTTCTTCTCTCTGGTCTTAAAATTAAAAAACACTGTTCATCTATCAATCTACTTCCTCTAAAATAACTCTACCACTGTGAACCATTATAGTCCCTGAGGTCCTAAATTTGGAAAATCAAAAGGCAAGAAAATGTAAAAATATTTGGGAGGGTTTTGTATTTTGTTTGTTGTTGTTGTTGTTGGGTTTTCTCTCTCTCTCTCTCTCTCTCTCTCTCTCTCTCTCTCTCTCTCTCTCATACTCCTCCATGAGTGGATGAGCACAGCATAACTGTCAGGTGATTCGCTGATGGTGATAGAGGTGTTAGTGATGGTGGTGATGGTGAGGGTGGTGATGATGATAATGGCGATGATGATGATGGTGAAGGGTTGGTGATGGTGGTAATACTTTGCATTTGTGTGTGTGTGTGTGTGTGTGTGTGTGTGTGTGTGTGTGTGTTGGGGATGGGTATTGAAACCAAGAATAGACGAAAGGGTCCAAAATATGGAACGCAAGGCAAATACATCTATTAATCTTTCAAAATTCGTACGCTATCACTGAATAGTAACATGACAAATTGAAATACCAGACTAGGATACAAGTCAAATTTGCAAAGCACTTACTCACTTATATATGACATTCAAATACTTGGTACACCTGACCCACAAAATGTTACAAACTTAAAATTTTGTTATTATATACATGTGTTCATTAGAGAAGCCCCTTGAGTCCTTATTTATTCATTTAAAAAAATCACGTTTATTTTTAAGAGCGAGAGAGAGAGAGAGAGCAGAGGAGGGGCAGAGAGAGATTGGGAGACACAGAATCTGAAGCAGGCTCCAAGTTCTTAGCTGTCAGCACAGAGCCCAACGTGGAGCTCGAATTCACAGAACGTGAGATCATGACCTGAGCCGAAGTCAGACATTAACCGACTGAGCGACCCAGGCACCCTGAGTCCTTATTTATTTTAAAATACAGAACATGAGTTCCCCTTTTTCTGCTTACCACTCATGTAATACACTATATGAATTTATAAAAAATAGTATCAGTAATAATTATAGTTTTTGTTTTGTTTTGTTTTGTTTTTTGCTAATTTGCTGAGAAGTAAGCTCATGGAAGAGGGATTTGTTTTTATGTTTTCATTAGTCTGATTAAAAAACCTTTCCATAACAGGGGAACCTGGGTGGCTCAGCCGGTTACACATCCGGCTCTCGATTTTGGCTCAGGTCATAACCTCATGGTTCATGAGTTTGAGCCCTACGTAAGGCTCTGTGCTGACAGCTTGGAGCCTGCTTATAATTCTCTCCCCTTCTATCTCTGCCTTCCCCCCCCCCAACCAAATAAATAAATAAACTTAAAAAAAACCTTTCCATAATAATGAATTCAAGTATTGGAAGAATCCACATTTTCCTTATTCTTTTAGTAGCTATCATTGAACAAATCATTGAAAAGTCTATGGATGCCACCTAGCTATATATACATCTTCAATATTATAAAAATACTAAAATGAGTAATGAAGCTAATTAAAGAAATCTAAAAGGGAAAGATAAAAGTTTCTAAGTATAATTGATAGAACAAATCTAATTTGAAAGGTTAACAAGCACTTGAAAACCACTGAATCAAGTAAAGAGTGATGTACCTAATATATTTAGATGTAGTTAGAGGGCATATTCATTTTTATATATTAAAATCTGTATTTCATCATGCCAAACAAAATCTGAATTAAAAATTTTGCAGATTATATTATATAAAATCTGAATTAAGGTTTGTAATTGACTCAAAATTCAAATCCATTTTTGCAACTAAACAGGATTTGTATGTGCTCTTTATTTTAAAATATCACTATGAAAGGTCTTCATTTTCTACATGTATTGGCTATTATTTGGGTACCTGCTATGTCAGATGCCAATGAACAAGGCTCCAAACCTATTCTCAAAAGCTAGTATGATCTACACAACAATAAATGAAACAAAGAAGTGTAACAGCTAATAAATATGGAGGGTTTAGAGGATTTTAATGGAGTATGTAGGAGAGGCACCTGACTGTGTCTGAGATGAGACAGGGAGGATTTGGGAAATGTTTCCAAGTGCAGCAGACTCAATGCCCAGGCATCACTGGTGGGGAAAGGAAAGAGCAGGGTCCTAAGCAGGGGAGAGTCAGCAGGTGACAGACATGAGGAGGAGGAAAACCCACCACATCTGTGCAACCCTAGAGAGCTGGAAAAACTACATCCTAAAATGGGCAAAGGAGTGTGGGGGAAACACTGTTAGAGACACAGGCAGACTCCAAGGGCTTAAAGATCTCACACCCCCAAATACTGGGGTTGAGCTTTGTTTGAAAGTCCCTGTGGGGTTTTTTTTAGTTTATGTATTTACTTTGAGACAGAGAGAGTGAGCACGGGTGAAGCAGAGAGAGAGGGAGAGGGAGAGAGAATCTCAAGCAGGCTCAGCACTGTCAGCATAGAGCCCGATGTAGGGCTCAATCCCACAACCCCGGGATTATGACCTGAGCTGAGATCCAGAGTTGGACACTTAACTGACTGAGCCACCCAGGCGCCCCATAGTCTTAGGGGGTTTTTAAACACAACATGTTCAGAGATGAATATTTAATCTATTTCTGAAGTATATTTTATTGTAGAGATATTTAACAATAAGCATGCCACCCAGTACCCAAGAGCATTTAAAATGACAGAACCATGAAGATAGGAACAAAAAGATACAATGCAAGCCATCTTAATTTAACTCCTTTTCTTTCTTTTTTCTTCCCCCCACCCAAGTGGCTCAAGTTGATCAGAGGGGAAAGTCACAGAGATTAGGAATGTCAAGGATCAAGGGTGAGAGTTTTTCTTGACGGGTCATCTCAACAATGAAATCCTCTCTCTCTCTCTCTCTCTCTCTCTCTCTCTCTCTCTCTCTCTCTCTCACACACACACACACACACACACACACACACACGGGGAGGGGGGTAAAGAGAATATGGAGGTGGCAAAGGATTTGAGAGGGAAAAACAAGCAAAAATGTGGGCAGATGACAGCGATGGGGAGGTGTAGATGAAGTACATCCAAAAGGCCTTGCCTCTAAACAGCATGAGGGGAGCCAAGAAGGAAGGCACACTGATCTCAAGTTGCTTTGGTTTCATAAACAAAACCAGTTCCTCTTTTCACCCTGCCATATGGATCAGAAATGGAAAATAGTCAACTATCTCAAAATCAAATAGCCATTTAAGCCAGAACATCAAAAATCTCCCCTCCAAAATACAACTTTTTCTGATAAATCACTCCTGTTCTCTCCTTCCAGATTTTGTCTCTCTATTCACGTTAAATGTGCTATTAATTTCATTTCCACATCACAGAAAATATATTCACTTTTGTGTCCGTGGTTCCAGTGGGCGAGACGAGTTAAAGTTATTACCGACACACTAGCAACCTGCAACTGAAATTTTATCTAGAGAATTTTTCAGTGGTTTTTACCTAGCATTTTGCTTCATTCTAAGAGGGCTGCAATTTACCTAACAATTTAAACCAGAAATGTAATCAATATCTGAGAACAAAATATATATTGGTTGGAAATCCTTCCGTCTGGAATTGAAACGCACACACACACGCCCATGCGCACGGGTGTTCTGGAACAGAAATGCTTCACACTAAACTGACTTACCATGGAGCTAATACCCATCTAGACCCGCATGAATCGCTTTATTGTTTCGCGTAATATTTGCTATTGCAAAGACCTATCATGAGTGATTAGGAAATGATTGTTTTCAAACTGCTTGTTAGAGAACATCTCTAAAGTTATTTTAGGATTACAAAGTTTAATTTCTTCTATTTTAATATGTTAAATCTCAGATTTTCAGTTTAAATTCTGACCAGATATTTAATAAAGGAAGGAAACGTGGTGGTTATAAAGCTTGGTTGAGGAAGCTCTATCATAAGATGCTGTTTTAAGTCTCTTCATTTGACAGTCAATCCTGATTATGCGACTGTCGGTCCCAAGGTGACACTCAGCCTCGTAACGAACACAGATGAAGACCATACAGTTCCCTCCTGCTCCAGAGACTGACAGAGGACTGGATTCACGCTATGCTTTTTTTTTTCTTTGTGTTATAGGCTTTGTCACAGGAATTAGGTTTTAGAATTTTATGGCGTCGTGTGTGCCTGGAGAGATAACATTAAATTGTATTGTTTTGATCTTTACCATGTTCCATAATTTCTCTGGATGGTCATTCTGATTTTTCCTTGTATGTGCTCGGAAGTCGATGACAAGACAAAAACGGACCCAGAAAATGCTGTCTGTACTTGACACTTGGTCAAAGGCAGGCAACTCAGGCCTCTTTCCCAGGGTATTCTGAACACTTTCTGGAACGTATTCTTTGACGCAGAGAAATATCAAAGTTTGATGAAGTCCAGACTCTGGCTCATCGTCCTTAAAACCTAAATGAGCACTGGAGTGAAATAAAATCCCGTGAATCAGTTACCGGAAACACAATGCTATCATTTGGTGGTTTGGGGATCCCACTTCACGCACAAGGCCACTTGTCACAGAGACGATTAGTAACCTACCACATGAGGAACAGGGGCTCGTCTGTTCCCGCCCTTGTCCCCGCACGTGTGGGAGACCACTGCCGATACCGTCCAATAAACAGGAAACCACTGCAGCCTCTGACGAAATACTACTGAGCGGTGACTGCAAGTCAGCCGCACAAGCGGGAAGAGTCAGAAGACAGTGGCTGAGTAACGGTCTCTCACGCCGTGTATGGGACAAGCATGTGCTCTGGAACTGGTTTGCTACGAACAGAATCAGCACGGATCGCCTTTTTAGTTTTAGGCTCCTTGATAAAGATGAACAAACTCCCAAAACACGCAAATGTTTTGAGAACAGGATCTCACACGCCGCACACAGCCACCAGCCGTAGGTCCTTTGCCCGCACCTTCCAGGGTCACAGAATGTTCCAGGTGATGGCCTCAGAGCCACTTCATTTCCTAACACCTCGCTCAGCATCAGCTATGTCTCCTGGACTCCTTGCACTACGTCCTTTATTCGAGGTCCACGGCCCTTAGGTGGACGTGATTCCTGCCACTCACTCTCCTCCCGATAAATGTCAGTGAGAAGGGCTTGCTCACGTGACACTATATTCCGTGGAACACACACCGGGAAAAACCCACGATGCTGTGCCTTCTGTTGATTTCCTATTTCTACCACCCAGTATAGCCCTAAGGAGATCTCTGTTCAGTTACACTTTAACCTACTACTTCTGAATTTGACTAATCTAGACACTTCATCTAAGTAGAATTAATTATACAACGTTTATCCCTCTGTGTCTGGCTTTACTGAGCACAATGGCTTTATGTGTCATCCATGCTGGGAGGTGTCCCAAGACTTCAGTCGTCTCACTGCTGAATGATGTCGTCACGCACACACACACACACGCACACACACACACACATTTTGTTTATTTGTTCATCTGCTGATGGACATTGGACTGTTCCCACCATCGGCTACTGCGAAAACGCTGCAGTGAACACGGCCTGCCTGTCTCCAGTTGTTGGAGGTGGACCCCAACTGCTGGGCCACACGGTCATTCCACGCTCAGCCCGGAAGAAATCTCCCACCTGTTTCCCACGATGGCTGTGCCACGGGACGTTCCCACAGCACACTGTGCTGCTTCCAATTTCTCCACGTCTTTGCTGACCCTCGCTCTCTTCTGACTGAGGCAGACAGGTGCAGCTGTGTCCATCCAGCAAGCCTGGGGCCTGACGAAGGTCCTCCTGTGTCGCGTCCCCTCCCTTCACTGCAGGATGGAAACCCTACACCGTCCTGCCTGCCTGCTATATTGTGAGGACCCAGTCGGTCCTCTGTCATGATTTATACTGAGTATCCAGTCAGAGTGGAGGCAATATCATCCATGGCTTTGTTGACTAAAACTGCAGTGACCAAAGAATATCAGAGTAAAGAATAAAACTGCCATCAGGGGTTAGTCTAAAAGAAAAAAAAAATCACGTAAATGTATGTTTTGATTTTTAGTGTCCCCTAATTGAAAGAAAAGAAAAATAATCTGAGAATCAAAATATCATTAGAATTATACAGAAAGGATCTAAGTGACACATACTGTCCCTTTTCACATTGTTTCTCGCATTCAGAGAACATTCATTTCAACATTCCATGGATTGGCTTCTGTGAACAAAATCCATTTATTGCCACATGTTGGTTTGATAATAATTTCAATTCCTCCCCATTGAAAATGGATAGGCAAAGCAAAACAAGATGAAAATTCCCTTAAAAATAGAAAGAAAAAATAAAAGAGCAAATATGAAAAGACATTCAAATACCATAAAAATCATATATCCTCTTCTACCTTAGTTCCATCACTTGTCCGTGTTCCTTGTTTCAGGTCAGCTGAAAAGAGCTCCACCCCAGTGCCAGCTCATACCTAAGTCCTCTGTTTATTTATTTCAAGATTCCCCAGTGTTTCTGACAAAACCGATTTCTTATAAACCACACTTCACTCCATCAAGTTGGAATCAAGACCGCTGGTTATTAATGTTAGAAATCTTGCAAGGTTTGATATTCTATACTGGTATTTTTATTTTCCCAGACTTTTTCCTTTTGCATTGAGTTCAGCATCCTAGAGATTTCCGTAGGAATTTAAGGTTTGCATATCATCACGACCAAGTCTCAAGTTTTCTATGGAAATGCAATTTCCTGAGAAATATCATGCATGTCCTACCCTTACCTCCCAGCAATGGCTTTGATTCATCACCACAAAGGACTGTATCTTGCTCATGCATTCTTCTCTACACACCTCACCTGCTCTTAAGGAAATGGGCCCGCCCTTGAAGGAATCCAGAATGATAACATCTGCTTGGGGAGGCACCATCTTTAATCTGACTTTGGCTGCAATGTCCCATTGAAGCAGAGAAATTTTAATAGAAAGTTCCTGAGATGATAACCTTTCCTCATGTTAAAACTGTCTCTTTGCAGCTACTTAGAGCACCTTGTCTTTGGCATAAAAAGGCAACACTCTTCGAATCACAGAAGTGTATAAACACTGGGAATGTCACTGACTGTATGCTGTCCATCACGGCTGGAGTACTGTTCCTCAGCAGATTGGTTTTCCCTTCTTTCTCTGCTTTGAAGGGTCCGGCCCTCATCTGATGCTATTGTCCCTTGCAAGGAGGTCTTGAATGGAAGCAAGAGGTGGAGTAAGAAAGCAAGTCTGATTCCCTTTTTCTGTTCATCCTCCTACTACAGCTCAGTCAGCATGAGGCCTCATGCACAATGGTCAGGGCACGAAAGCGTGCGTGATGTCTGACGGGTCTGCCTGTCCATCCAAAAGCGGTCGGCATTTGAGACTTTCATATCAAGGTTTGCGAATGTCTGCAGTCCAACGTCTTCCAGACTGCCAACGCCACGTATTCGCTCCCACTACTGTCCACAACATTTTTCTGGGCCACTAATTCTGTACCCTTCATGAATGTATTCAGATGCCCAGACAGAATAACCCCCATTAAATGATTTAATCAGGTAAGCGTTTATTTGCTTGTTTGCTTCTAACCAGGTAAGAAATCAAGAGGTGGCTGTGAAGGATTGTGCGGTGCCTCCATTTTTATATCAAGGACCCTGGGTGGTACTTTCTCTCTCTCTCTGTCCATCATTCTTAGCACGAGCTCATTCCCCTCCCATTCACGCTTTTAAGATATCTGCAAGGCTGACTTGATAGGCGTGGGGCCTGTGTAGTGACACAAAGCCCTACTCTCAGAAGGGACTCTGCTCGTGTAACTGAAGTCCACGGGAGAACAAAGCACGTGCACAAGCACACGGGATGTGCGGGGTCAGCACGTGCGCACACGCTCCGGCCTCTGGGCAGGGAGAGCCACGCACGGCTGTGCACCTGCTGGTCTCGAGGTACTAAATGTTACAGAGAATAATGAAATGCCATTGTATAGATTTAAAATTAAATTCCGACCGGGGTGCCTGGGTGGCTCAGTCCGTTAAACGTCCGACTCTTGGTTTTGGTTCAGCTCAGGATCTCGAGGTTCATGAGTTCGAGCCTTGTGTTGGGCTCTGCACTGACAGTGTGGAGGCGGCCTGGGATTCTCTCTCTTCCTCTCTCTCTCTGCCCCTCCCTCACTCTCTCTCAGAATAAACACACTTTAAAGAAAACGGATTATAAAAACATAAAAATTAAATTCAGACTTACAAAAAAGTAATTTGTTTGAAAAATTAAATAGTTTAGAAAAGAAAAGTTCTATAAGAATCATCAGCTCTAGATGGACTAAAATTGTTATCCTGAAATAATTGATTAGAAATGCATATGCAAGTTTTGTCATCCTCCAAAACACAATTAACAGCTGCAGTAATGATAAGTAAAAAGATCTTTCTCAAAATTAAAAAGTTTAAAAATTAGTTAAGATCTTGCATTTGCCAACAGAAATCGGTATCACTTTCAACTATCGTGCTTACAAATGAAGTTGCCAGAAGTATATATTTTGATAACCATTGAACAGACATGCAGAAAAATGAGACAAAAAGTCTTTGATCAAATGACACATTAATAAATTATTTTGTTCTATAAATTAATGGATGAAAATACTGTATGCCATTTGTACTATTTTTCTGCCATTATATTGTTACTTGTGTATTAGTACTAAGCCCTGTAAGTCTTAAAGTAATGAACTATTTGAAAGGAAATGTTCTACATTTATCCACCTATTCTACCCCTGCTCTTTGAACAGGGTTGGGGGGTGGCTATTTTCAATTGTACCGGATTCTGCAAATCATGTGGCTGGTCTTGGATGTTTGTTATTAAGTGTAAGCAATATATCCATGTTGCAGCCAGGAAAATGAGAAAGAAGTCAAAAAAGGTAAAAGGAGACTGGGAGCATATCTGTATCCCTTCAAAATGCAATTTTTTCCTCACCCACTGGTTACTGGCCATCTCATTGGCCATAATTGTATCATATACCCTTTTAATTTCAAGGAAATTTTGGAGGCAGAGCATGCTAATGGGGCACTTGGCCACTCTGGAAAAAAGGCTTTGTAGACCTCTCTTTGTAAGGGAGAAAGGGTGAATGGGTAGTGAGCTACCCACAGGGTTTTTTTTTTCATTTTGTCAGTGTCCAACAGGTACCCATGGCTCTCCATGTTATCACCTCCGATTCCCTTTTTTTGTAAGAAGTATTTATAATACCCCCTTTATTACTGTGAAACAAAATTCTGAAAGAGTTGTATATGTTACACAAAAAACATAAAAATAAATCAGTATGATGGCCAAAATTAGCTCCCTTATTCTAAGCAGAACTAAAGATTAGTTACAATACTATGCTACAGAACTGTAAAACTAGGCACTCAAATAAACTGACATTAGACATCACAATAAATTGGTCTTCGTTAACCCTACACACAGAATCGTGCATAGTTAGGCTAATTCATGGTGCCAGCCGCACTCTACAGCCCAGTGGACATAACAGGCAGTGTTGCCCCCAGTGATGTGATCTTCTGAAATTGAAGGGGGGGGGGGGTTAAAACCTAAAGATCCACAGAAGATAAACTGTGGTTTCTCTTTATTTACACTGAAGTCACAATCCTGAAAGCCTCAGCATATGTTAAAATGATGTAGACTGAAGAGTTGGGGTCTGGACTCAGGTGAAGAAGTGTGCCTGTGACACAGATACCCAAGGACAACAACGGGCATTTTCACGCTCAGGTAGGAAGGTCGTGCACCACACGAGGTCTCTGATGCCCGGGCCCGCGCTCCACGTACCAGTAACACTCACAGTCTGAGTGATCCACACCCGCCATGAGGAGAGCATCCCCAGAAATGCCCCTCCAGGTTAGACCTTCCCCAGAATACCTCCTGATTCGCAGGTCTTTTCTCTTTCTTTCAGGAAAGCAGGTTTCTTTAGAACGTCATTACCCTGTTTTGTGACGGCTCCTGGCTTCCACAGCCTGGACGGAGCCCATGCCTTCCTAACGTCTCTTCCCCGTCCTCCCAGACGTCCTGGTCCTCACGTGCATCCTGGCACTTCACACCTTCACCCGCGCTCCGCCCGTGCATGGAAATCCTGGGTCTTTGTGGAAATACCTACTCAGTTGTGCAAATGCCTACTCAATTCAAAACGAAGACTTCTGTCGATCTTAGCCTTTGGGATCTGGCTATTTCCTTTGCTGGCAACAATCGTACCCTGCTACCAAAACTCGGTCCTCATGAAACTTTGGCAGTTTCCTGTCCTCTTTGAGCCTGCATTTCCTAACGTGTCACTGAGGCTATGCCGGGATGTATGTCAGCTGGTGATAACGATAATGCAGTGAGACACTGTGTGCGGTGATGCACTTAGTGCTGCCTTACTTCATGGGATGCTCTCCGTCAAGTATCATCAAAGGCTCTCATGTGCCACTGTACCTAAACCATTTTTACGAGTCCTCCCGTACTGCCGCTATGGCTAAAAGGACGCTTAAAATTCACATCTAGGGGTGCCAGGGTGACTCAGTCGGTTAAGCGCCCGACTTCAGCTCAGGTCATGATCTCACGGTTCGTGGGTTCGAGCCCCACATCGGGCTCTGTGCTGACAGCTCGGAGCCTGGAGCCTGCTTGGGATTCTGTGTCTCCCTCTCTCTGTGTGTCCTTCTCCCTCTCTCACTCTGTCTCTATCAAAAATAAACAATAAACATTAAAAAAAACTTCAAAACTTTCCCATCTAGCACTTTATTTGTGGTGTAGCATACGGTAAAAACTATTTTTGAGGGAATAAATAAATGTATGCATTAATATTTCACAATGTATGTGGGCAGAGGTATGGGTATGTGATTCTGGAAAGGCTATCTTGTTTTGAATTAATTTTTCTATGATATTTGGACGTCCTCACTAAAGTTAAAACCTAAGTTAAACTGTCCACCCCCATACATCAGCCTGATAGTAACAACACGGCTTATCAGAGTAGATCGCACTTAAATAGAAAACTTGACAGGAGTGAAAAATTCTCACACTTTTTTTTTTTGTCTCACAATAATACTCTCTAGAAAGCCACATTATTCTGTGCAATGTCAGGAGAGGATCCAAGAAAAGAAACATAAAATATTCTGGCAAGAACATTTGGAAAGCTGTTAAATAATGTTCAGTTAAATACCGTTTTTGTTTGTTTTTGTTTTTAAACATTTACTTATTTTGAGAGAGAGAGAGAGAGAGAGAGAGAGAGCGCGCGCGCGCGCAGTGAGCGAGGGGCTGAGAGAAGGAGAGGGAATCCCAAGCAGATTCCACACTGTGAGCGCAGAGCCCGATGTGGGGCTCGAACCCACCAAGCGTGAGATCACGACCTGGGCAGGAACCGGGAGTCTGAGGCCTCCCCGGCCGCGCCCCAGGCGCCCCGACAGGGCTCAGGGTGTCCCCCCTGGTGCACCTGTGCAGCCCCCGCCTGGCCGGGGTCAGCAGAGCACAGGCCCGCACGTGCCCGGGCAGGAAGGCAGGTGTGCCGCCGTCACCCAGGACGGGTCGGCACTCGTGGGACCGGCGCCCCCGGGGAAGGAGCCGGGGGGGGGGGGGGGGGGGGGGGGCGGCTGAGCAGGCGGCAGCTCGGCGGGTCCTGAGCTGTGAGCCGGGCCAGCTTTCCCGGCCCCTCCAGGGGGCGCTCACACTAGACAGCCGTGAGCGTTCGGGGACCTATGCGAACGCGCGTCTGACCCAGCCCAGCAGAGCCCAGGGCAGTGAAGACGAGGGACCCGCCTTGCCGACGGCGGGGTGCAGGGAGCTCACCGCTCCGGGGCGGGCGCCACTCGGGCCTCCGGCAGGGCGAACCACGCACCGACGTGTCCGCGGCGGCCCTCGGAGGGGAGCGACCACTCACCTCCCGGGGCGGGGGGCGGCACGGAGGGCAGTCGGGACGAGGGCGGGGGACGGCCCAGGGGCCGCGCGGTCGCAGGGCAGTGCTCCCAGGTCGGGTGCTGGGGACGCACCCCGCTCCCCTGGGGCAATGGCTCTTCACCTGCGGCGGGAGGTCCCCCCTCGAGACAAGGGCCAGCTGGGCACGCTCCGCAAACAGCCACAGGAGGCCAGGAAGGCCGGGGAGTCCCCTCCCCTGCAGGGTCCAGCCGGGGCAGGCGGTCAAGGAACTCGAATGATTGGACCTTTTGTCTGGGGGATGAAACAGTTTGGAAATCTGAAGTGGATAAAGGCATTTTTTTATTACCTAAGAATGATCGCAAGAAAATCAACGAGGGTAGATCCAGATTTCAACCAAGAGATAAGGAAAACTTGGGGCCCCCGGGGGGCTCAGTTGGTTAAGGGTCCGACTTCAGCTCGGGTCATGATCTCTCAGGCGGAGGGTTCCAGGCCCCACATGGCCTGGAGCCTGCTTCAGACTCTGTGTGTCTCTCTCTCTCTACCCCTCCCCTGCTCATGCTCTGTCTCTCCCAAAAATAAACAAACACTAAAATTAAAAAAAAAAAAAAAGGAAAACTCAGTCCCACAGAGTGGTTAACGAAGGACGTAGGAAAGAAGAGAATGAAATTATTTTCTCTTAATAATCACTGAGTCCCACTTCTTCAGTTTACAAATTATACAGTCTGTTCAGTGATAGTATTTTACATTCCAACTCGTCACTGGCACGGGTTTGAAAATGAGGACAGCGCGTGGCAATGTGGTTAAACACTTTCCCAAAAGGCCAGTTTTCAGAGGAAAACTACTTAGAAAACGAGTCCGTTTGCTGAAGTGATCATTCGGCGCTCCATCCACAGTGGTAACACCGAGACCCACCTGACAGCACCTCATGTCCGGCAATATTCCCACGACCGTATCTTCCTGTCAAAAAATGTCATCCAGAGATAACCCGGCCTGTGGACGTCCACTGCCCTGTTGAGGCTGAGTTCACTGCCTGATTCTTGAGCCACTTCTAACTAAGAACACTGCCCTGAGGAAACAGTGCCTGAAACAAAGTTTGTTTGTCGCATTTAAGGATCATTGTTGTCACTGGAGAGCAGCTGCCCGACTCTCTGCGTTCCCTGACGATCCCGTGCTTCACGTAAGCACACGGCCAGTCGTGACCACACGTGACAACCGTGTCTCTGGAGACCTCGTGGAGGATCCCCCTCAGACTGTAGAAGATAAGCCACATTACAAGATACTCTTCGCCCAAACTCACATCGTTTGTGGACGACCATGTGACCTCAGCTGCAGGCCACTGGCTGGCAGATTACGTCAGGGTTCAATCGATACTTCGCCTAATTAGATATTTAATAATTCTGCCTCAGAGTTTTCTTCCTATATTTGAAGCCCGTCTCCTGTTTTTGCTGTAGTGGTGATCATTTATCCTTTCCCTTCTATTTTTAACCCAAGCACTTGTACACGTTCTTAATAAACCTCTCAGGCCTAGGCACAGTGGCTGGGGTTCCTGTGGTCAGCTCTCAAGGTGACTCTCTCTGTTTCGGGAAGGGACTCAATGACAATTCATGCTGCACGGTCCACAGAACCTGTGGGGCCTCTGGGGGCCCAGGAGAGAGAAGGCTCTGCAGGAAGAGACCTAGCTGCGTCTCGTCACCACATGACATGGGGAGGCCGCTGCGCCCCCTGCTCCTGAGCATTAAACCAGGCAGCTCACGCCACTGACGCCCCCACCCCGGGAGCTGGACGCACCTGCTGCCCCCCCCACTCCCCCTCCATGATGTCCCCATTCACAGCGAGTGGCTCTTCTGATCAGGAAAACAACCACAGGGGCAGAACAAATTCTAGCTCCCCAATATCATAATTACGTGTGCCATGAGGAATCGCTATTTTATTTTTCTGTATCTGAGTTTTCATATTTGCAAACTCAAGTTTCTGCTACCAGGAAAAACTCGAAAAGGAAGACAAAATATCAGGTGTGCGCACGCGTGTACGTGTGTGTGTGTGCAGGGTACAGGAGATGAGAACACATGCTGGATGGAACCGCTCGGCCAACATACAGAAGAGAGAAACCCAGAGAAGCTGATCCAACAGTAGAGTCCTTTTCCTCCCGGGGACGTTTCACGACTTCCAGATACAGCAAAACTACTGAGAGCCCCACACGGTTAAACAGACAAATGTGGGGCGGGGACATCACTCATGGGGGCGGACAGGCCAAACTGGGGGCACTGACATACTTCCGGTCCTGAGAATTGGGGCTTAACGATAAACTGGAAGTAATGCATCATTTGCGTGTCCTAGAAAAAGTCAACCGCTGAAAGTCAACTCACATGTTCCCAGATTGCTGATGCCTGTTACCTGAAAAAAAAAAAAAAAAAAAAAAAAAAAAGGAGAAAAGCCCCTTTAAAGGAAGATATGCTAGGGTTTAGATTCCAGGATTTAAAGCACAGGGTCCAGGACATGAAGCCCACACACGCGCGGACACAGACAGCGGGAGCCCTAGGTAGGAGAAACAAGAATGAAAGCCAGGGAAATGTCAGGTCCCCGAAGCCCTTATAAACTCTACACATTTAAATAAATACACGTTGTGGGATTAAGGAAATAAAAGATAAGCTTAGTAAAGGGAGATTCAGGATCAAAGGGGGAAATGACAGTAAACGTTCTTCACGAGAAAGCCCACGACTGCTCCATGAACACCTGTGCGTCAGAAGTAGCTTCTGGAGAGAAGCAGCAAGCTGATGACCTGGGCGAGCACAAAACGTATCCAAAGGGATGTTACCTTCCTGAAGCACAGACTTTCTGAGGGCATGTCAGGTCCAGGCCCAGACCTGTTAGGCAAGAACTCTCTTTCACCCTCCTCACTACAATCGGCAAAGTGATCCCGAGACTCACTGAGGCTCCAGGATGCCTTCCCTTCCGTCCTCCTGATGAGGGGCCTGGGTCTACACCCAAAGATGGGTCTCCACTAGCCCCCGGGAGCCACCCTGGGTGCCCAGCAGAATATTCCCTACCACGTGGGCCTGAGACAGCTTCACCTGGGAACACAAGAAGCCCATCTCCTGCTACGGACTGTGAGGGGTCACTTGTGTTGGCTCAAAAGGCCCCAAGAGTGCGCTTCAAATACCCTTCACCACCTCACAACAGGATGATGCTCACCGCAGCCTGATGGTGAACATGGGTCTCAGCTATGAAACTCTACTGATCCTTCGACTCTCCCTCATCACTTCATATGCTTGGCACTTTCCTCACGAGACCCTCGCGCATCCCCCTCGAATATGGCACCAGCCTTCTAACACCTCAGGTGCGTACACGGGGGTTCTCTTGGAGCTTAACTTCTAAGCCTCCCGCTCATTGCCCTGCACACGCGTGTGCACGTATGCACACACACACACACACGCTCTCCTCATACATGAAGATCACTTCAAGTTGATGTTTTATGTAGAATTATCCTCTTACTTTAGTTCACATAAACACTAATTTAGAAAGTATGATAAATACACTTTTAAAGGATTTAATTTTCTCATTTTATAAAGCTACACTGCTTGAAACAAGGGATTGTAAAAACTGATGTTGAAAAGAATTTTACTCAAGAACTCAAGTTATTTTAACTACAATGAAGAATATTATTTTGGGGCGCCTGGGTGGCTCAGGCAGTTAAATGATCTGACTCTTGATTTGGGCTCAGGTCATGATCTCATGGTTCATGGGTTTGAGTTTCACATCCAGCTCCCTGCTGACAGCTCAGAACCTGAAGCCTGCTTCAGATTCCATGTCTCCCTCTCTTTCTGCCCCTCCTGTGCTCACTCACTCGCTCTCAAACTAAGTAAAATAAATTTTAAAAAATAATTAAAAATAAAAAGATTAAAGAATATTGTTTGAATATTTCTGTTATAACAAGGACTTTGTGAATTAAGAATGCAGATTCTTTACTCGCTTTAAAACACCTTGGGTTGTGTATCATTTGTTTTTCAAGTAAGAAAATAATTACCGTAATGACGAAATGTCCATATATGCACACACAAAACCAGCCACTGCTGGAAATCAGAATAAAGAACTTCAAACATCTCAAAAAGCAGATGATCTGTGAATCACCCCACAGGGAGGGTTCACAACAAAGACAACTGGAAACCAATTCCCTAATATTTATGGCAAATAATCATTAAACGCTCTGCTAAACTGGCCCAGTTTCACACACATGTTCTTGTTATTCTGCCATTTCCTGGTTTGAAGGAAATTCACATCAGCCAATGTCACATCAGCTGAGACACCGTCTACCCACATCACACAGCTCTAACACCAAACTGTCACACAATCCATTTGCTCAACATTAAGTCACATAACAGAATGACAATCCGGGGGCTTTACTCAATAACACAAAGGAATAAGGATCAAAAGAAGTATTCCAAATCTCTAATATACGTGGACATTGAAAATACCTGTTCTTAGGTGTGTAATTTACACAGTCGTTCTTATTAGACACACTTTTTTGCCAACAGAAGGATGTTGGAGGTATTAAATCGTTAGGGACTACGAGTATTAGGGCTTTACTCAATAAGGCAACAAAAAGTTATACCATAAAGTTAGCCTAAATATTTAATATGTGGTGTCAGAAAATAATGCTTCTTAGGTGGGTTACTTTTTTTTTTTAATGTTTATTTATTTATTTTGAGAGAGAGAGAGCGCATGGGGGGAGGGACAGAGAGAGGGAGAAAGAGAATCCCAAGCAGACTCTGTGCTGTCGGCAACCCACGAACCATGGGATCATGACCCGAGCCAAGATCAAGTGTCGATGCTCAACCGACTGAGCCACCCACCCAGGTGCCCCATCTTAGGGGTGTTTTCTATTGGTATTACTGTTAACATTTTCCAATCACCAATTTAACCATCCAAAAAGCATTCAAAAGATTAATGTTTAACTTACTTTTCTATCAAACTTAGTATCACATTGTGTTTGAGAATCTGTTCAAACCCAACAATCTCGAATTATGTTCGGTCCACCTCATTGGACATATACTGATATAACTGGAGAGTTTAATTGGAAGAACAGATGCAATTTAAAGTCTATGGAAATAATATCTAAAGGCAAACACACTTTTATTCACTTTCTTTTGATAAAAATATATTTAAAATCTGTTTTTCTTAATCTTTTGGCAAAATAGTCTTTTAAAGAAAGATTGTTCAAATACAAGCAAATCTAAAGTTTAATTTGGCCTTATAACAAATGTGGTTATTTGACTATTAGTTTATGTTACATTAGTGTTGTGCAGTTACTTGTACCAACTAATTACATAACACCTATTGGTACTGCTTTGTCACAATACATGCATCTAGTTACCATGAGCTCGTGGATTTAAGGCTAATCCCATTGTTATGCATTTTCTAGAAAAAAAGCAAATGTGATTACGCCTGTAAATGACCTGCAAGTTTCTGAATACTATATTCACGACGGTGAAATATTTTTCATATTCCATCAATGTCCAGCTTGATCAGAAAATCGGAAGCCCCTGAGGTAGTCCAGCAGGAAAAAACTGAATACCAGGCAAGCAGCGTTTCTAGTCTTAGAGACACTAAGGTGACCCCGCGATTCCTTAACTCCTGACGTCCACATCTTTATTTTGTGCTACTTGATTGTATGCAAAACCTACAACTTGTTTCCACTCAACAGAAGGTGCAAAGCTGATAGGCCATCTCCTCCGCCAGAGGTCACATCAGGCAGCCTCTTTCCTTGCAGATGCAGATGTAATCTCCAAGTGGGATTCAGAAAACAGGAAGCCATGTTACAGAACGCTACCTAGGAAGGACCTCAGGTGGCCTCTAGGGATGGAGGGGTACCTGCAGGTCTGAGTTACAGAACAAAAGTGACCGCTTAGGCATGGAACCTCAGGGAAATGATAATGCCATCCACAAGCTAATCATGAACAGTTCCCTACCAGATTTCTCCCAGAAGGCCCTCCACAGGAGAACACAGCGCAACCACGGGGCGTGGCTAGTGGTACACAGCCCCCTGACCCCACGACCTACGAGATAATGGATACATGCTGCGGGAAGCTGCCTACGAGATAATGGATACATGCTGCGGGAAGCTGCCGCTCTTGTGGTTAACTGTTACACAGTAATGGACAATGAAAGTACTCTTGGGAGTGCTGAAGCAGCAAGCTCAGAAAAACAGAAATACTGTCAGCTCTCCGTGATTTGCCCTGGAGGCCTTCCTGGATAGAAACACCCAATGGCCGGAAATGCCTCCAGGCCAAGAGGATTGATTTGCATCAAAACAACTGCTGTTGAAGTAAAATCCTGCATCAATAATGTTCCACCAAGGATCCACCCTGCTGTGGGTGGAGAAAAATGGCTTCTGCTTTTCTTATGCCTTTTAAATATCCCAAGGGTACCTCCCATGAGCTGAATGGAAACCAGAACCCTGCAGGCGAGAGACTCCGGAAAACACAGTTCCTGAGATTCAGAATACATATGTGGCACATAGCAGTAAATGAAAAATGGCAGCACAGTGATTAGAACTCCTGGTTCTGTGGAAATCGACTACATCCGAGATGTAAAACTTCAGGAAACTCATTTAACCTCTGTAATCTCAAATTCTGTCTTCTATAAAATGTGAAAACTTTCACCTGCCACACTGGGTTACGGAGAGGATTAAGCATGAATGTAGCATATATGAATGCCTCTAAAAATGTCTGTAACTGCTATTATAATGATCACCATTATTGTTGCTCTCATTAGTATTGGTTAGCATGAAATTGCTCCAGAAGACGTGTTCTTCCCGAGTTAAAATCAGCTTTTTCCAAGACGCTCTCATGTCCCTGGACAGGCTCCCCTTCTTCTTCTTCCCCTTGGTTAACATTCTCAGCACGATCTTGCCACCTTTTCTAAATTCGTTCTCCTTTCTTTACACAGTCAGACAGGTAAGGCTGGTTTCTACTGTCCGTTCCCTTTGAAAGCACCCACCTCTCACCTAGCAGAGCGGCTTCTACTCTATTCCTTAAACTCTTCAAGTCACAAAGTATCTTTTTTCTTGACTGTTTAAACCCTATTTAATTATTTATTTTACTGAGCTCTTTTTTTAAAAAGATTAAGTCTGGAATATTTTGTTGCTCCTAATTGTTTTTGAGAATAGTATTAGCAGGAAACCAAATACTTTCCAGGTACCAAACTGAGCCTCCTTATTAATGAAAAAAAAAATTCTATACAGGGATTTTGAGACTAGTGAGGAGTGAACATGCATCAATTTTACTCTAGAGCGGTATACACAAACCCGGGGTGATCCACGCGGATCTAGAGCGGTACCCACTGAAAGACCCCTGCTTAGCTTAATAACACACCCCCACCCTATCTTCAGTTCCGTAACGCCTCACTTGCAGGGCTTGCACTTCCACCAGTTGACAAACAGGATATCTGCAGTTAGACATCCGTACCCTGGGAGAGCTGTACCCCCACCTTTCCCTACGCAAGACAGGAACAGGTTGTCACATAAATAACGATGACCGCTTTCATCTCGCTTCTGTAAACCTGCTTACGCTCCCAAACCGGAGGTCCCCTGCCGCTTCGCACCCGGGCTCCAAGTTGCATCTGCCGAGAGAAACTCCATTTCCCAAGCTTTCCCAGGACGAAATTACCCCCAACCCTAACCACCACCGAGCAGAGAGCCTACCACCAGCCTGTATGCAAATGTAACTCAAAATGGTATAAAAGACCTGTAACCCCGTATATCGGGGCTCTCCCGCTTTCTAACACTGGGGAGCCCTGGTGCACCAGTAAAGACTCTCTGCCGAAATCGGAGTGCCGAGTGGTTCTTTGCGCCAACTCTCATTCCATAGGGCCTAGGAGCTTGGCTCCTAACATTTGGTGCGTTGGCCGGGAAGCGAGGGAAGGCAGGAGAACCCCGGCCCCGTCGGTAGATGACTCTCCGGCCCGGGCCACTGACGGACTGACTGAAGACAGACTTCTGTGCCTTTGTCTGCACACAGGTATTGTGTTCTATGTTTTGTCTCTGAACTGTGAATTCTGAGGCCGGCCGGCCACCTCAGTAGGAGTGTTGAAGGAGGACAGACGTGTCCTGAACCTTCACACCCCGGCCCCGAGGGACGCCTCGGTGGTGCTTGTAGAGGAGAACTGACAAGTTCGTCAGACTCCCCAAATCCGAAGGCAGGCCTCCCCTGCCATCTGAATCTGAATACCTGGCCGCGGCTCCTTGGTTGTTGTCTAGTCTGTGTTGTCTGGTCTGTATCGACATTGTAGTCATATTCGTGTGTGTGTGTGTAAGTGTGCGTGTGTGGACGCGTGGACAGGACGACACAGCCATGGGACAGACACTGACTACTCCTCTATCTTTGACTCTGACTCATTTCTCGGACGTCCAGGCAAGAGCTCGCAATCTATCCGTTGAGGTTCGAAAAGGTCGATGGCGAACTTTTTGTTCATCGGAGTGGCCCACCCTATCTGTAGGGTGGCCCCGGGACGGGACTTTTGACCTCTTTGTTATATTACAGGTTAAGACGAAGGTAATGGATCCTGGACCACAAGGTCATCCAGATCAAGTGGCCTATATCCTCACCTGGGAGGATCTCATCCGGAATCCTCCGGCATGGGTGAAACCCTTCCTTCCTTCCTGCCCCACTTCTCAGTCTACCCTCCTTCCCCTGAAAACCTCCAAAAACCGAGCCTCAACCCAAACTCCAGATCCGCCCAAACCGGTTTTTCCCGATGAGTCCCAAAGGGACCCCCTCCTCCTAGACGCTTTGTCTTCGCCGCCCCACGCCCCCGAAGAGACTTCACCGCCCCACAACCCCCTCTTACTACCTCCACCCTATAATTCACCCCTGGCCCCCGTCTCCGTCCTGTCCCCGGTGCCCCCTACTTCCCCTCCTGCCTCCAGTTCCTCCTCCCCCTCCCCAACTTCTTCCCCCGCCTGTACGTCAGCCCCATCCTCTACTCCAGCCCCACCCGATCTAACTCCCCAGACCCCACCTCAGACCCCCCGCCTCCGTCTCCGGCGATCGGACGACCCGAACGGCCCTCCCACTTGGCAATCTTCCCTGTTTCCTCTCCGGACAGTCAACCGGACTGTCCAATATTGGCCATTTTCTGCATCCGATCTCTATAATTGGAAAACTCATAACCCTTCCTTTTCCCAAGAACCCCAGGCCCTAACCTCACTAATAGAGTCTATCCTCCTCACACACCAGCCTACCTGGGACGACTGCCAGCAGCTCTTACAGGTCCTTTTGACTACCGAGGAAAGGCAACGAGTTCTCCTGGAGGCCCGGAAAAATGTGCCGGGGCCTGGAGGTCTTCCAACTCAGCTTCCCAATGAAATAGATGAAGGGTTTCCCCTCACCCGCCCGGACTGGGACTATGAAACGGCTCCAGGTAGGGAGAGTCTCCGAATCTATCGCCAGGCTCTGTTGGCGGGTCTCAAGGGGGCAGGGAAACGGCCCACCAATTTGGCCAAGGTAAGGACCATAATCCAAGGAAAAGAGGAGAGCCCCGCAGCCTTTATGGAACGGCTTCTAGAGGGGTTTCGGATGTATACTCCATTTAACCCCGAGGCTCCAGAACATAAGGCTACCGTGGCCATGTCATTCATAGATCAGGCAGCGTCTGATATAAAAGGAAAGCTCCAACGGCTAGATGGGATTCAAACCTATGGGTTGCAGGAACTAGTTAGGGAGGCAGAAAAGGTATATAACAAAAGGGAGACCCCAGAGGAAAAGGAGGCTAGGCTAGCAAAAGAGCAGGAAGCACGGGAGGAACGAAGAGATCGAAAGAGAGATAAACATTTAACCAAAATCCTGGCAGCTGTAGTGACAGAAAACGGAACAGGAAAGTCAGGGGAAACGAAGAGGCGGCCCAAAGTAGGAAAAGACCAGTGCGCCTATTGCAAAGAACGCGGGCACTGGATCAAAGACTGCCCTAAGCGCCCCGGGAACTCAAAGAAACCTGCCTCTGTGCTCGCCTTAGGCGAAGAGAGCGAATAGGGATGTCAGGGCTCCGGAGCCCCCCCCGAGCCCCGGCTAACCCTATCTGTAGGGGGGCATCCCACCACCTTCCTGGTGGACACGGGAGCTCAACACTCGGTCTTAACCAAGGCAAATGGGCCTCTGTCCTCGCGTACCTCCTGGGTCCAAGGAGCGACAGGAAGAAAATTCACAAATGGACTAACCGCCGCACGGTTGACTTAGGGCAAGGGACGGTGACACACTCCTTTCTGGTGGTACCCGAATGCCCGTACCCCCTTCTGGGACGAGACCTCCTAACCAAGCTTGGAGCCCAGATACACTTCTCCGAAACGGGGGCCCAAGTGCTAAACCGGGATGGCCAGCCTATCCAAGTCTTAACTGTGTCCTTACAAGACGAACACAGACTTTTTGAAACCCCGGTCACCACTAACCTCCTCGAAGCCTGGCTGCAGGACTTTCCCCAAGCCTGGGCAGAAACGGGAGGGCTCGGTCGAGCCAAATGCCAAGTCCCAATCATAATTGACCTAAAGCCCACGGCAATGCCTGTGTCTATCAGGCAGTATCCCATGAGCAAGGAGGCTCATATGGGCATTCAGCCACACATTACTAGATTTCTAGAGCTTGGGGTCCTGCGACCTTGCCGCTCACCTTGGAATACCCCTCTTTTACCAGTAAAAAAACCTGGCACCCGGGACTACAGGCCCGTCCAAGACTTAAGAGAAGTCAACAAAAGGACTATGGATATCCACCCCACGGTCCCCAATCCCTATAACTTGCTCAGCACCCTGAGCCCAGACCACACCTGGTACACAGTACTGGACCTAAAAGATGCGTTCTTTTGCTTACCCTTGGCCCCCCAGAGCCAGGAACTGTTTGCCTTTGAATGGAGGGACCCTGAAAGAGGAATTTCAGGCCAATTAACCTGGACCCGCTTACCCCAAGGGTTCAAAAACTCCCCCACTCTCTTTGATGAGGCTCTTCACAGGGACCTAACTGACTTCCGGACTCAACATCCAGAAGTAACACTACTCCAATATGTGGATGACCTTCTTCTGGCCGCCCCCACAAAAGAAGCCTGCATACTAGGTACCAGACATCTGCTCCGGGAATTAGGAGAAAAAGGATACCGGGCATCCGCCAAGAAGGCCCAGATTTGCCAAACCAAGGTAACCTACCTGGGGTACATACTGAGTGAGGGGAAAAGATGGCTCACCCCTGGGCGAATAGAAACTGTGGCTCGCATTCCGCCGCCCCAGAACCCCAGAGAGGTACGTGAATTCCTGGGAACTGCTGGGTTCTGTCGCTTATGGATACCTGGGTTCGCTGAGCTAGCCGCCCCCCTCTATGCCCTCACGAAAGAGAGTGCACCCTTCACCTGGCAGGAAAAACATCAGTCAGCCTTTGAGGCCCTAAAAGAGGCCCTCCTCTCCGCCCCGGCTCTCGGGTTGCCAGACACCTCCAAGCCCTTTACCCTTTTCATAGACGAGAA
The DNA here is from genome assembly GCF_018350175.1 of Felis catus. Taxonomy (NCBI): domain Eukaryota; kingdom Metazoa; phylum Chordata; class Mammalia; order Carnivora; family Felidae; genus Felis; species Felis catus. The sequence continues at coordinate 1,931,182 of NC_058378.1, read as the reverse complement.
ACAAGGAATTGCCAAAGGAGTTCTAACCCAAAAATTAGGGCCCTGGAAGAGGCCAGTAGCATACCTGTCCAAAAAGTTGGACCCTGTGGCAGCGGGGTGGCCCCCATGTCTTCGTATCATGGCAGCCACTGCTATGCTGGTCAAGGACTCTGCCAAATTAACCCTTGGACAGCCACTAACTGTTATCACCCCGCATGCTTTAGAGGCCATAGTGCGGCAGCCACCGGACCGATGGATAACCAACGCACGCCTAACCCACTACCAGGCCCTCCTACTGGACACAGACCGCGTCCAATTTGGACCTCCGGTTACCTTGAACCCTGCCACGTTGCTACCGGCACCGGAAGACCAACAGAGCGCACACGATTGCCGGCAAGTACTGGCTGAGACCCATGGGACACGGGAAGACCTTAAAGATCAAGAGCTCCCAGATGCGGATCACTCTTGGTATACGGACGGGAGCAGTTACATCGACTCAGGTACCCGGAGGGCGGGAGCGGCGGTAGTAGATGGCCACCACATCATATGGGCACAATCACTACCTCCTGGCACGTCTGCACAAAAGGCCGAGCTGATAGCGCTCACCAAGGCCCTAGAACTATCCGAAGGGAAAAAGGCTAACATATACACAGATAGCCGATATGCCTTTGCAACGGCTCATACACATGGGAGTATTTATGAAAGAAGGGGCCTACTAACCTCAGAAGGAAAAGAAATTAAAAACAAAGCTGAAATCATTGCATTATTAAAGGCCCTTTTTCTTCCCCGAAAAGTAGCCATAATTCATTGCCCCGGGCATCAGAAAGGACAAGACCCAATTGCAACAGGAAATAGACAGGCAGACCAAGTAGCCAGGCAAGTCGCTGTGGCAGAAACGTTGACTTTGACCACAAACTTGAAGAAACCAATCTTACGACCAACAAATATGCTTACACCCCAGAAGACCAGGAAGAGGCAAAGGCCATAGGGGCTATACTGAATCAGGACACTAAAGACTGGGAAAAAAAAGGAAAGATAGTCCTTCCCCGAAAGGAAGCCCTGGCAATGATCCAACAAATGCACGCCTGGACACATTTAAGTAATCAGAAGCTGAAGTTACTGATTAAAAAAACTGACTTCTTAATCCCTAAGGCAGGCACCCTCATAGAACAGGTAACCTCCGCCTGTAAGGTCTGTCAACAGGTAAACGCTGGGGCTACCCGAGTGCCGGAAGGAAAACGGACTCGTGGTAACCGCCCAGGAGTCTATTGGGAAATAGACTTTACTGAAGTAAAGCCTCACCATGCGGGGTATAAGTACCTATTAGTGTTCGTAGACACCTTTTCAGGATGGGTAGAAGCCTACCCCACCCGACAAGAAACGGCACACGTGGTAGCCAAGAAGATTTTAGAAAAAATCTTCCCCAGATTTGGACTTCCCAAGGTAATCGGGTCAGATAACGGGCCGGCCTTCGTTTCCCAGGTAAGTCAGGGGCTCGCCAGGACACTGGGGATTAATTGGAAATTACACTGTGCATATAGGCCCCAGAGCTCAGGACAGGTAGAAAGAATGAATAGAACAATAAAAGAGACCCTTACTAAATTGACCTTAGAGACTGGCTTAAAAGATTGGAGACGCCTCCTATCTCTGGCTTTGTTAAGAGCCAGAAATACGCCCAACCATTTCGGGCTCACCCCGTATGAAATCCTTTATGGGGGACCCCCCCCTTTGTCAACCTTGCTCAATTCCTTCTCCCCCTCCGATCCTAAGACTGATTTACAAGCCTGACTAAAAGGGCTGCAAGCGGTGCAGGCCCAAATCTGGACACCCCTGGCCGAACTGTACCGGCCAGGACATCCACAAACTAGCCACCCATTTCAGGTAGGAGACTCCGTGTACGTCCGGCGGCACCGCTCTCAAGGATTGGAGCCTCGTTGGAAGGGACCTTACATCGTCCTGCTGACCACGCCCACCGCCATAAAGGTTGACGGGATCGCCGCCTGGATTCACGCATCGCACGCCAAGGCAGCCCCAAGAACCCCTGGACCGAAAGCTCCCAAAACCTGGAAGCTCCACCGTTCGGAGAACCCTCTTAAGATAAGACTCTCCCGTGTCTGACTGTTAATCCACCCTGTCCCTGCACAAACCCAAAATGAAACCCCCAGCGGGAATGGTCTTTCTGTGGGTCCTCACAAGCTTGGGGGCGGGAATTGGAGCTAAAATTGTCAAAGAGGGGAACCCACATCAGGTTTATACCTTGACTTGGCAAATCTACTCCCAGAGCGGGGAAGTTGTCTGGGAGGTCCAAGGTAACCATGCGCTTAATACTTGGTGGCCCCCACTTACCCCTGATTTTTGCCAGCTGGCAGCTGGATTAGACACTTGGGATATCCCAGCTAGAAGCCCCAAGAACCTGCAGTCCTACATGGGGGAAAGAATCCAGCAGATGACTGCCCATGGATGCAGTAGTCCCACTGCCAGATGTAGATTAGCCCAGGCAGAGTTCTATGTCTGTCCTCGAGACAATAGGGATAGGGCCACTGCCCACCGATGTGGGGGATATGAAGAATATTTCTGCTCGGCATGGGGCTGCGAAACTACTGGCGATGCCTACTGGCAACCTACCTCTTCCTGGGACTTAATCACCATTACAAGAGGTTACACCAAACCTGACCCCGATGGACACACTTGCTACTATAAAAAGGGCACAGAAGGGTATCATCATTGGATAAGTCCCCTGTCTCTACCTCTTAAGATTACCTTTACAGATTCAGGAAAACGGGCTCTCGGATGGCAGACGGGCTATACATGGGGACTCCGATGGTACCTACCGGGAAAAGATAGGGGGATTGTTCTAAAAATCAAATTAAAAATAGATACAATCACCCAAACCGTAGGTCCCAACCTAGTATTGGCCGATCAAAAAGCTCCGGTCCAGCTAGCCATCCCAGTCCAGCCACCAAGGGCCCCAACTCAGACACCGGGAATTAACCCTGTTAATTCCACTCTAAGCCCCAGTCTAGGATACCCGACCCCCCCCTCTCGACCGGGCACAGGAGATAGGCTCCTAAACCTTGTACAAGGGGTATACTTAACTCTCAACCTTACGGCCCCAAATCAAACTCAGGACTGTTGGCTCTGCCTAACGGCTAAACCCCCTTACTATCAGGGAGTTGCTATAATTGGGAACTTTACTAACCATACGAATGCCCCACTGAGATGTAGCACTACACCTCGACATGGCCTCACTTTAACTGAAGTCACCGGTCATGGCCTATGTATTGGGAAAATTCCACCCTCACACCAGAATCTCTGTAGTCAGACCATACCATCTGTCGGGCAGGGTCCCTATTATTTGACCGCTCCCAACGGAACGTACTGGGTCTGTAACACCGGACTCACGCCATGCATCTCGCTCCAGGTACTCAATAATACTGCCGACTATTGCATCCTAATTGAACTTTGGCCAAAAATCTTCTACCATGACTCAGAATATATTTATGGCCACTACGAACCCGGCGGCAGATTCCGGAGAGAACCAGTTTCCCTCACCGTAGCACTGCTCCTAGGGGGATTAACTATGGGAAGTTTAGCAGCTGGCATAGGGACAGGCACCGCAGCTCTCATAGAAACTAATCAGTTCAAGCAGTTACAAATCGCTATGCATTCTGACATACAGGCACTAGAAGAATCCATCTCGGCACTAGAAAGATCCCTAACCTCCCTCTCAGAAGTGGTTTTACAAAATCGGAGGGGACTTGACCTGTTGTTCTTACAAGAAGGCGGGTTATGTGCTGCCCTCAAAGAAGAGTGCTGCTTCTATGCTGATCACACAGGAATAGTGAGAGACAGCATGGCCAAGCTGAGGGAGAGACTCAAACAAAGACAAAAGCTGTTCGAATCTCAGCAAGGCTGGTTTGAGGGGTGGTATAACAAATCCCCCTGGTTTACCACTCTAGTCTCCTCCCTCATGGGCCCTTTAATACTCCTACTATTAATACTGATGTTCGGACCTTGCATCCTCAACCGCTTGGTACAATTCATAAGAGAAAGACTCTCTGTCATCCAGGCCTTGGTCCTAACTCAACAGTACCACCAACTAAGACAATTTGATGCAGAAAGGCCAGATACAATCGAATGAAAGGTTTCATTCGACGCCAAAAGAAAATGGGGGAATGAAAGACCCCTGCTTAGCTTAATAACACACCCCCACCCTATCTTCAGTTCCGTAACGCCTCACTTGCAGGGCTTGCACTTCCACCAGTTGACAAACAGGATATCTGCAGTTAGACATCCGTACCCTGGGAGAGCTGTACCCCCACCTTTCCCTACGCAAGACAGGAACAGGTTGTCACATAAATAACGATGACCGCTTTCATCTCGCTTCTGTAAACCTGCTTACGCTCCCAAACCGGAGGTCCCCTGCCGCTTCGCACCCGGGCTCCAAGTTGCATCTGCCGAGAGAAACTCCATTTCCCAAGCTTTCCCAGGACGAAATTACCCCCAACCCTAACCACCACCGAGCAGAGAGCCTACCACCAGCCTGTATGCAAATGTAACTCAAAATGGTATAAAAGACCTGTAACCCCGTATATCGGGGCTCTCCCGCTTTCTAACACTGGGGAGCCCTGGTGCACCAGTAAAGACTCTCTGCCGAAATCGGAGTGCCGAGTGGTTCTTTGCGCCAACTCTCATTCCATAGGGCCTAGGAGCTTGGCTCCTAACACCCACAAACCTGGATTGATCCACACAGAACCAGAGTAGTATACACAAACCTAGAGTAGTATATAGAAACCCGGAGTGGTACACCCGAATCTAGAGGCACAGTCACAAACTTGGAGTGATACATGCAAATCTAGAGTAGTATACACAAAGCTAGAGTGGTACTCAAATCTAGAACATATAAACATACCTAGAGTGATATAAACAAACCTACACCATTATACAGAAATCGTGAGCAGTACACACAAACTTGGAGAGATATACACAAACCTAGAGACTCTTAAAAACTGAGAACAAACTGAGGGCTGATGGGGGGTGGGAGGGAGGGGAAGGTGGGTAATGAGCATTGAGGAGGGCACCTGTTGGGATGAGCACTGGGTGTTGTATGGAAACCAATTTGACAATAAATTTCATATATTAAAAAAAAATAATAAAAAACTTAAACAAAAAACAAATGTAGAGCAGTATAAACAAGTCTAGAGCAGTACAGACAAACCTAGAGTAATATACCCAATCCTGACTAGCATAAACAAATCTAGAGTGTATAAACAAACCTGGAGTGGCATCAACAAGGCATAAGAAAGTTAACTGGAATTTTTAGGAGAGGCATATCCTTGACCTAAGGCTGAAGACGTAGAGAGAAAAGGTAAGACAGTATACTGTGAGATAGCAGTGATCCATATTTTAGCTTCCATCTTTATTCTTTCTTCCAGGTACTGGAATCATAGAATTGTGATTGTTTCAATATCTCTCATTCTTCTTCTCTAACTTAATCTCAGGATTGATCAACTCTGTGGATGGGAGCCAAATCTGGATTACATCTGGATCACAAATCTGAAAATACACCCATTACTCTCACTGGATCTCTTACCCTTTTGCTAAAAAATTTAGTGAAGGAAAAATAAAGCATGGAAAGAGAGAATTATTGTTTGAAATACACTTTTTACTTACCTGCTTATAAGATGAGAATCATTTTGAGCATGAATCTTTAAAAAGTTATTTTTGTTTCTCCAAAACTTATAAATACCCTAATTATAGGTACCATATGTTGGCTTTTTCTTTTCCTTTCCCCACCCCTTCCCATCCCAACATCAAGCACAATGTACGCTTATGGTATGAGCCCAAGAGATACTTGTTGAAATGAATTCCAACCTAATAGCGTGATCTTCTATAACATGGCAGAGTAACTTATTTCAAGGTATTTGAAATTGATCATTCATAATATGCTGTCTCTAAACACATAGGCAAATAGATGCATGTTGCAATAGACTCTACAAGTTAAATGCCACTTCAGCAATAATTGGGTCTATCAGGGTAAGGTGATTTCTGTGCATTTTTAGCTCTAGGGAGAATTGCTTTACTTCCTCTCTTCACTGTAGAAAATATTTTCATTTCCATATTCAGTAGGAAGTCAGTCCACAGCCATTATTAATGTTCTTCAGAAAAATAGATAATTTCATTTCTATTTTTAAATGTTGTGGCTTGAGACCTCCAAGGTCTCCTACAAAATCAAGTTGAATAGAGGGAATTTAAAGAACTAGAATATTCTCTAACACACCATTACAGTCTTCATCCACTCTTCCTTTTTTTAGTTATGTATTTTCTGGTATTTTTCCAATTTTGGAAGAAGTATGATAAGTTTTGAAAGAAATACTCAAAAGACACATCTACTTCATGTCTGTCTTTATGACAAGCCATCTGTTGCAGCTGGGAGAAGGGTCTGCAGACCTGCCATCAAGATTCATTACGATCGTTACTGCTTCACATAAAGAGGGATTCCACCTCAAAAATAAGGCAGAAGGCCTTTGGGCTTTTAAGGGCTCATTTAAGGGCTCCTTAAAATGAGATAAGAGTCTGAATTATGCTAAATGCAGACCGGGCAGTCTTGACAGGTCTGTCTTCAGACCGGAGGCACCGATCACTGGTATTCTCCGGGAGAGGAATGACTGCGTTTTCATCTTCAGCTCAAAACAGAGTCATTTGGGTAAATCACAAAGTCTATGGCTGAGTGCAGGACTTGACCTGCACTTAGAAATAATCATGCTACAAGACATACAAAACTATAAAATTACCAGTGAACCCAGAAGCGGTTAATTTTAACGTGGTCATAGCATAAGTCACTGTGAAGAATGTAAGTGCACTGGAAAATCAACAGTCTTTTACTGTTTTAATTCTGTCCCATTTAAAGGCATCCTGCAAATATGTTACATTTTCCCTAGTTCAATAAACGTAGTGATATCTGTCACTTGTTGGGAGACGGCTGTACAGCTGAGGCCATTCCTTGACAGACAACTTCCTTTTCTACTATGTAGTGACCACGTCATTAGAATTACACGGCTTGTGTGTTCATTATTCAGACCGTCTGGCCCTGCCTCAGACACAGTCAGTCACAAGGACCAATATTTGGCACAGGAATTTAAAACATATCCAAGCTCCTCAGGTGATTTAAATATATACTGACATTTAGCACCATGACTTAAAAGGATAGAAGTTTCTATATCCAAATGCTCTTTATCACCATCAAATACATTCATAAACTAGGGGGATTCACATTAGAAGTCATCTAAGGCAAACTTCAAAGAAGAAAAACATCCTCACTATATTTATACCCATTGTATGGTTTTGAGTATAAAAATGTGGTGTGATAAAAGGAGACAAGAAATAAAACTCTGGAGGATGCACGCACTTATCAAAAAATATGTACTGAGATCTCCATCCAAGAGCCACGTCCTAAGCCCTGGGTTTACAGTAATGAAAAATGTTCTCAAGGCGGCACCAGCATTTTCTCCACCGGCAACTTCGTGGTAGGAAGCAGAAAACAGTAACATAATAAGTGAAGTACACAGAACATAGGAAGTAATATATGGTATCATTCACGTTTGAAGGCTGCATTATGGAATTTTCCATTACACTTATTTTTCTCAGCTAAGCTCTGCTATTCTTTCATCTTCTGGATTCTGCTCTCTGAGAACTGTACGCCTCTTTCTGTATTGTTCCTTAAAGATAAAGTGTCCTCTTATTTCCAAAGACTCTTGTGAGGTCCCTCTTTGGGTTTTCAACAGTTGCGCTATGATGCTTAGTTATGCGGAGTGTGTGTGTGCACGCGTGTGTGTACGCAAGCTTAGGGTTTATAAAGCATACTGATTCTTTGGTTGGATGTCTTTTGTCAGTGTTGAATTTTTTTTCAGGCAGTATCTCTTGGAACATTTCTGTTCCTCATATTCTCTATACTTACAGCCTCTGAATCACAAACTGTATGCATCTTAGAATTTTAAACTATTTCCTAGGCTACTTTTAAGGTGTCTTCTGTGTTTTGTAGCACATTTTCTCTCTGCACATTACTGTGGGTGTTTTCTACTCCTTTATTGTCCAATTTACCAGCCTTTCTATTCTGTCTAAACTGTTTTTACGCATAACCACTTAGTACCATATTTTTAAACACGTTCAAATTCTCAGATGCAGGTGTTGGTCTTTGTTTTCTGTAACATATTTTTCAGTTTTTTATTTCTTTTAATTTAAATTCAAGTTAGTTAACATATAGTATAATAATGTTTTCAGGAATAGAATTAGTGATTCATCAATTCATACAATTAATGCTCCTCCCAACAAGTGCCCTCCTTAATGCCCATCACCCATCTAGCCCATCCCCCAGCCACTTCCCCTCCAGCAATCCTCAGTTTGTTCTCTGTACTTACGAGTCTCTTACAGTTTGCCTCCCTCTCTGTTTTTATCTTATTTTTCCATCCCTTCCCCTATGTTCATCTGTTTTGTTTCTTAAATACCATATTTGAGTGAAATCGTATGGTATTTGTCTTTGACTGACTTATTTCTGTCTTTCACTGACTTAGTATAATGGATAAAGAAGACGCAGTATATACATACAATGGAATGTTACTCAGCCATCAAAAAGAATGAAATCTTGCCATTAGCAACAACGTGCACAGATCAGAGTATACTATGCTATGCTCAGTTGTTTTTAAATATCTGTCCTATAACTACAATCTCTAGGTCTCTTCGAAAATCTTTCTGTTATATTTGTTTCTCCCCATCTGTCTCTGTGTGTGTGTGTGTGTAAGTGTGAGTGTGTGTGTGTGTCATTACACCAGAGAGGAATCCATTTTTTTAATCCACTGGAGTCTGACCTAGTTATGATCTGTCCACCGTGGACACTGCTGGCTTTCAAAAGGAGATAGCCTGCTTGTTCTAAGGGATGCTCACCATTTCTAGAGTCTTTGGCAGGTTTTTCCATGTGGGCTTCTCCTTGGCTACTGAGTTCTTCAAGCCAACAGGAATCTCTTACTTCAGAGAGAGCCCAATCCCTTTTTAACGGCTTCCACCTGATGAAAGGCAAGCCTCCCGTATAGTCACCCCTTGGAAGACCTCAAAATCAGCTTGATTTCACACCTGCAGAATTCTTTCGCCTTGTCCATTTGGCTAGGAGCAGGTCACATGTCTCACCTACACTGGAGGGGAAGGGCCTCCAGAGACCATGAACACCCGCAGGAGTAGATGCCGCCCTGGACCCCTGGGTGCACCCTCACTGCTCCCGATGGGAGATCACTCCTCTGGCAGCAGGTGCACTTTCCTGCAGGGCCTCCATGTTCTTGGCCCTTTATGACTCCATGAAAGCCCTGAATGCAAATGTTCACCTACTCCCATCTAGTGAGACTTTTGCAAGTTCTGTTCCGCTTGCTCTTCAAGATGTGGCAGATGAAGTGAATTCACAAATATCCTTTGAGGGAAACAATAATCTACCTTCTTTCCCCATCAAATCCTGTTGCCTTGGCTGTTCTCTGCTTTCAACCTCTCTTCCTTCTTTTGTCTGTTCGGGTGTAGTGTTGCTTTTAATCTACTTGTTATAGCTGTTCCCAGAGACAATATGCCCTTCAATACCAGCCACTGCCCCGAGCTTGAAGCAGACTTTAGATAGTATGCAATTATTCTCATCTTCGCAAAACCCAGCTCTTTCCTCTTTCAAATTAGATTTATTTTGCTTTACATAATACACTGCATGAAGCGTAACTTGGAGGAATTAGTGTTCTTGTATCATAAGCCTGTTTTTTTAACCCCCTAGTCTAGATGGATGGCTTGGGAATGTTAGTATTGTTTTGTTTTGTTTTGGGAATGTTAGTACCTTACTATCCTAAAGAAAGAAGGTTAAAAAGTTATTTTATATTAATCGACTCCCTGTCCTCCACACGTTTTTAAAATTTACTAACCAACTTTGTTGCCATCAGTGTTAGTGACAAGGCAGAGCTTGGATAAAAGCTTTAACCACCCTATCGTCTCCGTTAATCTCTTCTCCATGAGAATTCAAGGTGCAAAATAGATCATTTCTCAATTATTAATATAAGGAAGCATCCAGCACAATTCGAGTGAGATTGTTGCTCCCAAACCCTTGGTAAAGATTTCTGGAGTTTCCTCTGACCACCATCTACTGTCTTTCTTTGTGCTACAGCGAAATCCCAGATTCCTTTCCTGAGAACTTGTGGCACTAGCAAAGAGAACACTTCGCTTCTCAAGTCTGAGATGCCCTTACCTGGAGGTAATTTGTCAGTGGACACACACAAAGGCAGCGCCACCCCATTTAGGATTTTGCACTTCAGTTACATGAAGCTCATAACATCACTAGCATTCAATAATACAAGTGGAAAAAACATAATGAAATAACAAGTCACTGGAGACACACTGATGGGTACCAATGTTTGAAGCCATTATTTTAACTATTTGAAATTTGGTTTTCTCATCTATAAAATTAGAATAATAACATCAATAGCAACGAGATCCAAAGGTATGTTGCTTACAACTTAAGTTTTAAGGGCATCCACAGGCTGAAAGCGAGGGACAAAAAAAGATCCTCTGTGCAAATGGAAACCAAAAGAGATCAAGGTAGCTCTACTTGTATCAGACAAAACAGACTTTAAGACAAAGATTATAAGAGGAGACAAAGAAGTTCTTTATGTAATGATAAAGAAGTCAATTCATTACAGGATATAGCAACTGCAAGTATATACATAGCCAATATTGTAGTACTTAAATATATTAAACAATTATTAAGAGATCTGAAGGCAAAAACAGACAACAATGCAATAATAGCAGGGGACTTCAATATCCCCACTTTGAACAATGGACAGGTCATCCGGACAGACAACCGGTGAGGAAATAACAGACTTGAACTACACGTTAGAGCAGGTAGACCCGACAGACACGCACAGAACATTCCACCCCACAGCGCGCGCGCGCACACACACACACACATACACACACACACAATACACATTCCTCTCAAGCACACATGGAACATTTCCTAGGACAGGTCTCAGGTTAGTCACAAAACAAGTACTAACAAATTTAAGAAAACTAAAACCATATCAGGTAACTTTTCTAGGTACAATGGTATGAAACTAGAGACCAATAACCGGACAAAGCTAGAAATATGCAGATACGTGTAAATTAAACAACATATTTGTGAAAAACCAATGCATCAAAGATGAAATCATAAAGGGAAATCTTCAGATCTTGGGGAAATAAGATTTCAGGTAAACAAAAATGGAAACACAACATACTGAAACTTAACAGATATAGCAAAACATTCTCTACTATCACCATTTTAAGAAGGAATTTTACAATGATAAAAGTCTTCATTAAGAAAAAAGGAAGATCTCAGTTTAACAACCTAATTTGACACCTCGAGGAATAAAAAGGGATAACAAACTAAGCCCAAAGATAGCAAAGGAAGGAAATAATAAGGATTAGAGTAGAAATAAATTAAATAGACAATAGAAAGACAATAGAAAAGATCAATAAACTTAAAATTTGTTTTTTCAAAAAGCTAAATGAAATTGACAAAATTTTAGCTACATTAATGAAAAATTGAAAGAACTGAAATAAAAGAAGGGATATTACAACTGATACCAGAGAAATACAAAGGATCATAAGAGAATGCTATGAACAATTATACACCAACATATTGGATAAGGGAAGAAATGGGTAAATTCCTGGAGACACGCAACTTACCAAGAGTGAATCAAGAGGTAATGGAAAATCTGAAGTCAACCAATAATGAGCAAGGAGATTGAATCTGCAATCAAAAATCTCCCAATAAATAAAAAAGTCCAGAACCAGGTGGTTTCACAGGTGAATTTTAACAAACTTTTAAATTAGAATTAATGCCAGTACTTCTCAAGCTCTTCAAGAAAACTGAAGATAAGGGAACACTTCCATATTCATATAAGGTCAGCATTACCCTGAGACCAAAGCCAGATGAGTACACTGCAAGAAATGAAAATTACAAGCAAATATCACTGGTGAATTCCTCAACGAAAGACAAGCAAACCTAATTCAAGAGCACACTAAAAGAAGCATACACCATGATCAAGAGGGATTCATCACTGGAATGCAATAGTGGCTTCATATGCACAAATCAACTGATGTGATACACCACATTAAAAGAAGGATGGATAAATATATGATCAGATCCTTTCAATCATTGTACAGAATGCATTTCACCAAATTCAACATCCTTTCATGATAAAAACTCTCAACAAATTGTATGTGGAAACAATGTTCCTCAACATAACAAAGGCCATATAGGACAAGCCCACAAGCTAACGTACTCATTCATAAATATAAAAGCCTTTTCTCTAAGATCCGAACAGGACAAGGATTCTCACTCTTCTCATTTCTATTCAACATAGTACTGGAAGTCCCAGCCAGAGCAATTAGGCAAGAAAAAGAAATAAAAGCCTTCTAATTCAGAAAGGAAGAAATAAGATTATCTGTTTGCAGATGACATGCCCTTATATAGAGAAAAATATAAGGCCTCCACCAAAAATCTGTTAGAACTAATAAATTCAGTAAAATTACAGGATACAAGTCAACACACAGAAAATAGCTTTGTTTCTGTACAATAAAAACAAAATATCTGAGGGACACATGGGTGTGTAGTCAGTTAAGCATCCAACTTCAGCTCAGGTCATGATCTCGTGGTTCATGAGCTCAAGTTCTGCATCAGGGTCTGTGCTGACAGCTCAGAGCCTGGATCCTGCTTCAGATTCTGTGTCTCACTCTCTCTCTACCCCTCTCCTCCTCAGGCTCTGTCTCTCTCTCAAAAATAAACATTGAAAATTTTTTAAACAATAAAAAAATAGCTGAAAAGAAATTAAAGCAATTCCATTTATAATAACAACAATAAAATATTTATAAATAAATTTAACCATGTAGGTTAAAGACCTTTATACTAAAACCATGAGACACTACAAGCAAATGAAAATATAGTCTGTGTTTCGGATTGGAAGAATTAATATTGTGAAAATGTCCATGCTACCAAAAGCAATTTATAGTCTTTCTGCAACACCTACAAAAATTCCAAGGGTATTTTCTCACAGAAAGAGGAAAAAACTCTACTAAAATTTGTGTGGAACCAGAAAAACACTGAATCGACAAAGCAATTCTGTTTCTTTTTTTCAAGAACGCTGAAGGCATCCCACTTTCTGATTTGAAGCATATTACAAAGCCTAGTAATGAAAACAGTGTGGTACTGGAGTAAAAACAGGCTCCTAAGCCAGCAGGACACGACAGGAAGCACAGACACAAAGCTCTGCATATCCAGACACGACTGATACTTGATAAGGGAGCTAAGAACACTAAGGGGAAAAGGACAGTCTCTAATAAACGGTGCTGGGAAAACTGGATATCCACATATTAAAGAATAAAACTGGACCCATTCTTACATCACTTACAAAAATTACCTCAAAATGGATCAAAGACTTAAATGTAAGATCTGAAACCATAAAACTCCTCGAAGTAAACATAGGGGAGAAGATCCTGACACTGGTCTTAGCAATGATTACTTGGCTAAGACAACAAAAGCCAAAATAAACCAGTGGGGCTGCATCAAACTGGAAAGCTCCTGTCCAGCAAGGCCCACGTTCAATAAACTGAAAAGCTATTATGGAAACAGGCTGCTGTTTCCTCACAAAGTCAGAACTAAGCTACCACACGATCTCGCAGTCCCACTCCTGCATATACATCTAAGGGACCCAGAGCTGTATCTTGAAGAGATATCCACTCCCCCATGTTCACTGTAGCATCATTCACAATAGCCAAGATACAGGAACAGCCTCAATGTCCCTAAACAAACGGATGGATAAAGAAAATGTGGCACACTCATGCACACACACACACACACACACACACACACACACACACACACACCGATTATTATTCACTCATAAAGTAGAGAAAATGCTGCCATCTTTGATAACATGGATGAAGCTGGAGGGCATTACACCAAGTGAGATAAGCCAGACATAGGACAACATATACTCTGTGGTATCGCTTAGGCATGGAATATTAAAAAAAAAATGCTGATTTTATAGAAGAAGCAGAGAATAGAATGGTGGTTTCCAGGAACTGGGGTCAGGGGAAATGGGATGACATACGGCAAACAGTAAAATTTTCAGTTGAGGTAAGAACAGATCAAACACACAGCATGGTGACTGTAGTTAATAAAATTGTATTATATACTTGAATGCTGTTGAGAGTAGATCTTAAGTATTCTCATCACATTAAAAAATTAAATAAAAAGAGTTAGCTATGTGAGTTTCCAGATGTGTTAATCATCTTAATCGTGGGCATCACTCCACAACACATACGTATATCCAATAACCATATTATACACTTTAAATACACAAAATTAGATGTGTCAGGTTTTCCTCAATAAAGTTTAAGCAAAACAAAACAAACAGAAACAAAGCTGAATGACCTTCCAAACTGTTCAGGGAAAAGGATATGCTTTAAAGAAAAGTAACACGGAAAAATTAAACTATATAAAGAGGAAACTGGGTTTTTGGTCTGGCTTCCCAGGCATGAGTAGCACACGCATGTTTTCACTTTGATATTGCCTCCAATAATCATGTCAATTACACCAACATGTATGTTGACCAATAATTAAAAGAGGTAATTTAAAGACACCCGATTTACACTGTGTTCTAAGCAATGTCATTTGGAACCCTAACCGACCACCAACGTGGAGTCCTCACTTCCTGTTTCTGTGCAAACTCCTCCTTCCACTTCGTGGGGTTGATACGTTGGTCACCTAATCAAATTTTTATATAATTCAACTAGCTTAACTCATAAGCTAAGAAATGAAAGCGGTCTTAAAATTTGGGATTGAACAAGTCTGCAAATAGCATTCAGCATTTTCTTTTTCCCTCCTCCTTTCCCCTCGATTGAATCAACAATTCTTTAAAGATCCCAAGTACCCACTGTTATCACACTTTGCCAAGCTTTGAAGGTAAAGACCTTTCCAAACACATTCAGGTTTACTGAGACACATTATCAGTAAAAACCTTGCAGACTAAGAGGGCCATTCTTTGTATATTGTCTAGCCTCTTGCCCCTTCTCTTACCGGCTTCAGTAGAAGAAATTTAAATCTCTTTTTAAAGATTTTTATCCAAAGAGTTTCTGCCAGCATTTCTGGTAACCTCAAGCTAGCAATTATCACCACCAGATCAATACGTGTTGTGTTCTTCTAGCTTGCATCCCTCCTGCAAGAACTTGAGTTCTGTTATTTAGGGAAAATCTAAGCCACCACTCAACGTCAGCATTATTTGTGGTGACTCATCAGAATAACCACTGCATCAAACTCATTTGCCAGTGAGAAATCTGAAGTATACTCTTTACTAAATTTCACATGAGTAAGTAATACCAGATCTGGACCACAGCCCAAGGTTATGTCCAGCCACTGTTCTCCCACTCCTCCACATGACCTCTCAAATATTTACTATAGCCCTTAATACAGGATTGATGCAAAACTGTTTTTTTTTATTTAAAGAATATAAAAAGTAGTAGAAAACTGAAACTGGCCCAACATACAGAGTACTTGGAAAATATTCAAACTTTTAATGAGTCAGTTAGTCATGACCTATATTGCAGGCATTTTGACTTACACATGAAATATGACAGCCCATAAGTACTGGCTCATGTAATAGAAACTATCATTTGACTTGGGATCTGACAGAACAGTATATATAATTGAGAGCTTTTGAAATCAGTTACATGAACAACAATAATCAACTGGAAGAACTAATCATCAGACAGTTTCAGTCAAAATACAGGAGAGAGTCTGATTCAACCACTCATTGCTAAGTTTGCTCAGTCAATTAAATACCAATAAGATTTGTTATAATTTCTCCCATCCAAGTACTAACCAGGCCCGACCCTGCTTAGCTTCCGAGATCAGATGAGATCGGGCGCGTTCAGGGTGGTATGGCCGTAGACTGTTATAATTTCTGTTGTATATACTGATGTGTGAATCGCATTATAGGAGGCGCTCACCATGATTCGATACCCAGCCTAAAAGATACCATATTTTTTCAGACACAATCTAAATTAATTGCCAATTCTTTTCAGTTTTTTCATAAATTTATACTGAGGGAGTTAACATAATTTTGAGGAGATGGACTGATGGCAGAGAGCATGCATGCTTGTGGATATAAGTGAAGTTTTCCTGGTAAATACTCAGTTTCTCTGACAATGTACAAAAGCAAACTCTGCATTACACATTTAAGTCCATTATGTTGCCAAGATGTCATGAAAATATTTTCATATAAATATCTTTAATTTTGAGCCAATGTATGGTACTTAGAATCATTATAGCCTTTACAGGATTTAACTAGTAAAGTGGAAAAAAAAAGACTGCACAACACTGAATGCGATATTAAGAGTTTAATTAAGAGTGAGAAGCTGGCACCCAGCTATTACTCATTAAAAAAGAATCATTGATAATGAGAAATCATATGCTACAATAAATCCCACTGGAAAGAGTAAGCATATAGTGAAGGTAGCAACCTAGTCACTTACGAAGCTAGTATTAAGGTTAAAAGACAAAAGTAGTGAAAATAGAACTACAATATTAATTAGGGATACAAAACATAAAAGATGCAAAATATGACAGCAGAAAGATAAAACAAGAAGGGGAGAGTAAAAATGTAGAGTTTAGAATGAGTTCAAGTTCAAGGTGCTATCAACTTAAAATAGACTTTTATACAAATAACATGATATATGTGAACCTCATGGCAACCCTGCAGCAAAACCTTCTTGTAAATACAAGAAAATGAGCAAGGAATCCAAACACAAACTAAAGAAAGTTAACTACCCAGAAGGGAAGAGAGAAAGAGAAGAAAGAAGAGAAAAAAACTATAAAAACAGGCATAAAACATTTAACAAATGGCCAAAAGTACGGGCATACGGTGTTTATTGTACTTCACACATATGGCGTGTTTTACAAATTGAAGGTTTGTGGCAGGAAACAAGTCTATCAGTGCAACTTTTCCAACAGTATTTGCTCACTCGGTGTCTGTGTCACATCTGGGGGATTCTTGCAATATTTCAAACGTTTACATTATCATTTTACTTATGCTGCTGATCTGTGATCAGTGATCTTTGAAGTTACTATTGTAATTGTTTTCGGACGCCACAAAACATGCCCATATGAGATGGCGACTTACTTGACAAATGTGTGTGGGTTCTGACTGCCCCTCTGACCAGCCGTTCCCCCACCTCCCTCTCCTCAGGCCTCTCGATTCCCTGAGACACAATAATACTGAAATCAGGACAGTTAATGCTCCTACGGTAATGGCCGCTCAGTGTTCAAGTGACAGGAAGAGTCACGGGTCTGTCACTAATCACAAACTAGGAAGGAGTCAGCTCAGAGAGGAAGGTGTGTCCAAAGCTGAGACAGGCTGAGACCGAGGCCAAGGGATGCACCAAACATCAGCCAAATGGAGGACCCAGAGGACAAGCTCCTGAAGGAAAGGACAGGTGCTTCTCCAGTGAGCACATGGATGGCAAGAAAGCCACACAGCCTACTGCTGATACGGAGAAAGGTTGTATGGTCTGGACTTATGATCGAACCGGCCCCAGTGTTCCTTCAGGCAAAGCCTAACCCGGAGCAAGGCCCTGCCTCTTCACTTCTGTGCAGGCTGAGAGGTGAGGAGACCACAGAGAAGTTTGAAGCGAGCAGAGGTTGGTTCGTGACCTTTAAGGAGGGAAGCCGCCTCCATGACATAAAGGCCCCAGGCAAAGCCGCGGGTGCTGATGTAGAAGCTGTAGGAAATCATCCAGAAGATCCAGCTGAGAGAGGGAGTGAAGGTGGCCACACCGAACAAGACTTTCAGTGTGGATGAAACAGCCTCCTGTTGGGAGAAGATGCCATCCGGGACTGTCATAGCTGGAGAGAAGTCCGTGCCTGGCTTCAAGGCTTCAAGGGACAGGCTGACGCTCTCATTAGGGGCTAATGCAGCTGGGGACTTGAAGCTGAATCCAGTGCTCATGTACCAGTCCAGAAATCCTAGAGCCCCTAAGGATCCTGCTAAAACCCCTCTGCCCGGGCTCTATCGAGGGAGCAGCAGGACGACAATGCATCTGTTCACAACATGGTTGACTGAATATTCGGAGCCCTCTGTTGAGACCTGATGCTCAGTTCAAATACAGCTGCTCACACAATTCACCTGGTCACTCACAAGCTCTGATGAGAATGTACAATGAGATTAATGCTGTTTTCATGCCTGCTAACACAGCATCCGTCCTGTAGCCCATGGATCAGGAGTCCTTTCAACCCAAGTCTTATTATTTAAGAAATACATTTCATAAGGCTCTAGTTGCCATAGACAGTGATTCCTCCGATGGATCTGGGTAAAGAAAATGCAGAACCTTCTGGAATGGACTCATAATTCCAGATGTCAATAAGAACATTCATGATTCATGGGGAGAGGTGGTCATCAACATGACCAGGAGTCTGGAAGAGGTTGATTCCAACCCTCATGGAGGACTGTGAGGATCTCAAGACCTCAGGGGAGGAAGTCACTGCAGATGTGGGGAACCAGCAAGAGAACTGGACTCAGAAGTGGAGCCTGAAGGTGGGACTGAATGTCTGCACCTCATTATAAAATTTTTAATAGATATGTTATTTCTTATGGATGCTCAAGAACATGGTTTCTCAGGATGGAATCTACTCCTGGTGACGATGCTGTGAAGACTATTGCCATGACAGCACAGCATTGAGAATATCACACAAACACAGTTGATAAAGCAGTGGCAGGTTTGAAAGAATGGACTCCAGTTTTGAGAAAAGTTCTACTGTGGGTAAAATGCCATCAAACAGCATCACATGCTACAGAGAAATCATTCATGAAAGAGTCAACTGAAGTAGCAAACTTCATTGTTGTCTTATTAATTGTTGTCATAGAACTTTCTATGGCCACCCAAGCCTTCAGCACCCAGCAACCTGACCGGTCATCGGCCACCAACATCAAGGGAGGAACCTCCACCAGCATAAAGATCATGATTCATTGAAAGCTCAGATGATGGTTAGTACTGTTTATCAATAAATCATTTTTAATTAGGGTATGTACCTTGTGTTTTTAGACATAATGCTATTGCAGACTTAATAGACAAGTGTAAACATAACTCTTATATGCCTTGGGAAAGCAAAAAATTTATTGTAGTCACGTTGCAATATTCATTTTACTGTGGTTGTCTGGAACCAAACCCATAATCTCTGTTAAGTATGCCAAAATTCACCAAACCTTATTACAAAGTTACAAAAATCAAAACATTGTGGTATTGACATAAAACAGACACATAGATCAATGGAACTTAATAGAAAGCTCAGAAGCAAATCCACAATTATATGGTCAATTAATTTATGATATAGGAGCCAGGATTATCCAATGGGGAAACATGGTCTCTTAACTGAAGTGTTAGGAAAAGTGGACAGCAAGGGAGAAGCCAAGATGGCAGAACAGCACGGAAGTTTTTTGCATCTTGTGTCCATGAAATGCAGCCAAATCAACATTAAACCATCCTGCACACCTGGAAAACTGATTTGAGGATTAACACAACAATCTGCACAACCTGAACCACACAACTCAGCAGGTATGCGGTGCAGAGAGGTGAACTGTGGAAGAAGCCGTGGAGGGCAGGGAGGTGTTTTTGCTTGCAGAAAGAGGACAGAGGCGGGAGGCCAGTGGGGAGAGTATGGCAAAGGCATCCCACCCCCCAAAGCATCTGGAAGGTGGAAAAGTGGAAATAGCTGCAAGGATAGAACTAAAAAGGGAGAAAGGAAAAAAGAGAAAGGAGGAAGAACAGGGTTTAAATCCCATTAAGACTCTATAAACAGGGGGAGTGCAGAGCCTGAAACTCTGCAGCTCAACACCTGGCAGTGCTCTGGTGAGAGGGTGAATCCCCATGAGCAGAGTGAAGTCTGGGGGTCTTCAGGCCACATGGGAAGAGTTGGTTCCCCTGCTGGGAGGACATCTAGTAGAGGATATGTGTCTCCCCAAAAGGCAAAGGCCCCAGTGGATCCAAGAGAACAACCACATTTGCTGGTGCTGGAACAAGGTCACAGGGGGTGAAGCATGGTGCCAGATGTGTGTTGTGATTTTCCACAATCCCTGAAACTCTGTTGCTACACTGTCCTGCGAACTTTTTCTGGGACAGGCTGGCACCCAGCCACAGTTTCTAGGCATCAGCAGCAGCATGATCCCGTGAACGTTCCTGGGTGGGGTCAGCACCCAGCCATTGCTCGGTGAGAGCCTCCTGCACAGGGGCAGAAAGAGTCAAAGCCACAGACCCTCAGAGCTAAGAGGTCAGGAAACACAGCCACATCTGACATAAAACTTATGAGGGAGGTGCTGCCTGGGTCTTGGTCATGGACAGTGTAAAAGCAGGGAGCAGATGGACGCCGAAGACAAAGTACGGGTGCATGATTGCTGCTGGGGAGAACAGAGTTCCAATACTAGAGACAGGGTAGGTGGGTGAGGCCAGTATCACCCCTCCTGTGCATTCACATACACACCTACAAGCACCACAACAATCCACCCCAGTCAGCTAAGCAGCACCATCTGGTGGAGAACATAACCATTACACTAAACCCTGCCCAACTGGGCCAACCTCACTCTTCAGGAACACCACAAGTCTCTCTTCCTGCTTAGTTTATGGACTATAAAGCGCTTCATAGCTTGACTTCTAGGAGAAAACGAAATAATTTCAATCATATTTCACTCTGTTTGCTGGTCCAGCTACACAATTTTATTTTTGTTTCCTTTTTTATTCTTTTTGTTTCTTTTCTTGAATACAGAAAGAGAAAAAAAATTATTTTTATTTTCAATTTTTATTAAAAATATTTTCTTTGTTTTTCTACTATATTTTTTACGTTCATGTAAATTTTTTTCAAACCCTATTTTACTTCCATTATTTCATTTTATTCTATTTCAGTATATTCTTTTTTTTTCAAATTTTCGAATGATTTCTTTTTTGTCATTCTCCTTTTTTTCTCTAATCTATCAAGCCCCTCTCAACACCCAAACCAAAACACACCTAGGATCTAGCATCATTTATTTGATTTTTTGTGTTTGTTGTTTGTAATTTTTTTATTTAAAAATTTTTAATTTTAATTTTAATTTTTTACCTCATTCCTTTTCTCCCTCAAAATGATGAAACGAAGGAAGTCACCCCAAAAGAAAGAGCAGGAAGAAATGACAGCCAAGGACTTAACTAACACAGATAAAAACAAGATGACTGAACCAGAATTTAGAATCACGATAATATGAATACTAGCTGGAATCAAAAATATATTAGAATCCCTTTCTACGGAGATGAAAGAAGTAAAAGCTAGTCAGAATGAAATAAAAAATTCTGTAACTGAGTTGCAATCTCAAATGGATACCACGGTGGCAACAATGGATGAGGCAGAGCAGAGAATCAGCAATATAGAGGTCAAACTTATGGAGAATAATGAAGCAGAATAAAAGAGGGAGACTAAGGCAAAAGAACACAATTTAAGAATTAGAGAAATCAGTGACTCATTAAAAAGGAACAACATCAGAATTACAAGGGTCCCAGAAGATGAAGAGAGAGAAAAAGGGACCGGAGGGTTATGTGAGCAAATCATAGCAGAAAACTTTCCTAACCTGGGGAAAGACACAGACATCAAAATCCAGGAAGCACAGAAGACTCCCATTATGTTCAACAAAAACCGACCATCAACAAGGTATATCATAGTCAAATACACAAAATACTCAGGCAAGGAAAGAATCATGAAAGCAGCAAGGGGGAGAAAGTCCTTAACCTACAAGGGAAGACAGATCAAGTTTGCAGCAGACCTATCCACAGAAACTTGGCAGACCAGAAAGGAGTGGTGAGATATATTCAATGCACTGAATCAGAAAAATATGCAGCCAAGAACTCTTTATCCAGCAAGGCTGTCATTCAAATTAGAAGGAGAGATAAAAAGTTTCCCAAACAAAAATTAAAGGAGTTCCTAACCACTAAACCAGCCCTGCAAGAAACTGTAAGGGGGACTCTTTGAGGGGAGAAAAGATAGATAGATAGATAGATAGATAGATAGATAGATAGATAGATAGATAGACAGACAGAAAGATAGGCAGACAGACAGATACCAAAATCAACAAAGACTAGAAAGGACCAGAGAACACCACCAGAAACTCCAACTCTACAAGCAAAAAAAATGGCAATAAATTCCATCTATAGGCTGTTTACAAGAGACCCACTTGAGACCTAAAGACACCTTCAGATTGAAAGTGAGGGGATGGAGAACCATCTATCATGCTAATGGTCAACAAAAGAAAGCCAAAGTAGCCATATTTGTATCAGACAACCTAGACGTTAAAATAAAGACTGTAACAAGAGATGAAGAAGGGCATTATATCATAATTAAGGGGTCTATCCACCAAGCAGACCTAACATTGTAAAAATGTATGCTCCAAATGTGCAAGCACCCAAATATATAAAGAAATTAATCATAAACATAAAGAAACTCATTGATAATAATACCATAATATAGGGGACTTCAACACCCCACTTACTACAATGGACAGATCATCTAAACAGAAAATCAAAAAGGAAACAATGGCTTTGAATGACACACTGGACCAGATGGACTTAACAGATATGTTCATAACATTTCATCCTAAAGCAGCAGAATACACATTCTTTTCCAGTGCACATAGAACGTTTTCCAGAATAGACCACATACTGGTGTTGGAGAACAACAAGCCAGAGGCACCATAAGAATATCCTAAAGGGAAGGGCAGAGCAGCAATAAACTAAAAGCATTTTCATTCCTAGGACAGAAAGCCACCAGGACTGCTTGTTCTCTCCAGAAGGACATCATACGGGTGCCAGGCTTGGGGATAAGAATGTTTTGTCTGGCACCAGATGTACTCATGACCCAGTATGGAATACATGGCAGGTGGATGACTTGTCCAGATGCCAAATACTATGTCGTATGTGCTTGCTGTTGTCAGACAATTTGCAAAAATAAAAGAGGCTTGAGTCAGGGGACTGATGCTTCGGCTGCTGGAGAGCCTTAGCCCCCTGCTTTCCAATTCTCTTGCCACAGAGCCTTTAGGACCTGTCTCTCCACATACTGGGACACAAATCAGCTGTCAACAAGTACAAAAGGATTGAGATCATACCGTGCATATTTTCAGACCACAATGCTATAAAACTCAAAATCAACCACAAAAAAAAAAAATTTGGGAAGGTAACAAATACTTGGAGACTAAAGAACATCCTAGTAAAGAATGAATGGGCTAACCAAGAAGTTAAAGAGGAAATTAAAAAGTACATGGAAGCCAATGAAAATGGTAACACCACAACCCAAAACCTCTGCAACATGGCAAAGGCAGTCAAAAGAGGCAAGTATATAGCAATCCCGGGCTTCCTAAGGAAGGAAGAAAGATCTCAGATACACAACATAACCTTATGCCTTAAGGAGCTGGAAAAAGAACAGCAAATAAAACCCAAACCAGCAGAAGACAGGAAATAATAAAGATTAGAGCAGAAATTAATGCTATTGAAACTAAAAAAACACAGATCAATGAAACCAGAAGCTGGTTCTTTGAAAGAATTAACAAAATTGATAAACCACTAGCCAGTTTGATGAAAAAGAAAAAGGGAAGGACCCAAATAAATAAAATCAGGAATGAAAGAGGAGAGATCACAACCTACATCACAGGAACACAATTATAAGAGAATATTATGAGCCATTATATGCCAACATTAATGGGTAATCTGGAAGAAATGGACAAATTCCTAGAAACATATACACTACCAAAACTGAAACAGGAAGAAATAGAAAATTTGAACAGACCCATAACCAGTAAAGAAATCAAATTAGTAATCAAAAATCTCCCCCAAAAAACAAGAGTCCAGGGCCAGATGGCTTCCCAAGAGAATTCTATCAAACATTT
This sequence comes from Felis catus, assembly GCF_018350175.1. NCBI lineage: Eukaryota > Metazoa > Chordata > Mammalia > Carnivora > Felidae > Felis > Felis catus. The sequence continues at coordinate 1,907,201 of NC_058378.1, read as the reverse complement.
AAGGAAGAGTTAACACCTATTCTCTTGAAGCTGTTCCAAAAATTAGAAATGGAAGGAAAGCTTCCAAACTCTTTCTATGAAGCCAGCAACACCTTCATTCCAAAACCAAAGACCCCACTAAACAGGAGAACTATAGACCAATTTCCCTGATGAACATGGATGCAAAAATGCTCAACAAGATTATTAGCCAACCAGATCCAACAATACATTAAAAAAATTATTCACCACGACCAAGTGGGATTTATACCTGGGATGCAGGGCTGGATTAATATCCACAAAACAAACAATGTGATTTATCACATCAATAAAAGAAAGGACAAGAACCTTATGATCCTCTCAATAGATGCAGAGAAAGCATTTGACAAAATACAACATCCTTTCTTGATAAAAACCCCCAAGCAAGTAGGGATGGAAGGATCATACTTGAGATCATAAAAGCTATATATGAAAGACCCCATGCTAATATCATCCTCAATGGAGAAAAACTGAGAGCTTTCCCCCTAAGGTCAGGAACAAGACAGGGATATCCACTCTCGCCACTGTTATTCAACATAATATTGGAAGTCAGCCTTAGTAATCAGACAACACAAATAAAAGGCATCCAAATCAGCCAGGAGGAGGTCAAACTTTCACTCTTTGCAGATGACATGATACTCTATATGGAAAACCAAAAGATTCCACCAAAAAACTGCTAGAACTGATTCATGAATTCAGCAAAGTTGCAGGATATAAAATCAATGCATAGAAATTGGTTGCATTCCCATACACCAATAATGAAGAAACAGAAATCAGGGAATCAATCCCATTTACAATTGCACCAAAACCCATAAAATACCTAGGAATAAATCTTACTAAAGAGGTGAAAAATCTATACACTGAAAAGTATAGAAAGCTTATGAAAGAAATTGAAGAAGACACAAAAAAATGGAAAAATATTCTATGCTCCTAGATAGTAAAAATAAATATTGCTAAAATGTCAATACTACCCAAAGCAATCTACATACTCAATGCAATCCCTATCGACATAACACCAGCATTCTTTACAGAGCTACAACAATCCTAAAATTTGTATGGAACTAGAAAAGACCCCAAATAGCCAAAGTAATTTTGAGAAAGAAAACCAAAGCAGGAGGCATCACAATCCTGGACTTCAAGCTATACTACAAATCTGTAATCATGAAGACAGTATGGTAATGGCACAAAAGCAGACACTCACAAAAATGGAACATAAAAGAGAGTCCAGAAATGGACGCACAAACATATGGCCAACCAACTTTTGACAAAGCAGGAAAGAATATTCAGTGCAATAAAGACAGTTTCTTCAGCAAATGGTGCTGGGAAAACTGGACAGTGACATGCAGAAGAATGAATCTGGATCACTTTCTTACACCATACACAAAAATAAACTCAAAATGGATGAAAGACCTAAATGTAAGAAAAGAAGCCATCAAAAGCCTTGAGGAGAAAATGGGCAAAAAACCTCTTTGACCTCAGCCGCACCAACTTCTTACTCAACACGTCTCCAGAGGCAAGGGAAACAAAAGCAAAATTGAACTATTGGGACCTCATCAAAATAAAAAGCTTCTGCACAGCAAAGGAAACAATCAGAAAAACTAAAAGGCAACTGACAGAATGGGAGAAGATATTTTCAAATGACATATCAGATCAAGGGTTAGTACCCAAAATCTATAAAGAACTTATCAAACTCAACACCCAAAAAACAAATAATCCAGTGAAGAAATGGGCAAAAGACATGAATAGATACATCTCCAAAGAAGACATTCAAATGGCCAATCGACACATGAAAAGATGCTCAACATCACTCATCATCAGGGAAATACAAACCTAAACCACAATGAGATACCACCTTACCCCTGTCAGAATGGCTAACATTAACAACAGGCAACAACAGATGTTGGCGAGGATGCGGAGAAAGAGGATCTCTTTGGCACTGCTGGTGGGAATGCAAACCACCAGAGTGGTGCAGCCACTCTGGAGAACAGTATGGAGGTTCCTCAAAAAATTAAAAACTGAACTACTCATGACCCAGCAATTGCACTACTAGGCATTTATCCACGGGATACAGGTGTTCTCTTTCGAAGGGACACATGCACCCCCATGTTTACAGCAGCACTATCAACAATAGCCAAAGTATGGAAAGAACCTAAATGTCCATCAACTGATGAATGGATAAAGAAGATGTGGTTAATATATACAATGGAGTAATACTCGGCGATCAAAAAGAACGAAATCTTGCCATTTGCAACTACGTGGATGGAACTAGAGGGTATTATGTTAAGGGAAATTAGTCAGAGAAAGACAAATATCATATGACTTCACTCATATGAAGACTTTAAGACACAGAACAGATGAACACAAGGGAAGGGAAGCAAAAATAATATAAAAAGAGGGAGGGGGACAAAACATAAGACTCTTAAATATGAAGAACAAACTCAGGGTTACTGGAGGGGTTGTGGGAGGGGAGATGGGCTAATTGGGTAAGGGGCATTACGGAATCTACCCCTGAAATCCCTGTTGCACTATATGCTAACTTGGATGTAAAAAAAAAAAAAAAGGAAAGGAAAGGAAAATTAAAAAAAAGAAAACTAGACAGCCACATGCAAAAGAGTGAAAGTAAACCACTGTGTTACACCACATACAAAATTAACTCAAAACTGATTCAAGACTTGAATGTCAGACTTGACATTATAAAATTCCTAGAAGAAATCATAGGCAGTAAGCTCCTTGACATCAGTCTTGGTGATGATTTTTTTGAACAAAAGCAAAAAATAATCAAGTAAAACCACACCAAATTAACGACTTCTGCACAGTAAAGGAAGCATGAACAAAATGAAAAAGCGACCTACCAAATTGGAGAAAAGTTTTGCAAATCATATAGTTGACAAGGGGTTAATATCCAAAGTATATAAAGAACTAATTACAACTCAACAGCAAAAACAAAAACAAAAACAAAAACCAAAAAACAAAACACCACAACCAAAACCAAACAGTCCAATTTAAAAATGGACAGATAACCCGAATAGACATTTCTCCAGAGAAGACATCCAGATGGCTAACAGACACATGAAAAGATGCTCAACATCACTCATCATCAGGGAACTAAAAATCAAAACCTCCATGAGATGCAACCTCACACCTCTTTGGTTATTATCAACAACAACAAAAAAGGAAAAAATGCCTTAATTAGGAAAGGCTGTCAGCATGAGGCTGGGGCCTGAGTAAGTCGATCCTTGCCTTACTCTAATTTTAAGGCTATTAATGCGGTCAGGCTGATCAGTTTTGTTGTTTTTATTTAATTTTTGTAATGTTTTTTAAATTTATTTTTGAGAGACAGAGACAGAGCACAAACATGGGAGAGGGGCAGACAGAGGGAGACACAGAATCCCAAGCAGGCTCCAGGCTCTGAGCTGTCAGCACAGAGCCTGACGCGGGGCTTGAAGCCACCAGTGGTGGGATCATGACCCGAGCTGAAGACAGGCACTTAACCGACTCAGCTACTCAGGCGCCCCTGTTGTTTTTAAAGCCACAAGTGAATAAGGCTTCCACTCGGAGCCTCCTCTGGGACAGTGGCCTCACCACCCTGAAGGAGAAGCAGATGGCAGTGAGGGTGAAGTTGAACAAGGTGCAGACAACAGAGCTGAAGACAGAGAAAGAAGGGGGTGTGGAGGTGGCAGAAGGAAGGGGGTGAGAAATCAGGGCCAGGAGAACACCAGCAAAGGAGGGGGCTTTGAGAGGTACAGAAACCATCCTGAAGGCGCGGTCCTTCAGGAACTTCATGAACTCACATCACACTGAGCAACACAAAGAAACAAACTCAAACGTGGGCAACAGAGAGTCCCATGGAACGTCAGTGTACGTCCAAAGAGCAGGAAGTGGAGAGGGCGTGTGCGATGCGGGCCGGATCTCTGTCCCACGTGGCCATGAACTGCTGACCCTAAGACCGCCACGCGTCTTGCAGCACCTACCTTCGCGTGTGATGCTGTCACACTGTTGCGTGCCTAGATCTCTTGGGCTTTTCTGAACAAGACACTGAAAGAGAATGGGAGAGCGGAGAAGGAGACCGAAACCAAAAATCATCAAATGCATTTCATTCACTGGGAAAGGAGTAATTGAAAGGAAGGAATTTTTCAATATATATACTGGAGAATGTTAAGTATGAGGTCAAAGAAGGCACCTTGTGTAGGGGAGACTCAGCTGTTCCCCAAGCCTTTGACCCACCTGACTACTCTTTTTCAGTGTTCTCTCTTTGAGTGGGGGTAGGGAAGTTTGGATTCCAACACCCTTTCTATAGTGCTAGAGAAAATGTCAGTGCGTCATAACAGCATGTTATATGGAATTCGGCTTGGAAATTATGGCTGTTGAGTTATTTAAGCAATACTTGTTTTCAACACTGTTCTCTTCATTCATATTAACACTTACATTGATTTAAAACTATCTCAACTAATATGTGTCCGAATAATAAGAATTGTAGGATTCTCCATTTCTTTTCCTACATTAGATAATAAATTAGCAACTGCATTATCACCATAAATGCCCTTAGTACTTTTTTTATAGGAAATGGGTACAGGGTCACTGTTGGGGCCAGCTGTCCCACCACGGCCACAACGGAGTCCCCTTCAAGTCTGGAATCCAGTATTTCCAGGTAAATGTGGCAAGACGGATCCATGAACATACTTCCTTTACTTACACTGATTAATAAAGAAATCATTGGAAGAAAAACAGTTGTGTAATTCTCAAAAAGTTCTTAATGATACAAGTTCTACGTGATCCCTTTGCATGACACATGCTCTCGACTCAAGATCCTTTTATACACTGTCACTTGTACAACTGGTCTCCCAAATTCCCAGATGGGGCAATATCGTAGCGCCACTGAGCTGGATCCAAATCATTATAAGCCTTGTGATCCCGGTTACATTAAGTCTTGTATAATTTTATTTCTTTCCTGTTACCATCAGCAAACTATGAAAATCTCTTCTTTTTTATCTCATCAACAAGACCAACCTAGCACAGCACTTCAAATGTTTACTTCCATGCCTACAAATTGGTATCATTTATTTGGCTTTTACAAATGGACTGCGGTTATTTATACTCCTAGTTGAGCACACCTACATGCTATTCTAATTTTTATTTAAATACAATAATTTCTTATCATCATTTTATCATAGCTTTTTATCAGTGACCTGAACGAATTTCTCTGCTTTGTAATAATGTGATTATCTTCAAAATTAATAGCAAATTATAACAATAACTACATTTGTATGAACTCTTCAGGGCCCTGATTCACTTACTTAGGAGTTGTTTTTTCTTCCCTCCCCCCATCCGCAAATCCTATTCTGGGTTTTTGTTGTTACTGCTTTGTTGCAAGCAAAGAGAAGAGATGCCATAGGAGATAGATCAGACTACATCCTGGTACTGAGAGAGTATTAACTCTGGAAGAGGAAAATATAAGTCATGTGCATAATGAAGTTATGAATCACTTTGACACTATGCTTGGAGCTAACCCTGGAATAAATTCAAGGCAACAGGCAGGCTTCAAAAAGAATCAGGATGAATGTCGCTATGTGGAGGGGGTTCTCTATATAAATGTGTGACAAGCCAATTTCATAGGGCTTAAATTTCATAGCAAAAATGTGTTACTTAACCCCAGTCTGAACACTTTGTAATAAATTATTGAAAAAGAAAAATCACAGCAAAATTAGTCGATACATGCTCCTGTTGTTGGAACCTTTTTAGAGCAGAATTTGCAACCTAATGTGTTATAAACAACATCCTGTGAGGACAAAGGTTTTCTTTACATCACACTGTTTTTGGATTGAAAGTGTGTTTTAAAATGGGATTTCACATGATAATATGTATTTTATACATATATATGTATAATAATATGTATTTTATACATATATGTATGATAAAATGTATTTTATACATATATGTATAATAATATGTATTTTATACATATATGTATATGTATTTTATACATATATGTATAATATGTATTTTATTATATAAATATATATACATATGTATACATATGTATATACATGTATATGTATATATATACATATATATACATATATATATATAAAATAGTTCAAAAATGTATTTTATATATAATGAATCTTATTTTTAATATCTAAGTCCAATAAATATTCATTTATAAGTTAATCACTAAATGCAAAGTCTAAACTACATATTTGAAATATATCAGAATATACATATATACGTATATATATACGTACGTATTTTTATATACCTGTGTATACACACATATACACATACACACAGGCACATAAAAATTGTAGTCTCTCTTGATAAGAATTGCAAGTTTTGGCACCATATTTGCAACACGACAACAGCTTGCCAGAGCTGACCTACCCCCACCGCGGTTGGCCAAGCCGCCCTAGAGCCTGTGTGCCCCACACTCCCATGGGGTATTACTTGCTGCTCATCTATACTGTCTTGATTTTACAATCCTGAGTCTATAGATGATGTTTGGGAGCACACATATTCATTTCCATCTATCTGTTCTACTTCTCCAGCTGAAACAGTAGGCAATGATAGTTGATACTTCTCAGGAAATGCATTATTTCATCATCAAGAAAATGTTAAATTATCCTAATACTGTAAACTGATGTCTTTAAGTTAAATTTCTAACAATGCTGAAACAAAAATAAAAAGAGAAAGAAAAAAATCTCTGCTTAGCTAAGTCAATAGGAAATTAAATTATGCTGGATTTTTAATACTTGAACATTAGAATTATCGAAATCTTTACTTTTTAGATGCCTCCAGCATAGAAATGAATTTAGAAAGCAACAAAAATTCCTACAGGAGGAAATCTTATTTTTATATTTAATATTCAAATCCAATAGTTTATAAAGTTGATCACAAAATTAAAAGTCTAAATTGAATATATAGATATATATAATTATCTAAAATTTAATAAATTTCTAACCTCCATATTATAATGCACTTATACCCAGCAAACCTCTTGTGATATTTCTTGAGTATCCAGAAAGTTGGAGTATGAACTTCTCTACATCACTGCCTTTCAGAAACTGCTAACAGTTTTTTATGATTGATGTAAACCCAGGTCATCATTAGGAATTTTCATTATTATGTTGTGCTATTAAAAACTTAGGGCCATACCTCCTATTGTTGGAAACGAATTTCTTTTATGAATGGCCATGGATTATTGTAATTTGAGACTGACTCAGTACACAGTACACAACATTTTCTTTCAGTTTTACAATTAACTCTTACTTGTCAGCATTTTTGGTGCAGTCCTGATGGTGTGGCATCTCCTTTTACCACTGACATTTCTAAAATTCATACAACTAATATATTTTGGGGCTGGTGTTGTAACATACATCTTGTTAATCAGAAGCTTTTTAACCGTGTACTCCTCTGTTTCATTAGGCAAATCTGTAAAACAACCTAAGTCTGGATACACGATGTGTTGCTGCACCCGTGTTTGCTTTAAATTTTCTGGGAGAAGAATTAGCAGAAATATTTTCGCATACTTATGCCTTCTCACTACAAGCTGAACAATCTGGGGGTGGATGGGGCGTACCCTGAAAGTCAGACCAGAAACGAGACAGGACATTAGTATATAAAAGCACAAATACTGAATGCTTTGAGCTGCTGGCTACACTGAACATTGTCCCAAAGGTGACAGAATGAGGGAGTGAGACAGAATGAGGGATGTCACAGCGTCTATGTGCTAACAGGACCCTAGAAAAGGTATTTAACATCTCCCACCCTAGACTTACCTATCAAATCAACAGACTAAATACATCAGAGGTCTGTTAAGATGAATAATGAAAATAATTAAAAGAAACCCCTCTAAACTCGACATTTCAATAACTCATTTATTTTTCTTTAAATAAAAATTTGTAGAAACAATTGCCTTACATACCGCTCACCTTTATGTGGGAAAACACAGGCTGCTGTAAGTTTTATTACTGAAAACTTAGAATCATATTTTGGTGGCTAATGGCTACCAAGCGGCACAGCGGCCTCTTATTCAGAGCAGCTAATGAGCTATGATCCCAGAAAATGTATCCGCGGTCTTAGCCTCTCACCCTGATGCCCTGAGAAACTCATGCACCATTTCTTAGGGTCTCAGCAAAGCATCATCTACAATCCTTACCTTTGAGGTGTTAAAAGGATTAGTATTTGTAAAACACTTAAAGTCCCTTCATTGAATATAAAAATCATTGCACAGGTACTTTTCCCATCCCACAGTAAAGAACACGCGTGGGCTATTTAGTTGTAAATGATTATTTTGGATAATCCAGCTTTGTGTGATGATGACAACTCACTGGTTACTGGGAATTCCATTCTTGTCATGTCTATGGATGGAGACTTTTATACCACAAAGTGGAAAACCAGAGCTGTACCATAAACCGGGGTAACAATGACAGCTAAGTGTGGTGGTCAACAAAGTAACCTGGAAGAAGTTTCCTAGGTAAGTCACACTATGGGTGTCTCTTTTTCTTGGCCCTAATACTCACAAGTGAATATTCACAGGCAACCACTGTAACGTTTCTGAACTTTGAGAAGAACTGTGCGTCCACCCCTTTAGTGCTCATAGAAACCTTGGACTCCTGGCCTTGTTAAAAAAAAATGAACACATTGAAAATGTATCATAATGATAAAAAAAAGTGGAAACATTAAGCTCAACACAATTCCATTTTAAAACTTAGAAAGTGAAAACCAAGTACCTAATTCTATACAACTGATTGTGAGAGAGAGAAAAAGCAAAATTGCTCACAGGAATGATATGAAACTAGAATTACCAAACTTACTTAGGGAAATAGGTTTCATTGTAGATTTCAGAAAAGGGAACAAAGAGTCACACACCCTGGGGAGCTAGCGAGCTTCAATCTGCACGTCGCAAAACCATCTCTGACCTCCTAACAACCATCTCGATCTCTACTGAGTGCATCACTGAGTATTTATGTCAAAGGTATATAGAAAGAAGATGCCTTCATTACTCAATCATGAATATAATTTCACAGAAAATCAGATTAAAAAGCACATAGCTTCCCCCGAAGCCAAGGCTGAAATTATAAGAATGGCACTCAACCTTCCTGGACAATGGTCTGAAACCAGAGATTAAACTAGAAGCCAAGAGCTCTGTCCCACTCTCAGGCTCTCGCATCAGCATCTCAGAGACTGTGGACAATCCCTCTGTGCTCCCTGCCCCTGCCTTCTCAGGGTTAAGTCAGGTACAACGGTGGCTGTGTGGTACAAATGACCAGATTGCCGTAATCACATGGACATACAGTGAGCAATCAAATACTTAAAAACTGAGTACAGAGTATTTGATTTAAACACCACCATCATCCATCACCTATCGTGATGCCACACTGAAAAGTGTGCTTCACGGCCTGTTGTAGAAAAAGCGGCCATTATTAAGCACCGTTGTCCGGCCTGTGCACTGGCGGCCCGCGTAAGGTACTGACTGGACAGAAACCCACACGGAATAAAAAGACCCCCGACCAGAGTTCCGGAGGAAGCAGTGAAAGATACTCAGCCTGTGGCTGACTTTGCCCGTATTTTCTCCACAGCATTGGTAACAATATGGGAAACAGGAACTATAAATGAAGAGAGATGAAACACGTTAAATAAAAACTTAACGGTATGAAAATCAGTTTTCAATATTTGTATATAGGTCTGTACAGATCCGCAGACGCAGTAACAGGAATGTGAGCACGTGTGTGTGTGCGTGCGTGTACATACATGCTCGTGTGAAAGTCCGCGCCAGCCGCCGTGTGTGCCTGTGTGTGTGCAGGGGTCTGACTGTCCACAGCTGGGCGAGCTGACAGGTGGGTTACGGAGGCCGGACTTGACACCCACAGGGCACACGGACAAGATGGGGAGGGGACAGGGGCTGCAGCCCGACCGAGTGCCGTCTGCAGGGTCAGCTGCACGGCAGAGGAGCTCCAGAATCCAGGGGAAGATAGAGCGTTTGCTGATCTCAGCACCGCCCTGCCCCGAAGAGGTGAGCCCGTGGGTAAACAGGATATATGAGTACAGCCTTCCCTCCAAGTCACCCACAAGAGTTGCAGCCGGGGCTCACGCTTCCAGAGACAGGCGGGAGAGAGGGTTCTGGCAAGAGGCCAGCACTCAGCGCAAGAAGCTTACAACCTTGTACTTCCAATCCCCTGAATCGGTCTTCGGTGTTACCGTCACGGACTTTACCTCCACATATGATGCAACCCCGTACTCCACTGGTAACTGGCTGTGCTTTAAAGTATCAAATTTTAAAGATATCCAAATGGTCTCTGTTTGTCCTATTTTTTTTTAATTTTTTTTTTTAATGTTTATTTAGTTTTGAGACAGAGAGAGACAGAGCATGAACAGGGGAGGGGCAGAGAGACAGACACAGAATCTGAAACAGACTCCAGGCTCTGAGCTGTCAGCACAGAGCCCGACGCGGGGATTGAACCCACGGACCGTGAGATCATGACCTGAGCCGAAGTCGGACGCTTAACCGACCAAGCCACCCAGGCGCCCCTGTCCTATTTTTGTTTTAGATCCAATACAAGAGAACTGCCTGGAGGCGGAGTTAGACCCCCCCAGACTGAGCCAAAAGTGAGGCACAAGAGAAGGAGATGCGGTTGCCACATCCCAGGAAGACAGGAATCGCTGACGCCAGCACAAAAACTCGAAAGTATGTAGTTTAACCTCTTCCTTCTAAATATTAAATTACAAAGGAAGTGATATTTCTATAGCTTTTAATAAGTATCTCAGCATTTTTTGCACAACGTATTTCATTTTAACAGCAATTCCCTATGTCTGGAAACAAATAATTTTGTAATTTATCCGAGCGGTTACTAAATGCAGAGAGTTAAGACTGCCATTCTCATTTTCTGATTGCAAACGCTTAAATATTGTTTTTCCAATATTTTAACTTTTTGAGGAAATAAAACTAAAGTGCATACTCATGTGACACTATACTGTGTAAAAATTCCCAGTAAGGAAGTTCTTACTGCTATACGCATGAGGATAATGAGAAACTGAAGGCATCTTGACTCACTTTTCTCCCGCTAACACTGTGATCAGACAGATGCTCTGTGCTCGGAGCCTTATCCTTCCCAAGACACGCGTCCAAAAGAGCGGAAAAGCGTGGGGACCGATGGGATTTCTGCCGACTGAGAAGGACCTTCCAAAGGTAATCAGCATAGAATGACCTTTGCAGGGGCCAGTGTAGCTTTGTTTTGATTGCGTTGAAATCTGAATGCTCCCCACACACCAGGCTCCTATTTTCCCCGCGTTTCAATCAAAGCCAGCAAATTGCTGTTTCTGAGCTCCACGATGGTAAATAGCTCTGCAGCCACAGGTGTTCACCGCTCTCGCTCTCGCTGTTGGAGGGGCAGCTTTTATTCTGAGGGTGAGCTTTGCCCTCAGTAACCACTGTTTCTTTTTCTCCTGGCTGGAATCTAGAGACAGGGGTCCACGGAAGGAAAACCTCTTCTGTGTATTTCAGCACCATGGTGGATCCATTCTTCTCCCAGACAACGCGGGAGCAGCAGAGCATCAGAGGAAAACAACTGACAGGTGGTGTAAAGGCCAAAGCGAGACCCAGGATTATTCACTCTGTGCTCAGTGGCCCCGAGCCCAATCCACAGGCTGCATGGTAGGAAGTGAACGGCCATCAAAGAACACGATCACTACGCCCAAACGGGCCTGGAAACAAAGGGGCTTGTCTTCGGTCCCTGCTTCTCATTGAGCACCCCTGAAAACGCATCTTTAACTTTTTGTGTGACTGTGCTCCAAGTGGCCTATGTCATAAAACAGCCTGTGGGGAACACAGCCCGTGACCAGATTCGAGCTCAGGAGGCTCCCGCCCTGCGTGGGTCTGCGGTTACTTTTCATTAAGGCATATGGCGAAGCCGCCCAGGGCCCACGGACCTGACAGCTTCCTGACTGCAAAACAAATGAGTACCATAGGCTTCAGACAGTAGTTCTGAGCCGGAGTAGGAACCTGCAGAAATATGTTTCTATGCAAAGGAACACTGGGATGGAAAGGGTCGCGATTTCTGGGACTAACGCATTTATTTCGTCGGCACTTCTGCGGACACCAGTCTTTCCACTTGTTCCAGACAATACACAACAAAGGGCCTCCTTTTTCATGTGGGCAAATTGAGGCAAGGCTGCAACGCCGACCGCGTTTCTTCCAATGCCTCTGCCTTTCCTTCCTGGGTCTTGGAGGTGAGCTGGGCAGCCATCTGCCACCCCGCACGGGGGTCTGCTCGCCCCCCTTCCTGCTGCGATCCCTGCCTCTCCCTGGTGGGCGCAGAGCCAGCGTCCCTGCCCCCCGGCGAGGCCCGCGTATCTGCAGAGCATGGGGCAGACACAAGGCCAGGCATCGTTAGAGCCAGAGTCACAGAGGCAGCCATCTCCAGAGCCCAAGGGGGTCCCCACTGCAGTGGGCTTTCTCGCACTTGGGTTGTGCATGTGAAAACACTGAAATAAAAACTTGAGGAGTTTGGGGTGCCTGGGTGGTTCCCTCGATTGAGCGGCCAACTCTTGATTTCAGCTCAGGTTGTGATCGCGGTTCATGAGTTCGAGCCCCTTGACCAACTCTGACGGTGTGGAGGAGCCTGCCTGGGATTCTCTCTCTTCCTCCCTCTCCTTACCCCTACTCCCCAAAATAAACATTTAAAAAAGACTTAAAGCAGTATGTTCTCAAACCCATTTTTCCTGCAACGTAAAATTCTAAATTTCGTTTTTCCTGCTTTAAAATATTAATAGAGAAATGTTTTCCTACTCTAAGTAAAAATAAAAATGATAAATTCAGCTTACACTCAGTATCAATTTTGAGGAATTAATAAAGGAACCCTCGGGAATACTTTGAACTCCCTTCTAAAGGGGCGTGTGAATTCCACATTTATTCACACCCAGCATCTCCTCACCATGAGAAAGTATGGACGGAGGGTTGTTTGAAAACCTAGTATTACTAGAGAAGCCAGAAATACAGATTTTGAAATAGGAAACACCTATCTTCAAACACTTTTGTTAAAAACTCCATTTTAAAGGCTCCTTCACTCTGAGAGCCACATATCTTTGTGTGTGTGTGTGTGTGTGTGTGTGTGAGAGAGAGAGAGAGAGAGAGAGAGAGAGAGAGACCACATTTAGCCCACAGCCTAAGAATTTTCAGCTTCTCACAGTGAAAATGAATTTGGTATAATACAAATTAAATCATGAATCTTTGACGATTATGAGCAACTGTACCCACGTGACAACTAATTTACTGAGTACACAGCTGACTAGCACATACATCAACACACTACACAATTCAGCCTCCCAGCTCCATCGAGTGAGCTGAGATAAAACGACTCGTTGGGATGACTATTGGGCACAGGAAGGTTTTGTGTACTAGGAATTAACACATCCTACTTTCCGGTCACAGTACATGTGCACGGCCATATTGCAGGACATTTCCTGCCATATGCAGAGAAGGGAGCAGAACTGCAGCATTTCTGAACTCATTTAAGGTTTAATTATAACAATAATGCAATAAATCTAATTAAAGGACGTTATGTAATTCATTGTCTCATTCATGCTTCTTGTGAGGATATTGATACCGGGAACACAATTCTTTGTCATGCACACATCAGTAGCTTTCATTATTGCCATACGTCTACTAGGATTTTTTAACCTTTTGTTGACGTATGACACACAATACAGAAAAGCGCGTGTGCGCGCGTGTGTGTGTATAAATATAAAATTGTGCAGGTTGATGAACGGACACAAAATGAACACCCGTTGAATCAGCACTCAAATCAGGTACTGGACATTTTTCAGCACAACGGTTAGTGCCTTTTTGGGTTTCCGACTAGTTTACTTCTCTAAAGGGTAAACAATATCCTGATTTTTAATCACGGATTAGTCTTGCAATCCTTTGGACTTCATGTTGGTGTAGGTAAGAGTTGAGTACGTACATTTTGTGACCGTGTCATTTCATGCAGTATCATGTCTGTGAGATTATCTGCGGTGTAGAATACACCTGTAGCCAATTCATTCTTAATCACTGCAAGTACTTCCTCCCGTGAATGCCTCACAATCTATTTAGGGACCTCTCGACTGGCCTTCTGCAGTTTCCAAGGACTGGCCACTGCAAACAGAGGGGCTATGTTTTGGAGACTCAGATATGCACTTTTTTTTCGACAAAGCCATGGGATTCCTGGGCCATCAGTTGTATCCACAGCTACAGGTGCCCAGCACTGCTAATTCCCCCAGTTCACTGAGTCACTCAGCTAGGTGAGACTCTGAGAGCAGTATATAAGAGGTTCCAGTTCTCAGTGTTCTACACAGTACTGAGTTTCTAAAATTACATTTTATGTTTTAGCCATCCTAGTGGTTACATATTTTCATTTCCAATATCCCTGATGACTAATGAAGCTGGACAACATTTCTTATATTGTTATGGGTTATCTTCTTTGGAGAAGTGCTCATTAATTTATCCATATCTTTTGCTCATTTTTATATTTTTAAATACGTATTTTTATTTCTACTTATATTTTCAAACTGACAATATACCCATTTCTTGGCAGTTTTGCAATAAATTGTTTACAACAAACATAAGTAATAAGTAATATTAAATTGGTAGGGAAAGCTTACTCTTTTAAAGATTTTCCCAAAAATACTAGAAATAAGTTCTAGCTTATTTTTTTCTGTAATTAGATTCCTTGAGCACAGTTACACCTAATGACCTTGGGAAGCATGATTATCAACAGGAACGAATTATCATAAAATGACAATTCAATTCTCAATGTGATTTTTCATTTACTTTACAGTAACTTTGAACATTCAATCATGTGTCAGACATTTTTCAAGGAACTACACACAGGGTGCTGCACAGATTCTCACCCTGTTACGAAGAGAAAGCTCAAACCAATTCAATTATTGTGATGACTCCTGTGCACGTTTGTTTGTTTTCTAACCAGACATCAACAGAAAGTACGATCTCTCCAGTACTTCTCTCGATGCCATCATGAAACCCATTTTCTGAGTTAAAGGGACGGAGAGCTGCCTCGTGCATAATTTTCCTAAGTGTTAACACAATGTATCTCCTGTAGTTCCAAATAATTTATTGGATTTTGGGGTGAGACAAAGTGGCTCCAAGGTTAAGGATAACAAGGTCTTGAATTCATACTAATTTTCTGTGAGCAAATCACTTCTGATGGTTTGTGATGATGAAGTACATCCAGGTCAGGGAAGAAAAAGGCTTCCTCTGCTGTTCCTTCTTGACCACTTGACAAGTGTCCATGCTATGGCATCCCTGCACATACTGCTTGGTGCCTTTCAACCAAGTAGAACCTGCTCTCACCCTACACTTCATCCTTTGGAAGGAAATACCTCCAGCTAGAAGATGAATTAAAGAAGATTTTCCTTAGACACATCTAATAGCAAGGTCAGCCACAGGTTTTCTGGGTCATTAAAAGTAATTAATCTTCACTGGCACAAAAACAGACACTCAGATCAATGGAACAGAATAGAGAACCCAGAAATGGATGCACAAGCGTATGGCCAACTAATCTTTGACAAAGGAGGAAAGAATATCCAATGGAATAAAGACAGTCTCTTCAGCAAATGGTGCTGGGAAAACTGGATGGCAACATGCAGACAAATGAACCTGGACCACTTTCTTACACCATACACAAAAATAAACTCAAAATGGTTGAAAGACCTAAAGGTAAGACTTCACCACCAAAATCCTTGAGGAGAAAGCAAGCAAAAATGTCTTGGACCTTGGCAGCAGCAACTTCTTACCCAACACATCTCCAGAGGCCAGGGAAACAAAAGCAAAACTGAACTACTGGAACCTCATCAAAATAAAAAGCTTCTGCACAGCAAAGGAAACAATCAGAAAAACTAAAAGGCAACCGAGAATAGGAGAAGATATTTGCAAGTGACACATCAGATCAAGGGTTAGTATCCAAAATCTATAAAGAATTTATGAAAGTCAACACCCAAAAAACAAATAATCCAGTGAAGAAATGGGCAAAAGACATGAATAGATACATCTCCAAAGAAGACATTCAAATGGCCAATCGACACACGAAAAGATGCTCAACATCACGCATCATCAGGGAAATACAAACCTAAACCACAATGAGATACCACCTTACCCCTGTCAGAATGGCTAACATTAACAACAGGCAACAACAGATGTTGGTGAGGACGCGGAGAAAGAGGATCTCTTTGGCACTGCTGGTGGGAATGCAAACTGGTGCAGCCACTCTGGAGAACAGTATGGAGGTTTCTCAAAAAATTAAAAACTGAACTACCCTGTGACCCAGCAATTGCACTATCAGGTATTTATCTAAGTGATACAGGTATGCTGTTTCGAAGGGGCACATGCACCCCAATGTTTATAGCAGCCCTACTGACAGTGGCCAAAGTATGGAAAGAGCCCAAATGTCCATCGACTGACGAATGGATAAAGTAGATGTGATATAGATATACAATGGAGTATTACTCGGCAATCAAAAAGAATGAAATCTTGCCATTTGCAACCATGTGGATGGAGCTGGAGGGTATTATGCTAAGCGAAATTAGTCAGAGAAAGACAAATATCATACGACTTCACTCATATGAAGACTTTAAGACACAGAATAGATGAACACAAGGGAAGGGAAGCAAAAATCATATAAAATCAGGGAGGGGCACAAAACATAAGAGACTCTTCAACATGGAGAACAAACAGAGGGTTGCTGGAGAGGTTGTGGAAGCGGGGAAGGGCTAAATGGGTCAGGGGAAGTAAGGAATCTATTCCTGAAATCATTGTTGCACTATATGCTAACATGTATGTAAATTTAAAAAGTAAGTAAATTACTTTTTAAAAGTATTTAGTCTTGCCATAGCAACTAACAACTTTGACAGCTATGTTTTAAAGATATAAAAGGGAACCGATGGAATACATTAAGGGAAAACAGAACTCCCTCTCTCCTCGGATGTATAAATTAAAATATTGATTTTAAATGCCATTGTTTAAAGTTTTTTAATGTTTAAAATAGAGGACTGAATTTATTCTGTGTGGCACTCTCAACAGATCCTGAAATCCTATGCATATTTTTACGGGTCACACCTTACTTTGATTTGGTTCTTTTGTTTCTAGCTATGTTTTGGCTGGTTTTGTAACATAAGGAGTGTGCTAGTAAGATGGCTTAAGTTTCTATAATTTTGTCAAGTGCTTTTACATCATCTATTGAGATGATCATAAGATTTGCTACTTTCATTTTATTACCATGGTGTCACGTTAGTTGATTTGTAGATGTTGAACCTTTCATCCCTAGAGTAAATTCCATTTGATCATGGTGTATTATCCTTTCAATGTATTGCTGAATTCAGTTTGCTAATATTTTTATCGAAGAAATTTGAATCTATCTCATTGGGGATATTGGCCTATGATTTTCTTTTTTTTTGCAGTGGCCTAGTCTAGTTTTGGTATCTGGGTAATGATAGCTTTGTAAAATGAATCTTGAAGCATTTTCTCCTCTTCGATTTTTTCAGAGTTTGAGAATGATAGGTATTAAATCTTAAATGTTGGGCAGATTTTACCTTTGAAGCCATCTGGTCTGTATTTTATTTGTTGGATGTTTTTGATTACTGGGTCTCATCATCCTTATTAATATTTGGTCTATTCGGGTTTTCCATTTCTTCATGATTCAGTCTCGGAAGATTGTATGTTTGTAGGAATTATTCATTTTTCTATGTTTTCCAATTTCTTGGCATATAATTGTTCATAGTCGTCTTGTTATCCTTTGTGTTTGTGTGGTATCAGTTGTAATATCTCCTCTTTCCTTTCTAATTGTATTTATTTGAGCCCACTCTTATCTTGCAGAATCTAGCTAAAGGTTCATCAAATTTGTTTATCTTTTCAAAGAACCAGGTCTTACTTTTATTGATTTTTTTGTCTCTATTTTAGTTATTTCCACTGTAATCTTCATTATTTCCTTCTTTCTACTAACTTTTAGCTTTGTTTGTCTTATTTTTCTAGTTCCTTTAGTTGTAAAGTTAGGCTCTTGGAACTAATAAATTAAGTCAGTAAAGCTACAGAATACGGTATCAATATGCAGAAGTCTATATATAATAATGAACCAAGAGAAAAAACAGTCCTATCTGGGGAGCCTGGGTGGCTCAGTGGGTCGAGCATCCGACTTCGGCTCAGGTCATGACATCACAGGTCATGGGTTCAAGCCCTGCGTTGAGCTCTGTGCCGACAGCTTAGAGCCTGGAGCCTGCTTCAGATTCTGTGTCTCTCTCTCTCTCTCTCTGTCCCTCCCCTGCTCATGCTCTGTCTCTCTCTCTCTCTCAAAAAAAAATAAATGTTAAAAAAAATTTTTAAAGAAAGAAAACAGCCCTATCTATAACTGTATTATTTGATACAATTAGGCAAGAAAAGAAGAAAATAGCTATGAATAAACTAAATGATAGGGGTTAAAGACCTGTACACTGAAAACTATAAGACATTTATGGAAAAAACCTGAAGACACAAATAAATCAAAAGATGTATTCCACGTTCATAAATTGGAAGAATTAATAATGTTAAGATATCCATACCACACAAAGAAGACTACAGATTGAATGCAATCCTTATCAACAATCCCAACAGCATTTCTCACAGAACTAGAACAAATAATTCTAAAATATGCATGGAACCACTCAAAGACCCTGAATACCCAAAGCAATGTCAAGAAAGAAATGTAAAGGTGGAAGCATCACACTCCCTGACTTCAAACTACATTACAAACCTGCAATAATCAAAACAGCATGGTGCTGGCATAAAGACACACTGGTGACTGAAACAGAGTAGAGCCCAGAAATGAACCGCATGCAGTTAATTAATTTATGACAAAGGGGCCAAGAATATACCATGAGGACAAGACAGTATCTTTAATAAATGTTGTTGAGAAAACTAAACAGCTACAAGAAAAAGAGTGAAACTGGAGAACTGTCTCATGACAAACACAAAACTTAAATGGAGAAGACCTGAATGTAAGACCTGAATGCACAAAACCCCTAGAAGAAAACAAAGGCAGTAAGCTCCCTGACATCGATCTTCCCTTTTGAGTTTTTGGATCTGACTCTAAAAGCAAAGGCAATGAAAGCAAAAATAAACTACTGAGACTACACCAAACTAAAGAGCTTCTGTGCAGCAAAGCGAATAGTTAACTAAACAAAAAGATGACCTACTGAATGGGAGACAGTATCGGCAAATTATACATCTGATAAGGGGTTAATATCCAAAATATATGAAGAACTAAACTGAATATTTTTTAAAAATCCAATTAAAAAGGGGGCAGAGACTCTGAATAGACATTTTCCAAAGAAAACGAAAAGATGACACATGAAAAGATATTCAACATCACTCTTGATCAGGGAAATGCGTATCCAAACCACTGTGAGATCTCACTGTTACAAGTGGCATTACCAAACAGACAAATAAGTTTTGGCGAGGATGTGGAGAAGGGGACGCTCATGGACTGCTGGTGGGAATGCAAACTGGTGCAGCCACTCTGAAGAACAGTATGGAGGTTCCTCAAAGAGTTAAAAACAGAACTGCTATATTCAGGTACTCCATTTCTGGGCATGTCTCAAAAAATATATAAATTCAAAAAGATACATCTTAATTGTAGTATTGTTTATAACAGCCAAGGTATGGAGACAACCAAGTGTCCACTGACAGATGAGTGGATTATGAAGGTCTGGATACACATACGATGGAATGTTACCCAACCATAAAAGGAAGGGATTCTTGCCATTTGCCACAACACGGATGAACTCTGAAGGTGTTATGCTACATGAAATCAGTCAGACAGGGAAAGACAAACACCGTATGGTTCAACTTATATGTGGAATCTAAAGAATTCACAAAAGACAACACAACAAAACTCATAGAGTCTGAGAACAGAGTGATGGTTATGAGAGGGGAGAGGGGTTGGGCAAAATGAGTGAAGGGGTCAATTAGGCTGTGATGGACGATAACTAGACTTATTGTAGTGATCATGTTGTAGTGTATACAAATGTCTAATTACTATATTGTGTATGTGAAACTAGTATCGTGTTAATGTTATATACCAATTTTACCTCAATAAAAGTAAAGGTGATATATCCAAAAAATAGTTCAAAGACAGAAACTGCCATAAATGATGTATGTTCTAGCTATTTTCTACCCAGCTAGCTACCCCTGGCCCTCCTGTATAGAAATTCTATAACTGTCACTGAAAACAGTCTGGAATGGACAGCCAAAAGGTTTTATGTGTTATGAGACCTTGGCTTATAAGCCTTTGGTTTATGGATCTTATAGATCTTGGTTTATAAAGACAGAAACATAAACTTTATACTGCCAACAACTGGCATATATATATAGTTTATGCCCAGACTAGGCAAAGGAAGGGAATGCAGAAAAGTCAGGAGAACAGAATAGACCACTTTTGTCTCTAAAAACCTCCTGAATGATGAGCTCCTGGGCCCATGTCAGAAGCAAATAGAATCTGAGAAGACCAAGAGATGTATGGTGATTCAGAACAGAGGCGCCTCACCTCCCAACTGGGCATGGCTTACTGATGCCGTCCAGACGTGCCCTGGGGCTGGGTATGTGCAGGACTTTATGACTAGGCCTGTCTGAGCAGAACAGAGTGGGCCTGAGACAGCCTGTGAAATTCCCGATGTCCTGCACAGAACCGCAGAAGAGCCAAATTTGACCACACCACCTTGAAGGACATGAGGACTTTTTGAGAGGGTGAAATCAATGGGTCAAAGAGATTCATGGTCCTAATGAGGGAAGCCTGCAGCAAAATGCATGGGGAAGATATGACCGGAGTAATATAGAGACACGGGTATTCCAGCAGAAGCTACAGCAGGTAGGTATTGCCGCGTAACAACCAGTTCAGTGGCTAAAGCTAAGTTCATTATTCCTCACAGATCTGAGGGCTGTCTGTGGGTTCTGTGGGCCTTGGCTGCTTCATCTCTTTGTGGACAGTACATTCATGAGTCTGCAGTCAGCTGAAGCTCCAGCTGGAGAGCCAAGAGGCGAGTCTAGGAGCACCCAAGCTGGGTCTGCTCTCATTCACGTGTGCTTCGTGTCTCTCAGGCAGGCACGCTCTTATTCTGGTGGCGAGGTCCAAGGAAGAAGGAGAGATGTGCAAGCCTGTTCCCAAGTCTCTCTGAATTCTGCTGCCACCGTACTGGTAAAGCATCTCTCTTGAGAGGGGGCTGCATAGTCAGAGCACAAGCAGGGGAGGGGCAGAGAGAGAGGGAGACACAGAGTCCGAAGCAGGCTCCAGGCTCCGAGCCGGCAGCACAGAGCCCGACGCGGGGCTCGAACCCACAAACCGTGAGATCACAGCCTGAGCCAAAGTGGGACGCTCAACTGACTGAGTCACCCAGGCGCCCCAGGAGCGTGTGAGTCTTAAGTTTCTCTGTGGTTATGTTTCCGGCACGGCCACCACCAGGGAAAGTATCTCCCTCTCCTCTGAAGAGGTCCACTTTAAATCTGTGCACATCTACCGAGGAGGTGACATACACGCCTGTATCTCCACGGAATGCTGCAACGTATACTGTGCCCACAGAGTGTTACCATGATTTTGCACGTTAATCTTTTAATACGAAAATGCTGATTTAGTTTTTCTCGAAATGCTGGCACATCGGGCAGCACGGGGATGGCATTTCCGAACGGCAAGATTTTCTGGTGGCCGTAACCCACCATTCTCAGCAGCCTTAGACGCTCCTCACCTCCGCGATCACACTCTTGGTTTTCTGCGTTAGAGAAATATACGTATTATGCTTCTAGCAGGAGTGGACAATTTGGGTGTTGAAACATGGGAGAGGGCGTATTTGTCTGTGAAAACTAACACGTGTTTAAGGTGAACCCTGCTTTGCGCCTCTCGTGTCTGTTCCTCCGTAGATTTCTCACTTTGTAAGCTGTGCCGCTTCACTACTCATCATGCGTTGTTTCCTTTGGTAGATACTCCGCGCACATGCTTTACTTCATTTTCCAGACTATAAATTAACTGATGATAAGCAATCACGTCTTGATGCATAGTCGACACTTAATACTTGAATGCTTTACTGAATTTATTTTCATAAACCATTCATTTTACCATGTTCACATAGATGTGTATACACATCTACACACACACGAGGAGGAAGAGAAGCATTTGGGGACAACAGCTTTTAGGCTATCATGACTTCTTAGTGATGTTGAAGCATAGGTCACACTTTTCACAGGGATCAGGGACCTCCTGTGTTACCAGCGGTCGCTGACTTCTGATTATAAATATTGGAATTTTCATTTTTCTCATTGCCAACCCTCAATTTCCATTTGGTCAGGCATAATCTGGTTTGTGTAAGTTTCAGGTTAGGTGATGTTCTGTAATCATGTCATCCGATGAAGCCTTCTTTCTAGGTCCTCAGGTCTATCGGCGAGTTTCTCTCATTCTTCGGGAGTATAACCCAAACCCTTCCTTGTCAACACAGAACATAAGATGTTCTGGAGAAGAAAATGAGTCAAGGTTAGGTAAGTTTGTGAAATGCAGTATATTTTCATCTTAAAAGTCTTTTAGCAAGTATTAGTGTGCTCACGACTCTCCGGAGTGTCGAATAAAGAAATTTCCGCATTTTCAGATGTGTTTGATTATAAAGCACTTTTCCCCCATCCATCCACGTGGGACTGAATATTCTTGGGTTGCCACTAGTAAGATCTTATCAAGTTAAAAACCTGCCTTTTTAAAAATTATTTTTAATGTTTAGTTTTTAGAGAGAGACACACAGAATGCAAGTGGGGGAGGGGCAGAGAGTGAGGGAGACACAGAATCCAAAGCAGGCTCCGGGCTCTGAGCTGTCAGCACACAGCTAAACATGGGGCTTGAACCCACAGACTGTGAGATCGTGACCTGAGCCGAAATTGGACACTTAACCAACTGAGCCACCCACCCAGGTGCCCCAAAACTTGATGGTTTTTAATATCCTGATGAGGCCAAGGAAAAACATTAAGAAACTCTTTCTCCCAAGCCCTATTTTATTTATAGCTCCAATTTTTAAAGAAATATGTAAAATTTATTTTACCATTTACTTCCTTGGAATATCAAATTCAAATTTAAAGGTTAACCATAATGATGAATTCATGCAGTTTCCTTAATATATTTTCTTCTTTGTTCCTATAAGTTCACGTAGCCTGCTTTTATTTTAAATCGCTCTTTTAAAAATCAGTTTTAACTTGATAACGCGTATTTTGTTAAACATGTGCTCACCTCTGCTTCTGCCAAATGATGGCAGATGGCAGCAAAAGAATGAAGAGTCGTTTCCACTCCTGTGTGCACAGGTCCATCCACACCACAGCTCTGTTGTCTCTCACCGTAGCGAGACCACCACTGGGTTTCTCTTCCCGGTGATGCAGCCAGGAAACTGGCCCCAGGAAGGAAGCTGGCACAATTACTGTCCTCTTGGTAATCAGGGCTCACTGCCTCCTGTCCACCACCCGAAAACTACTGTTTCATATATTTTCATCCTGTTTTCCAGTTGTTTACTGTGGAAAGATAAGTCTAGTCCTTTCTTCACATTGGCCTGCCTGAAAGATTTATGAAAATCAAATTTTCCTGCAATGCTGGGTGACACTCCACTTGGTCTATATGCATTATGTTTTCATATATTGCTGGATTTATAATCAAATTCCTGAAAACCCATGGAAAGACAACAAGTTTGAAAAAAAGACCTGTACAGAGAAACAAAGATAAGAGTAACAGTGGATTTCTCACCAGAAAATGGCACAGGCCAGAGGATTTTTGCTTTGTGCGCTCATGTAAGATATTGATTTATAGTTCAATTTGTTTCTCTCCTACGGTCTTTGACTAGTTCTGGATGAGAATTACGCTGGACGTGCTGGGAGGTCATCAAGAAAGCGTGGATGGGGTTGACCTATCATCAGGAAGATGTGGCCGTGGTCGACTATCAGCAGGAAGACGTGGCCGTGGTTGACCTGTCATCGGGAAGACGTGGCCATCGTTGATCTGTCATCGGGAAGGCATGGCCATGGTGGACTCCCAGCAGGAAGGTGTGGCCGTAGTTGACCTGTGAGCTGGACCCAGTGACTGTAGGTTCCCCACCCACCCCCATCCTTGGACTGTGCCCTCTGCTCACCTTCCCTGTTCCCAGAAGCTGCCCCAAGGATACAGCCTTGAAATAGAAACATGGTGTTGAAGCTACCTGGAGTACATGTGAATGAACCCAGTTAAGGCCTCTGTATAAACTTCCAAGGTTTGGTGAGCTGGTATGGTTACCTGCTGATCATGCAGCCACCCAACAAAGCCCCAAGAGTAAGTTCCCTTGCTTATTAAACCTTCCGCCTCCTACCTCTTTGTTTGCCTTTTCTTTGGTCTCTCCCTGCCCTCCTATATGGGAAAGTACAGGAACTAGTTTCAGATTAGATCTGGGAAACTCCCAAGGCAGTTGTAAAGCAACACATAAAATCATCTGGGAAGCGTTCCCCTCTTCTGTATTATTCAAGAGAGTTCATGTTTAATTGGTATTAATTCCTTGTAAAATGTTTGATAGAATTCACCAGTGAAGACCTCTGGGCTTCAGAAACTTCTCAATGAAGTTTTCATCGATGGAGGGATTTTTAATTCAAAATAAACTAATTTAGATTACACTGAAGGTGGCAGCAGAGGTGGAGGACCCATAAACACTAGAAGATAACGATCATATCATCCTAAATAGCACAGAAATCTGGCCAGAGAAGGCAGAACAAACCTCTGAACTAAAGGGAGAGAAGAGGCCACATCATAGAAGGCAGGAAATGAGGAGAGGTGGGGTAGGGGAGAAACAGATACTGGGTATTGCAGAGGGGAGGGAGCTGTAGTCATGGCAAAAGGAGAGAGACAGAGAAAGAAAGAGAGAAGGAGGGAGAGAGAGAGAGAGGGAGAAAAGGAGGGAGGGAAGAAGGGAGAGAGAAGGAGGTAGAGAGAGGAGGGGAAAAGAGAGAGGGGAGAGAGAGAGAGGAGGGGGAGAGACAGAGGTGGGGGGAGAGAGAGAGAGAGAGAGGAGGGGTGGGGGGTGCCCAGGAATGCACAAGAAGAACAGGTCCCCTGGGTCAGTGCTGGAAGATGAGAGGGGCGGAATTTGAGGAGTCCTCACAAGCAGCAGGGCTTGAAGCCTAGAGATGGTGTGGCGTGCTTGGTTCTGGGGGCGCCCAGAGGACACGGGGCTGCTTCTGGAGAAAAGGCAGGGCAAACAGCGCATGGACAGACAGAGGACAGACAGTGAGGAGACAGTGAGGATGAGCACTTGGTACACACAACAGGCAGGTGAGGTGCTCATGTCAGAGTGTCCAGGGGCGGGGGCAGCGTTCACCGGGTGACCCCCTGTTCCATCTCCCTCCCATGTCCTCAGCAGAAGCACGAGGCTTCCTTCTGCCAGCGCTAGGACCCCTTCACCCCAAGCCTCCCCACACACACTCAGGCGGGCCTCCCCGCCCCACCCCCCAGTCACACTGGCCCAAACCCCTGCTTGCTCCACCTCTCCCTTCACGGGAGTTTTGGAGAGTGGTGGTGGTGACAGGTTTCACTGCACTAGCAGAGCACACCCCATTCAGGCCAGGACCCCACGCTGCCCCCGGCAGGCCACCGGGGCCTCTGCAGACATAGCCCGAAGGACACAGCAGCGGATACAACAGTAGGGTACACCTAGCATGCACTAGAGACACTCCCGGGAGCACCAGGCCCTGGGAAGCAAGAGGCACGACAGGACCTCTTCCTCATAAGCCACCACCGTCGAGAGCAGTGGACACAGCTGACTCTTCCAACACACAGAGGCAGGCACAGAGACTTAAGCCAAATGAGGAGACATAGAAATTGATCCCAAATGAAAGAACAGGACAGAGATCTAAGTAAAACAATGTAAGTAACATGCCCGATGGACAGCTCGAAGAATTGACATAAGGGCACTTGCTGGACTTGAAAAATGAGTGGAAGACGTGACTGAGACCCTTGATGCAGAGATAAGGAATCAGACCAGGACCAGACGGCCTCACAGCAAACTCTACCAAACATTTAAAGACGACTTAATACCTCTTCTTCTCAAACTACTCCAAAAAATAGAAGAAGAAGGAAAACTTCCACATTCATTCTATGAGGCCAGCATCACCCTGATAAAGGCCCTCCTAAAAAAGAGAACTATAGACCAATACTCCTGTTGAATATAGATGTAAAAATCCTCAACAAAATACTACCAAACTGAATCCAGAAATACATTTAAAAAAAAAAACATTCACCATGATCAAGTGCTATTTATTCCTGGGCTACAAGAGTGGTTCAAGATTCACAAATTGATCAACATGATACATCATATCAATAAGAGAAAGGATAAAAACCATATGATCATGTAAATAGACACAGAAAAAGCATCTGACAAAGTACAACATCCTTTCATGACAAAAACCCTCAACAAAGTAAGTGTAAAGGGAATATATCTCAACATAATAAAAGCCATATATGAAAAACTCACAACTAACATCATCCTTAATGGGGATAAACTGAGAGCTTTTTCCTAAGATCAGGAACAAGAGAGGGATGTCCACTCTCCCCACTTTTATTCAACATAGTACCACAAGTCCTAGCCGCAACAATCAAAACAAAAAGAAATAAAAGGCATCTGAATCGGTAAGGAAGAAGTAAAACTTTCACTATTTGCAGATGACATAATATTCTATATATAAAAAACCTGCAAGACTCCACCAAAAAACTGCCAGAACTGATATACGAATCCATTAAGGTCACAGGATACAAAATCAATGTACAGAAATCTGTTGAATTTCTATACACCAATAATGAAGCAGTAGAAAGAGAAATTAAGAAAACAATCCCATTTAAAATTGGACCAAAAATCATGAGATACCTAGGAATAAACCCAACCAAAGATGTGAAAGATCTGTACACTGAAAACTATAACACACTAATGAAAGAAATTGAAGATGACACGAAAAATGAAAAGATATTTCACGCTCATGGGTTAGAAAATAAATACTGTCAAAATGTCTATACTACCCAAAGCAATCTACACATTTAATGTAACCCCTATCAAACGCCAACAGCATTTTCCACAGAGCTAGAACAAATAATCCTAAAATCTGTATGGAATGACAAAAGACTGAGAATAGCAAAAGCAATCCTGAAAAAGAAAAACAAAACCCGAAGCATCATGTTTTTTTACAAAGCTGTAATCATTAAGACAGGATGGTACTGGCACAAAAAGACACAGAGATCAATGGAACAGAATAGAGAACCCAGAAATGGACCTACAACCATTTGGTCAATTAATCTTCAACAAAGCAGGAAAGAATATCCAATGGAAAAAAGACAGTCTCTTCAGCAAATGGTGCTGGGAAAATAGGGCAGCAACATAGAGAAAAATGAGACTGGACCACCTTTCTTACACTAAACACAAAAATAATTCAAAATGGATAAAATACATAAATGTGATATAGGAAACCATCAAAATACTACAGAACACAGGCAGAAACCTCTTTGACCTTGGCTGCAGCAACTTCCTACTTCACACATCTCTGGAGGCAAGAGAAACAAAAGCAAACGTGAACTATTGGGACCTCATCAGGATAAAAAGCTTCTGCACTGCAAAGGAAACAATCAACAAAACTAAAAGGCAACTGATGGAATGGGAGAACATATTCACAAATGACATATATGATAAAGGTCTAGTATCCAAAATCTATAAAGAACTTATCAAACTCAACTCCCAAAACCCATATAATCCAGTTTAAAAATGGGAAAAAGACACAAACAGGCATTTTTCCAGAGAAGACATCCACATGGCTAATAGACACATGAAAAGATGCTCAACATCACTCATCATCAGGGAAATACAAATCAAAACCATAATGAGATACCACCCCACAACTGTCAAAATGACTAAAATTAAAAACTGAGGCAACAGTGGATGTTGGCAAAGATGAGGAGAAAGGGGAACCCTTCTGCACTGTTTTTGGGAATGCAAATTGGTGCAGCCACTCTGGAAAACAGTATGGAGGTTCCTCAAAAAACTAAAAATATAACTACCCTATGACCCAGCAATTGCACTACTAGGTATTTACCCAAAGAATACAAAAATAGATTCAAAGGGGCACATGCACCCCAATGTTTATAGCAGCACAATCAATAATAGACATTTTATGTAAAGAGTCAAAATATCCATCTACTGATCAATGGATAAAGAAAATGTTGTATACACACACACACACACACACACACACACACACACACACACACACACAGAGGGGGGGAATATTACTCAGCAATGAAAAAGAATGAAATCTTATTTGCAACAACATGGATGGAACCAGAGTGGAAGATGCTAAGTGAAATAAGACAGTCAGAGAAAGACAAATACCATATGATTTCACTCATATGTGGAATTTAATAAACAACACAGATGAACACAGAGGAAGGAAAAAAAGAGAAGAGGAAAGCACACCAGAAGAGACTTGTAACTACAGAAAACAAACTGAGGGTTGATGGATGGATGTGGTGGAGGGAGTGAATTAAATGGGTGATGAGCATTAAGGAGGGTACTTGTTGGGATGAGCACTGGGTGTTCTATGTAAGTAATGAATCACTAAATTCTACTCCTGAAGCCAATATTACCCTCCATGTTAACTAACTAGAATTTAAATCACAACTTGAAATAAACAAAAAAAATCTTCTGCACAGCAAAAGAAATAATCAACAAAACTAAAAGGCAAGCTACAAATGGGAGAAGATATTTACAAATTACATTACTGGATAAAGGGCTAGCATCCAATATATATATAAAGAACTTCTATTACACAACACCCCCAGAACAAATAATCCAAGTAAAACTGGGCAGAAGACTTAAACACATTTCTCCAAAGAAGACATATAGATGGCCAACAGACACATGAAAAGATGTTAATCATCACTTATCATCAGGGAAATGCAAATCAAAAAAACAATGAAATATCACCTCACACATGTCATAATGGCTAGATCAAAAACACAAAAAAAAACAGCAGGTGTTGGTGAGGATGTGGAGAAAGGGGAACCCTCTTTCACTGTTGGTGGGAATGCAAACTGGTGCAGCCACTGAGAAAAACAGTATGCAGGTTCCTTAAAAAGTTGAAAATAGAACTATTCTATAATCCTGCAAGCACACTATTAGGCATTTACCCAAAGAATACAGAAACACTAATTCCAAAGGATACATGCACCGCTATGTTTAAAACATCATTATCTCCAATAGCCAAATTATGGAAACAGCCCAAGTGTCCTTTGACTGATGAATGGATAAAGAAGATAAGTGTGTGTGTGTGTGTGTGTGTGTGTGTATGTGTGTGTATAAGTGTATATACATATGTATGTATGTATATATATACATACACACACTATGGAATATTACTCAGCCATAAAAAAAAGAATAAAAGAATGAAATCTTGCCATTTGCCACAACACAGATGGAGCTAGAGAGTATTATGCTAAGCAAAATAAGTCAGAGAAAGGCAAATACCATATGATTTCACTCATATGTGGAATTTAAGAAACAAAACAAACAAGCAAAGTGGGGGTGGGGAAGTGGGGGAAGGAAGGAGAGAGAAAGAGACAAGCCAAGAAACAGACTCTTTAAAAACTTTTAAAGTAAATAAATAAGTCATTTTTATTAAACAATAAAAAAGTGAATTTATTTATTGAATCAAAAATCTACTTAGATCATTTTCTTTGCCACTTTTGTTTACAAGTGTCTTCCATTCCATTAACTTATGGGATTTATTGGCATAAATTTTTTCACACTTCTTCCATTCATTCTTTTCATGTCTCCTGGATCTTGAGTGTGAGCCCTTATTTCACACATGATGTCGTGAGTGGGCCTTTTCTCTTTTTTCCCTGAATATCCTGGAAAGAGTTTATCAATTTTACTCACCTTCTGGATGAACTGTCATTAGATTTACTTGATGTGTTTCACTGTAAATCTGTTTTATTTTATTGTTTTGTTTCTGTACTTGTCTTTATTATTTATTTTGGGATTTTTCAGATATCTTTCTCTTATTGGTTCCTCATTTACATGCATGCTATGTACAAGTACAATTCTTTTAGGTTAATGGAGACATAATTTGGTCCATTACAATTCCTATCTTTATGCATTTGTTGGCAGCTAGAATAAACATGAATTCTACTTTTGTCTGGAGCTGGGTCCACAAATCTAAATTGTACCCAGTTCTTGCCTGTGTGCTCAACTTTCATATGCTGACTTACCTTCTGTCTACTTGTCAGTCATAGAGAGAGGAGCACGGAAATAAATATAGTTGTGGTATTGTCTATTTCTCTTTCCAGTGCCCTCTGTGTAATGAAATTTCTGTAATTTAAAGCATTTATGATTTTTATGTATTTTCTGTGACTTGATCCTTCCATTATTCTGAAAGGCCTCTACATTATTCCCAGAAATCCTGCTTTGGAGTCTCTGTCTGACAGTAACGTGGCCACGACAGCTTTGTGATGCTTACTGCTTGGTTATAGTTTGCTTATTCATCCTTGTCCTCCTAATCTCTCAGTGTTCTCCTGTTTGATGGGGATTTTTTTTTCTGTGGCTATGGAACAAACTTGTGTCTTGATCTTCCATTCCACCTAAATCCTCTGCCTTATTGGAAGGCATAAATCCATTAGAGGTAATGAAATTAATGACACGGTTGGCTTATGTTTGTCGCCTAAGCCTTGTATTTACTTTGATCCTTTACCTTCTCTTCACCTGCCTTCATTTGGAATAACTGAGGTTTTTTTTTATTATTATTTCATTTTATGTCCTCTACTGGCTTATCAGCTATTGTTGTGCATTTTACCATCTGCGTAAACACCATAAAGCCTTTCAGTAAATACGTTTACTTTAAACAATTATAGTCCTAAGAAAATAAAAGCACACTTTGTACTTGAGTTTTCATCTTCTGTGACCCTCTTTGCTCCTTTTCTTAGATCCAGTGACTTTCTGTTAAACAATGCTATTTTTATTTCTTGCAGTTCATGGCTGTTGGTGAAAAATCTGCTCAGTTTTTGTTTCAAGAAAGTTTTATTTCATGTTCGTCTTATGAATAATTTGTGCTCATAAAAACCCAGCCCCCTTATCACAATCCGGGAAAACGTGTAATAGCCCTCTCCCACATATCCCTTGGGATTGTGAGAATATAGAGACTTTTGTTGTGTTTATATCACATTCTCTCCTTCTCCCCTATTCTACTCCCTTCACTCCTGCCATGTTTTATTCCAAAGTTACTGTTCCAGAACTTTCTGTACTCAAATTTCTCACTCAGTTTCTTTTGCCAAAGGAATTCAATTTAAGACAAATTTTTAAAAACTGCTAATGGATGTGGATTTTGATATTCAAACACAGAGTCTCAAAGATTAATTCATACAATAATAACAGTCACACACACACACACACACACACACACAATTTTAAATTCTCATGAATGCTTGGTTTGAATCAAGCTTAATCCAAATCATCATCAAGGTAAAGGGATATCAAACTTCTGTTGGAGTTTCAATTACCTATGTCTGCTAAAGCTTACTGTTATGATCAGCCACTCAAACCTTCCCCACCTATCCATCTTTCAAAGTACCCAGTATCTTTTTACAAAAAAAAAAATTTTAATGTTTATTTATTTTTGAGACAGAGAGAGACAGAGCATGAACAGGGGAGGGTCAGAGAAACAGGCTCCAGGCTCTGAGCTGTCAGCACAGAGCCCGACGCAGGGCTCGAACTCACGGACCACAAGATCACGACTTGAGCCGAAGTCGGACACTTAACCGACTGAGCCACCCAGGTGCCCCACAAAGTACCCAGCATCTTAATGCAGTCTTAGACCACAGATCTCAGATTCTGCTAGAATTCCAAGTTAGGATGAGAGTGAATTCCGTGGCTCTGTGATCCTTCTGACAGAAGAGTGTGTGCTCATCCTTAGGAAGTCCTGGGAGAATTTTCAGTTGTTACCTGGTCATGTTGAAGTACTAAGGTGACCACAAAGCTCCTTCATTTAATGGTCTCTGATAAATTTTACGAAACAGTTTAACTTGTATGGCCTTTTTTTTTTTCATTAATTTGTATCCAATAATCTTTACAGGAATGTTTCACTTTCACAGATGCACATAACTTTCATGGGTGCATATATACTAATTAAGTAGGTATATAGTTAAGCTTAATATAATGAATATAATCATAATGGTAATTAGTCTATGAATAAGTTGTCATATAATTGTGCTCACCAATGTCATTACCTTTTGTTCATTTCCATTCTGGATATAGTAATTATTTTATAATTTTATTAATCCTGTTAAATCATAATTGTCCTATTAATTACAAATTTATGATTAACATTGTATTGCTCAAAATCGTTCTCAAAGGAAGGAAGAAATTGGCGTTGGAAGATCAAGAAGGGCATTACTTCATTAATTAGAAGGTAGAGGTAAACAAAGAATTGATCACTCTAAAATATATATGAGTGTTATACTTTTTAATAAGTTTATGAGCTTCACAAACGCTCCCCTAACATTCAGTCACATGCAGGTTATTAAATGGGCCATTGCACAGCTAAGCAATGGGAATAAAATATGCTACTTTGCTACACTGATGTGAGGTTTCACTAAGGTAACACTGACCCACAGTTAATAGAGCAGGGATAATACAATTGTCCACGTGGATTTCTAGGAAGATAACCCTAAAATGGTGGTATTTTAGGAGAATCGTCCATTAAGAAATGTATCTTTGTTTGCACGGTCCGGTGGGACCCATGAATGGAGCCCTGCTGGCCAGCAGAGCCAGGCAACCCTGGGCATCCTTCTGGGTGGCAGCCAACGAAATCCGGGACACCAGACACGTGCAGAAGCTCCATCCCAGGGGACGCTGGTGGCCGGGAGTGGGCCAGCAGGGCAGGGAGAAGGCACTGGCTGTCTCCCTGGCCTCCAGCCCCTGGATTTCTACTCAATCAGAAGACTGACCCTCAGGCAGCCATTTTTAAAGTAGGCACACCCGCCTCTTAGAGGGAAAGACAGAGAGGTGGACTTTCCGCTCAGCAAGCCAAGCTCTGAGCCCTGAGGGCACAGCCACCGCAGATCCTGTATTTGCTTGCTGGGGCCTAGTGGGTCTCCATCATGCAAATCCCGTTAACTTTCAGAGCCCTGTGCTTTAGGGGCTGCTGTTCAGGTGGAAATCTTATACCTGGGCACTAGGGATGGGGTCCAACCCTCTGATCCTCAGGAAGAAGTTGGGACACGTGAGCTCCCTCCCAGGAACTACCTTTCCCAAGGCCGGCCGACCATGGGGTTCACGAGAAAGTGTGCTTCGGCCTTTTCTACCTGCTGTGACACGGGTATTGCCTCATTGGCCCATGTGTACGAATCCTTTTCTAGATCTTTCCTAGGGAATTGCTCCATGTCTAGCTGTAGAGCTGGCGTGTCCGTGGGGGCAGGCGAGCCCAGGGGCCTCCTATTCCGATGTCTGGGATCAGAACCTCACTGGATGATTCTTTTTTAAAAATGTTTATTTATTTATTTTGAGAGAGAGACAGAGAGCAAGTGCAAGCAAGGGAGGGGCAGAGAGAGAGGAGAGAGAGAAGCCCAAGCAGGCTCTGCTCTCGGGCTTCTCTCTCTCCTCTCTCTCTATCCCTCCCCTGCACATGTGCACACTCTCTCTCTCTTTCCCTCAAAGAAAAAAAAAACACTAGTTTAGTATATCCTTGTCATGACTTGTTGCTTTTCCTTGTGTTACCTTTACTGCAAATTAGAAAACTTGTTCTTCTGACCATAAGGAGAAAAGCATTAACCTATATTATGTAAATTTGTAAGATAAGCCTTAAAAAAAAGAAACATTCAGACTATCATTTTCATTGTAGAAAAGCAATTATGAAGTTGATATTCATATATATATTTGGTACACGGTGTCTGAAAGAAAAACCATATGAGACAGTTCATGTTGTTAAAAGCATAAGTGATCATTTCGAATACATAACCTCTGATGTTAGGAGTCTTAACCTGATGTCTGAGGACGATTAAGCCATGAATTTGCCACAAACTCATTATATGGAATTCTGTGCATAATGTGTGCATTTTTCCTAAGGAGAGGATACAAAAATAAACCATTCTGAAAAGGGCTGTACATCCCTAAATATTTAAGAGTCTGCTATTCGCAGCATTTCTGATGAATGTAGCTGGGTTCCCTTTAAATATTCATTTCAAAGAGAGAAACTATGATGTTTTGCTTGTGTAAGATTTATCCTACGACTTATTTTTCAAATGTCTTAAAAATAAAGCATTCATTTGATTTTCAGTAAATTTTGTTTTCATGCAGGGAAGTCCCATTATCACAGAACCTGGTTAGAGAGAGCGACTTGGTTCTGCGTCTTAATAAGGCAGCATCTGGCTTCCCGCTTCTTATATGTGTGCATGTGTGTATACATGTGTGTGCCTGTGTATCTATGCATGTATGCACACGTGTGCATGCATACAGATGTGTGCATGTACGTGTGCACGTGTGATTGTGTCCGTTGTGTGCATGTGTTTATACACATGTATGCCTGTGTGTCTGTATGAGTGAGTGCACTGTGTGGATGCATGTGTGTGCATGTGTACACACAAGTGTGCACATACGTATGCACATGTGTGACTGCGTATGCGTTGTACACATGCATGTGTGTGCACGTATGTGTGCACACGTGTGTTGTGACTGCATGTGCTGCATGCGTACGTGTGTGTGATTGTGTGCATGTGTACCCATGTGCATGTTTACGTGTATGTGCGTGTGCACATGTATGTGTGCACACGTGTGTTCGTGTGTGCACACGTGTGTTCGTGTGTGCACATGCATGTTTGTGAGGAAAGGGCATCGCACGAAAATGTGTTGTCCATATCAAGTACTCAGGAACTACAAGCCATGTGCAAGAAGCAGCTGATTTTCTAGTAATTATACAGAACTTCTCCCCACCTTGCCCCTCACTCAGTTGGAGAAATCTGTAGCATAACCTGGCATTTCTCAGTGCCGAAAGGTCATCGCAGGAGGCCCTCCCTGGAGCAGCAGAGGTACCACGCGTGTGTCAGGTCACATGATGGCTACAGGGGCGGAGGCCAGCGACACCAGCTGAGCATCAGTAAGGGCGGGGTAACCCCATGAGAGATTCCTGCTGAATCTTCCCCAAACCAGTGAGGTGTGGTTGCTGCCGCCATGTCTGAAATAAACACATTCATTGGGAAATTAGACATGTGAATACGGAAGGCACCTTGTGGGAGTTTCAGTGTTCCTCATTCTGCCGGGTCTCCATTTATTTGTCTTTACGTATCTCTTTGATTGGCTACAATACAATCACATCTACGTGAAAACAGCAGAAGAGCAACAACTGAGAGAAAAAGAGCAAGAGGACGGGAGGGAGGCGTGACTCCCTTCAAGGGGAACAGTGTGAGGCACGCGCACGGACACGAAGGGCGCACTCTAGAAAGGCACACACACCTCCAGCGAACACATCCGGGCGGACCCCACGCTTGCAGGTGTTCGCTGCACCTTTACAAACATTCCCGCGTGTCTTATCAGATCCGGTATCCATCCTGATCAGCGAAAGGGGAACATGAATTATTTTGGTGAAGAGTTCATCTGGAAACGAGAGACACGTGCTCCCACAGCAGTGCTCCCCTTGGGCGACACCCTGGCCCCCGCAGCACCTCCTTCCTTCACCTGCCTGGTGCGTCTTCACTTCCGCGAAGCCGCATCAATCACAGTTTCAAAAAAACTGCGGTTATCTAGTCTGATAAAAATATGTCCTTTGAAGAAAACCACTTTGAGACTAAATCTTTAAGTGCATTTTTTTTTTAAAAAATGCATTAACCTTTTCACTAGAAGAACAGACCTTACTAGAAAACATGCTCATTTATATACATCCTATTTCCCTTAGCAGATACTGCTTGAATAAAAAGCTGAACAGCATTTACCAAAATAGGTCAAATTCCTAAGCACGGCTTAGCATTTTGAGTCCTTTTTATTTTTTTACTCAGCATTGTTGATGCTATTTTTTATATCACAGCTTTTGATTCCTCTTCAAAAATCACTCCTGTGCCTGTGTCGAGCATTCAGCAAACAAGAGTGATATGAGGGGACTCACATCTCATTGCAGATGATGGACGAGATGCAGGAGAAAACAATACAGAGGACACCTGCCACGTCAGTACCAATCTCCTAAGTGCTGAAGCAAATAACAGATGGTGAAGGAGTCCTACTTGTCCATTTTTGCTTTTGCTGCCTGCATTTCTGGTGTCACGTCTGAAAAATCATGGCCAAGATGCTCTGCCCTTTCTTCTAGGAGTTTGAGAGTCTAAGTTTTACAGTAAG
The DNA here is from genome assembly GCF_018350175.1 of Felis catus. Taxonomy (NCBI): domain Eukaryota; kingdom Metazoa; phylum Chordata; class Mammalia; order Carnivora; family Felidae; genus Felis; species Felis catus. The sequence continues at coordinate 1,870,787 of NC_058378.1, read as the reverse complement.
ACTTCATGAGCTGATTTTTGCATATGGCGTAAGGTATGGCCGATTTTCACTTTTCTGCGTGAGCATCACCTTTTCCCAGTACTGCTTGTTGGGGACACGATCCTTCTCCCACTGTGTGTTCTCTGCACCATTATCAGAGACCGGCTGGCTACACGCGGGTTTATTTCTGGGCTCTCTGTTCAGTTCCCCCAGGTCTGGATGACGGTACTAATGTACCTTACTGTTAGGGGCACCTGGGTGGCTCAGTCAGTTAAGCGGCCGACTTCGGCTCAGGTCACGATCTCGCGGTCCATGAGTTCGAGCTCCGCGTCAGGCTCTGTGCTGACAGCTCAGAGCCTGGAGCCTGCTTCGGATTCTGTGTCTCCCTCTCGCTGACCCTCCCCTGTTCACGCTCTGTCTCTCTCTGTCTCAAAAATAAATAAAACATTTAAAAAATTTAAAAAAAAATACCTTACTGTTAATTACTGTACTTTTGTAGTATGTTCTGAAATCAAGTGTGATACCTCCAGCTTTGTTCATTTCGTTCAAGACTGTTGGCAATTCTAGATCTTTTGTGGTTCCATATGAACTTGAGGACTATTATTTTTTATTTCTATTTTTAAAAAAAGGCATTGGGATCTTGATGAGGATGGCACTGGATCTGTAGGTTGTGTTCAGTCTTCTAGTCCATGAACACACAATGTTTTTCTTGCATTTATATCTGCTTAATATCTGCCATCGATGTTGTCATTGTACAAGTCTTACCTCTTGGTGAGGCTCATTCCTACTCTATTCTTTCTGATACGGTTATATATGGGGTGTAATTTCCTTTTCAGATGGTTTGTTGTTAGTGTACAGAAATACAACTAATTTTTGTCTGTTGATGTTGTGTAGTGGAACTTAAATGACATCATTTGTCAGTTGTAAGACACATTTGTGAAGTCCTTAGTATTTTCTACATACAGGATTGTGTCATCTGCCACCCGACGATTGTACTACTTCTTTTCAGATTAAATACCTTTTATTTGTTTTCCTTGCCAATTGCCTGTTGTCCTAGGTTGAACAGAAGTGGCGAGAGTGGGCACTCTTCTCTTGTCCCTGACCTTAGAGGAAAAGGGTTTACTTTCTACCACTGAGGATGTTAGTTGCAGGCTTGTCAAACACTATCCTGTTGCTATTGTGAATTAAATTGAGTTTTGAGACGATCTCCATTCCTGGGAAAAACCCAATATGGCCTCAGTGTATTATTCTTTTTATGTGCTGCTACATACAATTTGCTAATATTTGAAAAAGACTTTTTCATGAAAGTTTTTTTTTTGTAGTTTACTTTCTTGTAATGTTTTTGTCTCATTTGGGGATTCTTCCAACTCTGCTCTAGGCTCCTGCAGCACAAATGTTAGATGATAAATTTCACTTTTTAAATGCATCGTGGATGCTTAAATACTGGCTCTCATATCCATGCTGTAGTGCCACTTTGGGGACCAGTATGGCACTGCCATTTTCTCCGTACTCACATGACAAGGGTATTTTCTGCTCAAATAGTATCATCAGGTATTTCTTATAAATTATGTGTTGCCAAGATGTGGCATTCTGTTGCTCATTTTGTTGTCTATAAATCATTTCATAACTTACACATTTCCATCCTGTAATTTACATGTAAAAATATTTTGGAGAGAGAATTTTAGACTTGTTTATTTTTTTCCTTGTGTTTCCATTGTTTTGTTTATGGAAAATTTAAGATGAGATGTGGCTGTTAATTAAATTTAAGTATATTGTTTCATTAATTAACAAAGAATAAGAAAGCCTTTGAGAATAATCGCTTTATGAAATGACTTCAAACTCAACATTGTCATTCTTTTTAAGAACTAATGAAGGGGACCTGGGAGGCTCAGTTGGTTGAGCATCCAACTTCGGCTCAGGTTGTGATCTCATGGTTCATGAGTTCAAGCCCCCATCGGACTTGCTGCCGTCAGTGCAAAGCCTGCTTTTGGATCCTCTGTCCCCCTCTTTCCGCCCCTCCCCACTTGCACTTCCTCTCTCAAAAATAAATAAGGCTTTTAAAAAAATTAATGGGATTTCTCTCCATCTGATGTGGTTAATCACTAGGTTTTCTTATGTGAAAGTTTGGTTTTATTTTTCAACGACTCACTTTTAGGGGAATGTAGACTATCAAGAGATTGTTTTTAAAAAATAGGTCAGGGGTGGCTGGGTGGCTCAGTCAGTTGAGTGTCTGACTCTTGGTTTCGGCTCAGATTTTGATCTCAGAGTTTCATGAGTACAAGCCCCGGATGAGGCTCTGCACTGGCAGAGCGGAGCCTACTTGGGGTTCCCTCTCTTGCTCTCTCTCAATCTCTCTCGCGCTCACCCTCCCTCCCTCCCCCGCTTGTGCTGTCTCTCTCTTTCAAAATACATAGATAAGCTTAAAAAAACAGGTCAACAAATTTATTTTTCGAAGACAAGATCAATAACTTTCTCTAACAAGCATTAGGGGATGAACGTCTCATTCCATTTCTTGCATGGTCTGTGTCGGATACTGTGTTCAGCACTGCAGAGTAAAGTTTGGCTGGGTTCCCAGTAGGGATGTGCTCTATCTGAAAAGAGGCAGAGTCGCCATACGAGACGGACACTGGACCCTCACCTGTTGCGCACCTGTCACCGGGGGAAGAACGTGCCCAGCCTGCTGTTCCCACGTGGGGCTGACACACACGGGAGCCTCAGCTGGGCCGAGCCTAGATGCGCTCCTGCTCCGTCTCTGGTGTCCCCAACAGACCTGCAGCTTTGACCCAGTAAAGAATTCAATTCCAAGCCTGCTTTTTTGATGAATCATGCATTTGATTAGATTCAATTCCATTTGTCCTCATGTTTCTATTTTTCTTGCCTTGCACATTTATTCTTATACTACAGCCTCATGTAAACTATTTCACATTTTGATAATGTTTGATGTTTCTACTATTTCATGAGGTATGAAACATGATTCTTTACAAGGAAAGAAACTTCAGTTTAGAAACTGATCAATTTTCCTCTCAATTCTAACACCTTATTCTCGACTACTAAGGCTTAGTTAAAGGAAAAGAACATACCCAACCCACCAGGTGCCCCTCCATTAATTCTTAAAAAGAATGACAATGTCATTTCATTCAGCAAGTATTTAAAGTCATTTCATAAAATGATGATTCTCAAAGGCTTTCTTATTCTTAAATGAAACAATATACATAAATGTAATTAACAGCCATATCTTATTTTAAAATTTCCATAAGCAAACTTTATCTGGGATTTGATGAGGCATTACAAAAAATAAAATCTTCAAAATCTTCAGTAGTCCATTTTACTGTGCCTCAAGCCAAATAGAAGAGCCTATACGTTTTATGTGTAACTTAAATTCCTCATGTTGTAATAGCTGAAGTAACAGTAACCGGCTGAGTAATCTCTTTAATTTCTTGTATCTCTTTAATTTCTTGTAACAAGGGGCGCCTGGGTTAGGGTTAGCTCGGGTCATGATCTCGTGGTTTGTGAGTTTGAGCCCCACACCGGGCTCTGTGCTGTCAGCGTGCAGCCTGCTTGGGATTCTGCCTCCCTCTCTGTCTGCCCTGCCGAGCTCTCTCTCTCTCCCGCTAGCTCTCAAAAAAAACAAATTTCCCATAACAAGACTGTGCGGGAGGTACTACTATGATCTTCAGAGATACAGGGTGATATTCGGAATTCATGAAGTTGACAGGGGACAGAATGAGCCCTTAAGCCGAAGCAATACACGCTCACGAGAGCTTGTGTTCTGAACAACATGCCTACGGGAATTTTTACGATCACGTGGAAAAAATACAACTGTATGCCACAAAGTGAGGTCATTAAGTTAACCTCATTCCTTAAACATCTAAGCATTACAAAAGTATTTAAAGTAAAAATGGAAATGTCTTTCTTCCCAGGCTAGTCACGATCTACATCAAGATGTAACTATTTGGAATCATGCAAAACTCGGAGTGAAAAGGCCTGTGGCGGCCAGGGTTTCAGGGTGGGAGAAGGAGCAAGTGGTGGGGCACAGGTATTTTGTAGGTGTGGAACCTATTTTGTGTGGCACGGAAATAGGGCAAATACAGCATTATGAATCTGTCAAAACCCACAGAACTGCACAACACAAACAATGCACTTTACCGATGCAACATGTTAGTAGCAGGGACACTGTGTGGGAGGACTCTGTGCTTCCTCTCAAATTTTCTGTAGAACTGAAAAATAGCCTTTTAACTTACAAAAGGCAAAGACTTTGATTCTCTGGCCTCTTTCCACACAGGTCTGGCTAAACAACAGCCGGTGACATGCAGGGGTCAGCGTGGCCTCAGGTGGAGTTCTGTGAAATGGACGCAAGGTGGGGAGTGACGCAGGCAGCGGATGGTCAATGACATTGAGAAGGAAACTGGAAAAAAGCTAGGTTCCTGGAGAATCGGCAGTAAGGCCTATTTTCAGACATTTTCCTTATGTGAAGGAAATGTAAGCCACTTGTTGAAGTCTTTAGGGTAAGGAGCTCGATGCATTTCTCAAATGTGGAAAAGGCAAGTGTATTTCAAGACTGACAGATACTGCTAAACTACCTTCGGGGGGAAAAAAAAAAAACTGTATCAATACAGAGCTCAACACGAGTAACAAATATTTGTTTCTTCACAGATTCCAATATCAAGTATTACGATTTTTTTGTTTCTATAATGAGAAGAAAAGTGTCTTATTTCTCTTTTACAATGTTATTTTAAATTACATATTTCTGATAATTATTCAGAAAGAAAATATTCTTAAGGTTATATTGGCCATTTATATTCTCCTTTTATGAATTTTCTGCTTGGATAACTTTTTCTATTACATTTTTTATCTTCTCCCTACTAATTTAAAAAATACACATATTTATCTGGATACTGAAGTCAATTCTATTCTTTTTTTTTTTCATGGCACACTAAAATCATTAGCCCAAATGAGGCATTGTCTCCTTTCATGCTGTTTAATTTGTTTTTACCTGTTTACTTACATCCTCTACCCCTTCACAGTCTCTCACCCTAAAACATTTACTGCAGGCTTAGATGTGCGTATGTAAAAATACCATGGAAAAATGTATAGCAGCTGATTATGTCGTTCTAACTTAAAAATATTATTATGCAATCAACCTCCTTGTTTCTTACTCATTCTATTTTACACTAACTTAGTAAGATCTGATGACGATGCCAAAGGACAATGTCTATACCTGGAATTCTTACTGAATGCCTCTATTAATTCAATCAATCAAACTAGCTAGCTAGCTACCTATTTATTTCAATAAAAATTATTTGCCGACAATTAAATGCTAGGTAGGTCTTACGAGCATAACTTGACAGTGCGATACTGTGATAAACACACGTGCACTACACCCAGAATAGAAACAGAAAAACACGGGCCATCACATCACAAAATCTCTCCTGGCCGCTTTCCAGTTAATCCTTTTCACACAGTGGCATCATCCACTGGATGTTCAACCATCACATTGGTTTTGCAGAATCTTGGATTTCGTGTAAATGTGATCACTGAGAGTGTAACATATGGGTGGCTTTATCTCTACATAACGTTTTTCAGATTCATCTCTGCTGTTTTGTGTATCATGGCTTCATGCACTTCTGCTGGCTGGTATTTCCTGCTGATGGATATTTGGGATGGTCACCGTTTATGAGGATTATAAGACTACCATAAAAATTTTTAACAACATTTTTTATGGGTAGATTTCCTCTTCCTCCTGAGTAAATAACTAGGGGAGATGTACGTGCAACCTTATTTACCACTCTTATTCAACATAGTACTAGAAATTCTAGCTGGCACAATCAGCCAATATTAAAAAAAAAAGGCACCAAATTGAAAAGAAAGGAGGAAAACTATCATTATTTGATCATGAGATGACCTTATATATAGATAACTCTAAAGAGTTAACCAAAACAGTCTTGGAACCAATCAATAAATTCAGTAAAGTTGCAGATTGTAAAATTAACATACAGAAATCAGGTGTGTTCCTATACACTATCAATGATATGCCTGAAAGTAAAAAAAATAATAAAAAAAATTAAAAAAACTATCCCATTCACAACTGCATCAAAACCAATAAAATAGTTAGAAATAAATTTTACCAAGGAAGAGAAAGATCTGTACAATGAAAACTACAGAACTGTGATAAAAGAAATTGAAAAAGGTACAAACAAATGGAAAAAATATCCCATGTTCATGGATTGGAATAATTAATATTGGTAAAATGTCTTTACTACCCAAAGCCATCTATAGAAATCAATCCCTACCAAAATACCAGTGACATTTTCCACAGAAATAGAAAAAAAAAAAAAAACCCTCAAGTTTGTATGGAACCACAAAAGACCCTGAATAGCCAAAGCAAACCTGAGAAAGAACAAAGGTGGAGGCATCACACTTCTTGACTTCAAAGGGCACTACAAAGCAACAGTAAAATAAATAAAAATAAACAGACCAATAGAACAGAATAGGAGCCCGGAAATAAACCCAACATATACGGTCAACTAATATTTAACAAAGGAGGCAAGAATACTCAATGGAAAAATGATAGTCTCTTCAATATGGTGTTGGGAAAACTGAATAACCACATGCAGAAAAATGAAATTACCTCAAAATGGATCAAAGACTTAAGACATGCAGTACAGTTTGAGAAAGAAAACAAGCAATGTTCACCTCTACACTGAACTTCGAGTATACCACCAAAGAACAGAGCAGATACCACAGTGAGCCTAACTATTCCAAACTAAGTTGTTTATTCTAATCTATGAAGAAACCTTCTGTCAAGAACTCCCTTGGAATGATAAAGATAAGCATAAGTTTCTCGCGCATGTTAACACTGGTTAAATCAATACACATTGATGAAATCTTATAAAATTTTTCAATTACTTCTTGCCACATCTCTCTTGAATGTAATTATTGTAAGTATGGCAAAGATACATCACATGAATTAAGAAAAATTCTATCTAAAGTTTTGTCTCAGTCAGTATATTTTATTTAGAAATACTGTATGACACAACAGAACCTTATCATGAATATTCTATAAAGTCAATAAATAAATATTACATTTTAAATGGATTCAGCCTATTAATCTAAAACAGACTAAAAGAGGGGCACCTGGGTGGCTCAGTCGGTTAAGCGTCTGACTTCGGCTCAGGTCATGATCTCACGGTCCGTGAGTTTGAGCCCCACATTGGGCTCTCTGCTGACAGCTCAGAGCCTGGAGCCTGTTTCAGATTCTGTGTCTCCCTCCCTCTCTGACCCTCCCCCGTTCATGCTCTGTCTCCCTCTGTCTCAAAAATAAAACAAACAAACAAACAAAAAACAAATAAAACAGACTAAAGGAATCCTATGTCAAAACTACAGGAAAAAAATTCTTAAAATTAAACAAAGTTCCAAAACATTTTGGACAACACTACCTAAGTGAATCTGAGCATCATCAAACACCTTTGTTAGATGCAAAATCATAAACAGAAGTTAAAATATGCTTCTTCCCATTTAGCAATTCTGACACTGACTATGTTATACTTTAACTCCCTTAGATAAATAACGTCCCCAAGTAGGCAGTGTGCACCATTTGAAACAAGCTAGATTACACAGATCTCCATGCACCTGGAGGGCTCAGTCGGTTGAGTGTCACACTCTTGATTTTGGCTCATGTCATTCCAGGGTCTGAGTTCAAGCCCTCCATCGGGCTCTGTGCTGAATTTGGAGTCTGCTTGGGATTCTCTCTCTCCCTCTCTCTCTTCCCCTCCCTTGCTTGTACACTCTCTCTCCATTAAAAAAAATAGACGTGACAGTTTCTTTCTTTAATGAACCTGAAGTCTGTTAGGATGCATGTATTTAACAGACTACACTACACATATTCAAAAGTACTGTAGGAAAAATAAAAAAATAAATTTCTGTAGGAAATTAGATAAAGAATCTCCCTTAACTGTGAGCAAGATAGGTTACAGAGAAAATCAGGAATAAGAGTAGTAGTATTTGGGGAATCATTAGCAGACATATGATGTTGAAATGTATGAAAATGAAGGCGTTAACAAGCTTGATTGAGAGGACAGAGTCAGAAAAGAATATGAGCTACAGGACGAAGATATGTATCTACATGTGTACCTATATACCCTAGATATATATGGTCTCTATATACATATTTGTTACACTTATAACATTTATTATATTTTAGTACATATAATGATATGTAATAATATGTATTTATGTGTTTATTACATATTTATACATTATACATTTACATATAGATAAACTTATCTAGGCTACATATATATACATATATATGCACACACACATACACACATATACATATACCTATAGATATACAGATATATAATATGATGCTTTAGGTAATACACTACATATAGATACTCATAATCAAATATTTAATAATACTGTAATTGATGATTTGTAGGCCACATTGCTGTGCTTTTACTTCAAAATGTGCAGTAATATCTTCTTCTATCTATACAGTCTTTCCCAGGATTCCCTTAGGATTTATAGAGTTTAGGCTGTTATGTGAAAGGAGATGGTTGGCAGATCAGCTAATACTCATGAATTATGGTCTAAAACTTTATGACTTGTCTCTAAATCACTCCACTGATTTGTTACATCAGACTTCTGATTTTCATTTTATTAACAGAAGCCCTAAATGTATGTTAAATGAGATTTTGACCTGTGTATAAAATAACTCATCTCATGGTGCACCGAAAGGGAATAAAAACAATAAGGGAGATGTGCCAAAGGCAATCGGGGAAGACGGCTGTTCCGTCTCCTTCCCAGAGATGCACCTTGGGAAGGCGAGAGCTCTGTGGAAGCAGGTGGTACCTTCCCTGGAGGGAATGTACTAGACCAGTTCTGAGTGCTGCAAGGAGGCAGGGTTCTGCTCCCTGATTCTCAAAGAGCCCAGGGAGTCGTCCCTTCCTCTGTCTGTTGTGTTCTCCCTACCCTTCTCCAGAATCAATCGTCGTGCCAATCACTGTAAGGTCTTCCTTCCCTACGTATCCCCATCAAGGGCCTCAGGAATCTACTAAAATCTCCTTAATAGTATCAGGGATTTGACAGCAACAAGTCAAGGAGTAGCAGTTTTGTCCTCTTAACTGGTTTTCCTTATAACATCACATCCTTAATTCAGACGGCATAAAAGGAACACTGGACTCTGAAAATTTCTTGAGGGGAATTAAAGGATAATGGAAGAAAAAACGTCTTAAAACTTTTTCATTATAATAATTTGTAAGAATTTATCATTCTATTATAACATTTTTTAATATGCACTAATTCTGATTTCCTAAGTGCAAGTTATTGCATTACTACAGTCTACTGAGAAGACTTCAATAATGTTTTTAAAAGTCTGGCTGTACTCAACATTTGGAAAAGTTGCGCAATTTTTTTTGTTTTTTGTTTTTTTTTAGTTTTAAGTACACAAGCATATAATTACATTTCCATTATTCTTTAGAAGAATGCTACCTACCAGTGCCCCTCAAAATTCTCTTGGGTTAGCTATTATTTTTATTTCCCATTCTCTATTTTATTATACATTACAGATATTTAACTAGCATTATTGGTTGAGACTGTTGGAATGGTAAGGTACAATTACAAGAAAACCACCTTTGCCTATTTCCAACAATGAAGACATGTACACCTTGAAAAGTCAAATATGAATCATAAGTACTCATCCTGCTCTGTGTGTTGTAAGCGTTACTCTCCAATATTTTCTATACACAGAAGTGAACTTCATAGATGATATACTGATCCATTTTCTATTAATTAGACATTATGGATACTGTTAGACACAGTAAGAAAATATGGCAACATGAGGTATCCCTACGGTGTTTGGAAATGGTTAGTATCTTGGCCGTCAGGATGGACACCCTAACCTACACAAATGATGAAATTGTATAGAACTTAATGCATACAAAAAGAAACCTTAGAAAGGATTGATGTTCACTCAATAATTAATATTTGATTTCAAATATATCGACAAATAAAGGTACAAGTGTTTTTAAGGGATTTGTAGCCTAATTCATAAATCCAAACTTCAGAGATGGGGGAGTGATCCAACTGTAAGCCTTCATATCATGCTATTTCTCCAAGCACAGCTTCTAAGCCTCTTTTGCATTTCTCTTAGGTCCCCTTAGTTTCCTTAAACAAAGTACCATAACCGCACTGTAATAAACCAGGAACATATAGTTAATCAACTTCATTACTCAACAATTCATTTAAGCCTACATAATATACTGAACACCTAAAAAAAAGATGAACCCAGGGACACCTGGGTGGCTCAGTCCGTTAAGCGTCCGACTTCAGCTCAGGTCACGATCTCTCGGTCTGTGAGTTTGAGCCCTGCGTCGGGCTCTGGGCTGATGGCTCAGAGCCTGGAGCCTGCTTCTGATTCTGTGTCTCCCTCTCTCTCTGCCCCTCCCCCGTTCATGCTCTGTCTCTCTCTGTCCCAAAAATAAATAAACGTTAAAAAAAAATTTTTAAGTTGTACATAAATGTAGTCATCACTGCCATATTAGCTTAATTTACTTGAACAGTACACAATATTAGGCTTTTATACTAAAATTTTAAATGAAGATTTACTATGAATTCTGTCTCCTGTTGAGACTCATTCCTCCTGAATATTCAAAGACGATTACTTGTGTAAGTTTTTTTCAAACCACTTGACTTTGTGTTGATCACTATGAAACTGAGGAATATAAATTATTATCCCTTTAGTAATCAAAGGCTGACTGTAAAATACATATGCATGAATTACACATGCAATAAAATATGACTGCAATTTAAACACCTGGACATAGCCTACTTCTTTGTATGTATGTCATCAGTAGAGTTAACATATTAGTGGCCTATTATTAAACCTATTCCTTCATAACTGGCTTTCTACCAATAGGAACACCCTATTAATACAAAATTTCACAGTTATTAAGTACTGGGTTGAGTTATTTTCCTCATGATTGCTCTGAGGTCACACAAGACCTTGTGGTCTTTCTCAAACACTAAAGAAAAAATCATTCATACTCACTATTTTTATGTCTACTATTATTTTCTCTTTGGAATTTGATATTTGAACTGTGATAATTATTAACTAATCACAAAATATTATGTGATCAGAGAAAATACCAAAGATTTGGCAGATATACTGGTTATTGATCCTAGGACATCCATTTGTATATATGCTAAAAATTACGAATTATTGTGTGTTTACATATTCTGATTTTTTGCCACTCTGGCTTATTTGTGCAACATGGATATGTAGCCATTGATATACAACCAACAGAGTCCCTCTCATACCTTAAACTCAATGCAACACACACACATACAATGCAAGGTAGCAGAGATTTAGTTACGGTCTTCTAATTTTATGTGCTCTCTGATTCTAATAAATTGGTATTTTAAGAAGTGAAGATGATGTTTCAATAATATATCATAGTATTCAAGTAGTTTTGCCAAATGATCAAATTCCCCTCAAGTTTTGAAGGCAGCCAAATGCAGAGAATCACGGGGTAAATGCATGTTTATGCTACGTCCTCTTATACACACTCAGTACTACCTCTGCACGGAGCTCCCAACTGGACTTAACAACCAGTTCTCAACCCTAATACAATGATGAAATGGGCACGTATATGAAATACTTAAACAGGTAAGTAGATGGATGTGAAGGATGGTTGTGAAAAAGGAATCGCGGGCCTGTTGTCAAAAAGCAGACACTGAATCATTGCAGTTGAGTCTTGTAATTTCATTGTCACAACAATTTATAAAGAAGGAGGAACAGGGAGAGAAATGGAAACACAGTATTTACATGTAAACTATGGTCTAACCAACATTACCAAATCCGATCAGCCCTATTCCTACTACCTGCTCATAGAGATTGAAGAAAGTCAGCAGAGATACGGCTAAGGGTCCCCTTCCTTTCCCCCCAAACTCCGTAGGTTGAACCCTGCCACCTCACATTTCCTCTGTAGTTTTCATCCAATTTGAATTCACGTTTATTTGCTGGACATTGAGTCAAATTTATATCAAAGAGAATATGAAAATATTTTGCATTTCATTGGACCAATCAACAAATTTAGAGTAAATTAATGTATTCCCATGGTACATTTCCTACAGAGGCTCAAATAAGGCTCAAATCTATCACATTATGTGCAATATCTGTGCACCTACAAAGGATAAGTCACATGTTTACGATCCCTAGAGCCCAGGCTTTAGATTTTTCATCCTATAACATTTCTAGTCAACTTATAGAACAGATGCTTAATTTTCTAGCTCTTTATTTCATACCACAATTCAACAGTGTTATCTCAGAGAAAACTTATATTTGGCAAAGATTATTATTAGTAAAGCCAAGAATATATTTACTCTAGTAGGACCTCATTACTTTGAAAGAAAATTGAGTATTTTTCACTTATTTTAAGGTTTTGCAATACATCTTATTATGGAATACATGTGAGGATCTTCTCTTATGCCAAGTGTTAACGATAATTAGTTTTTCCCAGCACTTTAAAAATTAATTGCCAGCAACTTCCATTTTTTTCTTTCTTCTAACCCTAGTTGTTTTGCCATCACGAGAACATAACACAATTGACAGGTTGTTATTGTAGTTTTTGATGCATACAAAGATGTATATGTGGGCATTTTTTTATTGCCAACAATTTATTATTTCAATCAATATATACTCAGCAGCCACTAATGACATAATTACTGTGTTAGGCTAGTTAGGAGATATAATGACTTAAGTCAGGCTGCTAGAATTCCGAGCATTGGTATCAGGAGATGACATTAAGCCAGGTTCTTCACTTAGTACAGAAAAAGACTGCAGCTGTAGGTGAATTTGGAAGAGGTTTTAGGGGGAATCTTTTCCATTTCAGAGGAATAAAAGGACACTGAAACGGCGGATAAGGAAGGTAGTTTCCAAACCTGTGTGATTATATTAGAGATGAAGAGGGAAGGCGCCAGAGCGTTAGGTGGGTGGGGGATGTGTGTGGTGTCAGGAAAGGGAGGGGTAATTTCAGAACGCTGATGAGGGGTACACAGGGCTAAAGAAGGGTGTTAAGTTCACAAGAGCAGGGAAAATGGACCAAAATACAGACCAGTTGCTTAGGTAGCATTTAAAAACCGCCCGTTAAATTCTTTTGAGGGGGAAATGCCATAGCCAATGATGCTCTGTCAAATGAAGTACTTCTCATTCACTGGCAAAATGATATGGACACATATCCTGAGAGGAAAAATGAACCGTGTCTGAAGAATAGATTTCAGATTTGTTTCAGAATTTGTCCTGTGCTGAACTGTAACTCGAGTACAAATATAAAGCCATATGAGAATGCTCTTTGAATTTGAAACTGAGACATGCAAATAGTTAACATAAACAAGCCGGACTCTGTGCTCCCAGCTGTCCACACCGAGATCTCACGTGAATGCACGTACGTTCACATACCATTCGTCCCTCGGCACACACGTCCTTACTAACTTTCCAAGGTCACGGAATCACAATGCATCTTTTTTTACTTGTAGTCATCTTATTATCTATCAGATGTAGATAGTCTTTCAATATCTGATATTTTAGAAAAACACGTTAACGCAAAATGTAAAGATAGGTTCTTTGCTCCTCATTCATTGTTCATGTGTCAGGAGAGGATTATTCACACATTAGTCACACCCCAGGCTTGTGCTCTGCAAAATAAGACTCAGAACAAGGCCTGAGGTTAATTACAGATAAAAATATTGGGATCAGAGAGAAAAACTGTCATCATATACTTTCTATATTTCATCCAGGAAATAGACGCAGCAAATAAGAAATGACGATTCATTACATTATTCTCTCTAATTCTATGCTCTTAGTATGTTTGGGGCTAAAAAGAAATGTCCTTGGGAGAACAAACATCAGGGTGTCTCCATTAATTCCAAACATAAGAAACACAATGCAGGTAACAAAAGGGCCCAGGGCTTTTAACCCCCTATGGCTTTTAGACACCAGAAATCCTGGCCCATATGTATTGGGTTAATAACAGGCTCCTGGCACAAAAGGGAAGAGAGGAGACTGTTCTCAAAACTCAAGAGTCGTCCTTGTAGGTTTGTATTGTGTGTTTCTTCGAAGCAGAAACTTTCCTGCCTCACAGAAGTTTATATTTGCCTACAGGGATATTAAAAGGAATATTATCTATATTACTATTTTCTTTCTATGGTGATGAAGATGTATTTGAGGACTCCTTGATTCAGTAATGTTGAACATAATTTCCTTTGAAATATAAATCATTCACATATGTATGTATCGTGCATGTGTGTGCATATGTGTATCCCTGGTTTGTGTGTAAGTATATATATATATATACCTACCTCTGATTTACTCAGGATTCATAGCATTTTAGAGAAAACACAGAGTAAACAAATAAAAAGAAATAATACTGTGGCAATATGTCACACTTTTGATATTTACGTAGACCCCATTTTATTCCATAAATAATTTATTTGTAATGCACTCTATTAATTCCTTTGTATAAGGCAATATGATATAGTTTCATTTCGGAAACTTTGGATAGCAAAAATAAAGAAAAAGAAGACAATTAAAATAACCTATAATCTCAACATTTAGATAAATCCACTATTGAAAATCTGTTCACGTATTTACAGTTTGTGTGTGTGCATGCATAACTGCATAGGGGGTACACGTGCCTGTGTGTGCATGCCAGGGTGTGCATGTATGCACGTGTGTGTGGGTGTGTGCACACATGTATGTGGGTGTGAAGGTGTGTGCACACATGTGTGGGTGGTTATGTGTGTGCATGCATGCATGCGCGTGTGGGGGTGTGTGCATGCATGTGTGGGTTTTGAAGACAACTCCATAAGCACAGTAGAAAGTGAAACCCCAAGACCTTCAGTGTCTTTCTACAGCGGGCAAAACAGGGAGCTGGACTGCACAACAGGGGAAGAGTACTGAGATTTGGGGTGTCATCTGCAGAAGCCATGGAGATAAAAGAAAGATAAGTCCTTGCTCAAATGTGGAGCTTGATGTTAAAAATGAAAAGCAGACTTAAGAAATTCAAAGTAACAGCAAGATAATTTGAACAGCATCAGAGGGCAGGGCACCCCCACGTGTGAGGTCACCCAGACAACCTATGCCTTCCGACAACTGCCTGATATCTGGACATGGAAGGAGGGCCCCTGAAACCGCACCTGCCCTTAGTGACTTCCCAATTATCTCATTTAGATCTCTAGAGGCAGACACACACCTATATAATACTCTAGGTACATTCACCAATTATGTATTCCCAGCCTACCAGCCTAAGATTACAAACATTACAATTTTTTCTTTATTATGATTTAACCTGACTGCAGAAAATTATCCCTCTGCATTAGCACACCTCCATCCGATAACAAATATTCTCCAATGTACCAGCTCAGGAATATTCCAGAACAAGTCCACTTCAGCCTATTCTGTTGCCTGAGTATTTTCTCCTCTACTGATAACCTAGTACCCCTCAAATGGCTAGGTTTGAACCTGGATCTCCAGTAAAGACCTACTCGAGCCTGAGAATTCCAGACAGCATGACTCAAAATAATTGTGATTGTTAGTACAATGTATTGAAAGCATAGTACAAGGAAAAAGAAAATACCCAAAGTAATTTTTAAACACATATCCGTATTTAGAGGTCCTGAAACTTAATAATTAAGAATTAAGTAATTAAGAAAGGTCACTATTTTGGGTGCCTGTCTCAACCTTCACAAGCTGGGATCTCTCGGTAGGACAATACCTCACTGTCTGGCCTCAATCATAATGTCCCGGAGAGACCAGTGTCCTTCCTTGTCCCAGATATGAGCTCGTGTAAATATTTATTCCCCTCAGGGCGACTCCCGAGGGCACTATTTTATCCCTGTGTATCATAAGAGTAATCTCCCAAATACTCATATACTCAAATAGCCCAACATGCAAGACACGGTCAACTCAGGCCAGACAACAATGGAAATGCCGACGCAACACCTTGTAGTATTTCCTCCAATATGGCAGACCAATAACCAGCTGCACGTCCCCCGCCTGGCGGGGCGGCCTCGGCTGCAGAATTCTTGCAAAGAAACACTTCCACGAAAACACAGCACAACCACGTACACACGGTGACTACACGCGCGCGCGCACACCTTGTGCGAACAGAAAAGAATTTCCAGGCAAAATCCATGCAAAGAAAGGGAATGGGGGATAAACCTCTAAATTTTCAAAGTCACAGTTGTGCTGATATATAGGAACATGCTCTATCGAAGGGAAGATTCAAACTCTATGCATTTGTGTCGTTTCCTCACAGTTAAGGGATTCTCACCGAAGAGTGAGGAGGAATTTGCCTCAGACATTCAAGAAGGTTCATGTACAAGAGGATAGTCTCTGCGCACGGGAAACCGTCATGCAGTTTTATATATGTTATTTACGTTTCATTTCTTTTCTGTTTTGCTTTCTACAACAAAAACACCACGACGTGCGGCTTCTCGGCGTTAAATACTTTACCTTCGGAAAATTTCACGGTAACGATATCGCGAACGCCCCGCGGCCTCCCCGCCGTCCCTCCTGCGTCGTGTCAACGTCTGGAACGCCATCTTGATTTGCTCCAGGGACGTGAAGTCTCTTCTGCGTTGGGACGCCACACTTTCGCGTGCTCCCCGTCAAAGCATCAAGGGGTCCCCGCTTTGGCTGACGCCACCTCCCTGCCGGCGCCTCAGCGCTTTGCGGGAGGGGCTCCCGATGCCCGCCCCTCGGCCCTCGGCCCCACTCAAGCGATTCCTTCCGGGGTGAGTCGACCTGCAGAGTAAGTGCCAGCAGGGGAGCTGAATAGCAAGGAGGCCGTGGAGGCGAGGACTCCTCCCCCCAATCCCCATTCCCCGCCAAGGCCAAGCGAAGACGCAGCCATCACAATCGGACGCTTGGTGTCCATGCCCTGAGGTAACACGCAGGTGTAAACAGTGTTCCTCGAAGGCGATCGCGCTGGAATAAAAAACGTACCTTGTAAAATATCATATATGCCCTTTTGTCTTGTACTTTAGGAGACAAACAGCACGTTACTCTCAACGTTTTTTTGAATCATCTATAGGATAACTTCTTAAACAGTGTGAAACCCTGAAGAAAACTCAAATTTTTACAAATTAAGACTTTCAAAGAAGCACAGACTGTGTTGTAAGGAAAAAATAAAGCCCCTAATTTTGCCTCACAGATCCAAAATAGAGCCTATCTCTCACACATCTAAATAAGTTTTATTACGGGTGCTGTTTACTTATTATGTTCATTTCACGTAACATGATAGGCCATCAGCTCAAAATGATTCCGTGTTTACTGCGCTCAGATATTGTGCCGCTGACAACACGGGACCAACCCCCCAGCCTCCCCTCAAAGGTCAGAGGTGACCGATACATAGACTGTCAGACTCCATTTTAATATAATACCTGGCTGTAATCTCTCCATATTCATTTGCACTTCATAACCGATTATTTTCTATAAATGTGACTGATGAGGGGCGGCTGGGTGGCTCAGTCGGTTAAGCGTCCGACTTCAGCCAGGTCACGATCTCGCGGTCCGTGAGTTCCAGCCCCGCATGAGGCTCTGTGCTGACAGCTCAGAGCCTGGAGCCTGTTTCAGATTCTGTGTCTCCCTCTCTCTCTCTGACCCTCCCCCGTTCATGCTCTGTCTCTGTCTGTCTCAAAAATAAATAAACGTTAAAAAAAAAAAAAGTAAAATAATAAATAAATAAATGTGCCTGATGATTCTGCCTCCCTCTTAGATATCTGAATAAAATAGTAAAAGATACATTCCTTGTAAATGTATGGCTGTTACAAGACATAAGTACCTGTGAATTTTTATTAATAAAATTATGATATTAATCAATATCATAGAATAACTCATCTAATCCTGTGTTAGTCTCACTTTTTAAATTGAAAGATATATGCCAAACACACACACATAGCATAACTCACTCTCATATTAAAGAAGTTAGAGTGGGGAGCCTGGGTGGCTCAGTCAGTTAAGCATCCGATTCTTGATTTTGGCTCAGGTCATGATCTCGCATTTCAGGGGATTGAGCCTGCGTCAAGCTCTGTGTTGACAGTGCAGAGTCTGCTCGGAATTCTCTCTCTCTCTCTGCCCCTCCTCAACTTGCACACACACCCCAAAATAAATAAATATTAAAAAAAAAGTTACAGCTGTCTTATCCTAACCTCAGTGTTAATCTCAGTAAACCAGTTGCTGCTGTGTAGACAGCTTCCAATTCCGTGCAGAATTTTCACACACCTTGAGCAAGGGAGGAGGAAGAACTATACTCTTAGGAATAAGCGTGTCCTATGCGAGTGCACAGTCATCACCTGACTGTAGGATGGGAGGAAGGGTGGAGGTCACTGGTAACTTCCTGGCAGAAGAAAGAACTTGGAGCAGTCACCCTTCCCGCCTCTCCTCTTCAGCACAATCAGTGATCACAAAGCAAGCGGCACAGAGTGAGTTAGGTCGGTGGAATTGATTTGCTACCGCGTAAATGCTGGCTTCATCTTTTCCTATATGTGTGACCTTGGGCAATTTCCTTAATCTCTGTGAGTCCACCTCTATGCCCCCCATTTTGAAAAAGGGAATAATAGAAGTTCTTCATTCCCAGGACTGCTGAGATGACCTTATCACTACTACTGTAGGTAAACAAAATAGGGCAGTGACAGGTGTCAAAGCAAGTTTCCCTGAACAATATGGAAGGAATGGGAGGTTTTATCTTCAAGTTTACTACAGGAGGAGAAAAAGGCCAGATTGGAGTCTGAACTCAACTCCCCTGAAAGACAGGGTGGGACTCCCTCCACCTCCCTTGGTGATTACATTTCAAAGGCACTTTGGGCCCAAGGATCCCTGAGAAAGACTGCCCTGGTTGTAAAGATGACAAGAGGTTTTTTAAAAAGAATTACTTTCCAATAAATAAATAAATAAATAAATAAATAAATAAATAAATAAATAAATAAAATTACTTCTCCAATGGAAAGAGAAGGAGTTTTCAAGTTTCTGAAAGTAAATGCTCTCAGAAACAGGAAGAGGCGGTACCTCTCTGGACGTGGACATGGCTGGAGTGTGGAAGACGTCGGGGCAGAGACTGGCTGAATCAAGCCGAGGGGACTGTGAAGGCCCCGTGGTCATGGGTGATCAGCAGGCACTTGATAAGCAGACTGCCCTTATTACTACGCTTATAACTAGTGATACGGATAGGAGTACCAGCCACAAGGATGCCAGGCCACCACGGAGCATTTCCTGAACAGGCACTACTCATCTGATTTGTTTCTGTCTTTCCACTTCACTGTTTACAGACGGTGTCCTCCATCCCCACATTCCATCAACCAAAATTCTACGTTTCTCCTAGAAAACTGAGTTTCGCCCCTGCCATGGACTCAACTGTGTCACGCGGTGAAGTCCTAACCTGCCGTGTGATATCTGGAGGTGGGGCTCGGGGGAGCTGGTTAGGTTCCGACGAGGTCACGGCGGTGGGGCCCTGGGATGGGACCCGTTGCCTTCCTGCCCTGGGAGGGCACAGTGAGAGGGTGAGAACGGCCACCGGTCACAAAGGAAGGGGGCCTTCCGGAGAACCGGCCTTGCTGGCCCTGGACCTCACACACCCAGCCTCCAGGACTGTGAGGAGGTCAATTCTCTGGCCCAAGCCCTCCCCCGTCTCTGGCAGTCCCAGCAGCCCCAGCAGACGACACGACCAGACACTCCCGCAAAGTCTTTCCCAACCCCCTCCTCTGCTGCAGACATGGTGACCGTAATGTCACACTGACCAGTGAGGAACAGAAAGGACGACCCCTCACCAGTGTTCACCAAGTGCCAGGATCTGTGCAGACACTTCACACACATTCCTCATGTGGTCCTCACAGCAGTTCTGTGTGACGAGTAACTTACAAATGTGCAGAGTTACAACACGGCTCAACAACACAGTGGGCAGACCGTTCTGCTTTCTCTGAATTTTAACATAATTTACGTAGGTGACTCCCTTTGGGTATTATTGCTGTGGACCCATACTTGCTGCCCCGTCAGACCCCAACCTACCAGAAACGTGTTTCACCTATGAATTATTGTGAAGTATTTTCCATTGTTGCCAGTAAGTTCAAGATGAAAAGATTAACATACAGATCAAAATATCTTGAGACAACTCAGATAATCAATCTTGCGATGAGACAGAATTAGAGCCATGAGAACCATCACCCCCGGACACACAGAGTAATGGGCAAAAACGACCCTCCAGCCTGTGTCTGTGCTCCTGACAGGCTGTCGAGTTGTACATGCTGTGTCCCCGATTATTACAGTTTCTTCCGTCACTACAGTAACAGAAGACCATGGCCCCAATCAAAGCAGAGCAAAACGTACAAATTACGTAAAGAACCTTTATAACCATTTCGTTTTCAGATATGACATTAAAGTGTAAAGCCCTCAAAAAATAATCAGATGAAGATTACACATTCTTCAGTTAATAAAGTAATAAATATATAACAAGAAAGAGAATTTAAAATATCCCTGAGAAAAAGGAATTTAGATGAATTTATGCACACTATAAAGGATTCCTGAAAGAAATACTAAAAAGAGATAAAAGCTTAACAACTGTCAATTCAGAGTAAAAGCCAAAACCTCGTCACATTCGCACTTTGGAAACTCAGCAGTTTCATCATCAGTGACCGCTCTTCACTGGACAATACTATAACCACGCTGCACACCACCGTGCGTCCCCAGTAGGGTGACAGAAGTCACACGGGCAGCAAGACCTGGCAAAGACAAACACCCAGCACGTGCTGGGGTCACTGGGGCCTCGCCCGCTGCCAGATGCACAAATGCGAGCAAACGCTTTGGAAACCAGAGCCTATAACCCACTGTGGCTGGAGAAGGTAAGTAGGTAGGCGCGGAACGGGAACGAGGGCACAGATTCATGTAAAATACACACAATAGTGTTTACACCAGCAATACTAATACTGACCCAAAATGGGAAGCAATCTAAGAGCATATGAAGGAGTTCAGTGTTCTGGCATGTTCATAAAAATGGTACCTAAGAGATGTGTCGTTTAATATGGGAGCAATTAGCCATGTGTAGCCATTAAAAGTTTTCAAAATTAAATTGAAAATCTAAGTCATCCTGTGCACTAACCACATTTCAAGTGCTCAGAGGCCACAAGTGGCTGGTGGCTAACACTGGACAGTGCCCTTATGGAAGATGCCTTGTACTGCAAAAAATTCTGGTGAATGGTGTCACTATATAGCAAGGAAAAGAAATGCATTATTCTGTACTTTCATAAAAAGTCCACAAAAATGATGAGCTAAAACATTTAGATTTACAAATACACACTGTATGATTATTTTTTTTTTAGAAACTCAAGCTGTTTTGTGATTGAACTGAACCATTTTACCAGTTAATCTCAGCGGCAGTACATGAAAGTTTTAGCCTCTCTACATCTTAGCGAACACTTTTTATGCTCAGTGTTTTCAATTTTAGTCATTCCAAGATAATCAGATATACAATGCACACAAGTTTCTTATTTCTATGAGTAATTAGTTTTAAAAAGCAGTATGTGGCTGGGGTCAAGTTTTGGTTTGAATATGGACACCCAACGGCTTGTCGCACAGGTTGTCACTCTCCATGCCATCACGCTGTGCTTCTCACGTCCAGACACCCAGTTGACCCATTTGCTAGGTCCTCAGAGCCACTTTGTTAAATAGGTCCTGCCTAATGCCACCATGTTAGAAACGCAATTTACTTTGAAAACGTAAATTTACCCAGATGGGTGGGTAAATGTGCAAAGAGAGAAATAAAAACAGAGGTCGTCGGTAAGCGTGGGAGACTGTTAACAGCTGGCGAGTCTAGGGAAGGCCCGGACGATCACCGTACTTTTCTGTCACCAAAATTTTAAAGCCACTGTGATCCTCCCTGTGACAGTAACTGTCTTCTTATAAAACGCAGGAATGAAAACAAACTTGGCAAGATATTCTTATTTCAATGTGGTTTATAAACTCATTCATGTTATTTTTGAATGCCTGGAAGCAGCATGGAGTGAGTGGATTTTAAAAAGCCTACATCGACCATATATTCAAGTAAACATTAGTGGTAAATATATACAGATTTCATGTCACAGCCATTATTTACATAGAGTTAAGTGTTGACACATTTATTTTTAAATGACCGATATTATACATGCTATTTTTCTAAGAAGCACACACAAGGTATTATGCATCACTGTTTTCAAGAAAAGTGATTTCAAGTGTTTGTAGTACTTGTGTTCCTATAGGAGGAGTGAAATCTACACTCTAATTTTGTTGCACGAGAGCACTGGCAACTGCTGTTAACAGAGTTACGCATCCATAAGGAGAGCAAGGCCAGTCTCAAGGCTGTTTCACAAAGAACACCGGGTTCTCTTTTCCTATACCAAGTTCACAGATCATACCAGAGCTAAATTATTTTCTAGTACACTATGGATTCTCAAAAAGTTAAAATAATGACCTGAATTCTAATGACTTTCAATTCTGACATATCTATATATTCAAACAGACTTTATTTCTATTTTTGTCATTCCATCTATATAACAGTGATATCCATATAGCATATTATTAAAATTTAAGATTAACAATTATCTTTCATCGAAAATTATTTCCAGATTCTTTATGAAAATCCTACTATCTAAACTTATCAAAAGCCTCATTGTTTCAATTTGCCAAAGCTGTGTGCTCAAGATCCATAGGAAGTTTTGGAGATCTCTAAAGTTGGGTTATTGGGAAGAAAAATCCTATGGAGATACTAAACATAAATACTAGGCCAGTTTATTTCTACTTTCTCAAAATTATAAACACTAGACTGGACAGAGAAATGGACATTGCTGCAGCCTGTTATTCTGTACAATAATTTTGGCAAATATAACATTTTAACCTCTTTTGTTAGCTTAACACCAGAGTAGTCATGAGCACACAATAAGTGGTCATTCTGCTCAGGAACAATATCAGAAACCAAATAAAATGATTTTAAAAAATGAATGAGGAGAACAATTTGGAGAATAATGTTTTATGCAGTCAGATAATGTTCTATAACTCTACTCTAAATGAGCAGTGAAAATATAGCTGGGTCCAGAGACAAATTAGTGTTTTCAAGAAAGGAATGTATAAGGACTTGATAAGAATAATTATAGTCTATTTAAGAAAGGAAAGGAAAAGAATTGTAACTAAAAATGGCAACTACAGGCACCATAATTATAACTAGCAAACACTTGGTACTGATGTCTTTAATATAGTCTAGACAAGTTTTAGACATTGTTACATTTTAAAGACCACAGTTTCACTTCTAATGACTAACTGTAAGAACAGAACAAATTGGCAGTTAATATTTTCAATAAAAATCCGTTTAGAGAATAAGCAAATTTATAGAACATCGTACTTGAATGTGTTTTTGAAAAGCTTTTCATACAATTATATAATCAAGATCATAAAAGTATTTCCATAAGATTTATTAAAATCTTTATTAAGGCATAGAGTGGAAATAGTCTAGCCTTGAATTAAATAAAAATATTCTTATGGTCCTAATGACTACCCCCTCCACACACATTTTTTTTTTTTGACTCGGAGTAATTATTCCCTTAAATGCTCTGAGTTTTTTTAAACGAATACACTACAGTTAAGGTCACTTTAGGATTCACAGGAAAATGGAGTGTACAGAGAGTTGCCACATAGCCCGCCCCATCCATGTACAGAACCTCTCTCTTTGTCAACACCCCCACAGGGTGGTGGTCTCTTGCACCTGGTGAGCCAAGGTTGGCATATCATTATCACTAAAAGTCCGTAATGTGCATTAGTGTTCATTCTGGGAATTGTACAATCTGTGGGTTTTGAAAACGTGTAACGACACATGGCCACCCTTACAGTGTCACACAGAATCATTTCACGGCTTACAAATCTCCCATGCTTTTGCCTGTTTATCTCTCCCGGCCTCCAACCCCCGACATCCACTGGTATTTTTACCGTCTCCAGTTCTGCCTCTTCTGGAATGTCACAGAGCTGAAGTCATACAGTGTGGCCTTCTCAGATCTTTTCAGCCTTCTTTCACTTCATGGTATGCGCTGAAAGTTCCTCTATGTCTTTTCAATCCATTGAATCATCCACCATTTAATCATCCACTAACTCCCTGAAGAAGTTTCCAAGTTTTGGTAATTATGAAAAATTACCAAGTTTTGGTATTAGCTTCCAAGTTTTGGTAATTATGAAAAAAAAAAGCTGCTGTAATAATCCATATGAAGATTTTTGCACACACATAAGTTTTCAACTCCATCAGGAAATGCCAAAGAGTGCCATTGTTGGATTATATGGTAACAGTATGCTTATGTTTGTAAGAAACTACAACTGTCTTCCAAAGTGGCTGCACCATTTTACATTTTCACCAGATGTGAATGAGAGTTCCTGTAGCTCCACATCCAAGCCAGCATCTGATGTTGTCAGTTTGGGATTTTTGCCATCATACGGGGTGTGTAGTGTGACTTTCTTTTGAAATATAGACATGTTATAAAATTAAGTAAAAAACAAACAAAAATGAGCATCTTTGATGGTTACTGTTTGTGCCCATAATATAGCATAGAAACACTTCAGCAAACTTGTTTCTTCTCCTTCCTTTGACTTTTTATAGAATCTAAGATGTATTTTCCTTTCCCTTCCTTCCTTTCTTTTCTTTCTTTTTCTTTTTCTTTCTTTTTCTCTTTCTTTCTCTCTTTTTCTTTCTTTCACTCCCTTCCTTCCCTCCATCCCTCCCTCCTTCCTTCTTCCTGCCTTCTTTCCTGCTTGTTTGCCTGCCTGCCTGCCTGCCTTCCTGCCTTTTCTCAGAAAAATTCTTTCTTTAAAAGAAATTTAATAGAAATTTTTGCTTGAAATAAGACTGCCAGTCTCTAAACGGAGAGCAGTTTACTGTGGGGGTCGTGGGCCCTGACTTTGAACTAGCCTCCCTGGTGACCTAGAGACTGGGGCCTGTAGGCTTCATGGATCTACAGCACTCAGTCTCTCCGAGTCCAGGAGAGCTGGAAGTGAATTCATGGGAAGAGGTCCAAGAGTTAAAAGCACAGAAGAGAGACTGGTGAAGATACTCTTGAGAACTGATGAGATGTGTAATCACCACACTTCCGGACACACAGAATTTGGAATCATATTTGTGAGCTTGCAAATATGGCTTTGGAAAGCAAAACAATTGGACTTTCCAACCACACGTCAGTGGGCTGAACTTCAGACAGAAGCTCAAAGCTGGCATTCTCTCCAGTGATAATAATTAGAGAATCAGCCCCTAAAACACAGGCATAAGTAACCACAATTTCCCAATGATTTCTCAGATTCTCTGCTTTTCCTCTACTTTTAACCTACAGAAGTTCCTATTTTTAATGAAAGTAAAACGGATTCATACTTTCAAATCATAAAAACAAGTTGAGAAATACATTGCTATCACTGCTCTTCTCAGGCCAACTTGTTTAACATGTACTTTCAGTTTCCATTTTTTTTTTTCAAAATCTCTCTTTGGGTTACAAAGCCTATCTCCTTACGTTTACGTCATTTCTTTGAACTTATGAAATTTGCTGCTCCTGAACGTGGAAAATTTGTAGAGAGGAAAGCACAGACTTTGGAAAGCCTGGGTTTAACTTGCAGCACTGCCATTTGTCAGCTCTAGGATGCTGAACAATCATATTTAGCGAAGACTAATTCTCTCAGGTGTAAACACGAAGGATTTTTTTTTCTGTGTTGCAATCCTCGCCTTTTTTCTGTGTGCGTCAACTGAGATCAAAGCATATTTGTGAAACTAAGTGTTATCTACATGTTAAGACAATGAAGGTGGTTATTATATAACAGCATGAAGAATGGTCACTTTAATTGTAAATTCACGCTAAAATGTTCAGGTATTTGGACATCAGAAGTGTCACTGAGTCACCATACAGACAGGCCATCTTAGAGAATTCTTATACAGCTAGGTGTTTAAAATTTTGAATGAAGCTAGTAGTTGGTATCTTGTTAGTATTTATTCTCAAATAGATTCTTGTTAGTATTTTCTTGTTTTATTTTTTTTAAGTTTATTTATTTATTTTGAGAGAGTGAGAGAGCACAGGCTGGGATGGGGCACAGAGAAGGAGAGAAAGAATCCCAAGCAGGCTCCGCACCATCAGCGCAGACCCCACGGTGGGGCTCAATCTCACAACAGCGAGACCATGACCTGAGCCAAGATCAAGAGTCAGACGCTTCACCGACTGTTCCACCCAGGCACTCCATTAGTATTTTCAAAGAAACTCTGCTTAATATCTATCCTCAGGTAAATTCTCTAAATGTTCTCAGGATAACATACATGGATTCTGAATCCTGCCAATAGCTGAGATTTGAATGTTAGCTGCATTAAAAGCACAATTATTTCTTGAACTGTTTTTATTGGCTCAGAATGGATCAACTTGGATTTATGTGAGCAAGTGGTAATTATGGATCTTTTGAAATGAATTTGAAGGTTATGGTTAATGAAAACATTTACATAAAAATTGGATTTGTATTATAATGAAATCAAATCGAATATATCTTGTTCTCAGTTATTAAAATGTTTCTTCCATTACAATTTTATTTCATAGTAATGGTACTTACATAAATTAGCTTTCCTTGTCCCTGGTTATTTTCCTCTTGCCATTATATTTTCACAAAGACCTTCATAATACACTTTTCAGTTGAATCTACCCTCTTGGGCAGATTAACGCAGAACTCTTTTTTCCATTTAGCTTCTAAATATATAATATTTGACAAAATTGTGATTAACACATGTCTTTGTCCATTCGTGCTGCTGTAACAAACCACTTTCTTCCTCCAAGTACATTCAGTGAGCAATCACCACTAACCAGTTTGATGCAACTGTCTTGGCTTTTGCTAAGCCTGCAGTAGCTTCCTCCAATATTGTTTCATACCCTCAGTGGAAATAGCAACAGAGTAAAACGGTGACAAGTGTGTTCCTATTTTTATGAAAATAGCTTTTACCTTAAGGACAGATACCATATAAAGGTCTCAGGGCCTCTTGGGGGTCCACAGAGCCCACTTCAAAACCCGCTACATAGAACACTGATGAGATTATATGTCCCCAAATGGAAACTTCTGCCGTCCCTGGTGGAGCAAACTGTGCGGTGTTCTTGGTTTACTGAGACAGAGGGAAAAGTATCGGCCAGAATGACAGCTGCAGACACGGGTGGGCCACCCACACACAGGAACCCACCTTGAAAACCACCTGCACTCAAAGCTACCACTCAGTCTTCGTCCAAGGCTTGTCCAATGTCAGCCGAGGTCAAACGGTAAGTCCTTAAAGCCACCACTCAGTCCTCCTCCGAGGCTCGTCCAACGTCAGCCGTCAGCCGAGATCAAACAATAAGTCCAAATGAGACACATTAAGACTCCATCCACAGTTTTCAAGTCTTTGAGAGCAGAACTAATGCTGGTGCTTCCCCAGGGATGTGGTATTTCTTTTGAGTTACGATTTTAATATTTAGGAAAAGTTCAAGGAGCTCTTTTGACTCCTCCTTCAATTTTAGTCCCCAGTGCACAGATTCCATTACCAATGTGAAGATTCTATCTAGTCCATTAAAGGACTAGAAAAGCAACTCCAGACCAAGAGGACTTTTCTGTTAAAGATATTAAGTTATAAACATGCTTCCCATCTACTTCAGATCTATGGCTTATCTACCCCTAAAGATTCTTGTGGGTCAAACCAAAAGATTATCTCTTCGGTACCATTACCTGCTATGGGAACCGCACTCTCCTCGTCTCTTTTGGCTGAATGTTGCTGCCACTCCGGACTTCAGTCATTTCTACTGAACTGAGAAGCCCGCTTCAATAGCAGTATCTCCTGTCTGTGTTCCTAGTTTTCAAGGACATCCATTACTGCACTTTTGAGGGATGCAAAGGTTCTCTTCATCAGTATCTTTCTCCACATCTTGGTGAAAGGACAACTGCCAAAACCCTGAGGGGATGTCTGAGGAATGTACTCCATGTCAGGGCAGAATCCCCGCCCAGGTGTGATTTACAGCTTTTCTGGATTACTCTGAGTGCTTTCCACTCTTTTTTCCTGAATGGTACTTGCTGTGTGTATGTGTGTATGTGCATTAGTCAGCTTGGGCTGCATAACAAAATACAACTGACTGGGTAGCTTAGATAACATAAACTAATTTTCTTACAATTCTGGAGATTAGAAATCCAAGATCAAGATTCTAGTGGATTCTGTTTCTGGTGAAGATTCTCTTTCTGGTTTGCAAATGGTCACCTTCTCGCTACGTCCTCACATGGTCTTTCCTGGGTGTGTGTGTGTGTGTGTGTGTGTGTGTGCGCGCGCGCGCGCACGTGAGTGTGTTTTATATGGGGAGAAGGTAAGAACAGATACTTGGGTAGTCAGACTGTGGATATCTTTCTTTTAAAAGAGAGTAAAGCTGGGCATATAGCCAACCAATTAAACTCTTCTCATTCCAGCCTCTCTTATAGCTAGACTAATTTCTCAATAAAAGGAATATGAGCAGAATCGTTAAGCAGAATTTCCACATTACTTTCTCGAAAAGAAGTCTTGTACTTTCCATGCACTTCTCCTCTTTTCTCCAGTCTGGAACGTGGGTAGAGAGGTGACCTAGCTTCTTACACAGATGAGGACAGACCTCTCAGGAAGAGTACATCAGAGAGACAGAAGAAATCTCAGTCTCTGAGTGACCTCATGATACAGAGCTGTTTTAGGAGCCGTATCTCCTCATCTCTATGCTATTAAATAACAAAAAAAGAAACTGCCTTGTTTGAGCTTTTGCATTTTGATGTCTTTTGGGTTATAGCATTTTAAACTCAACCCTGATTAATACTATGGAGGAATACTAACTACCCACGATTAATACTCCTTAGCCTGGGGGCGCTGGGGTGGTTCAGTTGGTTAAGGGAGCCACAAGGCAGGCTCTGCACAAATAGAACCTGCTTGGGATTCTCTCTCTCCCCCTCCCTCTCTGCCCTTCCCTGACTCTCTTAAAATAAATGAATAAATAAGTAAATAAATAAATAAATATTTTAAAAAATACTCTTCAGGCTCAATTCATATTTGTACTTTCTATCGTTCATGCCTACTCTCAAATACCATTTGCTTAGTATTTTGAAATTGTTAATAATATTTCTCGTAGAACAAAGTCCTGCTCTAAGGTTCTGGCTATTCAGTCTTAGTTTTCAAAGACTGATATTCTAGCTATTACCCTGCTCTACATAATTGATATAATTTGTTGCACTGTTGATATGCCCTTAGGAAAGATTCTAAAGACTGCAACTGATCACTAAGATGAAATAATCTGCCTCGTTACTATGCTACAACATAGCTGGGGGCTACATGATGATAATGGTCTTGGGCTCATTTCAAGAGCAGGATTGAAATTACCGGCACTTTGAGAAATAATGCCATGTTAAATCTGTTCTATATCCTCAAAGTTCTAAATGTTTTATGAGCAAAATATCTGTTGTGTGACACTGTATATAAATACAGCTATGACTAATATTCTGTAATTATGAAATTAGAATTTGTATATGTACTGAATAGTTTTTTTCAATCTAACCCGCATCATTTTGTTTATATTATCCATTCATCCGTTCACTTGACCAATATACATTAGGTGACTGCAGTCTGTCAGCCACTTTGTGGGGCTCCTGGAGAGGATAAACTGCATAAGACAGTTTCTAGAAATGTTATCTTCAAATCTGTGCTCTTAGCAAATCCCTTCTGATACTTCAAGTCCAAACCTGTTCTCTACCAGTTCCGTAAAGTCTATTTCGTGGTACAATCACAGGCAATAAACCACAGTGGTAATAACGTTGATAGTGAAATCAGAAAAACTCTGGCTTAAAATGATACCTACAACTTTAAATTATTGAATGAACGGAGAAAATTAATGAATCAAGGTGAAATTCGGCTTACTTAACTTAAGCGGGGATGATGACATTGAAAATATGGTTGTTCTAAGGGCTAAAGCAGAACATCCCCCCTTCTCTCCATGCTCCTGGCTACGGCTCTGGTGTACGTTCTGAGCAGACCACTGGCAGGCTTGCTGTCTTCTACCCACTCTTAAATATGGGATGTCAACCTTCAGTCCTAGGTCCTCTTCTTTTTCACCCTATGCTCACTCCCCTGAGTGACTTCCTCCAAATCCATGACTTAAAAACTGACCTCGGGGGGTGCCTGGGTGGCTCAGTCGGTTAAGCGTCTGACTTTAGCTCAGGTCACGATCTCACAGTCCATGAGTTCAAGCCCCGCGTCGGGCTCTGGGCTGATGGCTCAGAGCCTGGAGCCTGCTTCTGATTCTGTGTCTCCCTCTCTCTCTGCCCCTCCCCCGTTCATGCTCTGTCTCTCTCTGTCTCAAAAATAAATAAACATTAAAAAAAAAATTAAAAAAAAACCTGACCTCGGGGCGCCTGGGTGGCTCAGTCAGTTGAACGTCTGACTTCAGCTCAGGTCACGATCTCACAGTCCGTGAGTTCAAGCCCCGTGTCGGGCTCTGTGCTGACAGCTCGGAGCCTGGAGCCTGCTTCGGGTTCTGTGTCTCCCTCTCTCTCTGCCCCTCACCCACTCACATTCTGTCTCTGTCTTCCTCAAAATAAACATTAAAAAAATAATTAAAAAAACTGACCTCAACACAGGTGATCTATAATCATGTATTACTAGTACATATGTCCCTTCTAAATTTCAATTCTTCTATACAGATGCCTACAAAGTCTACTTGAAAACCCAATGATACGCCAACACTAGGTTGTCAAAAATGAAATCTGTAAGCTGCTTCTCAGCAGGTGCAGTGTCACCGAGGCACAGGGCACTTGTCTTCTTTTTTATAAAAGAAACAACAAAAACAACAACAACAAATAAATAAAACCTTTTTTTTCTTCCCATTCATTAGACTAAATAATTTCCATCTATTAACCATCAAATTCACTCTTTTTTGCTGCTGTCAAAAGTGTTTTTTGAAGAAATTCAACTGAATTTTTTTTTTTCTGAGGGTGGATTTTTCAGCTCTAGAATTTCCATTCATTCTTTTTATTTGGGGTTTTCTGTAGTCTGAGACTCTCCATCTGTTTGTTGGTCATTGTCCTATATCCCTCTGACTCTCTGAACATGCCCTTTGTAAGAGCTGTGTGAAGGTCAAACCTGTTAATTCACACATCTGGAGTTTCCTAGGAAAAGCTGCTTTGCGTTGCCCTTTTTATCTATGTTTCCAATTTTCATTCTCTTCTCAGCTCTAGTCATTTTTGTATGTTGAATATTGAGGAGGACATGTTGTAAAGACTCCGGCTTAAGTTGTCTTTTGCAGATTGTTGATACTCTCCTAGCGCAAAGCCGGGCTGGCCGGCCTCTAATCGCAGATGGTTTCCTCTGTGTTGGGGAGCAGCTAGGATATCTGCTCAAGTTCTTTGAGTCTTCAAGTGTGTTTCTGCTTGAAGTCTCTCCTTTGTGAGTGCTTCACAGGTTCGCTAATGTCATCTTTTGAACTTGCAAGCAGACTAGGGGCCTTCTCCTGTACAGAGTCCTCACTTCCAGAACACCCCCTTCGCTCACTGGCCAGCAGCTTTGACACCAGGAAACCCATCAGGTCACTCCACAGTCCAGCAGCACAGTGGCCTTCTGCATGAACTTGAATGGCCTTGTAGAGCACAGACTTAGGGAGGGGTCTACCCTTACACAAAACCACCTAAAAATTTTCACCCAAATCTCCTCCCCTTCTCCAGAGTCAGCTTTCCCCTAAGTGCAGCATACTTGTGACCACACTCTAATGCTTTCAAACATCTGTAGCCCTCTAAAACTGAAGTGGGGAGAAATAGAGAATTTGGACAGACTAATTACTAGCAATGAGATCGAATGAATAATCAAAATTCTCCCAAAAAACAAAGGCCCAGGTCCAGACAGCTTCACAGACAAATTCTACCAATCATGCAAAGAAGAGTTAATATTTATTCTTGTCTGACTATTCCAAAAAATAGAAGACGAAGGAAAGATTCCAAATTCATTCTATGAGGCCCCCATTACCCTGATTCCAAAAGCAGATAAACACACAACAACAAAAGAAAACAACATGCCAATTTCTCTTTTGATGCAAAAGTCCTCAACAAAATATTAGCAAACTGAATCCAACAATATGCTAAACAAATCACTCACTACGAACAGGCATCCCCAGGGATACAAGTGTAATTCAATATTCTCAAGTCAATCAATGTAATACATCTCCTTAATCAGAGTTCATGGTTCCTGTCTTAGGAGGGCTAACCAAGTACTCTCCCACACACTGTTGGACTTCAGCATCCTATCTTTTATTGACTACATTTAGCTTGGTCCTCAGAAACTCTCTAAAACTTTCTATTAACAGTCAGTTAAACAGAGCACAGAGTGAGCACAGAAGAGAATGCCAGAGGGCAGCCAAGATAGACGCTCTTCGGGCATCCTCGACTCAGAAGGGAATCACATCCCCTCTACCACATGATATTCACTAGAAAAAAGTCACCGAATCCAGCCAATACTCAAGAAGGATCTACTGTAAAAGGGTATGGATATAAGGGGCCACTTCAAGGTTGGATACCATAAAGCCTTTTGTTTGAAGTGTATTTATTTTGAGAGAGAGAAAGAGAGCACAGGCAGGGGAGGGACAGAGAGAGAGGGAGAGAGAGAATCTCAACAACTTGGGATCCCACGAACTTGGGATCCCATGAATCCCACAAACCGTGAGATCATGACTTGTGCTGAAATCAAGAGTCAGACACTTAACCAACTGAGCCACCCAGGTGCCCCTGCCATAAAGTCGTTACCTGAATCATTTTTGTGTTTGTTTCTCTTTTCTATATTTTGTCTTGATTTTCTACCAGTTGGTCCTTTTTTCAATATATGGTTGACCATATATTATTGGGTATTATACACCATAGATGTGAGAGTTTAGAGATAATGTTTGGTCTGAGGTTTTCTCTCTCGTGATATCATGTTCGTATACTTCCTTTGTATGCCTAAGAACACATGAGTCCGACACGACCTTTACCTGATTACAGATTCCAATGTTTACAGTTTGCTTTATTGTGAGGGCTGAATTACTTTCAGTACATCCCTCCGTCTTTGTGATATGCTGTTCAGAATTCCTTCCCAAAGCCTCTGAAGTTTACTTAGGTCTTCCTTCCTTAAAATTGCAAACCTCCCGTGCCCATGAGTTTTTAAAAAGCTTCTGCTTGACTCAACAGTCTGAACGTCCTCTCCTAGAACCGTCAGAAATGCTAAGGCAACAGGCAGTTCACACCATATTTTAACACCAACACACCAAAAGTCTACTGACACATTCAAACCGTCATGAATCCCAATCAAATGTATGGGAAGAAGACACAAATATATTTTATAAAAAATATAAAATAAAATGAAAAAATCTTATTGGCCTACCGAGGGCACGTCATTTTTCTGCTCCATTCTTTAATATTCTCTCGTGTTTATGATTTGCTCATGAATTCAGTGGTTTGGGAGAGTCACAGAAGGGAAACACCAG
Source organism: Felis catus (assembly GCF_018350175.1). Classification (NCBI taxonomy): domain Eukaryota; kingdom Metazoa; phylum Chordata; class Mammalia; order Carnivora; family Felidae; genus Felis; species Felis catus. The sequence goes on along the minus strand of NC_058378.1, from coordinate 1,837,265 downwards.
GGCTGGGATTATAAAGTGAGGGTGTGCTCAGGGTTATTTTCTTCAGCGAAATTAAAAAACAGATTATGCTGGAGAAGACTCTGTTACAAGGTAAACAGCACATTAAAATTTCAAGGGTTTATTTGAGCATACAAGGATTTCAAGTGAGCGGTGCCGAACTGAAGGTGGTCAGGGGCACCCCATGACCGGAGCTGGTGGGGGAAGGCCTGACGCAGACGGTGGAGAAGCGAACCCAGGAAACCATGCGACTGGCCAGAGTGTGAGCGGTTGTCGTATTTGGAAAAGCCTCGTTGGCTTTTTCTTGGTTGGTTTTTCTTTAATTGCATTTTCTGGGATTTAGCGCATTGACTCTGGCTGAGGTTTTGGTTGGCTTTCGGAGGCCACCAACTCATCAGAACCACCTCGGTCCACCGGCCTCCTTGTGGAATTACTTTCACAAGAAAAAGGCAGAAACGGCATTGCCCAGGGCAGGGATAGTAAAGCCACAACAAGGAACAGCTAAAAGTAAATTCATGAGTTCAGTCTATTCAGTAAATCATTCACTCGCTCGCTCGCTCACTGGCTCACTGTAGATGGCAAGATGGAGTCACTCGGGTCGGGCAGGGACCCAAGCAGGACCCTCAGCTACCGGGCGCCGCCCAGACCGGCGGCAGCAGCACTGATACCCGGCAGAAGCAGAGGGGACCTGCAGGGACCCAGGGCCGACCACATCCCGCCAGAAGGGGAGGGTGTTTGCAGCGAAGCTTGGGCCACGCAGACGCAGCCTGTTGGGGTATGTCCCCCCGAAGGGCGGCTCCTCCGGGGAGAGGCTGCGCGCGCAGCGCGGAGCCTGTGCCTGCTGGGACACAACACGCAGACGCAGACGGACTCCGCGTTTGCTTCGTTCACTCCCCAGCCCGGGTGACCTTGCGTGTCGTGTGGTCTGTCGCGTGTCCCGCTCTGGGCGCCTGCAAGGGGCCAAGGGAAGCGTGTGATAAAGCGTGCTGAGTTTGGAAGCCTGAGCCTGCTCTCTGCTTCCGTGAGCCTCCCTTGGGGCTCAGGGCCGCGGACCGTGCGGACAGACACGGCTCCACTCGACTCGCGTGCGCACCTTCCCGGCGTGCTCGCGGCGGCGCTCACACGCACACTCACCCAGTCCGGCCCTCGTCCGGTCGCGGGAGCAGCAGGCCGCCTGGATGGGCCAGGCTCTCTGTGGCCCCGGGCCACCCGACGGAAACCAAGTCCTCGCAGTCCCGCAATTCGCGAAGCTCACATTTGGGCGGGCACGTGACACAAATGCACAGACTGACCCGCGGGATTTCGGGAACCGACGCTTCTTCTCTTTCCTCCCTCCTCCTGTTTCCCCTTCTGACCACAGGTAGGCCCGGAGTCAGCCCCCAAGGACACGTGTCTTCAGATCCATCGGCCTCCGACACATTATACACAGTAAATCACTTACTCCTTCCCGAGCTTTTCATATTTTTTCCTGTTAATGGTTTTCCGGTACGTCTAACAAACGATAAACAAAGCCGGAGAGAAGAATCTACCTTCTACTTTCGCAGGAGCCTTTGTGCGCAAAGTAACCTTCTGGGCGTAGAATTTGCTCCGTGCTCACCCTGCCATCTCTTCTGGCATCAGGGCCTCCTGGAAGGAGCCGAGCGGCCAGAAGAATCTCTCCCTATTTCTCGATGTTCTTTTGGTTATGATGCAGTGAGAGCTGCCCATAATTTTTCCTTTCCAAAAATGCAGCCCCTTGTTTTGAAATTCAATAGAGTTATGCATTTGAAGTATGGTAGTTGTTATTTATTAAAAAATAAAATACGTGCAAACTTTGATTATTCACCCTGAGTAATACGCTTTTGTGATACATTCCAAAAACAATCTGGACATTCTAGTGTCTTCAAATATTGAAATTCAGAATCCTTGAGCCATATAGAACACTTTCTTATCATTTCTTCCTTCTTCCATTTTCCATGAAGCTCATATTTCAAGAATATATTCTGCTCATATATGTGAGCATCTGTCATTTTTATTCAAAGCTCCACTGTATTGATTTAACTGAGATCTTACTAATAGTGCTTTTTTCCATGACAGAAGCTCCAGTGACTGTAAGGTGAATATGAGAGAAGCAAAATTAAACCGAGGGAATAAAATGTGGATTTCCAACCTAATTAGCAACGGGTCAAACAGATCCATCGTCCGGTAAACATTTTAAAAATCCATCTGCTTTTTAAAGATATAGTCTGTAACATTTACGATGCGATCATCAAAAGTCCTCAGATGCTGAAGTCGTCAGAGTCTCAGTAACCCTTGTGTGTGTTCAGTAGTAAACGTTTTATTGGAAGTAATTAGTATTCTTCCCACAGAGAAGCTGCTGGCCTCTTTCAGTCGGGCAGGAATCTCCAGAACAGTCACAGTTGAGATGATCTCTAAATTTGGCTAAACGTATTTTGGATACAGGCAATCAGCAGTTTGTGACAAGTGGCTCCCTCTTTCCAGCAGATGTTAAGTGCCTACTGTGTGCACAGTCACCCTGTGGACGGCGGAGCTGGTCCTACTGAGAGGAGTCTGGGTGTGTGAGCCAAGGAGTGTGCCATCGGGAGGATGACTCCGGGCAAACGCGTCAGTGGTCACACAGACGTACGTCATCCTGGAAGTCTGAAGGAAACGCTGAGGAAGCAGCCTACGTTTTCCCCATGAGGCCGCGTCACCCGAACTAAGATGATTCTGGCCTGGGCTTCGAAAGACAGAGAAGGTGTTTACGCACAGCTAGAGAGAGGAACAGTGAAGTTTCTGTGGCAAACGCAGCACGTGGACGCGAGAAAGGATAAGCAGAGGCGTGTGGCTGCACCGTGGGACGTAGGGCAAGAAGATAATGAGAATGTCAGGGCTGTCACAGTTCAGAAACACAGGGACTCGCAGGCTACGAGACACGATTTTTTCTGCGGAGCTTTTGAAGGTGTCCGAACCAGAGGATGGCGTGACCCTAACTGGACGGTAGAAAGCTGACTCCAAAGGCTGTGCGTTACTCATGGCCGTGGTGACGCCCCAAGTCGGGCCCAGCGCTCAGGTGACAGACGTCAAGAAGCAAAGCCAGAAAAGTGGCTGAGGAACTGAAGAGAAACTGTCTTTGCAACCGAAGTAACAGAGTTACCTACAGTCTTTAATGCAATGAAGCCCAAGCCCTTTTGTCCCGTCAATGAGGGGAATTTCCCCATAAACGGCTTCTCTTCTGTCCCTCCGTCCACACTCTGTCAAAGGAAACCCAGGACTGAGCCTTCTTTAACAAGCACGTGTACTCTGAAAGCATCGTGAGCCCCCAGTGAGGCTGCAGTAAAATAATCTGGTGTTTCTCACGGATTCTTCCAGCAGGTCTGTCGGCACCAAGAAGCATGGTGTACGGCCCTTTCCCTGGGGCAGGGCATCCTCGGCGTGATTCCAAGCAAGTGCCTAACTTTGACTCCGGGCCACTGGCAATGTCACAACGTAATGAGCACGGTGGGATCGCCCATGCAAAGTCAGCTGAATACATCTGCTTCTGCCCTCGCGTGAATTGTTACGAGGCTAGTAGCTTCTGTGGTATGAATGTTTGTATCCCCCCAAAATTCAAGCGCTACAATCCTAATTCTCAAAGGTGATGTTATTTGGAGGTGATACTAGGGAGGTGCTTAGGTCAATGGTAACCTTGGAAGTCTTGTTTTAGTAGTTTGATTTAATTATTGCCTTGTTTGAGCAACAGGAAAAAAAAAGGGGGAATAACACTAAATATTCCAATTCAAGACTAATTATGCCAGACACTGTTTGATGTGTGCTTGAGTGATCCCTCTTGCCCTCAGAACTATTTATTGAATATGAACTCTAATTATACCCATTTTGCAGTTTAGAAATGGAAACATATAGAAATGTAATAGTACTGCTACAAATCACAATGCAGGTAAGTGGCAAAGCCACACAGGAACCAAGACCTTTCTGATGCTGAATTTCAGGCTCTCAGGCACTCCTGGATGGTGCATTTCCTTTTTTTTTTTTTAATGTCTATCCATTTATTTTGAGAGAGAGAGAGAGAGAGAGAGAGAGAGAGAGAGAGAATGAGAGTAGGGGTGGGGCAGAGAGAGAAGAGAGAGCCCTCCGCTTAGTGCAGAGCTTGACTTGGGGCTAGATCCACGACCATGAGATTATGACCTGAGCCGCAATCAAGAGTCAGACGAGCACTCAACCGACCCAGTCACCAAGGCTCCCCGTGATGGTGCATTTTCTAATATTTGTTTCCACACAGGGACTGAATGTCACTACACCACCTGCTGCCGTGCTCCCACTGGTCCTACTATGTGCACTCCTACAGAAGTGAGGTCACGTGAGGCCTCTCCCTCTGCCTGGATAACCACTGTCCTAGGAATCCTGAAGTCAGCATCCTTCTGCTTAAAGACACACAGGATTTTAATGACAAAAACACTGATGATGATAAAAGTAAAAGTTAACACTTACTGAACAGTTAATGCCTGCTAGGGTCTGTCCTATATGGGTCCCCATCCGATTCGGAACCGTTACAAACTAGAGAAGCAAGAAAAAGAAGGTTGTGCTAAGAATCTGAAAGCTTTGTGTCCACATGGAACCCACCCCTTCTCCAAATTCACCGATGGGATTTCGACCTACTCCTCAAGTGTCAGCTTAGAAGTCCTTGCCCCACGGAGGCTTTCAGGCCCCCCGTGTCAGTGCCCACCAGTGGACGGCAATTCACCGCGTCTCTATGCTCCCTTCAGCCTGTATCTTAACACAGGGGTCTTGGCCGTCCACAGACTACAGGCTCTCTGGGGCCAGGGCTGTTTGCCGTCCTGTCTTGCTCTTAGCAACAGTTCTGTAGTTTGAATGAATGAAATGTTGGGATTCGCTTTCTCCTACCCCCACCTCCACTGACTTTCAAACTAAATGGAATGTCACGCCTAACACAATTCCAGTCTGTTCGATGCTTTTGGTGATTCTAACCAGGCTGCCAGGTCTGCCTGAGCTCAGGGCAGCGGTGGTCAGCTCTTCCTCCCAGGGACAGTGACCAGCACGATGCTGAGTTCCTATTCCCACTTTTTCTGACTCAGGGCCTTCTCTAAAGCCTTGCAAATAGCTCAGGTAGATGCACAGCCTGAAAATCAGGAAGAACTAACTCCCCGAAGACAATTCTCAATCAATAGAGGAGACAGTCTTGAATAAACAGCCCAGCCTCTGTCCTCCCCCAGCCCCTCCCCTCTCCCTCAGCCCCTCCCCTCTCCCAGCCTCTTCCCTCTCCCCAAGCCTCTCCTCTCTCTCAGCCTCTCCCCTCTCCCCCAGCCCCTCCCCTCTCCCTCAGCCTCTCCCCTCTCCCCCAGCCCCTCCCATTTCCCCCCCAGCCTCTCCCCTCTCCCCAAGCCTCTTCTCTCTCTCAGCCTCTCCCCTCTCCCGGACAATTCTAGCAGGCGTTCTGTAAAGGTGTCTGAGATCCTGGAGCATTTTTCTAAGTTCTAAAATGGTATCAGCCTCCTCCCCTTTTGTCTCACTTCCCAGGCTCCCTCCCATCTCTCTTTGGGAGCAACTTCCAAACAGACCACCTGCACTCAAGTCCTGTTTTGAACCTAGGCACTCAGAAACTATGAAAGGCTTCTGATCTATTCCCTCAGGTTTCCCCTCCTGTGATCACTCTTGCTGGGGATCCCTCAGCTTGAATCTCCCTCTGCCCCTGCCTTGTCTGAGATTACTACCACATGTAACACAGCAGGGTGGTAAATCCAACGGATGGAAGGCGGAATTTATTCTAGGGTCCACATGCACCCTTTCTCCAGCTCCTCTGCGGACTTCAAGCTGACACAAGCCCGCATCCTCACATTCAGTCTCTTTGGAACATCTTAGATCTGAGTCTGCTTTAATCTAATCCTGGGATGAATACCTGAAGTACTTGGGAAAGGTCATGCTGGAATATTTCTTTGAGTTGCAACAGAACCTTAGTTCAGAAGCTTATTGTTATGACTTTTTAAAAACAGCTCTTACTTCTGCACTTACCTGTATGCCTTTTTTCTTCTAAGGCATTAAAAAGGGAACGTATTTGTACTCTACAGTTGACCCTTAAGCAGCATGGTTTTGAACTACACAGGTCCACTTATATGTGTATTTTTTGCAGTCCAGGACTGTTCATGTATTTTCTCTTCCTTATGATTTTCTTCATAACCTTTTCTCCAGCTTACTTATTACAATACAGTATATACTACAACACACAAGATACTTGTCAATTAATTAGACAATATGTTATTGATAGAGCTTTTTGTCAACAATAGGTGATTAGGTGAAAATTAAATTTTAATTTTTTTTTAAGTTTACTTCAAGATGGAGAGAAAGAAGAGAGAGAGAGAGAGAGAGTGTGTGAGTGGAGGAGGGGCAGAGAGTGACAGAGAGAGAGAGAGAGAGAGAGAGAGAGAGAGAGAGAGAGAGATTGAGATTGATTCTCAAGCAGTCTCCACACTCACACAGAGCCAACGTGGGGCTCGAGCCCACAAACCATGAGATCATGACCTGAGTGGAAATCAAGAATCAGATATGTAACCAACTGAGCCACCCAGGCACCCCAGGAGTTAAGTTTTTAGAGAGTCAGAAGTTATATGTGGATTTTTGACTTGCGAGGAAGTCAGTTCCCTAACCCGTGTTGTTCAAGGATTAACTGTATTTCTAATTAGATTTATATTATTATAAGCAATATACCCCATCATCTCAAACATTTCTGCATTTAGAACAGAGAAATCGGATTTGGGAAAATACTGTATTATTTCCTTATTGATGCTGTGAAAACATAAAGTCTGTTCAGAACAAAAGACATCGTGGTATCAAAAAATGCAGGAAAACTCATCTCTAAAATGAAGAGAAAAAGACTACAATTAACTATGGAACTGTCCAAGATGGACCATCTGTTTAAGAGCTTCCTCCATTAGGAAGTACCAATTCCAGGCACTTCTCATCCCCCAGGATGCTGGATTCATTGAATGTTTTTCAGCATTTGTCAAAAAAAGTCATGTTTTTCCCTCCTTATTTTCTATAATGTATTGAATTACAGTGACTGATTTTTTTAATTACAGTGACTGATTTTTAAGGATAAATCAGTATTGCAAAATTCTTTGGGAAGTGCTTGATGTTAGAAGAATCTATCAGGATTGACGAAAATCACACAAAGTTCTCTGGAAAGGCTTTTCGTAAGAAAGTTAAGTTATTCTAATTGATACAAAGATAATTTTTAACTTTGTAAAAATTTAAATGTAATGTTTAAATTTTCATTCTAGTAAGTTGTTTTTCTTTTGTTTTGTTTTTATTTTTTTAATTTTTTAAAGTTTATTTATCTATCTTGAGAGAGAGACAGCACATGAGCAGGGGTGGTGCAGAGAGAGAGGGAGAGAGAGAGAGAGGGAAGATGACAGAATCTCAAGCAGGCTCCAAGCTGTCAGTGCAGAGCCCGATGCAGGGCTTGAACTCACAGACTGTAAGATCATGACCTCAGCTGAAACCAAGAGTCTGACTCTTAACAGATGGAGACACCCAGGTGCCCCTGAGTTGTTTTTATTTGGAAGACATTCTTGCATTCCATCTAAATCCTTAAATATACTTACAGAAATGTTAAATACCTACCCATTCTCATACTAAGTCACAATATCCAACTAAGTGAAGTATTTTGAAAGGGAGATTTTAGAAAAGGAAGTATTTGCCATTACACCATTCCAGGCAGTATAAAAGGTAAATCATTAGGTCAACACCTACAAAAGTATCTTTTTGTTTCATCTGTACAAGGGCTTGTAAGAGTAAATACATTATGGCATCTGATTGTTGAGAAACACGTACACAATTGTTATTTTATAGCTAAGATGTCAACAGTTGAAATGAAGAAATTACTGACACAAATCTGTTGGCATCATGAAAAACACTGACGTGAAAAAAGGAGACACTCTCAAAGCTAATTTTGATAAAATGGAAGAAGTACATCCTCACCCTCAAATCCACAAATTGAACTGAGCTTTGGTAAAAACAAGCCCTTGGGAGCATTTGGAATCTCAATCAAAAAATGAAAAATAAATGTTTTCTTTGAAATACAAACTCATTTTAGTTAAGTAGCAAGCTCCTTTTCTTACATACTTGAAGCTAACATAATTTAGAATTTCAGAATTTCAAACAGTTCCTTTTACAAATGGAGAAATCACCACCGCCAATGAAATTAAGAGGAAAGCTACGTTTGCCAAAGAAGTGGGCTTTTTTTAATTCCCCCAAGGGCCAGGATCAGTTTAATGGTATGCAAATTCAGTAAATCCCTTGAAATGTTTTTCTGCTTTATACACTCTTCCTATGAGGTCGCTGAAGAGAATCAATACTACCTCAAGAAGGTGACAGGGCAAAATCAGAAAACAAACTAACCAGCCTACCAGGGAAGACAGGCTCTTTCCTCTTCCTTTCGTGGTTTTCTCCTTCATTTACAACGTCTCCCAATCAGTAACCAAAGGCATCGCAAGATGGCCCTGAACGTGGCTCTTGGCACCCGCGATTTCCTGCTTCCTCGGTGCAGTGTTTCTCCTGTCTGATATCATTTTAAATCACTTGGCAAAATAAAGCTGTACACGTACAGAGAGAGGCATCTCCATGTTACCAGTGAGTGACCCAGTTTTACTGACAGGGGACACACAGAGAGAACTTTTCTGATGAGGGAGGATCAGGCTGGCTGCCAGGCCTCCAACACCTCCCCCACCCCCCAGGTGGGACAAGTGTGATACTCCTCGGGCACTCCTGGCCTCCCAAGAACAAAGGAAAGGGGGGAAACAGATGGTTAACTGATAGACATCACAGTCCTGCAGGACCTGAGTCTCCATCACCCCTCCGTAGTGATGTGGGGACAGGGGCAGGAGGAAATGGCAGATAGAACTAAGTTTCCTTATACCCTGCAGCCCATTGACTAACACTGGAGGCTGGCAGAGCAAATGTTTCTCCGGGAACCCCCTGCTGTCTCAATGCTAATGCTTTGCTGGAAGGAAAACCACCCCAGCTTGACAACAGCCAGGCCTCCGGGGTCCTGGGAGTCTTCTTCAGCATATGGAAATCTCACTGGAAACTTCCCCTGGACTTTACCTCCCCCAGTCTGTCCTCATGATCCCCGGGCAGCTCTTCCTGGCCACAGGTCCTGTCCCCGTGCTTCAACAAAATCACCTTTTTGCACCAAAAATGTGTTCAAGAATTCTTTCTCGGGCATCAGCTCTGGACCCCGTGAACCTCACTATCACCCCCAAAAAACCTCATCAATATCTACTGTAATGCCCGAAGTTCCGAAACCTCCCACAAAAGTCCACCAGAGTCGTAAGTCAAAGCCAAGCGGCAAGGGTCGTTTATTGCAGGTTCGAACCTGGTCCTCTGCGCACTCGTCGCCGGTGACACAAGAGGCCTCGATCAGGGTTGGTACAGCGTTTTTATAGACAGAGACAAATAGCACAGGGGAGGTTTCAAATTATGAGGGGCCTGATTAGTTCATTTTAAAGTAAAGACATTTGTTGTTCTCTGATTGGGCGTCCTTTGTCCTTTGGCGGGAAGGCTTTGTCCGTTACTTGTGGCGGGAGGAAAAAGGGGGAAGGAGGGGGTAGGGTAGGTGAGGAATGTGCTAAGCAAGCAGGTTTACAGAAGCGAGAAATGCCGGTTAGTTTATGTACAATCACTCATTCCATTACATATCAGACTACATTTAGGAAGGTTTACAACCCATTCTACTACACAGCGGGTTACATTCAGGAAAGGCCTCACAATGCTCGTAGCAAACAGCAAGCAAAACAGACTTCTCAGCAATTGTATTTCTTATCAAAGATCCATAATAAGCAGAAAAGAGAACGTAGCTTTAAACTAAGGCAGGGCTGTCATTTGGATTGTTCCTTTCATTACAAGCTACATCTGAGAGACTAACGAGGTGATATAGGTGGTATTTTGTCCAGTGTAAGACGTGTTACAAATCAGAATATTCTTACTACAGCACTTCTTAGGTCAGAAGCATTTTCAAACTTGAATGGCGCATTTTTAAATAAAATACGAGTTTTCACCTCCATTTTATCACAGTGCTGGTGGTGCACGCACAGAACTGTGCTTCATCTCCGTTTGCATATGTGTCCCCACAGCTGTAGGTTGGAGACAAATCTACAAACTAATAACAAACAAAAGGACAAAAGCAGCAAAAATTGTAACTGACAACTGTAATGGAGTATAATAGATGATAGTGGGTTAGAAAGAAACAGTCGATTTTGCTTTTAAATTAGAAATGTGACGTGTCAGGTCTTGTTATATATATAAAATCTATCCTTTTCCTCTTTTCCTTCAATAATTTTTATGTAGAGAACGTATATTGTTTGCAAACTCTACTGTAAAATATGGACTTGAAAATATTAAAGCTTTGTTTTCTGGTTATAGACAATCGGACTTTACATTTGCACAATTCTCTAATGACCATTTGCCGCCTTCAAGGTGGCCCATTTGAGGATCATAATGCCACCCCATTACCTTAAATATAAGATTAACCTTGCAGTTTAAGAAGCTGTGAATTAAATGAGCATGTAATCCAATCATTGTTAGAGCAGAAAAATACTTCTGACAAATTTATTGCTACTTCCTAAGAGCACTATTTGGCCCATGCAAATAGGCGATTCAAATATTAGAAGAAACCTGTTCAAAATGTGAATACAAACTAAGTCTGGTTTTAAACTCTGCCACCTGCCCTCGAGTGCCCCTGTTTCCTGGGAAAATCTGGGTAGCAAAAGACACTAGATTTGGCTTTTACTTGTCAAAAGTATGATTGTAAATACAGAAATATTAGTCATGAAATCCTAGCGATCTTTAGTTGCACATTGGTTAATATGATGTCGAACTTGATTTGAGTATTTTTAAAGAAAATTAGAGTTTAGAAAACCCTAAATGTAACATTCTTAGACTCAAAAGTCCCAAGAGCATTTCCAAACACGCCCATGTTCCTCGGTTTGAAAAATTCTGCCATAGTGTCTCCCAGCGGAAGAGTCTATTAAACAATTTTGAAAAGAGAAAAAAAAAAACAAGGCAACATTCCTGTTTGTCGTCATCATTTCTGAAATTATTTTTAAATATATTAATTTAATTTCTTGTGGGCATGCTCTCTTTGAGAATTCTAATTTCAGGACAATGAAATGTTCTTCTCCTGAAAGAACTGATTTTCCCTACTTTAATGAATTCATTCATCCCTCCATCTAGTTGTATAGGTCCCCCAGAAGCATCTTTACCATAATGACAATAGTTACATTCATCGGAGATGATGGTGACCAAAATATTACAAACCCCCTTCAGAGCGGAGGATCGAAATGCAGAAGTTTCTCCTTTTTTCCATAAGGCAGATACTTAATAGAATCACATCATTTGAAGGAATGGTCTTTGAAAGAAAGTGTTTTGGAAATAAATACACAGACATATTAATAGATAAATCCTATCAGAGGAATATCATACTTCAATAAGGTGAGATTTCTAAGACAAAAATTTCACTGCCTGGCCATTATGTCTGAAATCTAGTACAAAAGAGCCAATTGATAATTTTTAAGAGAAAGAAGGGTAGTAAGTTGAATGTGAACGTGATGCTTATTAAGAACACATGGGTAACTTTTCTAAAGTTTATGAGCTTGACTTTGGAAAGATGACTGATCAAACATATGTAAATATGCTGTACTTTTATAATAAGCATTATAAAATGAAAACATTAAAACTATGATATATAAATATTACTAAGTTAAAATTGATAAATGAAATAATATTTTAGGAAGTCTAATAAATTGGAGCTTTTATGCTCTTTTTTTAAGTTTTTTAATGTTTATTTTTGAGAGACAGACTGAGCATGAGCAGGGGTGGAACAGAGGGAGAGGGAGACACAGAATCTGAAGCAGGCTCCAGGCTCCGAGCTGTCAGCACAGAGCCTGACGCGGGGCACGAATCCACAAACCACGACATCACGACCAGAGCCAAAGTCAGACACCTAACCAACTGAGCCACCCAGGCGCCCCAAGCTTTTATGCTCTTTAGGATGCCACAACATCATGGGTATTTATAAGTGGGGACTTCTTTAGAGATGAATTTTGTCAAGTTTCAGATGAGTGAAGTTGTCTCACCCAGATAAATATGGAGACAAGAGATGAGATTTAGTTACCTTACCGGTTGTCAGTTGTTTCTACAGTTCAATCGGACAAAATTTTCTACTTGTAGACAGAGAAGCTAACTGAAGTATCTTCTCAAGCATCACATCTATATTAGCTGTTGGGCTGTTGACTATATCCCTACTGCATGCTATTTCCCAATTTCTTAATCTTAAAATAGCAAGACAAATGTATCTCAGAGAGTTTTGAGGATTAAAGGAGATAACATATATAAAATATTTATCAGAGTTCCTGGCCCAAGTTTAAAATATATGAGAGGTGACAATAATATTAATGTAATTATAATTTGATAACAGGCCTGCTTACCAGTGCTGTGCTCGGTGATTATGGCTTTTATTATTTGTTTAAAAGTCTTAGAGGAGTGTGTTATGTTAACAGACTTACAGAGCGGTTTCACTTCTTTAGGCGGATGTATCTTCTCCCCTCTTATGATTTTTTTCCTGGTATAGAGATCATTTCATCCAATTTCAAATGTCTGGAGACACTAACAAGCTGTCTACGATGTGTCCTACAGGGACAGGGAAATGGGCAGGAAGGACTGGAGGGAGAAGAGGAGAGAGGAAAACAGACTGAAAGATTCAAGCAGAGATAGCTGGAAGAAAAGGAAGACCACCACAGAGAACGCCTGCTCAGCGCTGCTCTCTGACCTGCGACCTGACGAGTCTCTGTTCTGAAGCCTGAGGTCTTGGGACTTTGGAAGTTCTGGGCCCTGCACTGCTGGCCTTGGGACGGGGGCTTTCCAAGGGCGTCAGCCTCCGTGCACGGGACTCCTGGATGGTTTTCAGGCCTTGATGACATTACTTTAGAGGACACCCTGTCGCCGGGGGACTCAGCCCAGTGCCCAAGTGCTGGCTGCACTGTCACTCGACACCTTCTACGTGCTTCTCAGACACATGGACACCCCCATGAGGCCTGTACCTGAAATGCATGCTTCTGAGTGACTTTTAAGACACGTGCTGAAATTCACATGAAGGGTCCTCAACAGGCTGAGTTCACACGGGCAAGCCGAACGGTTTCTTCCACAACTGTCTTCAAACACGGTTTTTAAGATTTCTCTCCTTACCGGCCTGGGGATAATGAGACAGTCCTATCACTTTCTGGCACTTGCAGACATCGCAAGTCTGACTTTGTGACATTAGAAAATCCAGACCATTGCTCTTCTCTTGTGCCGGAACCAGTCACTGCACGGCACGGCCCGCACATGAGCCCGCTCCCACCCAGTCGTGCGGGCCGGACGCCCCGCCGGCCCCGCTGCCCGGGCCCTCACGACGCTGTCTGTCCGCTTGGAGCTTCCTCAAGTTGAGAGCAGGCCCGGCTCCTTGCAGCTGCGGGAATGAGCTCCCTGTCGGCTTCCTGACCAGCGGCCGGGGCTCCCTCTCAGCCCCGCGTCCTGCCCTGGGTCCCTGCACGTGAGTCCCTCCAAGTAGAAGTGAGAATCAGGACGCCGACCCCTCTGAGTACTCTCCCGCTGCATCCGGTTTCTGGTTATTCTAAACCTTGAAAAGCAAAGTTTCTTCAGTGATGTGATTCGACTGGGCTTCCCAGATATTCCAGGAAACTCCTCTTTTCTCACCCGAATCTACATCATATCTCCTAGTCCAAGGCTTTGGAATTAGGCTAAGACGTGTTCTGCCTCCATGAACCTTGATTAAATTTTCAATTTCCCATCCAGCCCCAAACTTGCCATCGGCCCTGCCCCCAGCTCAGGTCACCCCACATCCACGCCTGGGGTGCAGGGTTCTTTCACTCTCTTCCCCTCAGCTATCCCAACCCTGTCGGAAACTTCTGGCTTGTTCAGGTTTCTGGACTTGGGAAAGAGAGATTTTTAGAGTGAGTGTCAGGCAACTGTGTCCACGTCCTCGAGACACTTAGCCAGGGAGTAAGCCCTACGGCCAACACTGATCTGCCACGACTCCCTCAGTGTTACCGGAACATGACAATAAAAATGACGCGATGTCAAGTCTAACATCACTGACTGCGTTTGCTTCTTATCAAACAGTAACACAACTGTGCGCGTTTATGGACAGAGCGTCCTAAAAGCACGCGTGGCGAATCATTTGTGTGGTTCCACATCCAAACGCTACTGGCCGGCAGTATGACACTGGGAAAGTTTATAACCCCCGGTGCCTCTTGGGTGTGTACGTCCCAGAAAAGCCAAATTAGTCTGACCCAAGATAACCATCCAGTTTAATCAACTCAGCCAGAGCCTTGAAAGCTATGGGAGCACAGGGACCTGTAACCAGGCGGCCGTGCCCAGACATACACACTGGGCTTTACGGATAGCACTTGGCTAAAAAGACACAGGTGGGGCTTGGGATCCATCCCACGCTCTGCCCACCACACCCGTGGAGGGTTCCACTTGGAGCATGCAGGACTCCTTCCTAATTACTCCTGGAGGAGTGACTTTTTTTTTTTAATTTGAGAGAGAGAGAGAGAGAGAGAGAGAGAGAGCAGTGGGGAGGGGCAGAGGGAGAGAGAGAATCCCAAGCAGACTCCTGTTCAGCACAGAGCCCAGCATGGGGCTTGAACCCAGGATTCTGGAATCATGACCTGAACTGAAATCAAGAGTTGGACATTCAATTGACTGAGCCACCCAGGTGCTCAATGAGTGACTTTTATAAATTGTCTATCCACAGGAAACACCTTTTTATCATTTGTGGAAAGGGGTCATATGTGCTTTGTGAGTACATGAAAAAGGGGGGAAACGGTCAGAATCAATTATATTAGTTGTTTGATAGTTGGTAGGTAAAAATAATTTCACCCTATTTCAAAGGACACACTAGGATCTGTAGGTACGAGGTGCTGCCTGGATTAGTAACCCCTCAGGACGTAGAATCTTTCAGAAACTGATCCAGGCCATGACCTCTCTCAGAAACATGCATCCCTGACTCTTTGGTGCCCCGGTTCATTTTCCCGGCTTTAGCTTCATTCAACACCTGACTTTTATTCTGTGCATTTATAGGCTCCCTGTTGACCTGGCTAATGCTCCCAACTCAAAGAGCTGTATTTCCTCCTGTACCATCACCTCCTGCATCACCATCACCTCCTGCACCATCATCACCTCCTTCATATCACCTCGTGCATCATCTCTTGTATCGTCATGACTCCCGAATCACCTCCTGCACCATCACCTCCTGCAACATCATCACCTCCTGCGCTGATGAAACCATGAATGACAGTTAACATCTAAAAGAATGGTGTAACATTTCCCATCAACATGATATAGACCTTACAGCTGAAGCCAAGACTTAAAGAGAGTCCTCCAGCTTTTCCAGAACTTATCCATTTTGTATCTGAATGCTGGACACTCTGAGGCTCCTGGAGGTAAGCGGAGTGCCCTGGTTAGCAAGCAAACGGGGAATCAAAGATTCTGCATGTGATCACGTACCAGCCAGCACGGACACACTGCCGTAACTTAGCACCCAGTACAGCTGTTTCCGGGCATAAGGACCGAGTATCAGTCATGGTGAAACCACCTGTGCTTCCAGCCAAGTCTTCCCGTCACAGCGCACGCCCGATTCTTGCTTCCACCCCGCTGACCCCCACTTAGGGTCCTGGCCGGCTAAGCCTGGGATCTCGTAAATGGACAAATTCCTAACACTTTCATTATTAGAGGTA
The DNA here is from genome assembly GCF_018350175.1 of Felis catus. Lineage (NCBI taxonomy): Eukaryota > Metazoa > Chordata > Mammalia > Carnivora > Felidae > Felis > Felis catus. Next base: position 1,821,480 of record NC_058378.1, on the reverse strand, counting down.
AAGTGTTTTGGCTTAGGGTAGTTTATTTTGAAATTTCTTACTTTACAACTGGAAGAATACTGATGTAACTTCTTATATCCTCAGCACATTAGTTCTTCAAATACACACTTTATCACGTGTATCTTCAATCTCTACATACTCAGGGAGTCTGTATGTTATGCTTTACCAAAAACATCAAGTTGTCCTAGCCTAGCCTACTTCCCTTGATCTTTTTCTTCCTTTAAACACCAAAATTCTTGGACGTAGAGTCTAACTTTAGTTCCCCATATTATTTTTCCTACAAATCCACTACATTATTGACCTACTAAGGTAATAAATAGGTTCCTGCTAAGATAATTACCAATCTGCAAGGTTCCAATTCAGTAAGGGTTACCTTCTTATCTTAACAAGTTACCTCTGCCTTCCTTACAGTGTTCTTTCTGAGTCTCCTCTGCTAATATTTTTTCCTCTGCCTGCTGTCTATAATTTGGTGTTTTTTCCTATTTACTTTCAATCTTTTTCTCTTAATGCTACATTATTTTTCTGGATAGTCCTGCCCATGAAATTCATTCCCTATATTATATTTGGCTCTTAAATGTTTGTTTACAACTCTGATCCATGTTTTTTAAGTTTCTCTATTGGTGGCGGAGGAAGAGGGAGAGGGAGAGGGGGAGAGGGAGAGGGGGAGAGGGAGAGGGGGAGAGGGAGAGGGAGAGGGGGAGGGGGAGAGGGAGAGGGAGAGGGGGAGAGGGGGAGAGGGAGAGGGAGAGAGGGAGAGAGAGACAGGGACAGGGAGAGAGAGAGAAGGAGAGGGAGAGGAGACACACATGGGCACATGAGTGGGGCAGACAGAGGAAGGGAGAGAGAATCCCAAGCTGACTGTGCAGAGCCCGATGTGTGACTTGATCCCACAAACTGTGAGATCCACATAATGTCCCCAGTTTGCAAAACAAGGTGTCTCTTATCAATCCTACTGCTCAACACATGACCTCACTGTTCCTTCTGACCTTTGTATGGTGTGTGTTTTTTTATCACCTTTAGCTCTTCCATTCCAGAGTTTGTCACCTCCAACTGATCACACGTCATTTATGCCACAGCTTGTCACATCCTTCAAATCTCATTCAAACATGGTCCTCTTAAAGATGTTCCCACCATCACCTTATGAGTAAATGTGGCTATCAGTGCTTTGTATCGTTTCCCTACTCCGTTTCTTTCAACACAAAAACTCTCTTACATGCTACTGACTCACCATCTAATCTCTAATGTAGTTCATCCTGGAGCAGGGCTCACCTAACGAACTGAAAAGGACCTAATGGGGGTATATCTGTGCCCCCCTTCCAGGCAGTACAGAATGCCCCTCAGCCACTCTGTCCACCTCTGCACCTCAGTATATTTTTCCACTTGACATTTAACCTTTAGATTCTGTTACCTTTCTCGCTTTCTTTGAAATGCCAAAATGTATCAGGAAAAGTGAAAATCATGTATAATTAAAGTTGTTGGGAGATATTTTTGAAAAATACAAGTTATTTTCACAACACAATAATGAAGTAACGGTAGAGTGGGGTTGCTATTTGAGAAAAGGCACATTAAAAAAATTTTTTTTTCAACGTTTATTTATTTTGGGGACAGAGAGAGACAGAGCATGAACAGGGGAGGGGCAAAGAGAGAGGGAGACACAGAATCGGAAACACGCTCCAGACTCTGAGCCATCAGCCCAGAGCCTGACGCGGGGCTCGAACTCACGGACCGCGAGATCGTGACCTGGCTGAAGTCGGACGTTTAACCGACTGTGCCACCCAGGCGCCCCTGAGAAAAGGCACATTAAAGGGAAAAGAAAAACTGAGATCTCGTATCAGAGGTACAAGTACCACATTCTAAACTGTCATGTAGTAGAAGCAAATAGACCTAGAGTAAACAAAATTCAGCTTACAAGGCTTCTGTGGTTGGAAACTGTGCCGCACCATTTCACAGGAAAATGAGCTGCTAGAAACCCAACATGAAATGCATCACCCTCAATTCTATTTGTATTTGGAGTTCTATGATACGCACCGCACCGTCTGTTTCCAAGGAAGGTAGGTGACCTGTCAGATGCATATATTTGCCAAGGAGGCAAGCACACATGCGGTTGATTCAACTTAGTTTATGATCGAAAAATAGACACAGAAACAAGAAAGTCCCCACTGGACACCACTTAGCAATGAAAACCAATAGATGTAGTCAAACAGCATAGTTTCTAAACTGCTTCAATGATCATATGTGACATTTCTCTGCAGACGTGATCTGAGCTCCTCTCTGGATGCACTACGCCTGACATTGACAAGATCCCACACATCAGCTGTGGGCCCTGAAGGTTCAGCTACGGACCCAGGCACAGGGGAACCACTATGTCCAAATGCTTTGGAAGCCTCCACCTTCTGGGTTTAACCTCCTTTATCTCTCCTAAAGTAATGTTATTTTATTCCCCATTAACCTCCGTTCCTGCATCCCTATCATCTGTGATGCCAAAAATGCCTGACATAGAAAAAAACATCTTATTTTGGGAGTTTAGAGGAGGAGGTTCCAGATACAGCTTTGCTTCTGTCAGACTGATCCTCCCAGAGTTGTCCGACCACTCAGGATCCCCAGATGACAGGAAATAAGAATGCGGTATGGATACTGAAGCTTGCATTCTGATTGTTTGCCATTAATCAAATTTATTTCGCTTATGGGATTTTTCTTTACTGAAAAACCTAACACAATTTTGGAATGATTTGTCTCTTTTCACCTATGGAATTAACAATTTATTTTCTTAAATACTTACAGGTCTTAGGTCAGTCTTCTTTACTGTTCAATTAAATCGTGTGTGTGTATATACTTACATATATATATATATATATGTATATAAGTATATAAGTATAACTATATACTTACATATATATATATATATATGTAAGTATAACTATATACTTACATATATATATATAAGTATAACATATATATGTAAGTATATATGTTAGTATGTAAGTATATATGTAAGTATAACATATATACATATATAGGTATGCATAATATATAAGTCACACAGAATTCATTAAAAATTCAATTTGTCACAGAATTTGTTATTGTATTATTTATTGTATTTTTTAAAATTCAAATCCAAGTTAGTTAACATAAAATTTAGTATTAGTTTCAGGAGTAGAATTTAGTAACTCATCACTTACATATAACCCCAGTTCTCATCCAAATCAGTGTCCTCCTTAATGCCCATCACCCATCTAGCCCATTCCCCACAACTAACACATCTCCTTCAACCCTCAGTTTGTTCTCTATTGGTTAAGAGACTCTTACAGTTGTCTCCCTCTCTGTTTTCGTCTTATTTTTCCTTCCCTTCCCTTATGTTCATCTGTTTTGTTTCTTAAATTCCACATATCTATGAAATCCAATGGTATCTGTATTTCTCTGACTGATTTCACTTAGCATAATACTTTCTAGTTCCATCCACATTGCTGCAAATGGCAAGATTTCCTCCTTTGAGATTGCCAAGTAGTATTCCATTTTGTATCTATACACCATTCTTCTTTATCTATTCATCAATCGATGGACATTTGGGCTCTTTCTATAATCTGGCTATTGTTGATAGTGCTTCTATAAATACTGACGTGCATGTGTCCCTTCAAATCATTTTTGTATCCTTTGGATAAACACTCACTAGTGCAATTGCTGGATTGTAGGGTAGTTCTATTTTTAATTTTTTGAGGAACCTCCACACTGTTTCCCAGAGTGGCTGCACCAGTTTGCATTCCCACAAAGAGAAAAAGCGTGTTCCCCTCTCTCCACGTCCTCACCAACATCTGTTGTTTCCTGAGTTGTCAATTTTAGCCACTCTGACTGGTGTGAGATGGTACCTCATTGTAGTTTTGATTTGTATTTCCCTGATGATGAGTGATGTTGAGCATCTTTTCAGGTGTCAGTTGGCCATCTGGATGTCTTCTTTGGAAAAGTGTCTATTCATGGCTTCTGCCCAACTCTTCACTGGATTATTTGTTTTTTTGGGTGTTGAGTTTGATAAGTTCTTTGTAGATTTCAGATACTAACCCTTTATCCAATACATAGCTTGCAAATATCTTCTCCCATTCCATCGGTTGCCTTTTAGTATTGTTGATTGTTTCCTTTGCAGTGTAGAAGCTTTTTATTTTGATGAGATCCCAATAGTTCATTTTTGCTTTTATTTCCCTTGCCTCTGGAGACACGTCGAGCAAGAAATTGCTGCAGCTGAGGTCAAAGAGGTTGTTGCCTATTTTCTCCTCTAGGATTTTGATGGCTTCCTGTCTTATGTTTAGGTCCTTCATCCACTTTGAGTTTATTTTTGTGTATGATGTAAGAAAGTGGTCCAGGTTCATTCTTCTGCATGTCACTGTCCAGTTTTCCCAGCACCATTTGCTGAAAAGACTGTCTTTTTTTTTTTTAATTTTTTTAATGTTTATTTTTTTTTTCAACGTTTATTTATTTTTGGGACAGAGAGAGACAGAGCACGAACGGGGGAGGGGCAGAGAGAGAGGGAGACACAGAATCGGAAACAGGCTCCAGGCTCTGAGCCATCAGCCCAGAGCCTGACGCGGGGCTCGAACTCCCAGACCGCGAGATGGTGACCTGGCTGAAGTCGGACGCTTAACCGACTGCGCCACCCAGGCGCCCCAATGTTTATTTATTTTTGAGACAGAGACAGACAGAGCATGAACAGGGGAGGGTCAGAGAGAGAGGGAGACACAGAATCCGAAACAGGCTCCAGGCTCTGAGCGGTCAGCACAGAGCCCGACGCGGGGCTCGAACTCACAGACTGCAAGATCGTGACCTGAGCCAAAGTCAGCCGCCCAACGGACTGAGCCACCCAGGTGCCCCGAGACTGTCTTTTTTCCATTGGACATTCTTCCCTGCTTTGTCAAAGATTAGTTGGTCATACGTTTGTGGGTCCGTTTCTGGGTTCTCTATTATGCTCCATTGGTCCTAGTGTCTGTTTTTGTACCAGTACCATCCTGTCTTGATGATTCCAGCTTTGTGGTATAGCTTGAAGCCAAGGATTGTGATGCCTCCTGCTTTGGTTTTCTTTTTCAACATTACTTTGGCTATTTTGGGTCTTTCGTGGTTCCATACAAATTTTAATATCGTTTGTTCTAGCTCTGTGAAGAATGCTAGTGTTATGTTGATAGATGTTGCATTAAATGTGTAGATTGCTTTGGGTAGTACAGACATTTTAAAAACATTTGTTCTTCCAATCCATGAGCATCGAATGTTTTTCCATTTCTTTAATTTCTTTCATAATCTTTCTACAGTTTTCAGAGTTGTCAGATATATTTTTTCATTGAAAATTGCTGTTTTAAAATTTTAGTCTTCTTTCATAAGTAATAATAGTTAGGGTTGGTTAGAAAAATTAGACACTACAGGGGTGCCTGGGTGGCTCAGTCGGTTAAGCGGCCAACTTCGGCTCAGGTCATGATCTTGCGGTCCGTGAGTTCGAGCCCCGCGTCGGGCTCTGTGCTGACAGCTCGGAGCCTGGAGCCTGCTTCCGATTCTGTGTCTCCCTCTCTCTGACCCTCCCCTATTCATGCTCTGTCTCTCTCTGTCTCAAAAATAAACGTTAAAAAAAATTTAAAAAAAAAAAAGAAAAATCAGACACTACAGTTAAGCATAAAAAGAAATTAATTAAATCTATTTTTCCTGACCTTTACTGAATGTATCTGAAATAAACAGAATCATACCAAATATTCATTTTTGAAACCTACTTTTCTTATAGAACAACATATGAAGAAAATTATTTAATGCTAGTTTATCTTCATTTAAATTTTTTCAATGTTTATTTATTTTTGAGAGAGAGAGTGTGTGAAAGGGGGAGCAGCAGAGAGAGAGGGAGACACAGAACCGGAAGCAGGCTCCAGGCTCTGACCTTTCAGCACAGAGCCTGACATAGGGCTCGAACTCCCAAACCATGAGATCATGACCTGAGCTGAAGGTGGACGTTTAACCAACTGAGCCACCCAGGTGCCCCAGTTTGTCTTCATTTAAAGGGAAATTAAAAATAAGGACTGTTTGAGGGGTACACGGACGGCTCAGTCATTTGAGTGTCTGCCTCTGATTTAGGTTCAGGTCATGATCCCAGGGTCATGGGATCAAGTTCCTGGTTGGGCTCTGCACTGAGTGTGGAGCCTGCATGCGATTTATTCTCTCCCCACCTGGCTCTCTCCCTCAAATAAAAAAAAAAATGAAATAAAATAAATGGATTGTTTGGGAACAAAAAATGTAATTGTGTTAAAACACCTGAATTATGTGAAGTCACATGTAATCCCTTCTACTGAAATGAAGGAGCACCTGGGTGTCTCAGTCAGTTAGGTGACAACTCTTGATTTCCACGGAGGTCATGATCTCATAGTTAGTGGGTTCAAATCCCGAATGGGCTGTGCACTGACAGCATGGAGCCTGCTTGGAATTCTCTCTCCCACTCTCTTTCTGCCCCTTCTGCTCTCTCTCTCAGAATAAACTGATAAAAAAAAAAAAAGAACTGAACACACCACTTTAATAGACTCCAGTAAGATGTAATACTGGGATTGCTAGGATTTGTGATTCAGGGTCATTTTTATTAGGAACTGTATTTCTAATTACTTCGAGGAGTAAAAGACATTCCTTAGAGGAGCAAGGGCATCTCTGAGGCCCCTGCAGTGCCTGCCCTGCACCTGCTCACCTGGGCACACATATTGAAGCACTCTGCGACCTATGTCAGCCTCTGTCATGGTCTCAGCAGCCACTACGTGTGAGAGGCAGATGTTTGATTCTGCTAAAAACTCAGTCTGTGCCTAAAGCTTCAGTAGTCAGAGTTCCGGAGGAAAAATAAAACATTATTACTCCTCAGATACCTATTTATTTTAGCAACACACACGCATACACACACAGGCGCACACACAGGCTTTACATCCTGAAACTCAGCAGATGTTCTCATGACCCTGTTTGTGTCCTTTCCTGCAGGGTTTCCAACAAGTCCGGCTCGTAATCAAACAACGCTGTGCTCTGAGCAAAATTTGCCGGACGATGTGATCCACGTGGCCAGCCGCTGGTTGGTTCCCAGTCGTCTGAACTCGGTACCTCCAGAGAAAACAGGGATCAGCCAGTAGTTACGCGTACGCGTTCCCCGCACGAAGAAGACAAGTGTCTGCACAAAATGAAGGGTTATCACCGCACCTCAAAGTATTCAGAAGATTCTTGGCTCTTCGGCTTCATTAGAAGCAGGAAGCCATAAATCTGTTCTATAATATTCAAAGTCTCCCAGCTGTGTAACTTTATAAAGCTCAAGTCCTCGCTTGTCCCCTACATTTATATCCCTCAACGAACATGAGAGCATCTGGAGATGAGCTTTTAATTGGAAGTAAACCCCCTTTTGCAAATCAATGTGCTCATCTGCTCATCTACCCTCTTCGTTGGTTTTAATCACTATTCACTCTACAAATGGATCTTGAGTGGCTGCTATGCGCCAGGCACCGTTCACTGTTCTTGGTCAAAGAGCAGTGGACAAGTGACCTCACAGCTTGGCTTTAACGCTCCCCTCAGCTCGAGTACATCCTAGATTTCCTCCTGACTGTAGGACCCTGGCTTCCCCTTCCTCAGAACATTTACCCCAGAAAACTTACAAACGTAAAATCCTTCTCTGCCTCTTTTTAAAAGCATCTTGCCAGTTTTACAGCACAGGACTCTGTTTTGTCAGGACCTGGGAGCCATCACTTTGAAATGTGGTAATCACAAAATATAGCTCCCTGTCTCCCAGTTTCCGTGGGAGGGTAGGAGCCCCACCTCAGGGAGCACCCATCCGAAAGCTCGGGTGGCCCCATCACATGGGCCAACCCCCCTCTACTGTCCTGCAAGCCCTTTCCACTGGCCATGCCATCCCTGCACAGATCTCCTCCCTACAAACATCCTACTTTTTGTTTCGGCAGAGTTGTGTTCAATCCCCCTCTCAAAAGCAGTGGTCCTCAGTAAAGTTTTCCCTGGCTGATTAATTCTTAGCACATTTTTCCTTCAACAGAAAACAGAAAAAGTCCCTGTCCTTACACAGTTTGTATTTTAGTGGGCAAGAGACCCAGTAAAAAAAAATAAAGACAATGATTTTCTATTTTCATAATATTATCAAGAAATTAATGGTGATAATAGAAGTCTTGGTCCAAACCTAAAATGGACTGCTCACTCAATGTGGCAAATGGAGAAGAGTATAATTTATAAAGGACGAGTCTGACATTGTGGTAGAGACACCACAGCAGGTAAACGCTGGAGCTCTGCTGCATATGCTGTGTCCCAGAGAACCAGGACAGGGGTGGTCATCGGTCCAGGACAGAGGGTGGGAGAGAGCCTGGGAGAGCTGATGACATGGGGGACATCCTGTGTCCCACAGAAGCAGGACAGGGGTGGTCATCGGTCCAGGAGAGAGGGTGGGAGAGAGCCCGGGAGAGCTGATGACACGGGGGACATCTTGTGTCCCAGAGAACCAGGACAGGGGTGGTCCTAAGTCCAGGATTGAGCCCAGGAGAGCTGGTAACACGGGTAACAGAGTGTGTCCCCAAAGGACACAGCCAGGAGCAAACACCCAGATTTTCCTGTCCAGCCTGTCTCCCATGTCCTGACCGGGGTCCCCACTGGCCAGACTAATGAGAACCAGAATTCTGTGAAGTTGTCTTGAAATACTTCATGCAGTTGGGCCAACAATATTCATTTTGTCTAATTCATTTCACTCCATTTATTTTACAATAATATTTTATTCCCTTTTATGTGTATATTTATTAATTTACTTATTGCATCGCATTGAGCCCATGCCACTTGATATGAAAATCTAGGGCAGACAGCGTCTTCATACAGAAGAAGGAATGTTTGTTACCATGAAATTACAAACAGAGTGGTTGGGCACCGTCCGGAACAGTTACCACGTAGACACTAGACTGTGCTTCTGCACACACGGGGCCTGGGAGAGGAGCAACGTGATGTGGAGAGAGAAATTCCCGAGAGGGGATCTTTTGCGAGGCCTCCTTCCCATGCACGGAAGGGGCACGGGAATGATGCATAAAGAAAAGTTATGCCTCAAACATACAAGAGTGCAGGAAAGGATACTGCTCGGATTGCAGGTCTAAAGACTTTTAATTCGACTCCAGAGAGGGGGCAGCTGGTAAAATCCTTGGAAAAAAACCACAAGCTAGAGCAGGTGTGTGTGAACAGCACTTGTAAGTCGAGCAGCAGCACCCAGGGTAAACTCGAGGACGGGGGGCTGGGTTAGGGGACTGAGTGGCCATGTGAGAATTCACAGCACTGGGTCATCACAAGCTGTCACTGAATCCGAGTCAGTCTCGCAGTGTCTGTGCTCACATGCCAGCTCGCCTGAGGTTTCCCTACGACTTCCACTACCGCGTCTACCTCATCGACACATACGTGCGCCGTAACGTCACCTCAGAGCCCTAAGTACCCAACTGCTTGTTTTGTCTCCTTTCATCTTGTTTGAGGTTTATTTATTTATTTACTGGGGGGGGGGGGGTAGGGGCAGAGAGACAGGGAGAGAGAATCCCAAGCAGGCTCCACACTGTCAGCGCAGAGCCAGACTCGGGGTGCGATCCCACGAACCATGAGTTCACGACACAGGCCGAAGTCGAGAGTCAGACGCTCCAGGACCGAGCTACCCGGGCACCCCTGTCTCCTCAACTTTTTTGTAGGCATTTCCAACTACGTACCTGCAAACTCTGACTGGTCCTGCCCTCAGAGCCACCTCCCCAACCCCTCGTCTTTTGCACCCCTCCCAGACTAACCTCTGAAAATAATACCCTTTGCTTCAAACGAGCTTTCATTCGTCCATCCAAACAACATGTTTGAGACACGAATTCACCCAAAGCCTCTGCTGCAGCATCAAGTCCTTATCCTTCCCGTTTGCATCTCTAATTTCCGACCTGCCTAATTAGTATTTTTTTTCCCAAAGCACATCATAATCAAATTGTTTGAAACCAGAAAGGAGGAGAAGATCTTAGAAGCAAGCAGAGGGGAGAAAAAAGACGTTTTATACAGAAGGACAAAGGATAACAACAGCCCTCTCATCACAACCATACCAGCTAATAACATAAATAAATAGTTCATCTTCTTCCCCTTTCCCCACCGAGATTCCTCACGTGTGTCAGGGGAGTCTGAGAGTCACGCACGTCCATGACATGCCGCGAGCCAGTTTCTCAAGTCTCGGTGAGAAAACACCAGCTACAAGTGGTTCACTCTTCAGGCTGCCCTCCGGGAACTGTGCCCTAAAAGGCCCGGAGCCCCTCCAGGGCTCAGCCCAAAACTAGTGAACTGCATACACATTATGGACTAAAGTGCTCGGAAAACACTGGTCTGGGCGCCTGGGCGGCTCCGTCGGTTGAGCGACCGACTCTTGATTTCAGCTCAGGTCACGATGTCACATTTGTGGGTTTGAGCCCTGCATCAGGCTTTGCGCTGACAGTGCGGAGCCTGCTTGGGATTCTCTCCCCCTCTCTCTCCCTCACGCAGGCTTCTGCTCTCTGTCTCTCAAAACAAATAAATGAACTTACAAAAAAAATTAGTAAATAAAAAACATACTGGTCAAAGCAAAATAATATGTAGTAAAATCAAAATTTGAATGTGACCTAAGAAAACATCAGAGCTGGAAGAAGAAATGTAAACTCTGCGAATATGCTTTTATTTTAACATTAAACTATTTCATTTTTTAAAGTTTTTTTAATGTTTTATTTATTTTTCAGAGGGAGGGGAGAGGGAGGAAGAGAGAGAGAGAGAGAGTGAGAAAGCAGGAGACACAGAATCCGAAGCAGGCTCCAGGCTCTGAGCTGTCAGCACAGAGCCCGACGCGGGGCTCGAACCCACAAACGGTGAGTTCATGACCTGAGCTGAAGTCGGACGCCTATGCCCCTAAACTATTTAATTTTTATACAGATTCTTGTTTTTCTCAGCTTATCTCAAACAGATAAAAATGGAGAAAACATATTTATGTTTATAAATGCTCCACTTTGCTATTGTCTTGGGCACAATGAAAACCTTCGGCTGGAAGAGGACTTCCTGCAGTAAATACCTAAGAGGCAAGTAGCAGGCACAGAACAGGGAAAGAAGGCTTCTCGGCAGTTTCCGGGCAGAAGCGTGCTGCACACGGGACTCCCCTTCCGGCCGAGAGGAGAGGACGGGGAGCTGTGACTGTTCAGCCTTGTCCTTGGTGGCCCCAGGCGGGAGGATGGAGCCCAGGTGTGGACCCCTGTCAGGACGGCCAGAGGCAGCGGCAGGGACACACCCACCATCTCAGGGAAGGAGGCCTGGAAAGCTACAAGGAGCGTGGGTGTGACAGGTGGCCGCAGTAGGGAACACTGCCTTCCCCCCTCCCCCCCCTCCCCCCCCCCGCCCTCCCCCGCCCGTGCTCACTGTCCTCCAGATCCCTGCAGATTGTGCAGGGGAGGCGGAGCAGGGGCAGGGTCTGCAGGGGAGGGGGAGCAGGGGCAGGTTCTACAGGAGAGGGGGAACAGAAACAGAGTGTGTGGGGCAGGGGGACCAAGAGCAGGGTCTGCAGGGGGCTGGCGGGGGTGGGGGGCGGAAGGCAAGAGCACTGCCAGTCTTGGGGGCAGAAGCAGAAGCAAAGGATCAGGGAAAACCGTCACTTTATGTCACAGCAGAAGGAGACAGGAGTCCAATTTCTACCTCATAGAGTTTTTGGGAATTGAATGAACTGAGCTCATCTCTGTAAAACATTTACACAGAGTATGTGTTATGTGTGTGTATATATATGCACACACACAGGGAACAAGTGTATAGAAAGAGGGGTTTCAGTCATAACAGGGAGTGGTTGGTATCTAGAGGAAACCGATCCCTGTGACTGTCATATTTCTATCTATTCTGAGCTACCTTTACATGAAGAAAAACAGCAATATCGTTTACTCTGTAATGTTTTATGTCAGTTAAATGTGCCTTTTCTATGGAAATTTGCTGCAGACAAAGTTTTCCTCTCAACATGTCTTATATGTGAATGTAGAATCTGGAAAGAAAATGTTACATGTACCAGAGAAAAGTTAATGTTCTCACAAACACACATAATTTTAGCGTGTGTTGAATGTATTTTACAGTTGCTTTTAAAATTCAACCAAGCAAACTTGCACAATCAAAGTTTTTAACCTAGTAAATAATGGCCAATAAGAGAAAAAGTAACCAAACACACAGAAGACGATCAGTGTGTGAATCTCCCCATCTCACTGCCCGATACTAATACCGAGTCCAAAATAGGTGTTCGATTTTTATTTCTTTTCAATACACAGGTGGACTTTGCATAAGCTTTTCCACTACAACTAATCCATTTCAGGAAGACAGAACTTTAGGTGGTGTAAGGTGATTTGTGAATTCCTGTCCTTACAACCATACAGAGACCCTTGCTCATCTGCTTTAATGAGATATTTAAAATACAGCCTTGGGGACTTTATTGACGTAACCATTCTGCCATATATTCAAATTTGAGGCTGCGGGTTTTATGGTCAAGTAGGTATTTCAATTGTAAAGCATTGTTTTATTGGTAGAGCAGATGATGATGACCTTTGTTCATAGTCTCACATAAAATACGACTGTAACTGCGCAATAAAATTACACTTTTCACTGTTCCAGTCACCATTTTGTCTCTCCTTTCAATGGTCTCATTCATCGAAGATCAGAACTGGAAGAGGCCTGCTTTCCCTGGCATCAGGAAGCTCCCGGATTCTCCGAACATCTCACACTTACTGCAAAATGTTCATCTTCAAAACGATACAGAATTTGAAAAACCAGGAAAGCTAACCTTTTTCGTGACCAAGAATAATAACTGATCAAAACACCATTGCCTTAAATTAAATATTTAGCAGGTCCAGGGTCTTCTATTTGAAAATTGTGGCTAACACATTAAATGTCTTCAAGTTTCTTGCAATCCTAAAATCTAGTTATAGGACTTTAAACATTTTAAAGCATGGCTTTCTAATAGTCTCATTGCCTGCTTCAACATACTAAAAATGTTATATCCGTTTGTGATGTATTACTAGTACACGTTTATGAAATCTTGCTTTTGAGATAGTTTCTAAGCTAACTACTTTGCAAATAATATCACCTAATTCAAAGATTCTCTACTATTACCATGACTATTATGGAAAGATTCCATAGAAGTGGTCAAGGTGTTCAGACTATTCATCCCACCTCTGGCAAGAGCAGAAAATGTTTGACTCTGAGAGTTATGGTCTCTTAATCGCAGTCGGTTTTCCAACTGTTGTCCAAGAAGACAAGGTAAAGTAAGACACACGTAACTATGCCTAAAGAGACGGCATGAGGCATAAACCATCTTGGGGGGGATTCTGAAAGGAGGACATGGAAAGGACTTTGAATTTTAGATCAACTTTAACACTTGACACATTTTTAGAATTCACTCTAAGTAAAATCTGCATTTGTTTTAGGTCATCTAATACCTTCCCCTTTGATTCCTGAGGTGAGAAGTTCTCCTCATCCCACGCCCACCCTTTCCCACCTTTTGTGGGCACCTTCTTCCCGAGGCTTACTTCACTTTAACAAGGGTTCTGAGGGCACCTGGGTGGCTCAGTTGGTTAGGCGTCTGACTTCAGCTCAGGTCATGATCTCATAGTCTGTGAGTTCGAGCCCCACGTCAGGCTCTGTGCCGAAAGCTCAGAGCCTGGAGCCTGTTTCAGATTCTGTGTCTCCCTCTCTCTCTGCCCCTCCCCTGCTCATGCTCTGTTCCTCTCTGTCTCAAAAATAAATAAAAACATTAAAAAAAAATAACAAGGGGTTCTGCAGACAGAAGGACTCCTGAGTACAGGGACCTGTCTCTCCCTTGTCTCCTTACTCCAACGCAATAAAATCTCTGTGTATCACCAGGGCAATTATCTGTCTTCTGCAACACTGAGGGAGCGAGCCGTTGTTTCTGCTTTTAAAACAGGGAGGAGTCTCAGCACGTGATGAAAAAGCCTTGAGAAGTCTCATACATTTTGTATTCCATCTGACTTCACGCTTAAGGATTTCTCCTCTGTAGCATAATTTAAAAGAGTGATGTAGACATGGAAATCAACGTCTGACAAGGAACGCCAGAGATAATTCATTGGAGATTTGGATAAATATCATTTCTAGGCTTTGTGTCTATGGAAAAGGCACCATTTGAAAATAATTTTACCACGTGCATTCCCAATTATTACACTTGATAAGACGTTGCAAATTATACCCTTCAAAGACAATTAACAACTACCTTTTGAATAACCACGTGAAAGCTGTAGGCTATCCCCTCACCTGCGACAACTGTGAAGGAAGAATCTGCAGAAAATGAGTGTCTGTCACTGGCAGGCGTCTGGGAGCTGTGCTGTGGGCAGAGGGAACGAGGACTTCCCGATTTCACTGTGGGTTCAATTCAACAGGCGTCTGTGCGCATCCGCTCCGTAACAGGAGCCTTTCCGGGTGTGCAGGGGGCCTGGTCAAGACTAACACAGAGCCTCGGCCCCGAAGGCCTTCACCTCCTAACAGCAGAGGTGAAGATCGGCCGCGTTTCCTGCAGCAGCAGCAAGAGCACTTACCGGTGTAAGGGCCACACGAGCCAGGGTCTCCGACGTGGACGACTGGAGAGGAAGGGTCACAGGAGCGAGGGTCTCCGACGTGGACGACTGGAGAGGAGCCAGGGGAGTGGCGGGGGAGCTGGACCCCGAGGGCCGGCGGTTCCAACAGGTGGAGGCCCAGGATGCAAATCTAGGGAAGCAAGGAGCAAACACCATGGACACGTGAAGCCGCACGTGTGTACCTGGAAGGACGATGCAGAGCACAGCCAGTCTGGGCTCAGATGGGGAAGCGCAGGAAACCTGCCCCGAGCTGGCCAGTGCACACGTATGACGAGTGCACTTCTCCATGCGACTGCTCATTTTCACAGGGCTCCCTTTCCACACTGCGACTCTGTTTCTATGTGACATTCACTCTGAAAGTCAAATAAAATGTCTACACGTGGGGTTCTTTTCTCAAATTTTTATAAAAGCTAAACAGATCTTTAGAAACAAGTATGCATTCTCACTTTTTTCAATCTTTAATAATAGATCAGTAATAAAATTACATTCTTCTTCAGCTCTCATCTGGGCATGTACTGAAGCTTCTTTTTTTTTTTTTAATTTCTTTTTTCAATGTTTTTTATTTATTTTTGGAACAGAGAGAGACAGAGCATGAACGGGGGAGGGGCAGAGAGAGAGGGAGACACAGAATCGGAAATAGGCTCCAGGCTCCGAGCCATCAGCCCAGAGCCCGACGCGGGGCTCAAACTCGCGGACCGCGAGATCATGACCTGGCTGAAGTCGGACGCTTAACCGACTGCGCCACCCAGGCGCCCCCTGAAGCTTCTTTTTAAAGCGTCCTTTTCTCTGTTTAAAAAGTAGAGAAGTAACAAGTTATTCATGATTTGCGCTGTAGGTCATTCGGGCAATACACAAGTGCACCGAGTAGATCATGGCCCCGTGTCTTCTCCACCTCACCCTTCCCAGACCTTTAAGTAGGACCCTAGTGACGCTACGGTGTGCATTCTGCTAGCCATATATCATATATATAATGGAAACGTAATCCTAATACAGCAACTGTTTTGGCCTTTACTTATTTCTAATTAACACTGACTCGGAGACGCTTAAATCACCCTACGTTCTATTGTCCACAAACTGCAACTATAAAAATGAGATAAATGCTCGTTTATCTTTTTCTACATGTACAAAAATTTAGTTTGTGAAAACATTTTCATACACATAAGACTCTACTCAAGAGCATCCAACTTTTTGTAATCTAATGCTTAGAATTTTTTTTAATAATAATTTGAGATGTGCCTGGGTGGCTCAGTGGGTTAAGTGACCGACTCTTGGTTTCGGCTCAGGTCATGACCTTACGGTTTGTGGGATCAAGCTCCATGTCGGGGCTCTGTGCTGACAGTGTGGAGCCTGCTTGGGAGTTTCTCTCTCTCTCTCTCTCTCTCTCTCTCTCTCTGCCCCTCCCCACACATCCTCTCTCCCTCTCTCTCAAAATAAACTTAAAAATAATAATAATTTATACAAAATCATACATGTCATTCATCTTTTCAAAGTGTATCTTTTCTTTTCCTTTTCTGAAAGTTGTCCTTTTTCTCTCATACTTTTCTGCCTTAGGTTACTGAAGTTAAAACCTCGTAATAAAACTCCTATGTTTGGCCACCTGGGTGACTCAGTGGGTTAAACATCTGACTCTTGATTTCAGCTCAGGTCATAGTCTCACAGTTCGTGCATTCGAGCCCCACGTCGGGCTCTGTGCTGACAGCTCAGAGCCTGGAGCCTGCTTCGGGTTCTGTGTCTCCCTCTCTCTCTGCCCCTCCCTTGCTTGCAATCTGTCTCTCTCTGTCTCTCTCTCTCTCTCTCTCTCAAAAATAAATATTAAAAACATAAAAATAAAACTCTCATGTATATTTATATAGTCATACGCAAGCAGAGAGATGGATACATATTTGTATGTATTAGAGTTTATCCTCATTTTACTTGGATTCCATATTTAAGAATTCCCCTACTCACTGATTTATATTTGTAACCGCCATACACCACTATCCATGGTAATTCCATTGTCACTCTTGGACATACACAGAGCAGAGGCTCTGAGCCACCAGACCCACACATCCTCGGCTAAGGTTCAGTACGATGGTGCTCTGGCTTCTTCTCTTAGCTATCACATGGTAAACTAGGTCCTTTCCGCAGTCTTGTTAGTCCATACTTTTTTAGATTTTTGTGCTTTTTGTTGCTGACTTCACTCTTCAAAATGGCGCCCAGCATGGTTCTGACATGCTAGAAGTCAAAGAAGGTTGTGATGTGTATTAGATCAGCCTCATTAAGACATGAGTTACTATAGTGATGTCGCCTATGAGTTCAATGTCAATGAGTCAACAATGTATAGTAAATATGATGCCTTTAAACAGGAACACACATAAAATGATTTACATGTTGACTGGATGACAAAAATATTTTGTCCGGGGGCTCTCGAGAATCTAACCCTGTATTTATTTCCTGTGAGATGAACTGTTCCTAATTTGCTGAATCAGTGTTTATAGCAACCATAGAGGCTGTAACTGCCACAAGTAATGAGAATTCATGGCATCTACGTCTATCCATCTATCCATTTACAGTTTCATCTTTTTTCACAATACGGATTGTATTTTAGAAGAGAGATGATGTAAGTTTCTGGTAAAGGGTTTCAATCTTATGTAGTCTCCATTTTTCACCTGGAGTTTCCTAAACTATTATAATCATATGGTGTTTCTATTCTAAACTATCACTATAACCATTTACATCAAAACATTTCCTATAATTGTAGCACTCTTGCATTCTTGTGATAAAGAATGGCTGGAAATATACAACATACCTTTTAAAAAATATTTATGATGATATAAACAAGTAAAACTGTATACATATTAATTTTGTACAATGGTTTATTAACTACATATAAATAAGCTCATATAATCAGCGCTGAAATAAAAAAAAAAGGGAATACTAGTAGGTAAACAAAAGCCCCTATACTGCCCCTTCCCATTCAAAATCATCCATGTTTACTAAGAAATTGAGATAATCATGCATATACCAAAAGTAAGATGCATGCTTAGAAGAACATCTGAGAAGATCCTCAGCTTTCACCTCAGGCTGATCCCGAGACTCGGCAAGGTTAGTTAAGTCTCAAAGGAGCAGTACACACAACCTTCAAAGATATTAGACAAACTTTGTTTTTGTTTTTGTTTTTTGCTGATGGCATTCATCAAAATCTGAAAAAGTACTAAACAAATTTAAGCCAAGGGACAGAGACTTCAGAGACCAAACACAATAAGGAATACAGACTTTGCAAAATACAGTTATAAAGTCACTAAAAAATTGGATTATTACAGCCTTCGACGATCAAAAAAAATCAATAAACTCTTACAGGGGTGGAGAAGCTAATTTCTGTACCTACCATATTATATTAAAATATCCAAGTTCCCACAAAAATCACAATGCATACAAAAAAACAGAAAGTGTGTTCCATTCAAAGAATTGAATAAGCTACCAGAAGTCCCCCAAAGTCCAGATATTGAGCTTACTAGAAAAACACTTTAAGGGGACTATTATAAGTATACTCAGAGATAAAGGAAATCATAAGTAAAAAATTAAAAGAAATCAGGAATACAGTATATGAATATAATAACAATAAAATATACACAAAATATAAAAAGGAATTAAATAGAAATTCTGGAGGTGAAATGTTTAAAAACTGAAAATTTAAAAATACTAGAAGTGTTCAACAGGAGATCTGAGCAGGGAGAAGAAAGAATCAATGAGCATGAAACTAGGAAAACTGAAATTGAGTCAGAGGATCAGAAAGAAAAAAGAATGAAGAAAATTGAAGACACTAAGATACCTGTGGCACACCAAAAAGAAAAAAAAAGAAAAAAAAAATAATTAACATATACATTTTGGGAGCCCCAAACAGAAATAGAGGGGAAAAAATGCAAAACTGGTTCAACATAAGACAATAAAATAATATAATATGTCACATTAATAGAATGAAAGGAAAAAATACATCATCATCTCAACTGGTGCCAAAAAAGCATTTGACAAAATCCAACACCCTTTCATGATTAAAAATTCACTCAGAAAACTAGGTAGAAGGAAACTTCCTTACGATGATAGAGTATTTTTTAAACACTACAGCAAACACCACACTCAGTGGTGAAAGAATAAAAGCTCCCTCTGTAAGAACAGGAACAAGACAAGGATGGCCACTGTCACCAATACTAGTCAACACTGTACAGGGAGTTCCAGGTGGAACAGTAAGATAAGAAAAACAATGAGGGAGAAGAGTTAACATGGAGGGGGAGTAGAGAGACCCGAAGCTTGACTCATCCCTGAAGACAACCTGATAAATATCAGCTCACTGTGGACACACAAGAAATTGATTGGAGAACTGACAGAACAAACTGCACAACTAGAAATGGAAAAATGGCCACATCCCCGAAGGTAGGAGCTGTGGAGAGCTGATTTCGGGGAGAAAAGAATTGTGGGCGATGCAGAGGGGAGGGAGCCCTGATCACAGAGAGAGAAGCAAGACAGACAGAAAGAGTGAAGCAGTGCACAGGGGTTGCATACAAAAACTCTTCCCCAAAACTAGGGAGAAGGAAAACAAGAGGTGCTGAATACCACAAGGTTTTATAAGCAATGGAGCTCAAAGTCTGAAGTTCTGGAAGTCCTCGTCATCGTCAGGGTCCTGCCTGGCTGACGCAGTGGTGCTCCTGTGTGGAAGGAGGGTGAAAACCCGGGAGCAGGCAGCATGGTCTGAGGATCTCCTGGGTCGCATGGGGAGAAACAGTTCCCTTTCTTGTAATGCATTTGTGAGAGGTGGCACAGCCTTGGCAAAGCCAAGAAACTGTATCCAGTCAGGCGGCTGTCATTTAGAATAGAAGGAGGGATAAAGAGTTTCACAGACAAACAAACAAAAAAAAAAGGAGTTCATGATCACTAAACCAGCCCTGCAAAAATATTGAAAGGGACTCCTTGAGTGGGAAAGAAAGACCAAAAGCAACAAAGACTAGAAGGAACAGGGAACATAATGAGAAACAAAGACTTTATAGATAATACAACACTAAATTCATAACTATCAATAATCACTCAGAATGTAAATGCACGAAATGCTCCAATCAAAAGACATAGTGAATCAGAATGGATATACAAAAAAAAAGACCCATCTATATGCTGCCTACAAGAGACTCATTTTAGACCTAAATACATTTAGGTCTATCTATCTATCATTCTAGTGGAGATAAAAGGAAAGCCAGAGTAGCCATGCTTATGATATAAGCCATGTTTATATCAGACAAACTATATTTTAAATCAAAGACCGTGGCAAGAAATGGAGAAGGGCACTGCATCATAATTAAGGGGTCTATCCATCAAAAAGACCTAACAATTGCAGATATTTATGCTCCCAACCTGGTGGCTTCTCAAAGATATAAATCAATTAACAACCAACATAAAAAACTCATTGATGATAATACACTAATAGTAGGGAACTTTAATAACGACTTACTACAATGGACAATTCAAAAGAAAATCAACAAGGGAACAATGGCTTTGAATGACACACTGGACCAGATGGACTTAATGGAGATATCTCATTTCATCCTAAAGCATGCTAAAATATATCATCCTGGGGCGCCTGGGTGGCTCAGTCAGTTGAGCGTCCGACTTCAGCTCAGGTCATGATCTCGCGGTCTGTGAGTTCGAGCCCCGTGTCAGGCTCTGTGCTGACAGCTCAGAGCCTGGAGCTGCTTCGGATTCTGTGTCTCCCTCTCTCTCTGCCCCTCCCCCACTCATGCTCTGTCTCTCTCTGTCTCAAAAATAAATAAACATTTAAAAAAATTAAAGAAATAAAAATAAAAAAATAAAATATTTCATCCTAAAACAGTAGAAAATTCATTCTTTTTGAGTGCAGAAGGAATAGTCTCCAAAGTAGATCACATACTGATTCACAAATCAGCCTTCAACAAGTACAAAAAGACTGAGATCATACCATGCATATTCTCAGACCACAACAATGTAAAACCTAAAGACAAGCACAAGATGAAATCTGGAAAGACTATAAATACATGGAAGTTAAAGAATCTTACTAAAAAATGAATGGGTTAACCAGGAAATTAAAGAAGAAATTAAAAATTACATGGAAGCAAATAAAAGTGAAAATACAACAGTTGGAAACGTTTGGGATGCAACAAAGGTGGTCGTGAGAGGGAAATATATAGCAATACAGACCTACCTCAAGAAGCAAGAAACGTCCCAAATACACAACCTACCCCTACACCTAAAGGAGCTAGAAAAGAAAGAGCAGATAAAGCCTAAATGAGCAAAAGTAGGGAAATAAAAATGATCAGAGAAAAAATAAACAATATAGAAACAAAAACAATAGTAGAAGAGATCAAGAAACTAAGAACTGGCTCTTTGAAAGATTAATAAAATTGATAAACTTTAGCTAGACTTATCAAAGTGAAAAGAGAAAGTACATTAATATATAAAATCATGAATGAAAGAGAAGGGATCATAATAACACCATAGAAATACAAACAATTATAAGAGAATATTATGAAAAATCATATGCCTACAAACCACAATCTGGAAGAAATGGATAAATTGCTAGAAACATAAAAACCACCAAAATTGAAACAGGAAGAAATAGAAAATTTGGACAGACCCATAACCAGCAAAGAAATTGAATCAGTAATCAAACACCTCCCAACCTACAAAAGTCTAGGACCAGATGGCTTCCCAGGGAAATTCTACCAGACATTTAAAGAAGAGTTTCAATAGCTTTTCTTCTCAAACTGTTCCAAAAAAAAAACAGAAATAGGAGGAAAACTTCCAAACTCATTCTATGAAGCCAACATTACCTTGATTCCAAAATGAGACAAAGAGCTAACTAACAAGGAAAATTAAAGACCAATTTCCTTGATGAACATGGATGCCAAAATTCTCAACAAGATACTAGCAAATCAAATCCAACAGTATATTAAAAGAACACGACGATCAAATGGGATTTCTTCCTGGGCTGCAGGGCTGGTGCAATATTCCCAAACCAATCAATGTGATACATCACATTAATAAAAGAAAGGATATGAACCATACGATCCTCTCAATAGATGCACAAAAAGCATTTGACAAAATACAGCATCCCTACTGATAAAATCTTCAAGAAAGTAGAGATAGATGGAACATAGCTCAACATCATAAAGGCCATATATGAAAGAGCCACAGCTAATATTATCCTCGATGGGGAAAATCTGAGAGCTTTCCCTTTACAGTGAGGAACAAGACAGGGATGGCCACTGGTTACCCTTACTATTTAACACAGTACTTGAAGTCTTAGCCTCAGCAAACAGACAACAAAAAGAATAAGAGGAATCCAAATCATCAAGGAAGAAGTCAAACTTTCACTATTTGTAGACTGAATTTATACTTTATGCAGAAAATCCGGAAGACTCCACCAAAAAATTGCTAGAACTCATACATGAATTCAGCAAAGTCACAGGATATAATATCAACATACAGAAATCTGTTGCATTTCCATACACCAATAACGAAGCAGCAGAAAAAGAAAATCAAGAAATTGATCCCATTTGCAAATGCACCAAAAATGATTAGATACCAGAAATAAACCTAAATAAAAGGTTAAAGATCTGTGTTCAAAACTATACAATACTTATGAAAGAAACTGAAGAGGACACAAAGACATGGAAAAACACGCCATGCTCATTGATTGGAAGAACAAACAGAGCAGTCTACACATTCAATGTAATCCCTATCAAAATAACATCTGCATTGTTCACAGGGCTAGAACAAACGATACTAAAATTTGCATGGAACTACAAAAGCCCTGAATACTCAAAGCAACCTTGAAAAAGAAAAAGCTGGAGGCATCACGATTCCAGACGTCAAGGTATATTACAAAACTGTAGTCATCAAGACAGTATGGTAACGGCACAAAAACAGACACTGAGATCAGTGGAGCAGAATAGAGAACCCAGAAATGGATCCACAACTATATGGTCAATTAATCTTGAATAAAGCAGGAAAGAGTATCCAATAGACAAAAGACAGTCTCTTCAGCAAATGCTGTTGGGAAAACTGGACAGCAATATGCAGAAGAATGAAGCCAGACCACTTTTTTACACCATGCACAAAAATAATTTCGAAACGGATGAAAGACCTAAATGTGAGACAGGAAACCATCAAAATCCTAGAGGAAAAAAACAGGCAGCAACCTCTTTGACCTTGGCCACAGCAACTTCTTACTTGATATGTCTCTGGAGGCAAGGGAAACAAAAGCAAAAATGAACTATTGGGGCCTCATCAGGATGAAAGCTTCAGCACAGTGAAGGAAACAACCAACAAAACTAAAAGGCTTCCTTCTGGAATAGAAGAAAATATTTTCAAATGACATATCTTATAAAGGGTTTGTATCCAAAATCTATAAAGAACTTATCAAAGTCAACACCCCAAAAAACAAATAATCCAGTGAAGAAATGGGCAGAAGACATGAATAGACACTTCTCCAGAGAAGACATCCAGATGGCCAACAGACACATGAAAGGATGCTCAACATCACTCATCATCAGGGAAATGCAATCAAAACCACAGTAGGATACCACCTCATAACTATCCGAATGGCTAAAATTAATAACTCAGGAAACAAAAGATGTTGGTGGGGATGTGAAGAAAAAGGAACCCTCTTACACTGCTGGTGGGAATGCAAACTGGCGCAGCCAGTCTGGAAAACAGTATGGAGGCTCCTCAAGAAGTTAAAGATAGAACCACCTTACAATCCAGCAATTGCACTACTAGGTATTTACCCAAAAGACACAAAAATACAGATCCGAAGGGGCACATGCACCCTGACATTTATAGCAGCACTATCATAAATAGCCAAACTATGGAAAGAACCCAAATTTCCACTGACTGACGAACGAATAAAGGAGATGTGGTGTGTGTGTGTGTGTGTGTGTGTGTGTGTGTGTGTGTGTGTGTGTGTTCCCCTTTCTCCTCATTCTTGCTAACATCTGTTGTTTCCTGTGTTGTTAATTTTAGCAAAATTATACACACACAAACACACGCACTCACACACAATGGACTATTAATCATCCATCAAAAACAATGAAATCTTGCAATTTGCAATGATGTGAATGAAGCTAGAGTACATTATGCTAAGTGAAATAAGTCTGTCAGAGAGTAACAAAAATATCATTGTGATCTCACTCATATTTGGAAAATAAAAAACAAAACACATGAACATATAGGAAGGAATAAAAGAGAGAGAAAAGGAAACAAACCATATAAGACTCTTTTTTTATGTTTATTTACTTTTGAGACAGAGAGAAACAAAGCATGAGTGGTGGAGGGGCAGAGAAAGAGGCAGACACAGAATCTAAAGTAGACTCCAGGCTCTGAGCTGTCAGCACAGAGTCCAACGTTGGGCTTGAATCCATGAACCATGAGATCATGACCTGAGCCGAAGTTAGACACTTAACCAGCTGAGCCACCCAGGTGCCCCTTGAGACTCTTAAAGATACTGAAAAAGCTGAGGGTTGATGGAGGGAAAGTGGGTGGGAGATGGGCTAAATGGGTGATGGGCATTAAGGAGGGCACTTGTTGGGATGAGCACTGGGTGTTATATGTGAGTGATGAATCACTAACTTCTACTCTTGAAACTAGTATTACACTGTATGTTAAGAAGCTAGAGTTTAAATAAAAATTTGAAAATAATTAAAAAAAAGATGAAAAGTATCCAGTTTGGAAAGGAAGAAGTAATAATATTTCTATTCAAAAATCACACAATCCTACACATGAAAATCCTACACAATCCACAAAACAACTACTAGATAACATACACATTCAGCAAAATTGTAGGGTAGTTGTAGGGGAGACTGACACACAAAAACTAGTTGTATTCCCATACTTAAGCAATGAATAATACAAAAAGGAAACTGGGAAAGAAATTTCATTTATAATGAAACCTAACAGCGGTGCCTGAATGGCTCAGTCGGTTGAGCGTCCAGCTTCGGTTCAGGTCATGATCTCCTGGTTCGTGGGTTCGAGCCCCAAGTCGGGCTCTGTGCTGACAGCTCAGAGCCTGGAGCCTGTTTCAGATTCTGTGTCTCCCTCTCTCTCTGCCCCTTCCCTGCTCACACTCTGTCTCTCTCTCTCAAAAATGTATAAATGTTATAATGAAGCCTGACAATAAAATAGGTAGGAATAAATTCATGCAAGGAAGTGAAAGACTTGTACCATCACTGAAAACTACAATCACTGTAGATATAAATCAAAAGCATAAAGAGTTGGAAAGACATCCCGTGTTCAAGGATTGGAGATTAACTAGTGTTTTTATGTCAATACTATTCCCCAAATCTACAGATTCAGTGCAACCTCTATCAAAATTCTAACAGCCTTTTTATCAGAAATGGAAAAAATTACCTTCAAGTTTACATGGAACTGCAGTTGGCCAAGGAGAAGCCAAAACAGTGTTCAAAGAGAACAAAATTGGAGGACTCGCGCTTCCTAATTTCAAAGCTTTCTATAAAACTGCAGTAATTGGGGCGCCTGGGTGGCGCAGTCGGTTAAGCGTCCGACTTCAGCCAGGTCACGATCTCACGGTCCGTGAGTTCGAGCCCTGCGTCAGGCTCTGGGCTGATGGCTCAGAGCCTGGAGCCTGTTTCCGATTCTGTGTCTCCCTCTCTCTCTGCCCCTCCCCCGTTCATGCTCTGTCTCTCTCTGTCCCCAAAATAAATAAACGTTGAAAAAAAAAAATTTAAAACTGCAGTAATGAAGACAGTGCTGTACTGCCATAAAGATAAACGTACACACCAATGTAACTGAATTTAGAGTCCAGAAAAAAACCCATGCATGTAAGGCCTATTGATTTTTCACAAAGGCAGCAAGTTCATTCAACTGGGAAAGGACACTTTCTTTGATAATACATGGTGCTAGGAAAAATGGACTTCCACATAAAGAAGCATAAAGTTGGGTCTTTACTTCATACCATATATACAAATTCAAAATGGATCAATGTCCTAAATATAAGAGCTCAAGCCACAAAGCTGTCAGAAGAAAACATAGGGGTAAATCTTCATGACCTTGGAGTTAGCAACAAGGTCTTAGACACGACACCAAAACCATGAGAAACAAAGGATAAGTAGGTAAATTCAACTTCATCGAAATTTAAAATTGTATACATCAAAAGACATTAACAAAAGTGATAAAACAACACACAAAAAGGACAAAATGTTAGCATGTGATATATCTGAGAAGGGTATAATATACAGAATATATAAGGGACTCCAACAACTGAACAGTAAAACAAAACCAGATATATCGTCTTCATCCATGACTACAATAAAAATACAGAACTTTTCATCCATCGGAATAAAGTCTGTGTTGCTTTTCAGAAAGTCTGCACCCCCTCACTCCAAGACATCTTTTCTTACCATTGGTTAATATTGCCTGTGCTTGAATTCACATAACTGACTCATAAGGAACAAATTCTTGTGCATTTGTTTTTCAACATAATTTTGCGATTACTATTCTTGCACACGCCAGAAAATGTTCATGCGTTCTCATGGCTAAATAGCATCATATTGCACAAATGTAGCGTGTGTTTTTTAAATCATTCTCCTGTTGAAATTTTGGGGTATTTGTAGTTTGGGTCATTATAAGTAAGGCCACTATGAACACTTTTTATGTTTTTGTGTGTGTGTGTGACATATCTTTTTATTTTCCTTGGGTAAAAATTTAAGAGCAAAGTTTCCAAGTTTGAGGTAAGTGTATATTTAACATTATAATATTAAGTGCCAGAAAGCTCTCCAAAGCTGTTCCATCATCTTCCACTACCAACAGCAATGAATGAAAATTCCCATTGGTCCTCATTGTTGCCAAATTTGTTTATTTTCAGTACTTTGGGTATTAAGTGGTATCCAAATATAGTCTAATTTGCATTTCTATCATGACTATTAATGTTGAGCACCTTTTCTATGGTTATTGACTTGTGCAGATACATGCATCTGTTGTGAAGTGCTCACTAAAGTCTTTAGTAAAAACTGTATTGTCACAGTCTGTGGCATGCTTTTGCACTTTTCCATTATGGAAAAATACACAAACATAAATTTATCATTTTAACCACTTAACATTATTTTACATTGTATGTTCAATAATACAGATTTATAATTATTTCTATGCATTTGTCTTTTAAATAATTTGGAAAACAAATAGTAGAGTTACAAAAAAAAAGTAATAGTAGCTTTCATATCTTCCCAAGTGGTTTCTTTTATTAGAGATCTTTGTTTCTTCATACAGCTTTAACCATGTCAACCACTGACTTTAGCCTTCATTTCTGATGGGAAACCATCTCTTAATCTTATTGAAGACCCGTTTTATGTGATTAGCTGCTTCTCCCTTACTGAATTCAAGCATCTTCTAGGCCACTGGACGGTTTAGTTATTAATTATAATACGTCTTGGTATGGATATCTTTGAAGTTATGCTACTTGGAATTCATTGGGCATCTTAAATCTCTAGATACACGTCTTTTGCTAGAATCAGGAACTTTCTGGCCTGCTTCCAATATTCTTTCTTCTCCTTTCTCTCTCTTCTCCCTCTGATACTCCCATAATGCACAGTAGTCTTATTAATGGAATGCCACAGGTTCATTATGCTCTATTCACTTTTCTTCATTCTTTCTTTCTGCACCTCTGACCACATCATTCAACTGCCCTATATTCAAGTTCACTGATTCTGTTTTCTGACTGCTCAAATGTGTTAAAACTCTCCCTTCCCCACAGAGAATTTTTCCCTTCAGTTACTGTACTTTCCAGCTCAAGAATTTCTTTTTGGTGCTTTTAAAAATTTCATCCCTTTCCTGATAGTCACATTTTAATCATACGCAATTTTCCTGATTTCTTATAGTTGTTTACTCTTGTTTACCTTCAGCTCTTGGAAAATATTTAATACATTTATTTTAAATTCATCACAAAACAGACAAAACAATTATAAGATGAGCAAAAGATTTGAATAGGAAGAAAACATACAAATTGTCATTCGGCATACAAAATAATCCTCAGCATCGTTAGTCATGAAGGAAATCCGAAAAGAAACCACACTGAAATATCACTTCGCAACTACCTGGAGAGATAAATAGAAAAAAAGGAGGGTTAAACAACAAGTATTAATGAGGAAGTAGGGAAATTGGAACGTTTATACATCACTGGTAGGAGTGTAAAATGGTGCAGCTGCTGTGGGATAAAGTTTGGCATTACCTGGGAGTTGAAAATTTTCAAATGAAGACTTATATGATAATGCTCACTGCAGCAATATTCAGAACAGCCAAAGAAAGAAGTGAGTGGAGTGTCTAACAATAGTTGAAGAAACAAAATGTAGTGTATACATACAGTAGGGTACCATTTAGATATAAAAGTAAATAAACTTCTGATATATGCTATCTATGTCAAGATGAACCTTGTTCACTTGCTAAGTGAAAGAAGTTTGCCATAAGCAATCCTATGTTTTTAAATTCCATTGATTTGAAATGTCTAGAATAGGAAAAGCTATAGAGATATGAAGTGGACTGTTGGTACCTAGGGATAGGGGTGGAAAAGACTAAGTCATGTTTAACGGATGCAGAGCTTCTCTTCGGGGTGATGAAAATATTTTGGAAATACAGAGTAGCTATACTTGCACAATATTTTGAAAGTAATTAATGCTACTAATACACTTTCAAAACAATGAAAATGTCAAGCGTTATTATATTTTAAGGCAGTAAAAAAATTAAAACTTCATTTTTTTCTTCATTTTTGAAGTATGTTTCCTATGGGTGCAAGATTCCAGGTGGAGCATTATCTTCTGGCAGACTTTTGAAGACGCCTTTCCATTTTCTTTTTAATTTTATTCTTTAAGAAATATACTATCTTTTAATTGTTGCTCTTTGAAAGTACTGTGTTTACCTCTATTTCCACCCACTGGCTACTTTGAAGATTTTCTCTTTAACGTTTCATATTCATAATTGTATTATAAAGATCCCAACTGTGGTTTTCTTTGTCTTTATTTATTTCTATTTATTCTTCTTGGTATTTACATAAGTCCTTCTTTCTCTGTAACTTTCACCAGTTCTTAAAAATCGATGGACACTGTCTTTTCAAATATTGCTTCTCTTCTCTTCTTCTGAGACTTCAAAGTCTGCATGTGCACATGTATGTGTACGTATGTATGGTATGTATTTTCTTAAAAGTTGCCATTTGTCTGGGAATGCAAGCTGGGGCAGCCACTCTGGAAAACATTTTGGAGGTTCCTCAAAAAACTAAAAATAGAACTCCCCTATGACCCAGCAATTGCACTACGAGGCATTTATCCAAGGGACACAGGTGTGCTGTTTTGAAGGGACACAAGAACCCCCATGTTTATAGCGGCACTATTGACAAAAGCCAAAGTATGAAAAGAGCCCAAATGTCCCTCGATGGATGAATGGATAAAGAATATGTGGTACATAGATACAATGGAGTATTACTTGGCAATCAAAAAGAATGAAATCTTGCCATTTGCAACCATATGGATGGAACTGGAGGGTATTATGCTACATGAAATCAGTCAGTCAGAGAAAGACAAAAATCATATGACTTCACTCGTATGAGGACTTTAAGAGACAAAACAGATGAACATAAGGGAAGGGCAACAAAAATAATATTGTGTATAACAGGGAGAGGGACAAAACAGAAGAGACTCATAAATATGGAGAACAAACTGAGGGTTACTGGAGGGGTTGTGGGAGGGGGGATGGACTCAATGGGTGAGGGGCTCTAAGGGATCTACTCCTGAAATCATCGTTGCACTAGATGCTAACTAGCATGGATGTAAATTTTAAAAAATACAAAATAAAACAAAATAAAAAATAAAAAATAAACAAGCAAAAAAAAAGCTGCCATTTGTCTGTTTTTATCAGAGAAGGTTTAACTTCATGCTTGTGGGAAGATACTATTGGGCAAAGCCTCAGTAATTTCATCAAAAAATGAATATGCAGGGTGACCTCCATCTAAGAAGAAGTTAAAATCCCCACTAAACATAAAGTTACAGCTACATTCTGATATTTGGAGGGAGTGGTGCTCCCCATGCTTCAGATGAGCTAGGAAAGAAGTGAGTTATTCTCACTGGAGGAGTGACTGGCGGTGACCCTTAGGAAGCGTTAGACTTGCTATCCCACAATAGGGTTAGGGAGACATGTGCCTGTCAATGACTCAGTGTCTGGTGTCTCTTAGTGCTTCATGCACGGGCTGAAAAGCTTCAACCAGAGCCCTTCAGGGATAAAGATCGGGGTCATCTCTCCACCAGCACAAGCCACCTAGACCTGAAGAGATGCTAACTCAACACAAGGAGACTGCAGAACAGATAGCAGGGAAAGAGATGAGGACCAACAGTCAGAATCTCGAGACCCTCTGCAGTAGCAAGAGCTCGAGCTCATCTTACACTAAATTTCCTGTTGCGGGTTTTACACTAAATTGTAACTCACAGCAGTCACGTGGATTCTGAGACTGACTGGAGCAAACTTAATTTGCGAAGTGGAGTCGATCAGCGGAAGGGGTCAACTACCATGAAAGGTCTTAGTGTTTGCACCAGATCCCTTCACACTCTTTTTCCTGGTTGTGCAGGTCTCGTGATGCCCACACGTTCAAAATGTATGAGGAAGCAATCTTGGACAAGTAGAACCACTTGGAATAAATGCCTAGAAAGGCACTGAGAGCTAGGATTTCTGCTCATAGTCAGTCCCTGACTGATGGAAGACTATGAAAATCTGGCTTCATTCTTCAAGCCAGAATAAACTCTGGAGTCGGAATACTTCAGAGCTTCTTCAAAACTGAGCCAAGACTGGAACTCTGTGTGAAACAACACCTTTGCTTTTCTTCTTCTTCTTTGTTATCCTGCTTCTCACGGTCCCTTATCAGCCTCTCCTGGGAATTACCTTCTGAACAGATTGTTCTCAGATGTAACTTCACCTCGGCGTCTGCTTGCAGCGACATGATCCAAGACAACCAATTATATGATTTTGTGCTGAAGTATGTGATGAAGTCTAGGAGAATTATATAACTTGGCAAAGAAAAGACGGATGGGTAAATATAACACCACTGTTACAACTGGAAGAGTTTTAGAAGAAAGAGTATTTCTAATAACTTATCTATGATCTCAATATATTCTATGAGCAATATGAAATAATGTCACAAATTTTGGTAACTGTTAATGTAAAACATTAAAAAAACCAAAACAGTCATCATACACACCAATGACTGCTTAATAATCTCCTCTTCAGATAACAGAAGGCAAATGTTAGGGGGCATTTTGTAACAGATCTAAACTTCAAGAACTCAACCTCTGTAGCATATGAACAAGAATGTAGAATCCACACTGTACACACCCATTGAGAATTTCTCCCTTACTTTAAACTTAAGGATTATGTGCAGAACCATTTTGGGTACAGTTGTAGGGTTGGCACATACTCAAGAGAAGTTGTTTCCGTGGTAATCGTAACCCTAACCTTGAAGAAGGTGGCAGGTCAAAGACATAAATTCATATCATAACCCAATTAAAATTCACTGAATTTTTCATGAAACACAAAATCAATGTGACCGACATGTCTGATATACTGTTCCTTTATAAGAGACTGAGGCAGTAAATAAAAAGTTAAAGTCAGTCTGAGTTACAACAGTCTCTATTACTTCCCAATCATTTTCAAAATATTGATGCAATAAAAGGGATCTTAACTAGTCCTTAGAGTGTTGTTTCAGAAATAGTATATAAATGTGATCATTTTCCATTTATTTAACAAAAGCTTGTTTGGTGGCTGCTAGACTTCAAGTACTTTGTTAGACGATACACAAAATAATAAGACAAAAACACTGCTTGAGATCATTGCAGAAGACTAACTGTAATCTTTTTAAAGACATACCAAGAAATAATCTTCTTATAATTCCCAGATAATTGCCTAATATAGTTCCCAAGTAATTTGGGCATTTCCAGAAACAAGGGTGTTCAGAGTGAACACAATCAGTCCCCCACTGACTCACCAGGAGACGCTGCACCAGCGGCTGGTGTGAGCAACACTGAGAAGTGCCAGTCCTGACCGAAAATGAGGAAAGGACAAAGCTCTAGCGGCATCATCCAAACTGAACTTGGTAACGTTTCCTCAAACACCTTTATGCGCTTTAGTTACTTACCATTCATGTGCAACACCTTCATCCATGTCGAGCATACCAGTAAGTCAAACTAAAATACTTTCCACAAGTAATTTCAACTTTCCACAACAATTTCAAAGTCAGCCAAACAGACGGGAGACCTAAAATTATTTCAGGTTCGTGCTATGATGCGTTTGGGGGCCTATCATCTAACAACCGAGAATATAAAAGCCTCAACTCACAAATGACCATCATGTTCTGATCGTTATGTTGTTGTGGCAGATAAACTGCTAAAACACGGAAAGCCAAAATTAAGACGATGGAGTTTGGGAGATCCGTAGAACAGTATAGCATTTTTGATGCATTATGTAACTGATAAAATAAAATCTATACTGTTTCGCTAATGGTAATTATGATGACATCTCTCCATCCTTAGGGATTTGTTTTAAGCACAAAGTATACAGCATCAATCACATGTTAAGAAATTTTGGGTCAGACTGCTTAGAATTCTCCTACATGTCAATCAACTAAAGAAACTGTACTGAATTCTACCTTTTCTTCTACAAGGTGATGGTCTCTCTTTATCAAGTTTTCTTAAAGTTGGGCATAACTACAAAATTATTGACATTAGATGATGATTATATATATTACATTTTTATTTACTTCATTGTATTCACTAACACTTAGAACAGTGAACCAGCACTGGGACAACGCCTAAGGGCATACACAACCAAATCTGGCCCACACGCCTTTGCTTCTGTTAGCACCAGGCATGCCCAGCAAGGGAAATGGACAAGTTACAGGATGGGAAGTTACGGGCCCTGTAAGCAGCAGGCTGACCTCTGCACGCTTGCTCAGGTTGGTGACAGAGATACGAGGGAGAAAGTAGAAAAACTCAAAGCTTTTTAAGGCCCAGGCTCACAACCAGCACACTGTCATTTATGCCCCTTTTCTTTTTAAATTTTTATTTATTTATTTTGAGAGAGAGAGAGAGAGAGAGAGAGAGAGAGAGAGAGAGCAGAGGAGGGGCAGAGAGAGAGAGACAGACAGAAGTTTAAGCAGGCTCTGCACTGTCAGCACAGAGCCCTAAGCAGGGCTCAAACTCATGAACTGTGAGATCATGACCTGAGCCAAATCAAGGGAGTCGGACGCTTAACCCACTGAGCCACCCAGGCACCCCACTTAGGCCTTTTTTTTACTGGTGAAAGCAAATCACAACAGATTCAGCGGGAAGAACCATAAATCCGTGTGGCAAAAGCTGTGGAAATACATCTGTATCGGGGCAATAAATTAGACTCAAAACAGTAACACTGTCTAAATGATCTTCTCTCCTACCTCTAATTATTCACTCCCCAGGCTGGAAATAATACATCAAAGCAGGCGTCCTCTAGCAGGACTAACACATCAGCTGGGAGTAGCTGCCTCTCAATGTGTCCCATCACTGCAAGATCCAGGATAGGACGCTGTGATGTTTATTACCAGTCAGGGAAACAACCTTCCAAGTTCTTGTCTTCTCTTCAAAGTAAGAATCTTGGAACCCACCACCTAATTCCTTACTATTCCTTTCTGATATTCCTTCTGAAACATAAAGCACTATCTCTTAACTTTGTCTCTTTTGAAATAAAAGATCTATTTCCTTAAGAGTTATTTTATAGCTATGTGTTAACATATTAGACTGAGCATCAAAATGTATTTGCCGCACCCTCACCCTTCACAAAGGAGGGATCTAACTGGCATGTGCTGGAAACACATCCAAATGAGATGGTGACCTCTCAGTGGTGCAGCTCTCCAATCCTATGACAACGTCAGCAAGGGTGCCTCGTGAGTACGGTCATTGAATGAACACAGCTGCCGGCTTTTCCTTGATTTCAGCCGGGGGATAAAAATCGTCAATAATAATCATGACTTCATATGGCCTGTTAGTCACGCAACTCAATATTCTTAATCCAAATGCCGGAAATAGAAAATTTACACTTCTCTTACAGCAGGTCAGAAGAAGTCTCAAATCAGGTAATAATGTATAAAGAAAAAGGGGAGGAGGAGAAAATGAGGAAGAGGAGATAACTACATTCTTGAGAAGTCTGAATTCTTCCCCTACTTTTCAGTATCATTCTCCGTACTTACTGAGCACTTAATACATTCCATTATGCAGTGTAATATGTATCTATAGACATTACCTTAGTTTTCACAAAAACGTAAGATATTCAAAACAGGAATAAAGATGCCAGTTATAAGAGTCAGTGAAGGTTTCATTACTTCTCCATTATTTATCAATAATCATCAGTAATCCTACGTTAATTATCAATAACAGAATTCAACATAGCTAAACTTGTGCTAACCTTCATGAATTTTAGTACCTATATAATATGAGCCTCACTTAAATTTTTACTCTTATTAAGCTTATTACATAGATTACTTAGGTTCTTTTTGTTTTCAAATTTTATTTTAGAAAGAGAGAGAGAGGGAGGGAGAGAGAATCCCAGGCAGGCTCCACACTCAGCACAGAGCCCAATACACCAACACAGGGCTTGATCTCAGGACCCCAGGATCACAACCTGAGCCAAAATCAAGAGTCAGACGTCCAACCCACCCAGTCACCGACGCCCCCTTACTTAAGTTCTTAAACGGATAACTTTCTCTCTTAGCTAACTGGTAAGCCATTCAAACTCCGACATAACCGTCAGAGAAATGGGCTGGGAACGGTGTTACAGAGACTATGGGCAGGTCTCCGGAGAGGCGGTTTAGGCTGGCAGGCTTCCAAATCTCCCTATAGCTCAAAGTTGCTTCAGCCATGGTCACATCCAGGCCTTCTCCTATTCTGAGCTTGGATTTTAATTCCAGTTTATATCTAAATACTTCAAACATATTCAGGATGACTATTTTAAGTCATGATTTGTTCAGATTTACTCGCATTTACCAGTATCTTTGCTCTGCATGAATTAGCACGTTTTATACTTCTTTCTCCTACATTTACTTCTTCTTTCTAAAGAAAGTATCTCAAAAGCCTTCTGAGTTTCTGGGTGTGGTAGGCCTTTGATACGTCTTTATCCCTAATTGTTCATGGAGTCCAGTCTGGCTAGATAATTTCGGGTGAAGAAATATTATTCCTAAAAATCTTGAAGATACTCCTTCAGTATGTTTAGATTGGAATGAAACCATGAGAAGTTTGCTCTCAGGCCAGTTTTTGATGGGTGTTTGATGAGATTCGAGTCCACTAAACCTTAATTCTTAGTTTACACAACTGTTATCAGTGAAAGGCATACACTGTTGCCGTTCTTTAAGGGAACAGTCACATGAATATATAAAATACACACACACACACACACACACACACACACACACACACACACACGTGTTTTGGGTGGTCTCAAAAGAGAATGAGCTTTAGAGATAAGCTGGTAACATTTTAGTATCTCTTCCACGTTAAGATGTACATGCTTCGGCAGAACTCTCAACAGTTGGAAGTTATTTGTTCCCTGTGAAATTCAGTTGACAGCTGGTAAGATGACTACCGTGCCGTGTGTATGTGTGGGGTGTGCGTCCCACAGCCTCCTGCTTCCTATTTCCTGCCATGCTCAGTCTACCCCGTGGAGTTGTATCTCACGATCTACTCCTCCTCCTCGCAGACTGGATTCAGCTTTCCTGTACGACAGAACGGGCAGACACGTCAAGTAGGAGGCCCTGAGTGTCCACAGATCCAAGATAATTTACACACGGCATCAGAAGAGGGAGCTGCTCTTTTTCCGTTGCCCTTGGTTTTTCTTGTGAAAAAGCAGATTCGTGTATGCACTAACAAAATGTGGATATAAAATAATGTCATTTTGCATTTTTCCTATGAAATTCATTGATGTATCTGTCAATGCTTGGTGGAGAAGGAGGTAAATAGCAATGTAACACAAAGACCTTGGAGGCTTCGGTAACATTCACCGCTTACGCTACAACCAGGGCTGGGGCACAGAAAACTTGATTTCCATGAGGCTTCTTATTTAAAATTATGTTTTGAAAAAATGACTTAATATTGAATCCTCATTTCTTTAATGACAGCTTGGAAAAATGGTGTATTTCAAATTGATTCCGTGGAATTATCACTATTGCACATAAATGTGGTTCATCTATCAACAGGAAATTATCTATCGGCTGAGGATTGAATCACACAGGAATTTTAAGACAGCCTAGGATGAAACATGATCCTCTAAGTAAATTACTGTAATTTAAGCAGAAATACAGACTAGATTTAACGTGGTTGGTCATACTGGCCTCAGATGCAGTACACAACCATAGTAGCGAAGTGGCTGACCTGCTCTGCCTAGATACGACCAGTTAAAAAAATCAATTGGAAATAATTGAAATAAAAAATTGTAATCTGACATTATACAGAAATATGTATTCAGTTACTTTTCCTAATGAACCTGGTTTTTTAATTTAAAAGTGATGTTATTTGCCAATTTTTTTCTTTGGAGGTCACCTGAGAACATTACTTGCCAAGTTTGGTATGGGGGGTAAGTATAATTCCATTTCCAATTTACATGTGACAGAGACTTCCAGTCAAATGACTAATCCTTCAACTGGGACCCAAACTCTTTCAGATCTTTCTAGAGCGGCTTAATAGACCAAGAGCTTGCTTGCACACCTGTGAACAAACACCAGCCCCAGCTCCTGGGGGCCTGGAGTTGGCACACGGAGCTGTCCTCTCCTAAGGGGAGGAGAAGAACGGCTCACTGGC
This sequence comes from Felis catus, assembly GCF_018350175.1. Taxonomy (NCBI): domain Eukaryota; kingdom Metazoa; phylum Chordata; class Mammalia; order Carnivora; family Felidae; genus Felis; species Felis catus. Next base: position 1,785,020 of record NC_058378.1, on the reverse strand, counting down.
CTGAAGGCAAGGATATACTGGAGTCCCCCTCCCCGCCCTTTCCTCGGTTTTCAACCTCCAGTGACACTTTGTCCTCATGACAGTGTCTCGGGGAAGGAGACCATCTGCCGTACGACTACTGGGATGGCGGTAAGGGCTGACCAAGATGAATCCTTACCATCCGTCTGCGTGTTGGCCACGCAGGGTGTGGCTCACAGGGGCAAGGGGCCAGCACCCCTGCTCCTCACATCACCTCTGACCCCCGGACCCGGGGCGCCCTCACCCAAACCCCTGCACCCCACACCCCCGGCCCCAGGGTGCACTCACCCGGACCCCGGATCCGGTATAAGCTCACCCACCACCTCGGACCTGGGGTGTCCTTACCTGTACCCCCGGACCTGGGGCACCCTCACCTGGACCCCACACCCCCGGCCCCGGGGCGCACTCAGCCCTCAGAGCCTGTACCTATTTACTATTCAGGAATGAACATCGGACAGACTGAGGACGTCATCTCCCCCCCTCCTGAAGGCACCTGCAAGACGGAAGGTCACCGTCCGTGACCCAGACCCCTCTCGTAAATGTTATTTGTGCACGCCAAAACCAAAACCCAAGAAGCCCAGCAAATACACCCACATATGCATGCATATAAACAGCTAAGCCTCTGCTGGGAAGAAAAAGCCATCGGGCACCTTGAAATCACGGAACGTGTCTCAGCACATGCTGGGGAGTCAACTAGTAACCCATCCCACCAGGCGGCAGGTGCCCACAGCCAGAACGCAGTAAACAGTCCGCGTTGGGAGCAGAACCATAGCATAAATAGAAGGCCAGTTTCCGACATGTAAGTGCATCAGGAATGCAGACTTCACAAGGATTCAAACTCTTGTCACAGGAACGCAAAGGCAAAGTGGAACTGAACTGCAGTAGGAAGTAAAAGGCAGCAGCTTGCCTCGTGTGCTTGCAATCCTCCAGAATTCCCCAGGGTTTCTTCCTCAAGCATTCCCCAGTATTACATTCAGGGTCAAGGACAGAAATTCAAGGGACTAAGTCACTGGGTGGAAACTCTAACTGGATGGTCGTGGGGCTACATGTACTGGGATCCTTCCAGGTGAATCACTACCGATCAGGTCAGACACACATGTTCCTGGTCTATAGTCACAGTGCTGAGGTGCCTTTCAGGAAATCTGGAACAAGCCAGAATGAGCTCACCTGCATTGCCCTGGAGACCTGGTGGTAAACCAGACACTGCTCCCCGGGGACTGGGGGACCGCAGACACACATGCCTGCCCAGGCACTGATGGCAGCTGCCGCTATCAGGGAAAAAAAGAGCCTCAACTGCAGAAAATACGTTACTTTACAAGAACACAATGGCCATCAGTCTCTACGGTGTATTAGTGGGAATTTTTACAGAACGGAAATCAATCCACAACTATGTTTTATAATATCACCAATTCTGTTAAAAACACTGATTTGATCTTCCATTTTAAATGCAAAGGATGGGATGAAAACACATACAAGCATCCCTCCTTCCCTTCAGGGTATTCTCCTGCCAAGTTCTTGGCTCTGTTCAAAGAAACACTAGAGGGAAAGATAAACCAGAAGGGAGAAAGCAGAGAAAAACATCAAAAGAAGAAAATGGAGAGAATGAGAAGGAGGGGCGGTGGGAGGGACAGAGAGAGAGTCGGGGGTGGGGGGAGAGACAGGGAAGGAGACAGACAGAGAGGGAAACAGAGACAGAGGATGAGAGACAGAGACAGAGGGAGAGAGACAGAGACAGAGAGAGGGAAAGAGAAAAGACAGACAGGGAGAGACAAAGGGAGACAGAAACAGAGGGAGAGGGACAGAGAGGGAAACAGAGACAGAGGGAGAGAGAGAGAGAGAGAGAGAGAGTGAGGGAAAGATTGAGTCTGACATAAACACATTCGAATGGACAAATTATGAAACTCACACCACATTATGAAAGAAATTTTAGCCAATCTATATTATTTCAAAGTCAAAAAGAAAAAAAGGACAAGATAAAAATAACATTTCATTAAAGAAATGTACATAGTGGAAATATTTTTATTCTAAAAATGCATATTCACATTTTCCTTGACAAGGATTATTTTTATTTATTTATTTACTAACGTATTTATCTATTTTTGAGAGAGAGAGAAAGCACAAGCGGGGGAGGGGCAGAGGTAGAGGGAGACAGGATCCTAAGCAGGCTCCACGTGGTCGGCACAGAGCCCAACGTGGGGCTTGAACTCATGAGCTGTGAGATCGCGACCCAGGCCGAAGTCGGCCGCTCAGCGGACTGAGCCACCCCGGCGCCTGGACAATGATAATTTTCTTAACTGCGTGCAGTACAGCGGCCGCAGTACGTAGCCGTTGCCGACCGCCTCTGCACACGGGCGTCAACGCGGAATGTGCGCCCGGCTAAGTACCAGGTTGCTTGGGTTAATCTCCCTACTGGAAATAAAGCCGAACTTGAAGACTAGACTTCATGACTCTCCTAAACCGATGGAAGGTTTGAAAGTCCTGAGAAAGCAAGGACTGTCGAAAGCTTCGTGCTGAGGGTGGAAGGTACAAAACAGGCCAAACTCAGGAGCGCTTTACGAGTGACTCGCGCGCTCGCACAGAGACCTGTGCCCGACAACGTGTGCGCCTACTACACCGTGCGCACCAGGATATACGAGCTTGGTTTCATGCTCCTGGAAAACTCTCAATGACGACAGAAGCAGCCTGTCAGAAATACCGAGAGTCTGGAAAAACGAGTACCACAGATTTGTAGTAATGATTGAAGAGAATTTTTCATAAAATATTTTTTTGGGAATTGTCTTTCTTCCACTTCCTTGTGTACGTGTTTGTAAACATACCTAGCTATTTTAACTAGTTCCTAACACAGAGCGTGACTGAATCAAAAAATGCCTTTATTTTAAAAACTAATGTTAGGATTAGAAATATAAAAAGAAAAACAAAAACAAAAAAACAAATGTGGGATATATGTTTTTTGAGACAAAGCATTTGTCTTTACTGCATATGAGAATCACAGAAATAGAACATTTCTTTTCCAATATTTATTTAAAATAGTAAAATGATATATCCTTTGTAAGAAACTGTACCACTAAACCCGTCACTCTCACGTTAATGCAAAGCTGCATTTTCATTCATTAATTGCAAACCTAGTGCTTGAACTCAAGGTGCAAAGGAAAATGGCTCCTACAGAGGGAGAAGCATAGACTGTCCTCAAAAACAGTCCATCTGAAGATAGACTTTAAACGTATTTATTCTACCTTTTCTTTTTTTTTAATATGAAATTTATTGTCAAATTGGTTTCCACACAACACCCAGTGCTCATCCCAACAGGTGCCCTCCTCAATGCCCATCACCCACTTTGCCCTCCCTCCCACCCCCTATCAACCCTGAGTTTATTCTCAGTTTTTAAGAGTCTCTCATGGTTTGCCTCCTTCCCTCTCTGTAACTTTTTCCCCCTTTCCCTCCCCTATTCTACACCTTTTCTTCTTTAAATAGAAGAGCCAAAATAGCAGAGATTTATTTATCTTTTTAGGATCTATACAATTGTAGCTTTTAATGTTTTCTCTTACTATAAACAGCATCCTTTCTAGGGTAACATGTCTTATATTCCAGTTCAGAGTCCACTGTCCCTTATGGGGGTATTTCTCATATATGAAGTTCCCAACCCCCAACACAGATGTCACAGATCACACCCATGATATGAGAACACGGGAATGGTTTATGTAGTGCACTGTACCCACCTGATTTTTTGTTTCAAAAGTACGAGAAATACAAGAAGACTTGATATTTGTTGAGCTCTTAAATTCCAAGCACAGGTCATCCTTTTTTATCCTGAAAACACTCCTATTTCTATTACCTATCAGATATCAGGTGTTCAGAAGTCAAAGGGCCTGCTCACGACAGCACGCAGCATAAGAGGACACAGAAGGATTCCAAAATCATGTCTGCAGAACTACAGATACCATTTAATCACGCAGTGCAGAGTAACAGGAATTTTTATCTTGGATAAACATACATTTGACTTTTTTTTTTAAGGTTACTTATTCATTTTGAGAGAGAGAGCACAAGTGAGGGACAGGCAGAGAGAAGGAGAGACAGAATCCCAAGCAGGCTCCACACCATCGGCACAGAGCCCGAAGCAGGGCTGAACTCACTAACTGTGAGATTATGACCTGAGCCGAGATCAAGAGTCAGATGCTTAACTGATTGCACCATCCAGTTGCTCCAACATACATTTGACTGTTAATCCACAGATCAATTTACACATTCTCAATGCCAATTTTCTCATCTTCAAATGAATATGATGTTTTCAAACAGGTGAACACTTGTTTTTTTTTTTTTTAAATAGCAAATCATACGTAAATATAACTTCCCAGACAAATGCGGACAACCAGCACTGAAAGAGTGTAAATACTAAAAGCAAACTTTCATACCCACAACCATATATGTGGTCAATTCAGAAGCAGTAAGGAAGTCACCAGGACATAGCTCTCCAGTATCTCGTAAAACACAAACGGAATAAAATCACATTCTGGGGTTGCCGAGACATGACGTCAAGTTTTTTGGTGATCTCTGCAAGTCTTATATACAAAAACAGCAAAAGGTGTAGAGAAGGAGACCAGCGGAAGGCAGCCTACAGGTGTTCAACGCTGCACTCCCGTGATGTCGTGTGACACAAGATAAGGCAGATGCTGCCTCGCTGGAATGGGACACAACTCACAAACACACCCTCGTGTCCTGACGCTCTTCTAGCATAAGGGGACATTTTTCCAATCGTACTAGTGAAGAAAGTTTTAGCGCTTGGATACCAGAAAACGAGCTTTAGTCTATCAAATACATTTGAATAAAATTAATGGTATTGAAAAGTGAACTGCACACAAAAAATACTGACATCATAAAATTTTAAATATTTTAACATATTGCTGCTGGGCATACAAAAACACAGATCTATACATAAGATTTATTGAGACTGAAATAAGTTTTGCTCAATAGACTCTTCAAAAATTTTTAAATTTCTCTAAGTTAACATAATGTTGTTTTCCAAACCTTTTTATTTTTTTCTGAACGAGAGGCTTTTGTTCTATGGTGTTTTACTCTACTCAGATCAGATGTTGGATCCGGTGACAATTAAACACCTGCGCTACACAGCTTTGTGCTGATTCTGTGCGAAAATTCCAGATTGGCCACACGTCCTCATTAGAACTAACGAGAACTTCACGGCTGATTCCCTGTGTGCCAGGCTGTATGTTGCTCCCTAGCGTTCAATAGCCCTTAAATTTTCCTCATTTCTTACCTGTTGTGCCACCTGCTAATAATTGAATTACTCCATCTGCTTCTTGCACACACTTGAAAGAAGAAGCGGTTTCTCATGTACAGCATTGAACTTTAGCACATGCTAGAAATACACACAAAACCGTTTTAACATTCTTGCCTGGTGTTATTTTTTGAAGTTATTAATATTAACTGAAAAATTCTTTATACCTTGCAATTGTCAGGTTTGAAATTTCCTCTGGGAGAAGGATGTAATGTGGTTGATAGGTGAGACATAATTTGGTGAATAATTTGGAGATGTTTTCCAGGTCAGAATATTTACTTTCATTTTTATGAACTATTTGTTTTGTGACTGACTGGGTTATGTCTTTGTCTTTCATAAAAGAAAAGGTTCATGAAGATCAGAATATCATGTCCAGATCAGTACTGCACCCCTGTGGCCTGACACAGGGTCAGGTTCAGAGGGTATCTACACTTTTTCAGCTTTGCTAGGTTATCCTACTAAAAAAATATTTTTTATATTAAAAATATATACTGTAGTGGTGCCTGGGTGGCTCAGTCAGTTAAACATCCGACTTAGGTTCAGGTCATGATCTCACAGTTCTCAGGTTTGAGACCCGTGTCAGGCTCTGTGCTGACAGCTCAGAGCCTGGACCCTGCTTCGGATTCTGTCTCTCTCTCTCTCTCTGCCCCTCCCTCATTCGTGCCCTCTCTCTCTCTTTCTCTTTCCCTCTCTTTCTCTCAGAAATAAAGACATTAAAAAAAATTTTTTAAACATACATATACTGTGAATAAACGATGCCTCCAGGCAGTACTTGGTAGGACTGAATACTGCCTGGAAGACCAAAGCTCCCCCTTAAACTACAGACATCTATTCAGAAGCACCAGACAATTCCAGAAAGGATGGTGTTTAAGAGGAGAGAAATTCCAAAGAGGCCAGAAGCCTTTAGAGGAACACTGGGAATCTATCACTGGGCTGGTGTGCTTCCATCCACCCTGGGCACTGTGGAGGCTTAGACTTGGAGTGGGGTTGCCCATCGGTCATGTAATGAGTTGGGGAAACAGGTGGACTGGACGCTACAGAGTTAAGGCCAAGCCTCTGAAAAACATGGCCTGAGAGCCTCATCATAGAGCTCACTAGAGGCTGGGCCTGAGGACCAAGTCAGAGGAAAAGCCCGAGAGGGAAACTGAAACAGGAATGCCAAATGCTCTTCTGTCTGGTCCCTGACCAATCTCCCCCAGGGAGTGGGACCGGCCATCTTACTGCAGCTTAACTTGCAAATCTGTGATGGGAAGGATGTTCTGCACATTTTCAGGTGCTGATTGCCGACTTTTGTATTTTTATATAATTATTTTTCAAAGTGTGTGTTCAAGTTTTGTCTGCTATTAACTTAATGCAACTTTTTGTGTTATAAATGTTGACTTTCAGGGAGACAAGTCCGACAAAATGAAACAAATACATCACAAACATTATAAAAGTCATAAATTATGGGACAGTATTTCTCATGAATACAGATGGAAAATCCTATCTTGTATGAAGTTTAAAAATATTTATTCCACTAAATACAAAAAAGTTAATGAATCATGACCAAATGAATATTATTGTACAAGTGGTTTAACATCAAAAAGTTAATCTTTGTGATGCAACATTAATAAAAAAAAAAAAAGAAACATTAATCACTTAGGTCTCAAAAATGGATTTGACAAAGTTCTAAATTGACAAAGCAGGAATAATAATACATTGTTAATATGGTAAAAATTTATCTATAAACATCTATAGAAAACCTATACTAGATAGTGAAATAATGAAGAAATTCTTCCTCAGAACAGGAACAAAAAAGGATGTCTATCATCATGATTTCAAAGGAAAAAATGAACATTTAAAGAGAATACTACTTACAATAGCATTGAAACTATCACATATTTAGGAATAAACCTAACAAACATGTCCTTTATCTCATACATAAAAATGTGAAAAAAATATTATTTAAAGAAATTGTTGAAAGAATAAACTAAAAAAGATAGACACTATGATCATGGACAGTGGGGATATTATTCCCCTCCCTCAAATTATATACTTTGAGAAAGCCAAATAAAGTTCTGTAGTGTGTGACTGTATTCGTTTGTGAACATACAACTTTGTTCCAAAAATCCATGTGAATAAACAAAGGGTCTATTAAAAAGAACTACACATTTCTGTGTAGAACAAGAATAAATCAGACTACCAGGTGTCAAGCCCAAGTTAAATCTGTTAACATTGATCGATATGTGACTGACGGAGGGACAGAGACCGTCCATCAGTGGAAGTACACAGAGGATTCATTCTTGGGCCACATGTAGTTGGTCACTTGAGGAACAAAAAATGAGACACTTCAATGAAATAAAAAGTACGGTCTTAGTAACAAATGGTACTGGGCTAGACATCAATATGAACATATATGTAAATCCTTATCCTCGTTAGGCATCAGGAAAATACAGAAGAAAGCTGCAATAAAACGCACCTCCCCACCCCCACCCCCGACCCCGTGTAAAACAGAATGACCAAAGTAGAGAAGTCAGTAAATACCAAGTTTTTACAACAATGTGCTGCAGCTCAGGAGCCCTTTACTACAAAGAGCCACACTGATGAAGCCACTTTGGAAACCCGCACTAACTACAGGGTGAACGTGTCCCCACCCTCGCTGCAACAGCATCCTTCCTGGGTGCATGGTCCACTCTAATGTTTACACGTGTTTAAAACAGATGTGCGTGCATGTATATTATGAATGTTCACAACATCACTATTCACAAGAGTTCTAGAGGCAAACCCCAAAACGCCTATTAACAGCAGAAAGAATGGTGTATTTGGATTACTCATAAAGTAGATTTATCTATACAGCAAAGGAAACAAATGAGTGGTAACTTCCAGCAGTATATGATGTCACAAGCAAAACGTACACTGAAATACGGCAGTCCCCCATCCACGTTTCTGTCACTGGTGGTCAATCATTCACACGAGTTTTATTATAGTATATTGCTATAAGTACTTAATTATTGTTGTTCTCTTACTATACCTCTTACAATTTATAAACTAAACCATATCATAGGGATACCTGAAAAGCAGAAACCATAATCTATGTAGAATTCCACACAGTTTGTGGCCCCAGGCATCTACTGGAGGTCTTGGAACCTATCCCCCATGGATACAGGGAACTACCGTAAATGAGACACAAAGGAGTACATAATGTAAGAGGCTGACCACATCAAGCTTTAAAACAGACAGAAAAGATAAATGCCATTAGATGTCAGGAAAGTATTCACTTTTGTGTGGACAATGACTGGAAGATAACAGGAGTGGGGTGTCTGTGGTTTCCACACAGGATGGCATTATGAATCACTGTATTGACCTTTAATCTAAAGGTCTAAGAAATTTAATCCAAGAAATTATATGTGTGGATTTAGGTGTATGATTTTATGATATGTTTCTGTACCCCCCAACTTTTATTCCATTTTTCTTTCTACTTTATCTCATTCTTGCCTGTCTTCTTTTGTACAATATATTTTTCAGAATTCTATTTTTATTTGCTATTTAGCCATAACATATTGCATTATTTTTCTATGTACAAATGTACAAAACCAAGAGTGAACCCTAATGCACAGTATGGACTTTGGATGATGGTGTGTCAAAGTATATTCATCGTTTGTAACAAATGCACTAATCCAGCTGGCTATGCTGATGGGGAGGGGGGGCTGTGCCTGCGCGGGGTCACGGGGTGTGTGGGAAATCTCCATACCGCCCTCCTAATTTTACTTGGAAGCTAAAACTGTTCTAAAGATGAAGTCTCTACACTGAAAACAAATTTCCCAGACAAACCTTAGCCTGGGATTCCCTAAGTAACAGTGCAGATCACCTGCAGTTATAAAATGTCAGTAAGATATTAACTAATGTGAGTATTTACCAAGTCTGGTATCTTATAAGCCTAATTTGCATAACCACCAACATAGCTAAATGTTATCATTCTCACTTTATATATTTAAACAACTACAACAACAACAAAAAAGACCCCAGGACACTTAAATAATTTCCTCAACTTGACCCACAGAGCTAATAAATTACACAAATTGTATTTAAAATCAGCATTCTGCTGGGGCACCGTCATGGCTCGGTCAGTTAAGCGGTTAAGTGCCTGACTCTTAATTTTAGCTGAGGTCATGATCCCACGGTTTGTGAGATGCAGCCCCACATCTGTCAGTACAGAGCCTGCTTGGGATTCTCTCTCTCTTTCTTTCTCAAAATTAATAAATAAGCTTCACAAATTTTAAATTAAATTAAATCAGCATTCTTCTCTCACAATATGTTTTCTTACGTAGCTAATTAAACTACAGAAAGAATTCTATTTGTAACTCCATTGATGAGATCATGCATAATTGGTTGGCTATAAAAAAGTATACTTTTGGGGTGCCTGGGTGGCGCAGTCAGTTAAGCGTCCGACTTCAACCAGGTCACGATCTCGCGGTCCGTGAGTTCGAGCCCCGCGTCAGGCTCTGGGCTGACGGCTCAGAGCCTGGAGCCTGTTTCCGATTCTGTGTCTCCCTCTCTCTCTGCCCCTCCCCCGTTCATGCTCTGTCTCTCTCTGTCCCAAAAATAAAATAAAAAACACTGAAAAAAAAAATTTCAAAAAAAAAAAAAGTATACTTTTTAGTCACCCTGTACAGCCGAACTATTTTTTTGAGGAATTCTTCCAAATTCAGTTACTTAAACAAGTTAGACACTTGGTCATATATCATAATGTGTCTTAGGTAATTTAGAGGGTAATCACACAAAAGCAATGGTTATTTCTTCTTAGTTAAATATAATCTGATAACCAATAGTGTGAAGACCGTCTGCTTCAAAGTTGAAGATCAATTACAATGCAAAACATTTTCACTTAATGCAAGCGTTCCAGTTAATGAAAAGCACACTCGTGGCCCACAGGGTCAACTTATAAAATGACACACTGTTTTGTCTTCAACGTGTTTCATGTTGTGAGGCGCCTGGGTGGCTCAGTTGGTTAAGCGTCCGACTTGAGCTCAGGTCATGATCTCACGGTTCATGGGTTCAAGCCCCGTGTCTGGCTCTGTGCCGACAGCTCGGAGCCTGGAACCTGCTTTGGATTCTGGGCCCCTCTCTCTCTGCCCCTCCCCCACTCGTGCTCTGTTTCTGTCTCTCAAAAATAAATAAACGGTAAAAAAAAATTTTTAACTGCTTCACGTTGCAGTCAATCTGCAACTTGCCTTTTCCATATTCACAGGCCTGCAGAGCCCAAACTTTCTACAGTGAGGATGAGAATAAAATGGAATTTCTGATGTGAGTATTTCACACATTAAGTAGTACATACATTTTAAAGTGTGGCTTACAACTACTTAAGTGAATCATCAATGACCATAAATTAAGTATGAAATGAAAAAATTATATGTACAATTTAAATTAGCATTTGAATGCTGATATTAAATCATACTTCAATCTCCTTTTCCCAAAAATTAATTAGCCTGCCTTTTTTAAAAGCATCTTTATTAGAGATTTTGATATTATTTAAAATTAAGTTTCTCTGCATCATTTATATTTCAGATCACAGTTTTAATTTCTCTCAGTCACACTGGGAGGTTCTCGTTTTAGACGCAGGTAATGTGCAGCTCTTTCTTTAGAGAATAAAGCTTGAAACATCACTATTTCCTAGTTTCTTCAACATTACCAAATTGATTGTAAAATTCTTTTAAGCTTTTATACTATTTATCAGCTTAAAATGAATCCTTCTGGTACAAAAGGAGCTAGCAAAAGCTCGTACAAGATCACGGCCTGAACCTGAGGTGTAGCACTTTAGCTTGTGACGTCATAAGCCGTTCAACACACTGAAAACCCTCCAGCTTCTGGGTACAGACTCGTGTCACCTGTGATGCTGGTCGTACGGAGATCTGGCAAGGAAATGTAACCTCGTCACTGCAGCGTCACGTGGGTAATGCCCGGGCACAGAGCCTTCCAGCACACAGTGGAGAGCCCATTCAGCATAACACAGTCATGCCTCCTACCAGCCTGAGAGCCCAACAGCTCACTGTCTGCTGAACACACTGCCTCTCGGACGCAGAATGAAACTAAACTAACACTACTGAGCACTGGCTTGGAGAGTAGAAGCCTTTTAAACTAAACCACTTGTTTCTAATCTGGGAAGGATTTGTCGAGGAGTAAAGTAGTTTGGGTTTGTTAAGTTCCCAGGCAGAGGCAGGAGACATATAAAGTGTTGATAAAAGTGCTATTATGTTGACGATTTTTCAAGATCCAGGTTTCGATCAGTTTTCTCAACCACTCAGCTTTCACAAGTGACAGGCCTACAAATTATAAACAAGACACTGGAGGAGCGTGTCAGATGCCTGCATTCAAAGGTGAACATTTGAATTTTAGCTGAAAGGTACTTTCATTATAAACAACTGTGTGTGTGTGTGTGTGTGTGTGTGTGTGTGTGTGTGTGTGTGTGTGAAAAGGAATACAAGCTTTTTTAGAAAGACACAAGTGTGCGTGCACACATTTTTGCACACAGATACTGTCCCCTGACCAAGAGCAACTACTTGCTCAGGTAGGAAATTGGGTAAAATGTAGACCGTATGGCACTGTGTGCTGAGTTTATGGAGGTAAGAAGAGGGAATGTTCTAGAGCTCTACAGCGACACACGTACAGCTTCTAACTGTTGCTGAGAACCTGAAATCCTGGTGGCGGTGTCGCAGCAGGACCCTGGCAGCACCCGTGCACTCTCCAGGGGGTTTCTGGGACAAAGGAAAGCTGGCTGTTAACAAGGGCTTTGTGGAAACCAAATCTCAGGAGCTGGGGATAGTCAGAATTAACTATGTTCAATGTAGTGAGTTTCATTTTTCTATAACTAGCTTTTTTGTAAAAAATATTCTGAATATACAGAAAAGAGTTGTTTTCATGGTGGCCAAAGTTTATTGGTTGCTAAATATATGCCCTACACATTTCAGAAATCTTTGATCTTTATAACAGCTCTATAAAGTGGACACGATAGTGATTTCTATTTTAAAGACAAAGACTCTTAGGGAAACATTGGATGAGGGCTTGCCTAATGGTCTAGATTTTCTGTGTATCAGAACTAGAATTTAGACCCATGATTATTCCAGAGCCAGGACTCTTAAAAACTACGCTACAAAGACCTCCAGAAGGATTAAATGGACATGCTATTCCCTATTCTTCCCACTAAATATAGCAAATAATGCTGGCCATTATGATATGTATATTTATAGGTTATCTCTATCTATCATCTCTCTCTCTCTCTCTCTCTCTCTCTCTCTCTCTCTCTCTTACCTACCTACCTACCTACCTATCTATATTAAAAGGTTCTCTGGAAGGTGTACCCCAGGGAAGGACACCAGGCTGATTTTCCTGGGTATTCCTTTTGACTCATATATTAGATATGTAACAGAAGAAGCCAGTTGCCCAGAGATTCCAGTGGGCACTTACAGGAAAAGGCCCATCAAAGGACTAGAGAAAAGAGCAGCCTGGTGATGTGGCAAACGTTTAGAAAACAATTCCTCCAATCCAGATAAATATCACAGAAAAAGACTCCACCTTCACCCACAACCACAAAGGCCAAGTGGGGAGTCTCTGCTTCCATATTCATGAAGATGTAATGAGGTGCCCATCACACAATCTACAGACAGATAGGGGTGGTACACATCCCAGCCGGGGGTAAAAGCCAACTACCCTAAGGGATCTGTTGATGCCCAAGGGCAGCCGGAACCTCCCGCCCCGCCCAGCACTAACCAGGACCCTTCCAAGTCTGTGGAGCCTGAGCAGGGACGATGACCTCTGTGCCCTCCCAAGTAAGGAATTGGCCACAGCAGCGTCGGAGGAAAGCAGCTAAAACACAAGGTCTAAAAAAGATACAGAGAACCTAATGCCCAAAATATGCCATTTTTAACTTAAAAATCACACGTCACAGCAAAAATCAGGAAAATCTCAAAGTGAAAGAAAAAGGACAATCAAGCAATGCCGATGCAGAGACAATAGAGAGGTTAAGATGATCTGAGAAAGACTCTAATGCAGGTATCACGAATCGGCTAAAAAGAGCAGTTACAAAAACACCTAAAACAAAGGAAAACACAGAAAATCCCAGCAAAGAGACAGTCGTGAAAAAGAAGAACCCAATGCAAATACATGAACTGAAATAGGAACTCGGTGAATGGGCTGGAGAGCACGATGCAGAAGACGAGAGAGCAGGAATGAGTCAAACAACAGGGAGAAAATAGTGGGGGAAATGAACAGACAATATAACAAAATACCAACCACCACAGTCCTGGGAGGACACTGCGGAGTGCCTGAGATACACTAGCAGGAATAATGGTTAAAACTTCCCCAATCAGGCAAAAGAATGAACCTACAGATTCAAGTATGAGTAAGCCCCAAACAGCACACCTGAAGAGATTTCCACAATGTCAAGCTGGAATTCAGAAAACTGGACAAAGGAAAAATCCTGAAAGCAGGAAGACAGAAAGGACAACTTGCCTCATATGGGAACCACCGAGTGACAGGACCTTCTCAGAAGCCATGGAGGGTAGGGGGATTTGCACAGTGTTTTTCAAGTGCTCAGGGAAAAAAAAGAAGTGTTAACCCAGAGTCCTATATGCAACGAAAATGACCTTTGGTAATAAAAGGGTTATCAAAACATCATCAAATGGAGGACACCGGATATAATGTGTCATCTTCAAACCCACCTTAAAGGAATGCCTGAAGGAAGTTCTCTAAACACAAAGAAAACAATATATTAAGGAACCTAGGACATCAATAAGAAAAGAAGCACATGGTTAGGAAACCTGAAAAAATACAACGGACTGTGCTTTTCCTCTTAAATTTTCTAAATTATGTTTGACAGTTACATCCTCTGATGTGGTTTTCAATGAATGTAGAGAAATATTTAAGATAATTATATTATGAAATGGATGGTTTACAACAGGATGTGCAAAGAGGTAGTTTCTATATACTTCACTCATTCTTGGGAATGACCTGACCGTTAGACTGTGATGTCTATGTCCCCATCTATATCTATGGGTCTATGTCCCCCACCTATGTCACCTAGAGTGACTATTTAGAAAGCTATATAGGGGCGCCTGGGCGCTCAGTCAGTTGAGTGTCTGACTTCAGCTCATGTCATGATCTCAAAGCTCGTAGGTTCGAGCCCCGCATCGGACTCTGTGCTGACAGCTCAGAGCCTGGAGCCTGCTTCGGATTCTGGGGTCTCCCTCTCTCTCTGCCCCTCCCCTGCTCATGCCCTGTCTCTCTCTCTCTCTTTCAAAAATAAAAAATAAACATTAAAAAAATTTTAGAAAGCTATATAAAGAAACACACTAAAAACTACTGTGATAAAACAAAATGGATTTCTAAAAACTAGTTAGGAAACCCACAGAAAGGCAGGAATAAGAAAACAAAAGTAGAAAACAAAACGAACGGCATAAAACAAACCAAAAAAATGGCAGACTTAGCCCCAATATATGAATAAAAATACCTTAAATGTAATGATTCTTCAAAAAATACAAAATGATAAAAACTCACCCAATATGAAGTAGAGAATTTAATAGCCCTATCGGTGTTAATGGAACTGAATTTACATTTAAAGTTCTCTCTAAAGAAGTCCCCAGGCCCAGGTGATTTCTTTGAAGAATTCCACCAAATGATTAAAGAAGAATTAAAAGCAATTCTAGAAACAGAAGGATAAACTCCCTAGTTAATTTTGTGCAGCTGTGATTATGGATTACCCTAAAACCAAATCAGACAAATATAGTACAAAAACAACAAACAAAACCCCCACAACTATGGACCAACATTCTTCATAGATAGACTCAAAAACACTTGTAAAACATTAGCATATAAAATTCACAAACACATAAGAAGAATTATACTCAGTGCCCCAGTGGTGTTTATTCCAAGGAGAAAAGCCTGCTTCAATATTCAAAACTAAAAGTAATCTACCACATTAACTGGCTAAAGAAGAAAAGTCACATGATTTATCAAATGATGCCTAACCAGCACTTGACAAAATCCAAAATTCACTCATGATAAAAACTCTAAAACAAGTAAGACTAGAGAGAAACTTCTTCAAAATGATAGCAATTACCCATGGAAAATCTGCAAGTAATATTACTGGTGAAAGACTGCTATTACCTTAAATTGGAAATAAGACAAAGTTATCTGTTCTCACTATTTTTATTCAACATAGTGTGGAAATTATAGTTAGCGCAATATGGCAAGAAAAGGAAATAAAAGTTATGCAGATCAGTAAGGAAGAAATAAAACTGTGTCTATTTGCAGATGACATGATTTTCTATGTAGAAAATCCAAATGAATCTACAAACTCCTAGGCCTATTAAGTGGTTCAGGCAAGTTGTAGGATAAAATATATACTAATCCATTACATTTCTATGTAAAAGCAATTAACTCATGGATATAGAAATTAAAAATATAGTAACATGTACAATCACTCTAAAAAAAAGAGAAATTAGGTGTAACTCTAATAAAATGTGTGCAATAGTGTATACTGAAAACCACATAACGCTGATGAAAGAAATCAAAAAAGATATAAATAAACGGAGAGACCCACTGTATTTATGTTATTGGAAGTATCAACATAATAAATATGTCAGTTCTCCCCAAACTGATATGCAGGTTTAATGCAATTCTTATTAAAATCCAACGAAGACTTTTGTAGATACAGACAGGATTGTTTTTGAATTTACATGGAAATAAAAATGTTCTACACTTGTTAAAACCTTGAAAGAGAATAAAGTGGGAGGAATTAGTCTACCCAAGGTCAACACGTATTCTATAGCCACAGCAATTAAGATTGGGAGGTACTGGCAGAGGGATAGACACATAGATCAATGGCACAAAATATTTATTGGAAATAAATGCACAGAAACATGCTAACTAATTTTTAACAGTAGTGCAAAAACAGTTCAATAGAGAAATAATAGCATTTTCAGCAAACATTCAGGAACAAGCGGAAATCCATGGGTGAAAGAAAAAAGTGAACTAAAATCACATGCTTTACACAAAAAATAACTCAAAATGGATGACAGACTTAAATATAAATACAAAACCATACAACTTTTAGAAAATGATTACAAAATCTCCAGGATCTAGACACTTCAAGTCTCAGACACTTCACTTTAACACCAGAACCCATCAAAGAAAATAATGACAAAATTGACTTCACCAAAATTAAGTCTCTCAAAGTTTGAAAAGCAAGCTCCAGATGGTGAGAAAATATGTGCCAACCAGGTATCTGACAAAGAACTTTTATCTACACAATACATGAATGAAGATAAAAAAGTATAGATTTGAAGGGGCACATGCACCCGATGTCTAACAGCAGCGTTATCGACAATAGCCAAAGTATGGAAACAGCCCAAATGTCCATCAATGGATGAATGGATAACAAAGATGTGGTAGATATATGATGGAGTATTCCTCAGCCACAAAAAAAGAATGAAATCTTGCCATTTGCAACTACGTGGCTGGAACTAGAGGGTATTATGCTAAGCAAAGTAAGTCAGAGAAAGGAAAATACTGTATGATTCCACTCATATGTGGATTTAAGAAACAAATCAGATGAACATAAGGGAGGAGGAAAAAAAAGGAAACAGACAGGGAAACAAACCACAGGAGATTCTTCACTCCAGAGAACAAACTGAGGGTTGCTGCAGGGGAAGTGGGTGGGGGGATGGGCTAGATGGGTGATGAGCATTAAGGAAGGCACTTGGGATGAGCACCGGGTGTTACATGTAGGTGATGAATCACTAAATTCTACTCCTGAATGCAGTGTGTTAACTAACTAGAATTTAAATAAAAAATTTGAAAAGAAAAAAATACAACACATAAATAGTAAAAAATTAATAGTAAAAAAAATCCCCAATCAGATTAGATAATGAGAAAAAAAAAGATGTTTATTGAAGAGTTTATATGGATGGAAAATAAGCATATGAAAGGATGTTCAACAGTATTCATCACCAGGAAAATGCAAAATCAAAACTATAATGACATTACTACATACTTATCAAAATGGCAAAAAATAAAAATAATGACAATACCAAACTCTGGTAGGAGGCAGAGGAAACAGATCTTTCCCATGTTGCTGGTGGGAAGGTAAAATGGTACAGCCATTCTTACCAGTTTGGCAGTTTCTTAAAAAACTAAACTAACTACCATACAACCCAGCAACTGCACTCTTGAATATTTATCACAGAGAAATGAAAACTTAGGTTCGCAGGGGGAAACAAAAAACAAGACAAAAAGAGAAAGAAAGAAAGAAAGAAAGAAAGAAAGAAAGAAAGAAAGAAAGAAAGAAAGAAAGAAAGAAAGAAAGAAAGAAAAGGAAAGAAAAAACACTGTACACAAACATTTAGAGTGTCTCAATTAGTAACAGTCCAAAACCTGGAACAAGTCTGATACTCTTTACCAGTGACGTTTTAAAGCTCATGCCTCCATACTATGAGATATTATACACAGACACACAGACATACATAAAACTACTGATAC
This sequence comes from Felis catus, assembly GCF_018350175.1. Taxonomy (NCBI): domain Eukaryota; kingdom Metazoa; phylum Chordata; class Mammalia; order Carnivora; family Felidae; genus Felis; species Felis catus. Next base: position 1,767,202 of record NC_058378.1, on the reverse strand, counting down.
ATGTAGTCTATAACCTGTAACAATCTCCAGAGAATGATGGAGTGAAGAAAACCCAATCTCAAAAGGTTGCAAACCATAAGATTACATTGGTAGAACAGTCTCCAAATGACAAACTTATAGAAAGGGAGAGGAGATCAGTCATTGTCCGATGAAGGAAGGGGTGAGACTCAGAGGAAAGTAAGTCTATGGAAGATCAAAATGAAAAACCCTTCTCATGACAGAAATGTGCTGTCTTGATTATGCCATATTAATATCACTGTAATACTGTATATAATTTTGGACGAAGTTACCATGTGGGGAAACCTTGGGGGAAACACCACCTTTCCATATCATTCCTTACAATGGCTTCAGAATCACAATGGTCTCAAAATAAAAGGTTTAATAACAACAAAAAACTAGTCTAAATAAAAGGAACATACGGAAGTTACTAGGACAGTCCCCTACTTTATATTAGATTCCTTCATTTAACAAATATTTATTGACTCTTATTGATACTGTGGGGATACATCAGAGAAAAAAACAAGTATGATATCTGTAGTCAGGAGTAGGAATAGGAGGAAATTAGTAAGTGATTAAAATGTATTAAAAGAAAAAATGATAGCTTCAGAGGTATATGCTCCAAAAGAAAATAACAAGCTGAGTCAAAAACAGAAACGTCAGGGGCATCAGTCAGTTAAGCATCCGACTTCAGCTCAGGTCATGATCTCGTGGTTCATGAGTTCCAGCCCAGGCATCGGGCTCTGTGTCTCCCTCTGTCTCTGCCCCCTCCACTGCTCATGCTCTGTCTGTCTCTCCCTCTCTCTCAAAAATAAACAATAATAAATAAAATATTTTAAAAAAGAAACATCAGAGAGAACATCTTTCAGCAGGTAGCACCTAAGATCTTCAATGAGGTCTGAGGCTCAGAGATGTGGCAGCATTAGCTGTTGCCACATATTACATTTCCCTTCCAGAGTGAAGTGTCCTTCTGGGAAGGGACTGCTCATATAGAAACTACCATTCCTAGCCTAATTTATAGTTTTATGCAGCCACATGATAAAGATCTGGCCAAGTGAATATAATCTAGAGTGGCCTGATTCAAATATATGCCCTACATGGTGCTCCTGTGTCCTTTTTTCCTTTAGGTTGGATGGAACAGAGGTGATCTCATGAGCATTCCTGAAAAATGACTGATGATGCATAAACTCTTATTAGCCTCTGTCCCTAAACGGGTGGATAGTTCTTTCAATACCATACATTATAAGATTCACTATTTTTAATGTATGTAACAAAAAGAGCTGTCAATTTCACTGGAAAAATAAAAAAAAAAGCATTTACAAGACCTTAACCTGGGGTGGCTGGGGGGGGGGGGGGCGGTCTGACTCTTGATTTTGGCTCAAGTCATGATCTCACCGCTCATGAGATCAGTTACAGCCCCGGGTCGGGCTCTGTGCTGACAGTGCGGAGCCTGCCTGGGAGTCTCTCTCCCTCTCTCTGTCCCTCCCCAGCTTGTGTACACGCTTGCTCTCTCACTCTCTCTCTCTCAAATAAATAAACGTTAAAAAAACCCAAAACTTAAAAGACATAATGTAATTTCAGTCACTAAATATGCTAAAAGTAAAGCACCTCTTGGAATTCGTGACAATTTGTACTTTGTAAGCGGTTTACAAAGCATTTCCATAAGCATTAAAACACTCAGTACTAAAACCATCAATTGAAAAACAGAAATATTATGTCAAAGAAGTGAAATGATTTGCCAAAAATTTCAAAGCCATTATGTGGCTAAGACTGGCCCAGAGCCAAAGTTCTCTGACTTCAGCACTCTGTGATTTGCTTCTTGTAGTAAATACTGTAGGGTAGTTCCTTTATACAGCCCTCGGCTTTAGGTGACAATAATGGCTGTCAGATGTAATGGCATCTTAGAAGTTTACGACAATTTCAGTTTCCGATTTCACTGCATCTACATTTCTTGTCAGTCTGCTCTATGTACTATGCGGAATGTAAATATAGCCCCCTTTAAAAGATTCACAGTGATCCATATGTCTTTTTGGTTACAACAGCCCTTTGGTGGCTTCATGTAGAATATATATGGATACCCACAACTTTTCTCTATGGCGATTTGAATCCAAAAAGGAAGGAAGATTCACTCTGTGTACTAAATAATATCATCGAAGGGACGAGTTAAGATATTCTACCAATAAACTATTTGACTTCATTCAACATCGTGACTCTTTCTCCGCTGTGCGGTCCACTTCCCACTACGAACCTGTTGTGGTATTACCCACTGTATTACCCACTCTTCATCCTCAAACACTCACCGAGCTCTCACTACAAGTCAGCACCCACATCCTAACGGTGTTCACAATTCAGGGAGAGGTGCGCAGCGGTGAGGTTAGAAATAGAAATTTAAAATCGAACCTTTATATAAGCTTTACCTTAACGAATTCTAGGGTCATAATTCAATTGTCATCTTTCAAGAGCCCCCCACACCACCCCCTCCTTCTCTCCCTTTCTCTAACACTTCTTAAACTAGAAAAATGAGACGGAAACACAAAGACGGATTTATATTCAAAATACGTGTCCACAAGGAGAGCCAGATCCCTATTTCTCTTCCACGTTATCTGAGCTTAAGCACACCTTTTGTTTCATTTTCCTCTATTTTATGATATATTTTGGAACCCTTGTTTCTTTTCCTTCAGATATTTTAAAATGATTTTATACTTTTTAAGTTTTTGAGAACATGGAGAAATATTCCTTAACTTATTTTTGATTTTTCTTAATGTTCACTTACTTTTGATAGAGAGAGAAACAGAGTGCAAGCAGGGGAGGGACAGAGAGAGGCAGAGACAGAATCTGAAACAGGTTCCAGGCTCTGAGCGGTCAGCAAAGAGCCCGATGCGGGGCTTGAACTCACAAACGGTGAGATCATGACCTGAGCTGAAGTCAGACGCCTAACTGACCGAGCCACCCAGGTGCCCCTAATTTTTTTCTAAAGATGACCTCTGCTTCTTTCAAAATTTCCTCTTGGGATTATGATCTTTCTCTAGTTGCTTCTATTTCATTCTTATTACTGAGACAATCTTCCGGGTAACTTTCAGAGGAAAAAAAAAATACAAGCATATTTTGAAAACATGATTAATTCTAACAGGTCACTTGAGCAACAAGAAGATTCCTGCCTCAGCTGGTGGGAACAATGACCTTGCGATTTAAAACAGTTAATGTAATTTCCCTATTGAAATTGAATTAAAACTGGTATTTAGTGCTCTTGCAGAAATCTGTGGCAACCGTCCAAAGGCAGTAAACGCCCTGATCTCCGACTTTCACATTTGCTTTAGCAAGTCATATGCCACAGCAGCGTATGCAGATGCCGCCGTCATTGCCTTCACCGCTGCCTTAGTCAGTGCGACCCTCAGCAGTCCCTGGGGAGTGCATGCTAGGGACCGGAGACTTTCCACTGTGCTCACCCGTCAGTGCACACGCCCCGGCCATTCTTCCTCAGAAAGTGATCCGCGCTCCAGTGAAAGTTCAAGCAGACATGTGACGTGCCGACGGCCCATGTGGGGATGTGACTACTAGCCGCCCACACTTACGACTTACTCCCTGCAGAGGACTGACGTATCCACTAGGGGCGCACCAGTGGTTTTGACACCTGGAGCCAGGACTTTATTTTTTTTTTATTTTTATGTTATTTTTTTTAATATATGAAATTTATTGTCAAATTGGTTTCCATACAACACCCAGTGCTCATCCCAAAAGGTGCCCTCCTCAATACCCATCACCCACCCTCTCCTCCCATCCCCCATCAACCCTCAGTTTGTTCTCAGTTTTTAACAGTCTCTTATGCTTTGGGTCTCTCCCACTCTAACCTCTTTTTTTTTTTCCTTCCCCTCCCCCATGGGTTTCTGTTAAGTTTCTCAGGATCCACATAAGAGTGAAACCATATGGTATCTGTCTTTCTCTGTATGGCTTATTTCACTTAGCATCACACTCTCCAGTTCCATCCATGTTGCTACAAAAGGCCATATTTCATTTTTTCTCATTGCCAAGTAGTATTCCATTGTGTATATAAACCACAATTTCTTTATCCATTCATCAGTTGATGGACATTTAGGTGGAGCCAGGACTTTAAAGACCCCTCCTGTTATGGCACAGAATTATTTCAATAACATGTAATATTTCAGTTTCTTGATTTGTTCTTTAGTTTTAAACAACTAACCACCTGAACAGAATAAATTTCTATTTTAAAGGTATTACTCACATTCTTTAAAATGTCTCACATATGAATTAAAACTTTCTCCTTCACGAATATATCACAACTTGCAGTTTACATTATATTTCACTACTTTACAGTTTAGACGCAAATTAGGTATCCAAGTAGATACCTAGAACGAATGGATTCAAATGATTCAAATTCTAGGTCATTTCTTCATCGTTACGACGACTGTGCTAACATCATTTGTCTTAAATCCAGGACCGAAGGCCACTGGCCCAGGGCACAAGTTTGTACATCCAGCTCCCGAACAATGACAGAGTCACTCTCCTAGGGAACAGCTGAGATTCCTGAGTCCGCATCTTGGGTTCTGTTGGTTAATCCTCAGTTATTCTAAGTAGTTTACACAAACATTACAGTGTTTATTAAAGAATAAGTAATAAAATATTCTAATTGAAATATACATGTGTGTATAAATGTATATGCATTAATGAAACTCCTCTGTTTCATTCAGAACAGCAAAACATTACCTTCCCAGGAAGAGTATTTCATCATTGACATTGTTTAGATTTACCTGCACATGACAATAAAAAATGCAGACTGAATTTTAGTCCATTTCTTTATTACTTTTAAGAGTTATTGAGACAGGGCGCCTGGGTGGCTGTCGGTTAAGTGTTCCACTCTTGATTTTGGCTCAGGTCATGATCTCATAGTCTCTGAGCTCGAGCCCCACATTGGACTCTACACTGACAGCGTGGAGCCTGAATGGGACTCTCTCTCTCTCTCTCTCTCTCTCTCTGTCTCTCTGTCTCTCTCTCAAAAATAAACTAAAAAAAAAAAGAGTTATAGAGACAATTTACCCCTCACTACCTGCACAGGATATAAAGTCCTGCCCCCCAGTCCTTGGTAAGGCCACTGTCATGGACTAGATAATTGTATGCGTGTGTGTGTGTGTGTGTGTGTGTGTGTGTGTGTGTGTGTGTGTGTGTGTTAGAGGTAAGATTCTTGATTGGAGACTCAGGAAGTGATAAAGCTCTCGGACAGGTGTGGCTAGCAATCAAAACAACTGATTATCTATTTTAAATCTCTTAAGTTATATTTCTTTTGGAACAATATACACAGGATTAATTGATAAGCATTAAGACCACACCATCAATGCTCATAACCTGAATAGTTTACGGAAATTGTGGTGTCTGGTCTGTCTTGGATATTTAAAAGCAAAATAGTTATATACAAATCACCCTAAAATATGGAATGCAAAATTTAGACACTGTGCCACACACACACAACCTTGATGCTCTCAATTTATTTAAGAACTAAATGCACATCCCTGCCTTGTTCCTGACCATAAAGGAAATCTCTCAGTTCTTCCCAATTGGGTACAGTGTCAGCTGTGGGTTTTCATTTATGGCCTTTATTATGTTGACGTATGCTCCCTCTAAAAACTACTTTGTTGAGGGTTTTTGTCATAAACGGATGTTGTACTATGCCAAGTGGCTTTTCTGAGTCTACTGAAACGATCATATGGTTTTTATCCTTCCTTTCCTGAGGTGATGTATCACACTGATTTATTTGGAAATATTGAACCAACCTTGCAACCCAGGAATAAATCCCTGGTCATTCAGCTTGGTCATGATGAATGATTTTTTTAATGTACTGTTGGATTCAGCTGGTTAGTAGCCTGTTGAGGATTTTTGCACCCCTGCTCATCAGGAATACTGGCCTGTACTTCTCTTCTTTAGTGGGGTCTCTGTCTGGTTTCACTATCAGGGTAATGCTGGCCTCATAAAATTGAGTTTGCAAGCTTTCTTTCCTCTTCTTTTTTTGGAATAGTTTCAGAAGAATAGGTATTAACTCTTTTTTTCTTTTAATTTTTTTCAATGTTTACTTATTTTTGAGAGAGAGAGAGAGAGAGGCAGACTGCAAGCGGGGAAGGGTCAGAGAGAGAAGACACAAAATTCGAAGCAGGCTCCAGGCTCTGAGCTGTCAGCACAGATCCCGACGCGGGGCTCAAACCCACGAACTGTGAGATCATGACCTGAGCCGAAGTCAATTGCTTAAACAACTGAGTCACCCAGGTGTCCCTAACTCTTAAATAACTGACAGAAGATACCTGTGAATATATCTTGGCCCTGGACTTGTTTGCTGAGAGTTTTTTGATTAATGTTTCCATTTATTTGCTGGTTATCACTCTGTTCAAGTTTTCTATGCTTGCTTGTTTCAGTGGCAATAGTTTATGTTTCTAGGAATTTATCCATTTCTTCCAAGTTTTTCAATTTGTTGGCATAAAGTTTTTCATAATATTCTCTTATACTAAGATCCAACAATTCCACTGCTAGGTATTTACCCAGAGAATACAAAAATACTGATTCAAATGTATACATGTACCCCAATGTTTACAGCAGCATTATATTAATAATATAACTATTATAATATAGTAATAATATGTTATTATATATAATTTGGCATGTATATATGTGTATATATGCATGTATATAATATATACATATTATATATGTATATAATGTGGCATATATATGTATATGTGTGTGTGTATATATATATATATATATATATACATATATACATATATATATAATGGAATATTCTTGACCATCAGAAAGAATGAAATTTTGTCATTTGCAATGACATGGAGGGAGTTAGACTATATTATGCTAAGTGAAATAAGTCGGAGAAAGGCAGATACCACATGATTTCACTCATATTTGTAATTTAAGAAACAAATGAGCAAAGGGGGAAAAAAGAGAGAGGCAAACCAAGAAGCTGACTGTTAACTACAGAGAACACACTGATGATGGTCACCAGAGGGGAGATGGGTGAGGGGGGCTTGGGGGAAACAAGTGATGGGGATGAAGGAGGGCACTTGTTGATAAGCACCGGGTGATGTACAGAAGTGTGGGGTCACTATGTTGTACTCCTGAAACTAATATTACACTGCATATTAACTGGAATTTAAATAAAAACTTGAAAAAATAAAATATATAAAATTTTAATTAATTAAATGAATATTTGAGCACACATCCAGTTACCTTTGACATGAGTGTGATAATTGATCTTTGAAAAGTTCAGTGGAATAAAAATGTGCAACGGATCCCAAGTAGGATGAAGATGAGAAAACGTGTGCGTGTGTTTTCCTCTTAAACAATTACTTCTGTTTTATTAAATGTTATAATTCTTTGTAAATTTGTCCTTGTATGCAGTTTGATGTTTGACTACAACAACTTTAGTTTATTTTACAGATACCCATTCAGGTGTTCCAAAACTATTTATTGATATATCCATAATCTTTCTATATTTTACAAAGTTATTTCAAGTGGTCAATGTCACCATAATGCACCAAAGTAATTTAAGCATTTTAATGTATTTCTGGACTTCCCATCCACGGGCTAATACTGGACTGCTTTTGATTACCACAGCTTATATAATGCTTTAATTCCTGGTGGGACCACCCTCGCTTCATTTATCTTCTTCTCCAAGGTACAGCAGTTACTATTTGATGAATAATTCTGAATTGAGTTACTTAAATGAGCTTTATCTGTGGTGTTCTTTTCTTAAATAAATTGTGGTATAAATATTATTTTCTCTAATATAATTATATTAGCTACTTTTTTTTTCAATTTCTATGCTCTGGATTGGCTTAACATTAAGATGATCTAATATGATGGTTATAGAATAACTGTGTAAATTACTACAAGACTAGTGTTTTACATACAAATAGAATTTAGATGACAGTTTAGATTTCTATGATGCTACTCTACTAATTAATCTTTTCTTAATTTCCCTTTCTTTTGGAGTCCTTTTGATAAATTCTTACTTTGTAGAAAATAATGAATTTTATCCACTTCTACTAAATTATTTTTAGCATAGAAGAAAAATACATTTTTGCTGATACTTTCACTTTTTTGTCTAATTTTTATAGTTACGTCCCTCGTTATTTTTTTGTAAAATCATAATCTTTCTCTGCTTATATTCAGTTAGCTAAAATCTGATTATTTTACTGTTATTTTTAAATTATTTTCTGCATTTATCCTCCTCAACCCCTTCTTTCTTACCTTAGATTATAAAATTTCATTGTAAAATTTAAATTTCATTTTATATTCTTCTAACTTGTTACCTTTTGTGCTTTTCGGGTATTTCTAATCCGTTAATTTTTAAATAAAGGTAAATATGTCAATTCCTTTATAAGCATTACTTCAAATATTTTCACAGTTTATTCTAACTACACTATTGACAGAAATAGTCTTACAAATTTGATTTAGTCTCTGATCCAAGAATTAAGAGAAACTGCTTTTGGGGCGCCTGGGTGGCGCAGTCGGTTAAGCGTCCGACTTCAGCCAGGTCACGATCTCGCGGTCCGTGAGTTCGAGCCCCGCGTCAGGCTCTGGGCTGATGGCTCAGAGCCTGGAGCCTGTTTCCGATTCTGTGTCTCCCTCTCTCTCTGCCCCTCCCCCGTTCATGCTCTGTCTCTCTCTGTCCCAAAAATAAATAAACGTTGAAAAAAAAAAAAAAAGAGAAACTGCTTTTGATTGTTGTTGATTTTCATTTGGTTGGGGGATGTTTTCTTATCTCAATTTGTTTTTAATTTCTCGTCGTAATATTCTTAATCGGAAACTGCCTTTGCAGCATGTTTACTCTTTGGAAATTATGGGTATTTTATTCGTGGGCTATAAACAGTTTGTTGTTACAATGGGATTCTGATCACTCAGATGGAGATGGTTCCTCACGATCAGTGACATTACTTTGCTGCCACACTGATCTTGTTTGTATCCCAAGGTGTGGATGAACGCATTCACTGTTCTAATAGATTTGTCAGTGAATTTCGTAGATTTTTCACATAAAATAATAGGCCAACTGGAATTATAGTTCTTTTTATTCCCCCTCTGAGTGCCTTTACTTCTTTTTTCTTCATTAATTACTCTAAAACCCCTAGTAAGATGCTGAATGGAAGTGGGGAGAGCAGATACCTGGTTTTATTCAAGACCTTGGGAGGAGGGCAGCAGCGAGACATTTAGTCTTTAATCACCAACTATGATATTAACTGTGGGCTTTCAACAGAAAGTATTTACTTCACTGAGGAATATCCCATCTATTCCTAGTGTGTTGAGTGTTTATGGAATGGTGAGTGAAAGTGTGTTGAATTTTGTCACGTGTTTTTTCACTCTATTTAGATGACAATATGCCGTCTTTATTCTATTAATATCGTGTATCAGACTCTATGTAGATGACGATATGCCATCTTTATTCTGTTAAAAATGTGTTTCAGTTAAGTTCCACCAGAGCTGCAGAACAAGTAAGAGATACATATTACTAAGCCCATTGGCAGAACTTAGTTTATACAATTGGGGAGACGAGGTAGGCCAGGCCTCCATCCACAGGGTGAGGGAGCTAAGGACACTCTAGAGCTGTAGGGCAGAAGGAGGCCTGTCTTGAATACATACAATTAGAAAGTTGGGAAGGCCATACCAGAACTCTATGGCATGGGGAAGAAAGTCCTCAGTCCTTAGGGGGACACAGTTGGGAAGACGTAAGACACACTGGAGTTCTAAGACATGGGGAGGCCAGTCTTCCACCCACAGGGGGGACAGCAGGGAAGGACATGCTAGAGTTCTAGGACATGGGGAGGCCAGTCTTCCACCCACAGCGGGGGACAGCAGGGAAGGACACACTGGAGTTCTCGGGCACAGTTGAAGCTGCTGCCCATCAGCAGAGTTTCTTTCTAAGCCTTTCAACTGATTAACTCAACCTTCCCAGATTATGTAACATAATCTTCTTTCTAAATGTCAATTTACTATGGACTTTAATCTCATCTACAAAATACCATCACAACATATAATTAGTGTTTTACTCAATAACCAGTTACTGTAGCCCTAGTCAAGCTGATACATCACAAGACCATCAGGTGTTGTGTTCCATTGTTGGATGGAGTTTCACATGTTAAACCATGTTGCAAAACCTGGTTAAATCCCACTTGTGCAAGGCAAGAGTTATTATTTTAATTTCACAGATAAGGAAACAGGCCCAGAGACATAATATCACTTTCTGAAAGTCATAAAACTCAGAAGTGATGGATTTCAAATTGGAACCCAGATCCTATGACTGCAATGCAGTCATTCTAAGTTCCAATTAAAATAGAGGTTCTAAGGTTTTGAGTAATATTTTAAAGCCAGGAGGAACTAGGAAGATGCAACGAATGTAGTGGTTCCCTGACTGTTACATTTCAGAAACTTCTGGAAAAAATAAAAATGAAGCATAAAGAATGGTATGACTTTTTGTCAAATAACTTCAAACCAACATAAACACTGTAACAAAATAAATACCATCAAAATCACCATGTTTTCACCAAGCAGATATTAATTTCAGGAAGTTGGAAGGGGACAATCTTAAGTGACAGAGCCACCCATGGATCCCGGAAAGGCACAATCTTAAAGCAATACACACTCTGTCCTCAAACAGACAGATGGACAGGGCCTTGTAACTGACGAGTGCACACAGGCTACATTGCAATTACAATCATTTTCCTTGTGTGGCTATGGGTCTATGAAAATGTCTTCAGGGTGCCTAGGTGGCTCGCTCGCTCTCTCTCTCTCTCTCTCTCTCTCTCTCTCTGCCCCTCCCCAGCTTATGCACTGTCTCTCTCTCTCTCTCTCAAGAAAAAACATTAAAAAATATTAAAAAAGAAAAGAAAAGAAAAGAAAATGTCTTAGTTACATGGGAAGTGTGGTTTTATTAATAATGCTGAGGTGGGGAGGGGGGTGAAGGGAGAGAGGTAAGGGGAGGGAGAGAGAGGGAGGAAGAAAGGGGCGGTGAGATGGGATGTGTGTGTAGAGGGAAGAGGCAGCAATTCCCCAAAAACCGCAAGACTGTGTTCACCTGGAACATGTAAAACGCTGACAGTTGGCTCGATCTCCAATGTAGCTAAAATGTCTTAAAGTTAATCCTGGAAAAGGGCTGCTCTTTAAACAGGACTGAACTTCAAATTTCCATCTGCTTTTATATCTGCATATATATAAGCAGAAGGCTTTCTGCAGCTTCTTTCCCAGAATCCCGCTAGTAGAAATGACATTCTCAAATGTCAATGGCAAGACAGTGTCAGAATAATGAAAGTCTAAACCAAAGAAAGTTAACAATCAACTATGTAATGAGATATCTGGATTAATATAGACTTTTATGTCTCTATATTGTGAAAGCAATGCTAGTTTTCTTCAACACTTGTTTTGATATTGAAAAACTTCCTCACCAAGTCTCTGAATTGGTTATACACTCTGGGGAAATACTAGAAGGTGGAAACAGAGGAGAGGGAGGCAGACAATATATTTAATATTTAAATACTGAGCAACTGCATGGCACTGTCTGCTCAATTAGCACAGTAACAACTGGTGATAAACCCGGGTCGGGGCTGATGCCCTCCCTTGTGCACCACACTCACAAACTAGCATTGGGTCCCTCAGTGCTGGCGCAAGACGGATACAGCCATTAGTTCCATGAAAGCACCAGGAAGGCAGGTCGGGGTGAAAAACTACATCATGGTGAGGAGTTTAAGGTCATGCTTCAGCAAATTAGTTTCCGAGAAAATGTAGGCACTTTGTTAGCAAAGCACAAGTTTTTATATTTAGAATCATCATGAGTAAATATTAAAGGCTGTTATTAAAATGCTAATAATTGATTGCGCTTTAAAATAAAAACCAGACTATACTACATAGAATTTGCGTAATTTAGCATAATATCAATAGACAGTGACTTCACTCAATAATACATTGCACAATTTTGAAAAGGAGAAAAATTGTACTGTCTATTTTTAGATCCTAAAATCTATTACATTAATTATCATTTAAGATTTAAAAATATTTAACTAAAGGTTAAGAGCATGTTTTTAGATCCTTATAAAATGTCAATAGAATAAACAGGGTGATCTGTGACATATTCTAAAAATTCACGAATACAAACATCTTGGGTTAAGTTAAAAAGCACAGGTTTTAGACTCCAACCATCTGAGTCTGAATCTAGCCAAGCACTGCACTCTCTGAGCCTCAGTAGCCCCGAACAATGGAGGGCTCTGTTTGTGGTCTCCAAGAATCCTCCTTTGAAAAGCCACCTAGAGGGAAATCATACATTTCTAATGGGAATGGAGCTGCATAATAATACCTCATCTTTTAGTAATCTAATTAAAATAAGAACATGTCAGGTTTTATGTAAAAACTTTAGCCAAGTTTTTTCAAGTTAATTTGTCAATACCGATTGGATAATTATTATATAGTCGGTCCCCTGTCCAAAAGCCTGGATGTAATTAGTGAAAATCCTGACCCTTGAGAAAATTACAGTAAGGAAGTCAGGCATATAAAGCGATCATCTCAATTAGTCTAAATGAATCTATTCTGAACAGAGAGGTGAAGAGATAAATATGGAGACACTGTCATAACCAAATTTCGCTACTTTCTTCACACACCAGGGCTTTTCCAAGCAATAAAATTTTAAGCTCATTAAAATGTGAAAATCTGAATATAAAATCCTTAGGTGGCTCTCGGCCACATTGGTAATATATGTTACCTTCATGTAAGTTTGTGCTCTCATCTCCAAACTTTCAAAGGCCGCTTTCAACCTCAGGGCTTAAGTTTTAAAACCTAAAGTTTAGTAATTAAATCCTTTTCATTTGATTTAATCTATATCTATCCTTGAAAAAGCCATAGTGAAAGCTCCTGATTATATATCAATGCAAGTTTTACTTGTCTTTCAAAGTAGTATCTTTATGATTCAATGTATTCTTGGCTTCATCCCAGGTTAAGAGTATGATTTACACATTAGCCCTAAAGCAGGCCCCCAATATATTCAATCCAAAAAATTCATCATTTGTTTTTTTTTTTTTTTTTTTTTTGTCTGTTATAGGTATTTGTGAGGCTGATTTCTTCTGTGTCAACGTGGCTGGGCCATGAGGTGCCCAGATATTTGGTCAAATGTTATTCCAGGTGTTTCTGTGAGGGTATTTTCGGATGAGCTTAACATTTAAGTTAGTGGTGCTTGGGTAAAGCTGATTGCCTTCCATAATGTGTACTCATCCCCATCAGCTGCAAGACTGAATAGGAGAAAAAGACCAGCCTCCTCTGAGCAGTCTGAAGTCTGCCTTCACCCTTCCCCAGCAACACTGGCCGAATGTTCGTTCCTACAGCGGACCGCCTTCCGACTGGAACCGGACCGTCCGCTGTGCTGGGTCTCCACCTGCTGGCCTACCCTACAGACTGTGGACGTGGGGCTTGCAGCCCCCATAACTGTGTGAGTCAATTTTTTAATAACATATCTCTTTATATATATAAATATAAATATGATACAAAATATAAATAAAATATAGAAGTCTCCCACTAGTTCTGTTTCTATGGAGAAATCTAACACATATTTGGTGTTGAGAGACTGGTTATAGAGGGACAAAATCTTAAGGATGAATTTCCAAAAAGGTTCTAGGTGTTCTGGAATTGGCTCTCCAATCTGATTAAATTCACTCATGAGTGTAAAGTCACTTGGGAGTAAAGAGATCACTTGACTTAGGTCTATTATGTGATCTGGCAATAGGGACACACAGAATATCACCACTGGAAGTTTCTAATCAAACACAAGAAACAGAGGTCGGGTGACTTTCCAACATTGCTGTCAAAATAACAAGTATAATAAGACTGACGGGTTGCTCCTCACACTGCCGGACAAAGTACAGAAAGAAAAGGATGAGTTTAGGTATTGGAATCCCCAGCTCAAGAGCCACACAAATGACCCAAAGCATCTAGATGTGTCCTGAAGGAGGCCTTCATCTTCTGTGGCCATAGGGCTGAGACTGTGCCCTCGGAGTGACAGCCCCCACACAAATGACATTCCTGCTGTGCAGGGCGTCTACGGTTCCAGGGCAGGCACTGCAGGGATGGGGAGTGGATCCCAAACACGGGAATGGGCCTTGTGGGAAGGAAGACCTCAAAGAAGCTCTCAAATGAACCCCAAAATTCTAATGCGACTTCTCTGCCAGCAGAAGTGGCCTCTCCGGCCCAGCGGGGGAGGGAACCCCCGCGATGGCCTCCACTGGGGCAGATGCCTTGCAAAGCTGACAACCGCTTCCGGTTCAGTGTGAGTGCAAGAGGGCAAAGCTCGAATTTCAGCACTCATCAAGGAAAACCAGGCCTGAATAGAACACATCGTAAACTCAAAATCGGGAGGTGATGCATTTTAAGGTAAATTTTCATGCGTTTTCCAATTCCTCCCTGGAATATAGTAGTATGTCTATTAATATATAGCAAACACGCATTGTGCAAAAACCTCAGCGTACAATAGCAAACACTTACTAATAACCAAGGGTCCCAGAGCTGTGGTGGGTCAGGAACCAGGTACAGCTTCGCTGATGCCTGCGTCTCACAAGGCTGCAGCTGAGGCATGAAGAACAGACACAGCTTTATCTGAAGACCTTCCTGGGGAAGACCCACTTTGAAGATCACTCACATGGTCCCTCGAGGGACTCAGTCGCTGGTGTCTTGTTGGATTAAGGCCTCAGTTCTCCCAGATCTATGGGACAGAGGTCTCTCTCAGGTCCTCGCCACAGGGGCCTCTTCATGGCACATCTCCAAGATGGCAGAGAGCTGCGTGAGGGCCAGCAAGCAAGCAGGAGGGCAAGAAGGATGCCACTGTGATTGAGAGGGACTCTGGTAAGGGATACCACAGTCCTCTGTAACCTGGCCGTGACAGCCATGCTCACTCCCTTTCAGTTTCTCCTTTCTGGTAGAAGTATGCGGTGACACAGCCCAAGGATTCCGTAATGGTATAAACACCAAAACACAGGGGTCCCAGGAGAACATTTCCGAAGTTGGTCTACCATACGTATTGTGAGGAAAACTCCAATTTTCTCTACTTTTTCATTACTATCCTCTTCTACTCTGCAGGTTCCATTTCTCTTTGGAATGTAACTTGAAACCAGTTATTAAACCTCATTTAAAAAAAAAATGGGGCACCTGGGTGGCTCAGTTGGTGAAGCGTCCGACTTCAGCTCAGGTCACGATCTCATGGACCGCGAGTTCCAGCCCCGCGTCGGGCTCTGGGCTGATGGCTCAGAGCCTGGAGCCTGCTTCCGATTCTGTGTCTCCCTCTCTCTCTGCCCCTCCCCCGTTCATGCTGTATCTCTCTGTCTCAAAAATAAATAAACGTTAAAAAAAATTTTTTTTAAATAACTAACATGACCCTCGTTTGCAGCATGCACAGTAGTGGGAAAATAAGTTATTTACTCTGCAAGTCCTTTTACATCATTTTAACTAAATAATCTGTAATGAATTAAAAAATGTGCTAAAATGAAGTACAGGGTTGAATGAAAACAGAGAGGCCTTGAATGCCTAGTCTCATTTTCTTCTTACCTTACTTTAAAAACTATTTATTGATCTTAACTAGTTTTTATTAATAATAATCAAAAAAATAATTTCTTGACAGATAAATTTTTTTTCAAATTCTTTTTCGGAGATATAAGATGGCTGCATAGGAGGCGTCCCGCTGGTTGCTTTGATTCCACCCACACCCGCCTAAATAACCCAGGAAACTGCCAGAAGACTAGCAGAACAGACTCTCCGGAGCCAAGAGTAGACGAGAGGCCCACGGAAGAGGATGGGTCTGCCTCCCTCCCGGTGCCGCAGGGCCCCACCCGAAGCGGACCACCGAAGGCAAAGCGAGCTGAGCCTGCCCCTCCCTCCCCTGTGCACCTTGCAGATTCACCCCGCCTAATATGCCAGATCCCATAGAAGCAGCGCCACAAGCTTGGCAGTGTGCAAGCAGCCCAGACAGGGGCCACCCCACTCCACCGTGAGTCCCGCCCCTGGGACAGGGGAAGATAACGTACACACCAGTCTGACTGTGGCCCCAGCAGTGGACTGGGGGCAGACATCGGGTCTGACTGCAGCCCCGCCCACCAACACAAGTTACTCTGGACAGCACAGGGGGAGTGCCCCACAGTTCCACACCACCCTGGGAACTACCCAAAATGACAAAACAGAAGAACTCTCCTCAAAAGAAACTCCAGGAAGTAGTGACAGCTAACGAATTGATCAAAAACGATTTAAGCAATATAACGGAACAAGAATTTAGAATAATAGTCATAAAATTAATTGGTGGGCTTGAAAAAAGCATAGAGGACAGCAGAGAATCTATTCCTACAGAGATCAAGGGACTAAGAAATAGTCATGGGGAGCTAAAAATGCTCTAAATGAGGTGCAAAATAAAATGGAGGCGACCACCGCTCGGATTGAAGAGGCAGAGGAGAGAATAGGTGAATTAGAAGATAAAATTATGGAAAAAGAGGAAGATGAGGAAAAGAGATAAAAAAACAGGAATATGAGGGGAGAATTAGAGAACTACGTGGTGCAATGAAATGAACAATATCCATATAATAGGAATTCCAGAAAAGGAAGAGAGAGAGAAAGGGGCTGAAGGTGTACTTGAACAAATCATAGCTGAGAACTTCCCTGATCTGGGGAAGGAAAAAAGCATTGAAATCAAAGAGGCACAGAGAACTCCCTTCAGATGTAACTTGAATCGATCTTCACGACATATCATAGTGAAACTGGCAAAATACAGGTTAAAGAGAAAATTCTGAAAGCAGCTAGGGATAAACAGGCTCTAACTTACAAAGGGAGACCCATAAGACTAGTGGCAGACCTATCTACTGAAACTTGGCAGGCCAGAAAGGAATGGCAGGAAATCTTCAACGTGATGGACACAAAAAATACGCAGCCGAGAATCCTTTATCCAGCAAGTCTGTCATTCAGAATAGAAGAGATAAAGGTCTTCCCAAACAAACAAAAACTGAAGGAATTCATCACCACTAAACCAGCCCTGCAAGAGATCCTAAGAGGGATTCTGTGAGTGAAATGTTGCAAGGACCACAAAGTACCAGAGACATCACTACAAGCATGAAATCTACAGACATCACAATGACTCTAAACCCGTATCTTTCAATAATAACACTGAATGTAAATGGACTAAATGTGCCAACCAAAAGACACAGGGTATCAGAATGGATAAAAAAAAAAACAAGACCCATCTATTTGCTGTCTACAAGAGACTCATTTTAGACCTGAGGACACCTTCAGATTGAAAGCAAGGGGACGGAGAACTATCTATCATGCTACTGGAAGTCAAAAGAAAGCTGCAGTAGCCATACTTATATCAGACAAACTAGACTTTAACTTAAAGGCTGTACCAAGGGATGAAGAAGGGCATTATATAATAATTGCAGGGTCTATCCATCAGGAAGAGCTAACAATTATAAATGTCTATGGACCGAATACAGGAGCCCCCTAACATATAACACAATTAATCACAAATGTAAGCAACCTTACTGATAAGAATGTGGTAATTGGAGGGGACTTTAATACTCCATTTACAACAATGCATAGATCATCTAGACACAGGATCAATAAAGAAACAAGGGCCCTGAATGATACATTGGATCAGATGGACTTGACAGATATATTTAGAACTCTGCATCCCAAAGCAACAGAATATACTTTCTTCTTGAGTGCACATGAAATATTCTCCAAGATAGATCAAATACTGGGTCACAAAATAGCCCTTTATAAGTATACAAGAATTGAGATCA
Source organism: Felis catus (assembly GCF_018350175.1). Classification (NCBI taxonomy): domain Eukaryota; kingdom Metazoa; phylum Chordata; class Mammalia; order Carnivora; family Felidae; genus Felis; species Felis catus. The sequence continues at coordinate 1,749,389 of NC_058378.1, read as the reverse complement.
TACCAGGCACACTTTCAGACCACAATGCTATGAAACTTGAAATCAACCACAGGAAAAAGTCTGGAAAACCTCCAAAAGCATGGAAGTTAAAGAACACCCTACTAAAGAATGAACGGGTCAACTGGGCAATTAGAGAAGAAATTTAAAAACAAATGAAAATGAAAAGACAACAATCCAAATGCTTTGGGATGCAGCGAAGGCAGTCCTGAGAGGAAAATACACTGCAATCCAGGCCTATCTCAAGAAACAAGAAAAATCCCAAATACAAAATCTAACAGCACACCTAAAGGAAATAGAAGCAGAACAGCAAAGATACCCCAAACCCAGCAGAAGAAGAGAAATAATAAAGATCAGAGCAGAAATAAACAATATAGAATCTAAAAAAACACTATAGAGCAGATCAATGAAATCAAGAGTTGGTTTTTTGAAAAAGTAAACAAAATTGATAAACCTCTAGCCTGGCTTCTGAAAAAGAAAAGGGAGATGACCCAAATAGATAAAATCATGAATGAAAATGGAATTATTACAACCAATCCCTCAGAAATTCAAATTCTTTTTCTGTAGCAATTCTTATTTATGCTATACTGAGTAGGAGCAATAATTAAAGTCAAAATATAGTCAGTATTTTCCCATAAAAATGCGGAGGAAAACTAATTATTCTTGGTTTAATTAAGATAATCTAGTGAGCAAGTATATAAATGTTGTTTAATTGTACCTCATGTCCTGTCAAAAACAAAATGAAGACAGAGGAAATTGGTATTTCCAATTCTAGAACTCCCTAGCACAGTTTTTTTTTACTGAACTGATGTCACTAGAAGTTAATTTAGAGTTTATAGAATTTTGTATAAATGGAATTATGGACTTTGTACATTTGGGAGAAGTTGTGTTTTCTTCACAGTAAAATTATTTTAAGATTCATTTACCTTGTTGTATCAACAGTCCATTGATTGTCCATTATTGCTGGAAAGTATTTCATTGTATGAATGTACCAAAACTTGTTTACTGATTGACCTTCTGATGGGCATATGAGTTATTTCCAGGTCTTGGCTAGTAAAAATGAGCCTGCTATAAACATTCATGTACAAATTTTTGCCTGGACATATACATTTTGTTTGTATTTAGGTATGTATGTATGCATGTATGTAGTGTTAACTTATTTACTTATTTATTATTTATTTACTTACTTACTTATTTACTCACTTATTTACTTAGTTTCACATCCAGTGCAGAGCCCAACATGGGGCTTGATTTCATGACACTGAGATCAAGACCTGAGCTGAGATCAAGAGTTGGATGCTTATTCGACTGAGCCACCCAGGCGCCCTGTACATTTATTTTTCATGAGCAAACACAGTAGTGAAATGGTTGGAGGAGATGCTAAGTATATGTTTAGCTAACAATGTAGAAACTGCTGGACAGCCTTCCAAAGTGTTTGCACTATTTCCCATTTCTAGTATGTATAGATTTTATCAAGAAAATGCGTGTTTATTTGCTAAATATGGCAACCCCACCTGAGTTTAAAACTGCCCTCAACTTAATACAATATTATCTTAACAATTTACTTATCTTTGATTTTCCTAATGGTAATAAGGAAATAGAACCATATTGCATTGTAATACATTCATGCTACGTTGTAGAATCCATGGGATTCTTATCATGGGATATGACACACTAAATTACACTGAATTGTAGCCATCATGGTATTCTTAATTCCTAATTATAGTATTATTTTTCCTTAATTATAAAAATAATGCCTATTTTTCTCCAGGAATATTGGAGAACATGATGAAATATATATAAAACAGGACAGGCATGTAGCTTGCAGCCATGTCCTCTAGTAAGACGTTAAGGTACTTTCTCCCAGCCTGTTACCATGCTTCTATTTTCAAATTTATGTCACTTGTGAAAAACCACTTTAAATATTTTTTGGTTGTAGATATAATTGTCTTTTTCACCTTTTGATAAGTTCTCTTAAAAATTGTTTTTAGTGATAGCTATTATAGTAATGATAAAAATATATAATGAATGTTCACTATGTATCTTATCCCTTTTATTCACTTGTAAATTGAACATTTTAATTGGATAATTCCATTTGAACTCATGACCAATATATTTTCCTTAATTATTATCTTATTTTTAGAAATCCAGGCTCTTTCTATAAAGTCACTCTTATTAAATAATTACAAATATCACTTGTATAAATCTGAGAATACTTCTTCTTCAATGTGGAATCCTAGTAGCAAAGTTATTGGAATAAATATACAGCAGTAATTAAATATGCACAAAATAAAAATATATTTATAAAGTAAACATCGCACAATATTGTAAGCATATTTATTCTACATATACACACATAAAGACTGCCAAATGGGGGGCACCTGGGTGGCCCAGTCAGTTAAGTGTCCGACTTCGGCTCAGGTCATGATCTTGCGGTCCGTGAGTTTGAGCCCCACGTCGGGCTCTGTGCTGACAACTCAGAGCCTAGAGCCTGTTTCAGATTCTGTGTCTCCCTTTCTCTCGACCCGCCCCGTTCATGCTCTGTCTCTCTCTGTCTCAAAAATAAACATTAAAAAATTTTTAAAAAAAGAATGCCAAATGGATTTTAATCATGCTGTTCTCAATAAACCCCAATTCGTTGTGGTTTATGACTTTTTTACAATCTTTATGTTCTACAACTGTTAAAGTTAACCTTCCTAGAAATGCAGAGACCAACCAAATCTCCCATTCAGTATCTGTCATACAGAGTACATGAAGCCATTTTTCCCTGTGAGCAAGCCGGTGGGGTCACGGTTTACCATCAACAACTAATATCCCAACATCTACAATTAAGGTGATCTTCAACACTTTCCCTTCAACATGCACCGGACAGAAGACCCAAACAGAACAGATCCTGACCTAATATAAATATTGAGTATTATTTCAGAGCACATAACTAACCCATCCTGTAGCACAGAGAAATACAGTGCTATTCCACGTGAAAATGACCCAAGATCTCTAGACGATCCAAGCTAAGCGTGTGAAGCATGTCATGAAGGCTGTGGAAAGCTTGCAGGAACTGAACTCTTACCACAGATGAAACCAGAGGAAACCACTGTGAGAGGGACTTGGAAGTTCCCTGAGAAACGATCACTGAGAAAATCAAGGTTTAGTCTCAAAAGGAACAGAAAGCATCCTTGGGAATAAGTTGTAAAGTTTTCACTTAAGTAATCATGTTTCCCTTGACAAGTTATTAAACTTTCATTAGGACGACCAAATGTGTAGATGATATGATTTATAAGCTCCCTGGAAATGTGAAAATTAGATAATAATTATGGCACAGTTTTGAAGAGCACTCACTTAGAAATGAAGTAGGCTAATTTCTCACATTCTTTCAAATATTTATTAAATGCCAAGTATGTGCAGAGCACAGTTCTGGCACATGACAGAGACTGAGAACGATGGCAAAGCTGTGTGCACTCACAGCCTGGGACAGACAGGGGGGACAAAGAGCAGGTGGCATTAAGAGTCTCCAGTTAGTGCTGGAAAAGAACGTGTCCTCACCCTCCTGCAGCCTCCACCCCAAGGTTAAGTCTGTTCCACAGAGGGGTGAGCACTGGGTGCTGGGAGAGGTGCGGAGGGAACCGGACCTAAAGAAGTTTATGCAAATTTAGTGTCTGACGTGGAAGAAGCTCCCAGACTGAGGGGGATTTGGTTAAGATTTTTTCTTAAATCCATAAGTGGGGACTCTCCGTAGCGAATACAATCTAAGATTCTAGTGACTACATGGTCTCTTCTATTTACGCTGCTCCAGGACAGTAGAAACCAAGTCCATATGTGTGAGTAGCGGTGGGGAGAATGCTGGGGGTTGTTCTTTGTTGTTTTCAAGTTCTTTATTATTTAATACAAAACTGTATTTTTCACTATTCATTTCATGTGGTTTGGTTTTATTAACCTCAAAATAAATATAGATCTTGAAGACAAACTGTTTCATGATTTTTTTCTGAATATTTTTAATACAGTATTAAACACCTACAAGATTCCTTAAATAGTGTGGTCCTTCCAGAAATCCCCCTCAAGCTAAGAATTAAAACACACACACAAATACACACACGCGCACGTACAAAGGAACTAATGAATCTACTTCCTACTCTTTATCATTAACATGTGCTGATTTCTAAACTATCCTATGAAAACTGTGTGTGTGCGTGTGTCCACATTTTGGAGGAAACTGTTAATTATTAAACTTTAGAAAGCTATTTGCTTATTTATATAAACGTGATCTCTTCCCTGGTATCTCTCTAGTTATACTAGACATTATTTCTAGATAAACCCTATTTTGTTATTTTTATCAAGGCTCTATACTCCAGAGTAGCATTCAGCATAATAATCAACTATAAACACGTGTGATTTGTCACATAAATCACATCAAATCTGAAACGTGATTAATAAATCTGGACGCATCACCTCATACATACTGTAATTGACATTTACAGAAGGAAAAGCATGTGTGTGTGCATGCGTGCACACGCATCCGTCTGGACTTGAGGTGCACATCAGAGAACCTGGGGATGCTGGCCACAAAGGAATTTGAAGGGCATCTGAACCTCAGCCGTTTGGTTAAGCTTAATCGTGAAGAGGCATGAACAGCGACAACCAAATACAGATGGTTCGCCATGGTTTGGTCCTAAACCACAGTGCCTGTCACATACTAGGTATTCAAAGTATATTTTTAAATAAAATAATGTACCAATATGTATCCTTGAAAAGTCCCAAAAGATTCATACTGTTGCTTTTTAAAAGTGACCAGGTATTGTTGCACAAAAATATAGGGGAGAATAAATTTAAGGAAAAGACAGTGTTGTAACGGGGAGCAGAAAGCGGGTCTTCTATTACAAAGATAATTACAAGGTAGAGTAGATTTTCTTTACAACTTATCATTGTTCCCATGGCAATCATTGATCTTTTCACAGGCTTTTAAGTAAAATATCTGAGAATCTAGCAATTATCTCACCTCTTTTTTGTATTTTTGTATAAAGAACTTAGCATATTTAGAAAAGAAGAGAGAAGCAAAGATACTTGTCACACACTCATATAGAAATCTAGATGTCCTGTTAAGGCTATGGAGCCCCCACATGGTCTGACAGTCACAAATAAACACAGGTTTGCTCTGATTATACGTGGGGGCACAGATCTTACTTTCTCTTTGATTAGAAACATACATTCTTCAGATCATGATTATATCACTCATTTTTGGAATAAGAATTACTAGTTCCACTTGCATAAATAAAGTTGAATGTAATTCTAGTTAGCAAGATTGTTTTCTTTTGGAAGGACAGTGATGCTGCCAAGGTTTTGTTTTTGTTGTTTTTTTTTTTAACGAGAACTGTCAAGTTAGGCACCTCGTGTGCAAGGCCCCGGGTGTAATGTTCATATCCAGAATGCATGCAGAGTCACAGGACATTAAATACGGGGGTTCACAGAACACCATCCCAACGTATACCCTTTAAAAAGATTTAAAAGTGTTAAAAAAAAAAAAGGATGATTCATATATTCAAGGTTAATACCTATGAGGTGCTTCAGGGGCACCTGGGTGGCTCAGTCATTTAAGTGCCCGACCTCGGCTCAGATCATGATCTCACGGTTTGTGAGTTCAAGCCCCACATCGGGCTCTGTGCTCACAACTCAGAGCCTGGAGCCTGTTTCAGATTCTGTGTCTCCCTCTCTCTCTGCCCCTCCCCTTCTCTCTCAAAAATAAATAAACATTAAAAAAATTTTTTAAATAGTAATTTGGAAACATTAATTTAGGATAACTTTCTATAATTTTTAGTGAATAGTTACACTTCTAAAGATTTACTCTGAAAGCAAAGCAAATCCTTTCAGAAAGCTATATGAAGAAAAGAAAACTACGCATCCAGTTGTCAAATGCAGTGTTATTTATAATAACAATTTGGAAAAAAGACGGCCAGTGTCAAGTACAGGGTTACGTTGTGCCCTGGATAGTGCCCCAAAGATAACAATGTTCCACTATGTTCTACTGTGGCACCTTTCATGGTGGCAGGAAGTCTGTATGTGAAATTAGGTGACTATACTAGATTATGCCACCCAGGTGGGCCTGATATACTCATGAGGGTCGCTGTGAGAAAAAGGCAGGTCAGAGGAGAAAAAATGTCAGGCTGCAGATACAGCAGGTAGGGAGGGAAGTCACAGGGTACAGAAGGAAGGGGAGGGGAGGGGAGGGGAGGGAGGGGAGGGGAGGGGAGGGAAGGGAAGGGAAGGGAAGGGGAGGGGAGGGGAAGGGATGGGGGGAGGGAAGGGAGAGGAGGGAATGTGAGGGGAGGGGAGGGGAGGGGAGGGGAGGGGAGGGGAGGGGAGGGAAAGGGAAAGGGAAAGGGAAAGGGAAAGGGAAAGGGAAAGGGAAAGGGAAAGGGAAAGGGAAAGGGAAAGGGAAAGGGAAAGGGAAAGGGAAAGGGAAAGGGAAAGGGAAAGGGAAAGGGAAAGGGAAAGGGAAAGGGAAAGGGAAGGGAAGGGAAGGGGAGGGGAGGGGAGGGGAAGGGATGGGGGGAGGGAAGGGAGAGGAGGGAATGTGAGGGGAGGGGAGAGGAGGGAATGTGAGGGGAGGGGAGGGGAGGGGAGGGGAGGGGAGGGAAAGGGAAAGGGAAAGGGAAAGGGAAAGGGAAAGGGAAAGGGAAAGGGAAAGGGAAAGGGAAAGGGAAAGGGAAGGGAAGGGAAGGAAAGCGAAGGGAAGGGAAGGGGAGGGGAGGGGAGGGGAGGGGAAGGGATGGGGGAGGGAGGGGAGAGGAGGGAATGTGAGGGGAAGGGAGGGGAGGGGAGGGGAGGGGAGGGGAGGGGAGGGAAAGGGAAAGGGAAAGGGAAAGGGAAAGGGAAAGGGAAAGGGAAAGGGAAAGGGAAAGGGAAAGGGAAAGGGAAAGGGAAAGGGAAAGGGAAAGGGAAAGGGAAAGGGAAAGGGAAGGGAAGGGAAGGAAAGCGAAGGGAAGGGAAGGGAAGGGGAGGGGAGGGGAGGGGAGGGGAAGGGATGGGGGAGGGAGGGGAGAGGAGGGAATGTGAGGGGAAGGGAGGGGAGGGGAGGGGAGGGGAGGGGAGGGGAGGGGAGGGGACGGGAAGGGGAGGGGAGGAAGGGACTGTGCCTCTAGAAATCTGAAATGCAAGGAAGCAGATTCTCCTCTACAGTCTCTGGAAGAAGTGCCAGGTTCCAAACTCAAAACTGCTAAATAACGTATGTATCGGGGTGCCTGGGTGGCTCAGTCAGTTGAGCTTCCAATTTGGCTGAGGTCATTATCTCATGGTTCATGAGTTCGAGCCCCACATCTGGCTCCGTGCTGACAGCTCAGAGCCTGGAGCTTGCTTCGGATTCTGTGTCTCCGTCTCTCTGCCCCTCCCCCACTCATGCTCTGTCTCCCTCTGTCTCTCAAAAATAAATAAATGTAAATAACAATAATAATAATGTATGTATATTGTTTTAAGTAACTAAGTTTTTGGTAATTTCTTATGGGTTACGTAAGTTTTTGTGGTAGTGGTATACTGTTCTTTGGAACTTCAAAAATTAGGAGAAATGATGTTTATATTACAGAGCTAAATGAAAAATAAATTACTCTAAATGTGACCCATACCAGTATTAAATAACAATCACAGATCTAGCATAATCTGCTACATCTACTATAACACTGTATTCATAACTGAGTGGTAGAATGATGGGCATTTTGGGTTACTTCTCTGTATCTTCCCATATTTACCATTTTTCTCTAATAAGTATTTTTTTTAATTTTCTTAATCTTTATTTACTTTTGAGAGAGATACAGAACATGAGCAGGGGAGGAGCAGAGAGAGAGGGAGACACAGAATCCGAAGCAGGCTCCGGGCTCCGAGCTGTCAGCACAGAGCCCGACATGGGGCTGGAACTCACAAACCATGACGAGATCATGACCTGAGCCAAAGTCAGACGCTCAACAGACTGAGCCACCCAGGTGCCCCATCTGATAAGTATTTATTTACATTAAATAGTATAGTAAATCATAAACTGCTCTTTAAGATTCTTAAAAAGAGACTAAAGATATTTGTTAAGACTTATTTGTAAACTGATTATCAGTTGGGCCTTTCCATCCTTCCTCACTAAATCATTTAGGTGCCTGCTTGATTAAATAAGGAAAATCTGACCTTATCTGAGGGGACTGACCACTAACTATATCAGGATGGTGATTTCTTACTTTATCATCAGTGTATGTCTTTGTCTTGCCCAAACTGCCTGGCTAGTGTGATTAGATTAGGATTTGTCATTTTCCCAGGGTGATACAACTCTGCCAAAACACCATCTACTTCCCATGACATATATTTTAAAATTATTTTTCAGGAATAGAAGCTAGAAACTGTGGCATTTGGATGCTTTTAGAAAAATAAATGAGGTGGCTGAGTGCTGGGAGGTTAACGGACGTGGCCGGGATCCTGGTCAGGAAGAACTACTTCTACTAAGTAGCATACGATGTTGTGACTCCTGGACCAGCACGTGGTGAGGAGAAGGACATCAGTCAGTGAGAGATGCGCCTGCAGTCAGGGCCAGGCAAGAGCTGCAGACTGGCCGCTTACCTAAGCAAGGCTTCTGGAAGAGCACACGGGCGGGGGCGTGGTCTCGTTAGCTTTCCTGTCATTTACCCAATTTCAGTGGTCACCTTGACCTTGGGGAGTTCAGAGTGGCCATACTGTGCTAACGGAGAGTCCAGGCCATCTGGTTTTCACCTAAACTGACAGAACATTTCAGCCAAAGCATTTGGACACATTACACTCCTAGACATAATCACCAAATACCTTAATCCACCTCTCCTCAGAATGGGGATTTTAAATGAATGACTGAAAGATAATGAAAAACATGAAATATGAAGTAAAATAATTTTAATTGCACTTCTTAAACTTAAGTACAAATTGTTGCAAAATGGACTCTGGTATTTTCTGTAGATAGCTTATTTTAATTGTTTAAATATTGTGCTTTTGTGACAAAATGATATTTGTTCATTTTTAAATCCTGTTCCTGGTACCTAAACATTAACTGAATTTTGCAACTCTTGGAAATGGAAACGAGTATTTTCCCTAAACGTGGCCATGGTGGTGTCATGAATAACAATTTCAAGACTTAAAGTAAATGTAGGCCTATGTTTTGGTCAGACATGGCTTGACCGTTACTTATGTTTTATGAAAATTAGGCCAATTTTAAAAATTAGGATATTTCATTTCAAATTTAAGTTTCTAGTTTTTTCTTTTTTTTAAGTTTACTTATTTTAAGAGAGAGAGAGTGAAAGCAGGGGGAGGGCAAAGGGAAAGGGAGAGAGAGAGAATCCCATGCAGGCTCCACACTGACAGCACAGAGCCCGATGTGGGGCTTGAACTCACGAACCATGAGATCACGACCTGAGCTGCAATCAAGAGTCAGATACCACCAACTGAGCCACCCAGATACCCTAAGATTACAAGTTTTTTCTTAAATAACTGGAGTTTCTGACAACACAGAACTCACAAAGTATGACCACAACCGGAAGAACCTAAAGCAAACATTCATGTCTTGAAAGACACGTACACAAATTCACAAATTTCCCTCAGAGCCCATCGTTGGCACAACACATGCACATGATTAATGACCTACCCGATCCTTACCGGCTTTCATCTTATAGTCACTCACAGTAGACATCGTAAAATCATGCAGTGAATAAGGACACAACAGTGAACGTGGTTTGCAAAGGGGACACGTAGAGGTTCCATATGGAACTTGAACTTTCCTAATATTTTTGTAACTGTACCCTTCATCTGTCAGGAAGCATCAGATCCGGATTCAACATTGGTAGAGAGCTGATGGTACCTCCTTCAAATGGGCTTGGAAAAGTTCTGTCAACAAGGAGTTAGACTTTTACTTGTATCTGTACTTTTCCTTTGTTTGATCAAGAGTTGACATTGCCTTCGGGCCCTGACCTTTCGATTCACCAAACAGGCAAGCATAAGGTCAAGTGCAGGAGTTCCTGGAGACTATTTCTGTGAGAAACGGTCTTTCCTGGTGCACAACACCCAAGAAACTGGCAAAAACAGGCACACGAGTATTCGATAGTCAGCAACTGACTGGGTTGAAAGCTATACGAATACCTAAATGGGACAATTCCTTGACCACAAAGGAGAGTTCACAAAATCTACGCTGTGCAAAGTGCAGGCATGACAAGACATCTGGAGAAACGGATGACACACTTTAATTATACAGGAAAGGTGTCACTTGACCAAGGCTTCAGGGTTGTGGGCACGTATCCACAGAGTACAAGCGTTAGCTCTGAAAGCTTCGCTGACAGGAATTAAGTGATGACTTTATTATAGGGAAACACACAATTGGCATGATCAAAACTAACAAAAGATAGTTCCGTTTCACAATGTTAGTATTTATACTTATAAAGAAAAACAATGAATCCAGCACCTGTATTTTTAGTTTACAAACTGCTTTATCTGGTGATTCTTCATGTGATTCTTAAAAACCTTTAAGGCAAAATTAGAAATGGCTACCTTTTGTAAATGTATTCTCTTACAAAGACTATCACAAAAATAATTCAAAATATAAAAAAAGAAAATCAATCCCTTGGTATGTTTTCGGTGAGGTGCTAATATGACTTTGTATCATCTGGTCTACACCACAAATCTCTAGAGTCTACGGCAATTTCTAGATTTTTATTTAGTAAAGATGCAAATAAGTACTGTCCAGTGTCCACTTAGTTTATTGTCTTTTTGGATATTAGCCAATTTTAGATCTAACCAGCAATCATATCCTACCATTGCCTATAAACTCCTGGTTTTTAAAATTCTCTTTAAATATTTGGAACATTTTAGGGATTCTCTCATTAATTAACAAGATTTCTAAAATCCTTGATATGCTTTCATTTTACATGTGCATGATTTTACCTGTTAGAAAATTACATAAAGAAGATATGATATATATATATATGATATATATGATATATATGATGAAGTCTTGCATTTGCAACTACATGGATACAACTAGAGTGTATTATGCTAAGTGAAATTAGTCAGAGAAAGACAAATATCACATGACTTCACTCGTATGTGGAATTTAAGATACACAACAGATGAACATAAGGGAAGGGAAGCAAAAATAATATACAAATGGGGAGGAAGACAAAACATGAGAGACTCTTAAATACAGAGAACAAACTGAGGGGAGGCGGTGGGGGATGGGCTAAATGGATGATGGGCATTAAGGAGGCACTTGTTAGGATGAGCACTGGGTGTTGTATGTAGGGGATGAATCACTAAATTCTATTCTTGAAATCTTTATTACACCATATGCTAACTAACTTAGATGTAAATAAAAGATAATAATTTTACAAAGAAAATGACACATTAAAGATGTTTATTTCAGGACTTCCAGGGAAGACAGCAGAACAGGAGTATCTGAAATTCACCTCAACCCATGAATACGATGAGGGAACACCTACATCAGTGCAAATAACCCAGAAAATGACCCAAACACTGGCAGAAGAGACTCTCCACAGCTAAGAAAAGAGGCCACATCCAAGAGGGTAGGAAGGGCAGGGATGTGGCTGGAGACCAAAATGACCTGTCTGGGGAGGAGGGACACCAAAGGCACAGTGAAGGGAGAGGAGCAGACCCTAACCAGGCACTCCAGGCACAGGGGACCTGCGCTGGGCAGAAGAACCACAACATTTGGCTTTGAAAACCAGAGGGGCTTAAACTTCCTGAATTCTTACAATCAGAGGGGCTTAACAGCTGCAACTGTGAATATCAGCCGCTCAGCTCTGCAAGAGCCCAGAGGGCAAAAGGAAACTTAGTCCTGCCCTCAAATGAGCCTATATAATGAACAGCTCTGCTGAGATACAGCTCAGAAGCAGCAGTTTGAAAACACCTGGGGTGTGTGGGGGAGAGATTTATTTATTCATCTCAGAGCACACACTGGAGGGGCAGGGATCTTTGGGAGAGTTCTCCAGGAACAGAGGAGCTAGCAGGTGCCATCTCCCTTTCCCAGTCCAGACACAAAGACACCTGCGAGAACCAATGCAATGCCCACACTCCCTACCTAACTTGCTAACAGCACCCCCACCCCCTCCCACAGCCCAGCATACACCTTACTAACACTCAGAGCTGTCCCGTGGACCCAACAGCTCCAGTGAGACCTCTACAGGAGCCCATGCACAGAGGCTCCACGAGCATGGCAGCATGCCAGCAGCTCCGACAGGGGCTCCACTCCAGGGTGACTCCTGCCCCGGGAAAGAAAGGAAGGTAACCACATACACCAATCCAACTGCAGCCCCGGTAGTGGGTGGGCACAAGCGTCTGGTCTGACTGCAGGCCCTGCCCATCGATGAAAGCTCAGGGGACAACACAGGGAAGCACCTGCAGCTCCAGGCCACCGCATCTCTGGCACAGGCCCGGTCTGACCCACCTGCCCGAGGCAGCCCCAGACAAGTCCACAAAGACCACAGGGAACAAACCCTGCCCACAGCAGACCAGGAGCCACCTCAGATGACGGTCCTGAAGGCACAAGGGGCTCAACCACAACAGGGCACACGACGCACACAGGAGACACCCCCGTAGCACCAGGTTCCGGGAAACAGGGGACGCGGCACTGCCGGGCACGGCAGGGCCGCTTCATTAGGCCGTGACTTTTGAGAGCAGGAGACACGGCTGACCCTCCTCACACAGAAACACACCCAGAGACTCAGACAAAATGAGGAGACAGAGGCATACATCCCAAATCAAGGAACAGGACAAATCACAGCAGGAGACCTAAGCAAAATGGAGATAAGTAATATACCTGACAGAGAATATAAAGGTACTTACTGGACCGGAAAACAGAGTGGAGGACCTCAGTGAAACCCTCAACCAAGAGATAGATACCATTAATAAATAATAATCAGCAATGAAGAACTCAATAAATGAAATTAAAAATACACTAAATAGAATAAATAATATACTTGAGAAAGAGGAAGAGCAGATTAGAGATCTGGAGGACAGAGTAATGGAAAACAATCATGCTGAAAAAGAGAAAGAATACAATAAAAATGAAAACACACTTAGGGAATTTAGCGACATCATCAAGCATAATAATATTCATATCACAGGGACCTCAGGATGTGAAAGAGAGATAAAAGCAGACATAAAAATTATCTGAAGAAATAATAACTGAAAACCTCCCAACTCAGGGGAAGGAAACAGAAATTCAGATCCAGGAGACATAAAGAACCCCCCAAAAATCAACCCAAGGAGGTACACACCACAACACGTAGTAATTAAACCAGCAAAAAAGAAGTGAGAGTTGTAAGCCCAGCAACAGAAAAGAAAACAGTTACATATAAAGGAAACCCCATAAGGTTATCAGCTGATTTTTCAACAGAAACTTTACAGGACAGAGGGGAGTGACATGATATAGTCAAAGGTCTGAGAGAAAAAAAAATGCTACCAAAAATACCCTGTCCAGGAAAGCTACCATTCATAAAATAATGAGATATTAAGGGTTTCTCTGACAAACAAAAGTTAAAGGAATTCGTGACCACTAAACCAGCCCTATAGAAAATGCTATAGGGGACTCATTGAGTACAAAAAAAGACCATAAGTAGGAATAAAAAAAAACAGGAGGAAGCACAAAAGCAGTAAAATTAAGTATATCTCTATAGATCTGTCAAGGGATTCACAAAATAAAAGCATGTAAATATGATACCATATCCCCAAAACATGGATGGGACAGAAGTAAAAATTTAATGCTTCTAGAATAGATTCAAAGTGACCATCAATTTTAATAGAGTAAGATGTTACATACAAACAACAATAACCACAAATCAGAAACTTGTAATATATGCAAAAATAAAGAGAAAGGAATCTAAGTATATGACTAAAGAAAGCCAGAAAACCCTGAGACAAAAGAGCAAAAGAAGAAAGGAACAGAGAACTACAAAAACAACCACAAAACAAGTAACAAAATGGCAGTAAGTACATACCTATCATTAATTACTTTGAATGTAAATGGCCTAAATACTCCAGTCAAAATACATAGTGTGGCAGAATGGATTAAAAAGCAAGACCCACTCATATGCCGCCTACCATAGACTCACTTCAGACCTAAAGATATCTGCACATTGTAAGTGAACAAATGGATGGAAAAGCATTGATTATACAAATGGAAGTGAAAAGCTGGGGTAGCAATACTTAAATTGGACCAAATAGATCTTACAACAAACACTATAACAAGAGACAAAGAAACACATGATATAATCATGAAAGGAACAATCTAACAAGAAGATATAATGATTTTAAATATTTACACACCCAACACGGGAGTACCCAAAACATAAAGCAGCTAATAACAAACACAAAGGAAGTAATAAACAGGAATACAATACTAGTAAGGAACTTTAACACCTCACTTACTCCAAAGAGAAAATAAACAAGGAAACAGTGGCTTTGAATAGCATATTGGACAAGATGGATGTAACAGATATATTCAAAACATTTCATCCTAAAACAGCAGAATATATATTCTTTTCAAATGCACATGAAACAGTCTCCAGAATAGATCACATATGTGGTCTCCAAACAAGTCTCAACAAATGCAAAAAGACTGAAGTCATACCATGCATCTTCTATAACACGATGAAACTAGAAATCAACCATAAGAAAAAGTCTAGAAAGAATACAATTACATGGAGGTTAAAGTTAATGCTACTAAACAATTCATGGGTCAATCAAGAAGTAAAAGAGAAAATTAAAAAATACACGGAAACAAAAGAAAATGAAAACACATGGTCTAAAATCCTTGGGATGCACAAAAGAGACTCAAAGAGGGAAGTGTATAGCAATACAGGCCCAGCACAAGAAGCAAGAAAAATCTCAAATAAACAACTTAGACTTACACCTAAAGGAGCTACAAAAAGAAGCACAAGCAAAACCAAAGCCAGCAGAAATGAGGAAATAATAAAGATTAGAGCAGAAATAAACAAAATAGAAACTACAAATATAACAGAACAGGGCAATGAAACCAGAAGCTGGTTCTCTGAAAAGATCAACAAACTTGATAAAGCTTTAGCCAGACTCATCGAAAATAAAGAGAGAAATAAAGGGGATTCAAATAAAATCAGAGATGAAATAAGAGAAATAACACCCAACACTACAGAAATATGAAGGATTATATGCCAGCAAACTGGAAAGCCTACAAGAAATGGGATAAATTCCTAGAAACATGTAAGTTTTCAAACCTGAAGCAGAAGAAATAGAACATTGGAACAGACCAATTATCAACAATGAAACTGAATCAGTAATTTAAAAAAAAAAAAAAACAAAAAAACAAAAAAATACCTCCCCAAAACAAAAGTCTAGGACCATAAGGTTTCCCAGGTCAATTTTATCAAACATTTAAAGAAGAGTTAAAACTATTCTTCTCCAACTATTCCACAGGAAAGAAAGAAAGAAAGAAAGAAAGAAAGAAAGAAAGAAAGAAAGAAAGAAAGAAAGAGAGAGAGAGAGAGAGAGAGAGAGAGAGAGAGAGAGAAAGAAAGAGAGAAAGAAAGAAAGAAAGAAAGAAAGAAAGAAAGAAAGAAAGAAAGAAAGAAAGAAGAAAAGGAATGAAAGTTTCTAAATTCATTCTATGAGGCCATAATCACACTGATCCCAAACAAAATAAAGACACTTCAAAAAAGAGACCTACAGGCCAATATCTCTGATGAAAAAATATGCAAAAATCCTCAACAAAATATTAGCAAACCAAATCCAACAATACATTTAAAAAATTATTCACCAGGACCAAGTAGGATTTATTCCTGTAGGGCAAGAGTGGTTCAATATTTGCAAATCAATCAATGGGATACATCACATCAACAAGAGAAAGGATAAGAACCATATTACCATTTCAACAGATGCAGAAAAAGCACCTGACAAAGTACAACAACCATTCATGATAAAACCCTCATCAAGGTAGGTTTAGAGGGAACATACTCCCACATATGAAAGGCCATATTAAAAAAAAAAATCACCAATATCATTCTAAATGGTGAAAAAGAGAAGATTTCCCCTAAGATGAGGAACAAGACAGGGATGTCCACTCTCACTGCTTTTATTCAACATAGTACTGCAAGTCCTAGCCACAGTAATCAGACAAGAAAGAAAGAAAGAAAGAAAGAAAGAAAGAAAGAAAGAAAGAAAGAAAGAAAGAAAGAAAGGGGAGGGAGGAAAGGTATCCAAATTGGTAAGGAAGAAGTGAAACTTTCACTATTTGCAGATGACATACTAGAAATGATAAATGAATTCAGTAAAGTCAGAGGATATAAAACCAATATACAGAAGTCCACTGTGGGGCGCCTGGGTGGTTCAGCTGGTTGAGCGTCTGACTGCAGCTCAGGTCATGATCCCACAACTCATGAGTTCAAGCCCCATGTCTGGCTCTGTGCTGACAACTCAGAACCTGGAGCCTGCTTCAGATTCTGTGTCTCCCTCTCTCTCTGCCCCTAACCCACTCACATTCTGTCTCTGTCTCTCTCAAAAATAAATAAACATTAAAAATTTTTTTTAAAAAAGAAAAAGAAATCCACGGCATTTCTATACACCAATAATGAAACTGCAAAAAGAGAAATTAAGAAAACAATCCCATTTACAATTTCACCCAAAATAATAACATACTTCTGAATAAATATAACCAAGAAGATGAAAGATTTATACTCTGAAAACTATAAGCAATGAAGAAAGATACTGAATAAGACACAAACAAATGGAAATATATTCCACGCTCATGGATTGGAAGAACAAATATTGTTAAAATATCCATACTACCCAAAGCAATCTATACATTCAAAGCAATTATTATCAAAATACCAACAACATTTTTCACAGAACTAGAACAAACAAGTCTAAAATTTGTATGGAACCACAAAGACCCCATACAGCCAAACAATACTGAAAGAAAATCCCAGATAACAAGATACATAGGTCAATAGAAAGAACAGAGAGTCCGGGTATAAACCCTCAATTATGTGAAAATTGACAAAGCAGGAAAGACTATCCAATGGGAAAAAGATAGTCTCTTCAACAAATGGTGGGAAAACTGGACAGCAACATTCAAAAGAATGAAAATGGATCACTTTCTCACACCATACACCAAAATAATCTCAAAATGGATTAAGAACCTGAATGTAAGACCTGAATTCATAAAAATCCTAGAAGAGAGCACAGGGAATAATTTCTTTGACATTGGCCATAGCAACATTTTTCTAGATAGGTCTATTGAGGCAAGGGAAACAAAAGCAAAAAACAAAACAAAACAAACTACTGGGACCTCATCAAAATAAAAAGCTTATGCACAGCAAAGGAAACAATCAACAAAACAAAAAGACAACCTATGGAATGGGAGAAGACACTTGCAGCACACAACATATCTAATAAAGGGTCAGTATCCAAAATATATAAAGAAACTGATACAACTCAACACTCAAAAAACAAACAATCCAATTAAAGAATGGGCAGAAGATATGAACAGACATTTCTCTGAAGAAGACATCAAGATGGACAACAGACACATGAAAAGATGCTCAACATCACTCATCATCAGAGAAACACAAATCAAAGCCACAAGATATCACTTCACACCTGCCAGAATGGCTACAATCATTAACACAAGAAACAAAAAGTGTTGGCGAGAATGTGGAGAAAAATCAACCATTGTATTCTGTTGGTGGGAATGCAAACTGATGTAGCCACTGTGGAAAACAGCGTGGAGGTTCCTCAAAAAATTAAAAATGGAATTACCATATGATCCAGTCATTCCGCTACTAGGTATTTGCCCAAATAATTCAAAGAGTTTCGAATCAAAAACACATTTGAAAAGACATATGCACCCCTATGTTTACTGTAGCATTGTTTACAATAGCCAAATTATGGAACCAACCCATGTATTTATCCACAGAAGAATAAATAAAGATGTGATCATGAGATACAGAACCCAGAATGTAATCATCCAGCTAAGCTACTCTTGGATTCTTACCCAACAGAATAACACATGCTTATTTTTCAAATTATTTCTTTTATAAGTTAATGTTCCTTTCTTTCTTCTTATCAAGACTCTGGGATATCTCAAAATTAAAATGTACTGATGCTATGATAATAGTGAAATATATTGCCACTGTCAATATATATAAAATAGCCTGTGATTTTGAAAGATTAAAACATGAGATAGGTATTAAGTGACAAAATATGTAAGATATATATTGAGTGATACTATTATATAGAGAGCATTCCCAGTGGATTTTTAGAACAGAAAAGCCAATAAAATTCATAATAGTTGTAGAAATCCTTATCACAGAAGTCAGGAGTAAGTCACTTAAAAAATACTGCACCTTGTGACTTCGTTATGAAATAAAAGAAGCTTCTGGTGAACAGAGGAGGGACATCATATAAATCAGACTGGCAACTGGAAATTGGCTTGGGGAGTATTCCCAAAGATGTGACTACCAGTTATTCAAGGAGGCTGTGCATGCATAGGGGCAGGGGTATGTGAGAAATCCGTACTTTCTTTTTTTTTTTTTTAATGTCCAGTTATTTTTGAGAGAGAAACAGAGTATGAGCAGGGGAAGGGCAGAGAGAGACACAGAGACACAGAATCTGAAGCAGGCTCCAGGCTCTGAGCTGTCATTACAGAGTCTGACATGGGACTCGAACCCACCAACTGCGAGATCATGACCTGAGCCTAAGTAGGACATTCGACTGACTGAGAGACCCAGGCACCCCGAGAAATCTGTACTTTCATCCCAACTTTGCTGTAAACCTAAAGTTCTCTAGAAAATAATGTCTATTTTATGTATACACACACACACCTACATACACACATATACACACATTCATATACAAAACATATACATATATAAAACATATACATATATAGTATAACATATTTTGTATATTATATAACAGTATGTATTACATCGAGACATTCATTAGCTATACATATATACACACACATGCACAAACACCAACATTCATGGTCAATATGTATATTATATAATATTGTATAGATATACTTATCTCTCTTACATACCTAGTACATATACATATAGCCCATATATTATATATCTAACATAAATTTAATCCAGTTGAAGAATACAGTTGTATAGAAAATTAAAATGAAATTATAAATAGAAGAAAAAATACTGATGGGAAAAGTTGAAAGACTTCATGTAACTGTTTATTATATCCATATGAGCGTGCAGAGAAACTAAAGGCCCATATATATCTGCAGAGAAAACATAGTTTAAAATATACTCTGACTTACACGTATGTTGTATCTCCACAGTCTGTCTCTTTCCTGGGAATTGCCTGCGATTGCAAGGACAGAAGTGACACATTGTAACCTCTTCAGAAACACTTCCCCAATTTATCAAATCACAAATGTCAACCAGCAAGCAGTCTGTGCCATCTTTGAGGCACTACTATATTTAAGGTGAATCGTGTGACTAATTCAAGGAGACCCTGCAATATACCCACCGTCTTATCACAAAGGGACACATAATACGAGAGAACAACTCTGCTGACCTCTGAAACACTCTCATGTCTCAATACCTCTATAGAAAACTGAATGATTTGATTCTACAGCTATTGAACATTGCACATTAATAGGGAAAATGTGAAGTTTACAACTCCATTATAGACAGAAGCATTAAATTTCGCTCATCAATGATAAAAATTACTTAAACTTTTAATGTTTCCCTTTTGGCAATATATCGAAAGTGGCACCAAACTGGACACAAAGTTTATCAGAAAAATTTAATATTCCACTTGTCCAATAATAAGAGATAAATGATATGTTAATCAATTCAAATTACTTTTGTTTTTGGAAATGCTCTTGTGGGTCCAAGTAGTTTATTTATTTATTTATTTATTTTTTTTTGGGACAGAGAGAGACAGAGCATGAACGGGGGAGGGGCAGAGAGAGAGGGAGACACAGAATCGGAAACAGGCTCCAGGCTCTGAGCCATCAGCCCAGAGCCCGACACGGGGCTCAAACTCACGGACGGCGAGATCGTGACCTGGCTGAAGTCGGACGCTCAACCGACTGCGCCACCCAGGCGCCACGGAGTGCCAAAGTATTAATTTCAATAAAGATTATGGATTTCAAGTGCAGCAGATACTCGTACTTGCTGAGTAGCAATTCTTTGCTTTCTAGTACAATCTCCCTCAAGAAACCAAACTACAATCACTGAGTGTTTGGATAGTGAATATGAATGTAGAATCAGGAGAGTTGATCTACCAGTCAAAATGAATTATTTCAAAAACCATGGTACTCTACGCATCCATTCCATCTAAGGAAACCAGCAAGACCCCAAAGATATTCCTTTTCATAAGCTCTGGAAACCTCTTCCACAGAGAGAATGAAGCATAAAGACCCATGCTCCCCCATGAAGATTTTACATCCCTTACACTTCTGTGTCAATACCCACGCTCCCCCATGAAGATTTTACATCCCCTACACTTTTATGTCAACACTAACCCTCTGTTGCATTTCTTTTTCTCCAAATATCTGCATGATTCTGACATATGAGTGAAAGTTATTTTCACAGCTCACTCCTACTCGTCATCAAAGACACCAAGCTTGTTTGACATGTAGAGGTGTTAGGCAATCACTAAATTTCACTGGAGACAGTCACAGAAGATTCCACAACCAAGGATAAAGTGAGTAGGTCACTTAGTTACCATTATCCTTCCTATCTGGTACGTCCAAAAAAAGAACACCAATGCATACACGGATGAATATAAATACCAGTCATTTTCTTTTTGTTTCATTTTTCTTTGAATTTCCCTATAGTTCCTAAAGCCTCTGTGATGAGGAATCCTGTTGTATGGTACATTTTACTTACCTTTATGAGTTATTTAACAATGTAATTCAAAAATACTATTTTAAATCGAGAAATAAAACTTTTGGGAAAAATGCATCTCAAACAATTGAACATTTACAAAAATCTAATTAAAGATTTAAATGCCATTTGGAAAAGATCAAAGGTACATTTTATTTAATATATGCTTTAAGATACATGATGAATACTTCATACTGAAAGTTACGGCAAGGAGGTATAGTGCATATATGAATAATATTCTATTGCCTAAGGACCTCCATAACATGCTACAAAAAAAGTATACATTATGTGCTTTGATCTGTTTAAAAAGTAATAGACTACTTTTGACATTGAACGTTTAAAGGTTCATATTAAGTGCTATAAACATTAAAGGGAATCAATATTATCTGTGCAAATTTCTACTTTGGAACTAACTTTTTATATGTAATGATGAGAGGAACTTGCATCTCATTCAAAACTCCGATCATATTAATGTTAGAGCAGTAAATATATCCGATGTTGGTGGTAATTTTGAAATAAAGAGACTGATTTTTTATTGTATTGATGTTAACATTTTATTCTAATTTCATATTGATGATACCTTATTTTGGATGCTGGGCATTCAGACTTGTTTCTCAATTGAAGAAAAGAATGTTAATAAGAGATTCACACCAACACTAAAATAAGAACTTGGAAAAGTGACCTACTATGATACACATTAAACATTATACAGGCTGTGATGTCACATGTTATTTTTCAAAGCTGAATATAATGGACTTTTAAAAGAAGTTCTGCTCTCAAATGAGATATTCAGATGTATCTCCATTCCATTTATGCACATTATAAGGGAAAAGACACAAAGGAAGAAAATTAATACCATCGGGATTTAAAGGGAAAATAAATCAATTGTCTTACAAGTGTAATTTCCGAGTGACCTTTCTTGAACTACTTCCAAGTCCAATAAGATCCATGGAAAGACACGTATCCAGTCATTTGGACAGTGAAAAATTAAACATTATTAACATTTTTGCATTTGGTTAATATGTCCTTTTAAAAGATAAAACAGCCCAGTACCCTGGGGTAAGGCTGGTTAAAGCCTTCCCATCAAAAAGACGCTCAGAGATCTTAGAATCAAACATGCTCCACATTACCATCAGGAAGAATGAGAAGCTCACATCTAAGACATCTTGTCAATCTGTTTCTGCTTGTGTCTATGCGAGCTGTGACACTGGAAACTTCTAGCTGCAAATGTGCCCAGGAATTTGCAAGGGTTGTTTTCTTCTCACTTTTGGTTTGTTTTGTATTATTTTATTCCTCCTCCCTTCACCCAGAATGAGGTCTTGTTTTTGGAGCATCTGTGGAGACCAGTCACTAAGTGGGTCAGGTGATCGATCCCATAATCCATCTGGGCTGCTGTCACCACAGACTGGGTGACCCCGCAAGGGACCCCATTCTTCACAGCTCTGGAGGCTGGGACTCCCAGATCCAGGCTGCAGCAGATCTGGATTCTGGAAAAGGCGCTGAGCCATCACGTGTGGAAGTGGGAGGGGCTCTCTGTTCTAAGGCACTGGTCCCACTCCTGCTCCCGGGGCTCCACTCCCTTCCCCATCATACTGGGGGTTAGGAGTTCCACATATGGACTCTAGGGGGACACAGTCCATGGCAGCAACTCCCGTGCTTGTCAAAACTTTCTTAACTGAAATATCACAACTGAAAATACCACAGTCACCATGAAACCAATTCTTGCTCTGCCCTTTCAGCCATCTTTGCCTCTTTCCTCTTATGTCTACTTTTATCCTTTTTACTACCGACGTTTCCAGGCCATGTGGCGCTAAGGCCTGCACTCATTCCCCATGTTCAGAATGCACTATGTTTGCCCAACAATCAATTTTACTCTTTGTTCTGACCCAAGTTCTCTTAGCCTTTGGCCTAGGTGTTCAATGCTCAGACATGTGCTTTCCCTGAGGTGTCCTCTGAACGCTTTCCAGGTACCTGAGCTCCCTCTATTTACAGGAAAGCGCGATAGCTTCTTCAAGGTTTCTAAAGATGTGAGAATGAAAATAAACAAAGTGCTTGAACTGTCTAAGGCTGTTTCTTCATTATGTACCACTCAATATTCATGATATAAGCTCCCCCAAACTATTATAATTCCATGCACTCTTTCAGAGGGGAGATTCTGGGCTAGGAATTCAATAGAAATTTGTGTCTGTGTGTGCATGGTGTGTAGGTGTGACTATGTGTGCACGTGTATGCATGCATGTGAGAATTCTGTACATGTGTGCACAGACATGGGTGCATGCGCACGTACACGTGTACATGTGTGTGTGCGTGCATGCATATATGTGTATGTGTGCACGGCTGTGTGTGCATGTGTGTACGTGAGAATGTGTGTACGTTTGCAGGCATTGTGTATGCACGTGTGTGGCGTGCACATATGTGTGTAGGCAGATGTATGCACACGTGTGTATGAGTGTGACGTGCACACATGCATATGTGTATGCACATGTGTTAGTGCAGATGCATGTGTGTACATGTATGAGTGTGGTGCACACACATGCATGTATGTACATTTATGTGTACATTATGAGTGTACACATGTGTTTTGCGTGCACGTGTGTGTGCAGATGAGTCTGGCGTGCATGCATACATACATGTGTGTGTGCACATGTGGGAGTGTGTTCACATGTGAGGGGTGGTATGTGCGTGTGTCTGGGCACGCAATCCTAATCTCTACAAGCTTAACGAAGCCTTTTATACTTCCGTCAGCAGTGGTGAGAACTCCGTGTGAATTCAGAGAGCACGGAGCTCAGGCTATTGTACATTTGGTGAAGTCCTCAGGACAGACTATCGGCTCTTTTGCATATTCGTTTTGAAACACAAATAACAGAAAACTCAAAAGACATTAAAGAGCTGAGAAACACATAATAACAACATTGTGTTTCTAATAAATATTCACGAACACCTGTGCAATTCTGTGAGGTGCATGTGCTGGCATGGTGTTTCCTTTCACTACATCTGCATCAGAATGTGTCAGAACTTCTACTACAGTTCTCAGCAAACATCAAACGATGCTTTAGGAATGTCAGCTCTTCAGGTGTTCCAGCCCATGAGTCAGATCAGGAGGGCTGCAGGAGACAAGTGCAGCAACATCACTTGGGACAAGGACTTCAACTCTGAGTCGGGAAACACCAGCCCTACCCGCCTGTCCAGATCCTCCGTTGGAAGATGAACGGATAAGACAGCCCTGGCCAGGTCTGGATGGCCCAGCAGTTCCAGAGCAGTGGCCCAGCCCAGGGGAAGCCGTGAGAGCGGCAGTAGGGCTAAGTCCGGATCGAGTGAGATCAGGGCAAGTGAAGAGAGCAATGAACATTTCCTGAGCCAGGTGCCAGGTAACAGAGTGTCCTTCTTACTAACAGGACGGACGCATCTGAGGCGCAGAGGCAATCCCGAGGCAGTGACACAGCTGGCGTCTGCTTTACCGCCAAGCGGTCAGCTCGCCCCTCACTCCTGGTCCACATGGTGTCTGGGCCCTGCTTAGATGTAGGGGACACGGCAGGACAGTGGGGAAACTGAATCAGAGGGTGCAAGCGGGACCAGCGTATCACTGAGTTGAAGAGCAAAGTATTCTGGAATGCCTGGGTGGCTCAGTTGGTTGAGCGACCGATCTTGGCTCAGGTCATGATCTCGCGGTTCGTGGGTTCAAGCCCTGTGACGGACTCTGCTGACAGCTCAGAGCCTGGAGCCTGCTTCAGATTCTGTGTCTCTCCCTCTCTCTGCCCCTCCCCTGCTAGCATTCTGTCTCTCTGTCTCTCAAAAATAAATAAACATTAAAAAAATTTTAATAAAATAAAATAAAAATGAGCAAAGCATTTCTGCTCCTGAACCTCAAGATCTTTTACATATTTTCTTGTATTTGAACTAATTTTATTCCTTTTTTCAACAAAAAAGTGCTTATTAACACTTTAATATTTTCCTACTTTTAAAATATAGGCTATAAGAATATAAAGTTAAAAGTCACCATCATCTCAAACCACAGGTAACAGTTAATTACTTATAGAGAACTTTCCAAAACTATATGCATTTTTGTCTATGTATAAATGACTACAAATGTTTACAAAAATAACACCTTTACAAGGTACGATCACTAGTCAAGCTTGGTCATCTTTCCACATCAACAACATAGATTTGCAGCATCCTCTTAAGTATTCCATATTATGTCTTAGAAACGTTGACTATTCTTCTGTTTCCAGTCAGCAAGTTTTGTGGATGGTGATTAAATACAAATGTTGCCGCAAATACGCTGTAAAACACACTTATGCTTACTGATTCGTCTGATTTCTAAACATGCATTCTTCGTGACTCAAGTAGCTTTCTGGACCAAAGTGGAAAGCATGCCTTCCGTCCCCCTCCCTTGCTCACACACGTCATTCTACAGGTTTACAACTACTACTGCCAAAGAAGTAAACCGGGGAAGATGCAGCGCTATTTTACATGGTCCCCTGCGATTCATGAATGATTCGGAAACCGCTCTGCCCACCGCCTATCAGGCTGCTTGTGTCTTCCTCAGTAACACAGATAAAGTCCACCTACAGAAAAGACAGTAACTCTCTGCATGTCATCTGTGTTGATCAAGTTTGCCGTGTGTTTAAAATGTTGAAAATGGTTTTGTTTCACTTAAGGTTACAAGATTTCTGAAGTTAGGGCACCCGGCTGGCTCAGTGATCTCCTGGTCACGAGCTGAAACCTGTGTTGGATGTGGCACCTACCTAAAAATAATAAAATTTTAAAACAAGAAAAAAGAAATACACTACAGTATTTAAAAATTTTTCAAAGATTCCTGAAGTCAAATTTCTTATCCTTTTCTCCACAGCTTCTGGCCGTGATGCCTGTGCCAAGTTGGAAGGGTGGCCTGCAAGCTCCGGGGTGGGGGGCAGGGGGAGCCCCGTCTCTCTAAGGGGGAGCGACCTGCAGGCTCCTGGTGGGGGCAGGGGAGCCCTGTGTGTGTGAGGGGAGGGAGTGAACACAGGGGAGGAGTGCCCAGGCAGCTCCGGGCACCACACAGAAACCATCACGGCCTGAGCTGGGGCCGCCGGAGTCATGGCAGGGAAAAGAACTCCCCTTTTCTTTAAAAAGGGCCGACCTGAGAGTGATCACCTGCAGCCTGTGGTCATGGTGTGGTCTCAGAGAGGTCCTTCATTTTCTTTCCTACAAGTTCTTCCCTTAGACAGACAGACAGACACACACACACACACACACACACTACAGGTATATTATATATTTCCAGGCATATCAACATGTGTGATCCTAAAAGAACCGTGTGACACTGCTGAAGACAAGGTTAGTAAGCACGTGTAACAAACGCAAAGAAAGCATAAAGAATATTTTACAGGGTCAGGCGCCTGGGTGGCTTAGTTGGTAGAGCATCTGACTCTTGATGTCGGCTCAGGTCATGATCCCAGGATTGTGACATCGAGCCCCACGCTGGGCTCTGTGCTGACAGAGTAGAACCTGCTTGGGATTCTCTCTCTCCCTCTCTCTCACTCTGCCCCATCCCCTGCACATGCACGCTCTCTGTCTGTCAAAATAAATAAGTAAACATTAAAAAAAAAGAAGAAGAATACTTTACACAGGGTCACAGGCCAGGTTACACACTAAGCCAAAACTAGACTGCAGGCTTCTGCTGCTGAACTCTTTTCTAGGACATCATACAATTTCTGTTTGGTCTATTGCTTCTTTAGGAACATGGCTCGCGTAAGAACCATATGCTATGTTCTCTCTATAGCACTGATCTGACTATGGCGCAAAACCATATTAAAGTGTTTAACTGCATTAAGTAAATAACAACGTGTTTAGTCTTCAAATCTACTGTCATATCCGTCAGTAACTCTTAAAATAATTTTTAATAACTATCTTTGTGACATTAATATTAGAAACGTACTTTTCTCCAAAGCATATATTTTATGTCACCCGTCTGGCCTCTCTCTGAAAAGCAAGACAGAGCTGGGACTGGGTAACGAAAATGAACACACACACAAACAAAAACAGGTACTGTGTTCCCCGTGTGTGTGCTTCCCGTGTACGTGGAATCTCTGCAGACGTCACCTCTGCGCCCGAGAGCTTCTTGTAGCTGTGTCCAAACACTCAAATAAAAACACGGATGGACGCGATGTACTTGGAAACCACAGAAGGCAGACAGTAACCAGTATTTCATGCCTTCTACTTATGTTAGGGCTGAAGCGTGCTCAGAGAATCTAAGTGACTCATCAAAAACCTAACTCAGGCCTTGCACTTATTGTTAAATACAGGCATTAGACAAATATTCACTGTTTTCTTTCTATATACCAGGCAGTAGTCTAGTCCCCAGGGATGGAGCAGTGGAAACAGAAAGAGTGGTGGCTTTAATCACTTTGCCAAGGGCACGGGCCCATCTCTCAGGGAAGAAGACGGTCCAGCAGACTTCATGGAGAACCATACATAGGCAAAATTATATTTAATATAAATATAAAATTATACTTACATGTAGGTAAAATCAGTTATATATATTTATGAGAAACTGAAGAAATTTCCTTCCCAACCCCCATGGAACATGTCTCAAAATCTAAGCTCCTTCCTCAATTTTTTTCCCTGCCTGAGGCTTGAGTACTTAATTTTATTTTGTCATGTTTGTTCTTAAAGTCATGTAAAATTGTATTTACAAGGACTGTCAGATCTTAATTCAAACTAATAACTTAAAGGAATCTTAGTTGGTATTGATGTTCACTGAAGACAGCAGGTATCAGGGGCACCTGGGTGGCTCAGTTGGTTAAGTGTCTGACTTTGGCTCAGGTCACGATCTTACGGGCCCCACGTCAGGCTCTGTGCTGACAGCTCAGAGCCTGAAGCCTGCTTCGGATCCTGTGTCTCCCTCTCTTCTGCCCCTCCCCTGCTCACACTCTGTCTCTCTCTCTCAAAAATAAACACTAAAAAAAATAGCTAAAAAAAAAAAAGCAGACATCAAAGACCATGAAGTGGAGTGTTACATGGGCACTCCAGAAGGGACAACAAAATGCTAGATTAGACACCAGAGTCTGGCAAGCCCACTCCATCTCCATTACTAAGTAAGCGACTACATACTCTATGTGGTCTTACTTCCCAAGGCCCAGACTCGTGCTGAGCATATTTTATAAAAATCAGTACCATGGTGTTAGAGATTTTATAAAAAACATTAGATGATTAAAAAATAACTAGATCCCTTTGACTCAAAAAGAAACTTAAAATAAAACACTTGAAGATTCCAAATTCTATTTACAAACAACAAATTTCCCACTGAGGCATAGATTTTTCAGGATAGTTGAAAGAAAACAATTTACTCAGAGGTAGTCATTATATATGTATTATACCTTGTATCACCTACTTATACTCTGAGCTATTATTGTTAATGTAAATAATTGCTATTGACTATATCTGCAAGCTCATTAACATTCTATCAAAAATAGAATCAAGGGATATGAACAGATTACATTTCTGTATAATGGCAATGGACTATTTCCTAGAAATTATGACCATATTGTCACTGTTTAAAATGCTTTAAAACAAACACCACGTCAAAAGTGTGTCGTTTATATCACAATAGACAACTATGAACAAGTGTGTTCATATAACACAAAGACAATTAGCTTCCTTATGACTTCAACACTAATGTGCAGTTAATTGCTGTCCATAAATTATTCACTATGAATTACACAGACATTAATCCAAAGTTACTAACAGTTTTAACCCACTGAAAAGAAGCACTAGAAATTAAGTCCAGAGCTACACTTTCAACTACCACGGTTTATTTTCTAGTAGTGGAAGAGAACTATGAAAAGAACATTTAGAAAACAGTCCATTTTGGTGCTTAATTCTTAGAAAACTACAAACCATCCTGTTAACTAAATTACATTGTAATATGTAAATTGTTTAGGGAAGACAATGTTGAGAAATGTAAACTTTTCTGGTTTCACACACTGAATCATCCAATTAACCAACTTTTGATGCCTAAAACCTTTTGTTCCAGATGGACACACAAATTGTTTCAATTGATGTCATTTATATGACATATTATACTATAATATTAATATGACAGCATCTCTTCTAGTTGAAGGGAGTCAAATTCTCCTCAGAATGAATTGACCTGTTTAATGACTCTGCTTCTTTCTTTAAAACATGTTTTTTAGGGGTGCCTGGGTGGGTCAGTCAGTTGAACATCTGACTCTTGATTTTAGCTCAGGTAATGATCTCACAGTCATGGGATCAAGCCCCACGTCAAGTTCAGCACTGAGCACGGAGCCTGCTTGGGATTTCTCCCTCTCTCGCTGCCTTCCGCTCCCCCCCCCCAAATAAAATGAACATTCAAAACATGTATGTTTTAATAGAAATGAGTATTTTCTAATATACAAAGCTGCTTAATTTATCCATTATTTACTTTTCTATGCCAGACAGGTCTGTGTGGATGGAAAAATCTGTAGGTGCTGGTAATTTAACAGATATTTTCACTATTTTCAAAATCAGTTCACGGTTTTTACTAAGTTTGAATTATGGGACTTTTCCCCACTATCTGCGATTTTACTACGTCAACAACTGAAACGCCAGCTTACTTGGCAGGAGAGCAGAAAGAGAACCGGAGAACCAGAAAATACGGATGAGGACGCAGAGGCACTCACTGAACAGACCCTCTGAACGGCTTTAAGGACCACAGGGCTCCAGCTTGCGCACACTGCCCTAAACAACACGCAGACTGGGAACACCTCGATGGCAGGGGAACAGGGTGGCACAGCCAGGGACAGACCTGAATGGTACCCCAAAGGCCTTCAACACTAAAGTGACACTGGACGCACAACCCACAGGGAGCTAATCAGAATCCAGGGTACATGCGACCAGGTGGACTGCCTTCTAAATAAAAATGAAGGGAAATGATATACCAACGTTCTACCGCAGGGTTTGTACAAGATCTGCAGCATCCCAACAAAAGACTTAATTAACATGTCCAGGCTACAACCTGAAATTACTCTGCACATGTATGATCTGCAGAGGCCAAGGTCAAGACAACAAAGATGATGAAATTTAATATTTAATTACAAGGTTTTTTTTACCCTCAGAAAAGGTTATTGAATTTAACTCACAGCATCTATCGAAATAATCAAATCATGTTTCTTCTTTAATTGATAATTGTAACATCTTATTTTGAGTATATTTAAAATAATGTGCTCTGCACTTTATTAATTAACTTGAAACACATCAGGCTAATGGGCGACTCCTCAAATGGCTAGTTCCAAGGGTGATGTGACAGAGCACTTCACAAGGGAGCACGGACATGCTCCACTCACACGGGATCTGGAGCTGGGAGACAGGTGGAATCTTCGTCCTGCACCAGACGCCTGGACGGCCTTTGGCAGCCATTTCCCTCTGTACTCACTGCCCTGGCCTATGCAGACAGCGTCTCCACCCCTCCGTGAGTGTAGACCTCCCACTTCTCAACATGCTCGGCCATCCCCCAAACCCACTCTCTGGTCTTACCACTTCTAGGAATCTACAAAAACCTGCTAGGTTTAAAACGCAAAGTCATCAAGGTCTCAGGATACAATATCAATATAAAAAAATCAGTCATATTTCTTTACTAAGAAAAATTAATTCATGTACATTAGAAACAAAAATATTAAATTATGAGACTATGTCCAATAGCATCAAAATGGCAAATACCTAGAAACAACTTTAACAAAAAAAAAATAAAAAATAATCCTACGTTAAAAGGTACAAAACATTACTGATAGAAAATAACTTCAATGCAAACATTTGAATACACTTGACAAATTCACTGGTAAGAAGATAATACTAAAAAGCCATCTATCTTTCAAAATTGAGTTATTTCAGCATACTTTTTTCCCCATATATTTACAAGCCAATGTTAAACCTTATGTATAAATATACTATTTTTAATTTTATAAAAGCAGACCAAATTGAGGAAATTAATATTACATGAATTTGTCTTACTATAAAGCTACAATGACCGGGTGTAGTATGGGCATAAAATAACAAAAAAGTTAAAAATATTTTTTAATGTTTATTTATTTTTGAGAGAGAAAGACAGAGTGTGCATGGGGGAGGGGCAGAGAGAGAGAGCGAGAGGGAGACACAGAATCTGAAGCAGGCTCAGGCTCTGAGCTGTCAGCACAGAGCCCGAGACGGGGCTCGAACTTGAGAATAGTGAGATCATGAGCTGAGCCAAAGCCAGACACCACCCAAATGCCCCAAAATAACAAAAAAGTTTAATTAAATATTAAAAATTCCACACTCTGGTTAAACATTTAACTAAGACGATAATTCAACTAAATGGGAAAGAAAAAGACTTCAACGAATGATTTTCTATCCACTGTTTGTTTTTATTTTTTAAGAGAGGGGCTTAATTAACCTTATACACTAAAATTAACAGACATAAATCTAGAAGCTAAAATTATAGCTACCAAAAGAAAACACAGAAGAACAGTGGAACTTTATAAAAATCATCTACTTATCAAAAGATAATGGAAATGCAAAAGCAAGTTTCAGAGAAAAAAATTTTACATATACATTTCTGACATTAACTTGTATCCAGAATATGTAAAAATATCCAACAAATCAAAAAAAAAAAAAAAAAACCAATGGGCAAAAAACAAAAACAAACCTTGTAATGACTACACACACAAAATAAGACCTACAAGTGGCTAATAAGCATAGAAAACTATGGTCAATATCATTACACATCAGAGAGATGCTAATACATTCCATAATAAGATACCACAGTATTCCACTGTTACGGAAAAGACTAATGAGTACCTAGTGAATATGGGAAGAAGTACTAAGGAATTTGACCTTTCATCCATTACTGATGTGGTTGTAAATTTGTACAACTCTGGAAAAGTATTTGGTATTTTAAAAATACATTTCTTATTATTTCTTTATGATGGAGCAATTCCATTACTGTGTAATTTCTTAAAAATAAATATATCTGTAAATACAGATGGATTATAAGAATAGTCATTACGGCTTCATTCATGAGAGCAGTATTTTGAAGCAACTCAAACACAAAACACACCTCGCAGAAGAATAAAGGCTGTGATATATTCATATCATGGAATATTACTCAGCTATTATGATAAATGAACTAATTCATACCACATAAAAAAATTAAGTGTTGAGCAGAAGAATTCAAAGCAAAAGGCTATATGCATTCTGGTTCCATTTTCGTAAGGTTTAAGTAATCTACAGAGACATCAATCAGAACAGTGATGGTCTCTGAGATGGCGGGAGGGGGCGGGGAACGTCCAGAGTTAATATTTGACACTTTAACTGGTATATTGCTTAAACACATGTACACATTTGGCAAAACTCATCAGACTGTGTCCTTAATACATGGGCATTTTATCTGTAAGCAGATCTCAATTTTAAAAATTAGAGTTGACAATATACACTTCTTTTTCTTTTACTGAATAATTATCACTGGCCCTAAGCAGCGAGCCAATTCCCACTCATTTGCTATTCTTACGTGCTTGGAACATTTAGAGTTCAATTTGTGGTTTCTGGAAGGTGTCCAAGGGCCCATCCTTCTGTGTTTTAGTGTCCCTGACACTAACTCCATACTGTCCTCATCCCACATGTCCTGCATGTTATTTAGTGCTGAATTCATTAGAAAGCTCTCTATTCAGCCAATGCTGTTCCGTCTAGTTTGTCCTATTCCTCAAGGACAAATAAGAAATTTCTGCAATTAATACTCTAAAGAGAATCTCTCAAAAAAGGACTCTATCTCCTTATTTTGTAACAATATAAATGCAACTTCCATCAAGCTCTTTCAAAGCAACTGAACAATATTTTCTAACATTGTGTCCCCCTTTCTAGAATATGACAGACACACAAATTAACTTCCCCATTCAAAGTGTTACAGCTTGTGAAATCAGACTCCGTGAGACAGTCTGGACAAGCCACAGAAGCAAACCGCTTTCTCTCACTTGTACTTTCCTCTATTTAAATGCACAACTTGGTTTGTATTTCATAATCCTAGAGCTCTGTCGACACGGGGGGCAGGGCGGGGGGTTGGGAAGACAAAAGGGAAAACAACCAGGAAGGACTTCCAATTAAACGAAGAAAACTGAAGTTAGAACAAGCAGTATCAGAATAAGAACTATCATGACAGCCATGAAGTACTCACAATCTTTTTTTTTCAATTTTTTTAATGTGTATTTATTTTGAGAGAGAGAGAGCAAGCAGGAGGAGGGCAGGGAGAGAAGGAGACACAGAATCCAAAGCAGACTCCAGGCTCTGAGGTGTCAGCACAGAGTCGGACGTGTGGCTCAAACTCACGAACTATGAGATTGGACGCTCAACCGACTGAGCCACACGGGTGCCCCCACAATATTTATAATTTAAAAAAAATCCAGCTTTACATATTTCAATGTCTCCCTTATGGATTAGGAAGAATTTACACATAGCTGCTTATTCATGTATTCAATACCAATATTACGAATTGAAAGCTGACACCTTGAAGTGTTTCCATTTTATGGGAACGAAAACAACTGAGGTAGAGGAAAATGACATCAAGGGAAAATACGGCTCACGCTGGCCAGGGCACTGAGCAACAGTATACTCAACTGGAAGGAAGGTTTTCCCCTGAAATTTCCATGACCTCATGCAAACAAATTAATATGAGCAGAAGATCTAGATTTGTAGATTTTCATATTAATAACTGCCAAGATTGAGAAGCTCAGATACCATTTTATCTGAATGAGGATTTTCTATAGAAAGCAAATATCATTCCAAAAACATCACACGCCACCAGCCAAGGAAGACCTTCGATGAGCGGCTGCTATCTCTAAAACCTGTAATTGCTCCTAGTTATAACAATCCAACTCTGGGCTTCAGCTAACAGATAACTCCACTCTTAAAAACGCAAAAATCAACCAAATCAAACTCTTCTGAGAAAAGCTTTCATGCACTGCCCAAATGGCAAGAGCAAGGCAGACTACTATGTATTTTTTACCATGCTTATTCTACGTAACTTGATCCAGGTGAAAAAAGTAGGAAAACAAACTGATTTTCTGCTTCCTTAATTGTCCTTGGTACTCTGTGGACTCTCTCCATCCTGGAGCTATTCCAGGGCCGGCAGAGAAACCCGTCAGCTGACAGATGACCCAGTGGTATCACCCAGAGCAGAGACACCTGCCTCCTGCATTCTGTCCGGCTCTGCACACGGGACAGGAGACGCAGGCCTCTCAGTGGGAATCCGGTCCTGACAGATTCCGTCAGAGCTCACCAGTGTGGGGTCCATCACCGCTAATGACTCTGCCACGACCCCTGGCAGGACATTATTAAGGGCACCGAGATCTGCAAATCTCTGGTGAATCAATTAGCAGACACACACTGTCAATTTTAACCTCCAGATTAAATATCCGAAACACAGGAATACCTTACACAAGGATGTTCTGAGCGTTCGGCACTGGTGTCTTGTTTGTTTCAGAGTATTAAAATTATAGTAAAATGACTCAAATTCATTTGTCTCCTCCAGTCCTTCTGATGAGTTATTGAATTTGAGGATTCTAATGGGGTGCTGTAAGGAGTAGTTGGGAGGGGCTGGAAAGTGGCTATGAGAGATGCTTGCAATGATGTGAAGAGGTTCACTCTCCCTTTCTGGAAAAGGGCTGCAGATAAGGGCACTCAGAGTTCGTGATAACTTTGCTCAAACAGCCTCCTGATGCTTCGTCACCGAATCCTACTATCACGTGTACACAAACTGCACACACACCAGCAATTTCTCACCCAGGAAACATTCAGCAAATGCTTTTCGTATTTCAGTCACAGTCCTAGTTTCTGTGATAGAAGGTAGACAACAAGGCAAGACTTTCGTAGTTGGAAGTTTACAGTTGGGTTTTTCCTTTTTCCTTTTTCCCCACAAATTAATTAGTGGAAACAGCATGAGTTAAACCATATCAATGGCCCCTTCCTCTGACCACGGACTTACTTTTGCATATTGAGTTACAATTTTCAATCCATAAAGTCATCCATTCTATATCATGATACGTGTCTGCACTGATTAGCAATAGTTTACATACCAAAATTAATCTTTCGATGTTATAAAAAGAGAATAAAGAGAATAGTGGCTACTATTTACTTGACATAAATCATGTGCAAAGTACTACGACAAGGCATTTGTATACATGATCTGTTCACTTAGCAACCATTATTGAGCACCTATCGCGTGCAAGATGCCAGGCTATGCTGAAGAAACAGGGGTGGGCTGGCGAGACAGCCTAGCTTAAGGTGCCTATGCTCAGAGTGAGATAGATCTATAGCATAACAAGTGACAAATAAGGTACAGAAGGTGCTACAGGATAGGTCAGGAGCGTGTGCAATGTTAGATGCAAATCTGCCATGTGCAGGGGCGCCTGGGTGACTCAGTCGATTAAGCATCCGACTTTGGCTCTCGTCACGATATCAAGGTTCCTGAGTTCAAGCCCCAAGTCGGGCTCTGTGCTGACAGCTTAGAGCCTGGAGCCTGCTTCAGATTCTGTGTCTCCCTCTCTCTCGCCCTCCCCACTCACACTCTGTCTCTCTCAGTCAAAAATAAATCAACATTAAAAAAAAAAGAAGAACTTTGAAAATCCTCCATGTTTCCATTCCAAATTAGCATAAATGCCATGTATTTCCCTCACAGGGCTTCCTCTCCCCCTAGGTTGTCCCCCACAAAAAAGCCTTTATTCAATTGAGAGGTGATTAAGTCCATCTACCATAACCAAACGTTTCTGCTAAAAGTAGGTTAAATCTACTGCTATGTCCCCACTTTTCTGACTCAACAGAATGATACAGAGAATGGAAACAGATAATCCCCAGTAAGTACTTTCAATCATGAGCTTCCTGTTTCCATTCTATGTTATGACACTTTAAATATTAAAGCTGAATCTATAGAAGTTCAATCTTCATTTTATGATCCCAGCTCCTTTCGTTTCTTTTTGTGGGGGGAAAGAGGAGTTTTAACATTAAAATACAATTAGAATTTAAAAAGTCCCAGGTTATCATTTCAATTTGACCCCTCCGATTTTTAGAATATCCTGGTTGTCAAGCTTTGTTCTCAGTAATGTTATATAATTGTCTTTAAGCCTTTCTTGGTACGTAGAACTTAAAAGTATGTTGGTTAAGAGCTAAATTATGAATTGCTGACCTCAAATGCTACTTTCTAGTGCAAAGTACACACGTGCACACATACAACTTTCTCCTGAGCAGAGGGATGTCCAAATGGGAAGCACAGCATTTTAGTATTTCCTAACTTGGTCTTTTTCAATCAGAAAATCCTTAGTTCAAATCCTAGCTCTGCTGCTGGTACGAAACATCCACATTCTTTGTCTCCCTGCTCCACAACATGAGAATGAAAAGCCAGTCACAGGTCGTGAGGATGCAGTGAGAGAGCCTTGCACGGTGTTCTGACCAGCCTCTAGCACAGAAGGAGATTCAACGCACATTAGCTTTAGCATCACGTCAGTATACTAAAATGTCTAAAAGTGCTTTCAAAGCTGAAAATGATTATATAAATGTAAGGGACAATGGACAGCATCACGTGGAATGTGATAAAGCATTTTTCATTTGTTCATTCATGCACGCGTGTGTTCATCCACCCCGCTGAACCCCAAGCCCTGTGATGCCCAGCTCCAGTGTAGAGGGTCGTGCAGCTGAGCCTGAAGCCCTGTGGTGCCCAGCTCCAGTGTACAGAGTAGAGCAAGCTTCGCTTCAGGCGGAGGAATTCAGAAGAGATCACTGTGCTTGCCCTAATGGTAATTTTCAAAAGCTGGATAAGCCACAAAGTCCCACTTTAACCTAATCAGAGATGTGCGGCACAAAGAATCTCACTAAAGGAAACTCTAGAGAGCAGCAAGCCTTTCATATGACACCAGAGCCTCGTGTCCTCATCCCTCACAGACTTAAGTCTGCCACGAGACGAGGAAAGGCAAGATCACCCAAACCTCTGTGCAACCTGGACCCCACGTGTGGAACCACCACAGCGGATCAGAATCCTCAGGCACCTCACTAAGAAGGTGAGTCTACACCCACCTGCTAGTCCTTACGTGGGGATCTTCCCCCGGCGCCGCACCGGAGGGCAGCGTGGCCAAAGCAGAGGGCTGGGTGGGGCCCTGCAGAAAGGAGAGGCTGAGAGGCCACGGAGCGTCCCCTCAACGGGCAGGACCAAGGCAAAAGAGCTCAGAGTAACTCACGAGAGGCACCGCCAACGCCGGACAACGGGGTTCGAGAGTCTTCGACACATCACACTTAAGAGGGGGGGGGAAAGGCCTTTAAATACAGAGGGAGGAACAGAACTGAAAGAGAGCCCCGGAGGTCACCAAGAGAGGAGGGAAAGAAGAGGAAAAACCTCCCAGTGACCATGAAGTCTGTTTGCTGGGCTAGAGTCATCTCCGGTTCAGGAAGGGACACCTCAGCAGTGGGGAACAGACACACCTCCAGGATTTTACCAGGGCTTAATTTTGGACCCTGTCAAGGGGAACACTGATGCTGTCTCCAAACGTCTGAAGGCAGTCACCAACCCAACCATCCAAAGCTGCCCATCGGACTGGCTCAGACCTCGTCCAGCCGGCGGAGGAAGGGTGAGACTTCAGGTAAAGGGTGTGG
This sequence comes from Felis catus, assembly GCF_018350175.1. Taxonomy (NCBI): domain Eukaryota; kingdom Metazoa; phylum Chordata; class Mammalia; order Carnivora; family Felidae; genus Felis; species Felis catus. Next base: position 1,711,875 of record NC_058378.1, on the reverse strand, counting down.
CCTGCAAGTGAAGATTAAGAGACCCTGGCAAAAAGTGAAAGAAAGTAGCAATTCACGGAGAGAGCAGAAATCAATAGAATCAGGACAAGGGAGTATCCAGTTAAAGGAACTGTAAGGAAAAGAATAAAGTAGCTACGATAAAGATACAGTGAAACACACAACTTGTCCAAAAGTACTAAATTTCAGTAACGACAGGAAAACTATAAAACAGAGCAAATGGAAATACTGGAAATGAAAAATACCATATAAAAATGAAAAAGAAAAAAAAAACCAGGAATCGAACGAAATTATCTTTAAAAATAGGGAGGCAAAATAAAGATGTTCTCCCACAGACTTAGACTTCAGGAAACGCCAGCAGGAAGTCCTTGGGTGGAAGAGAGATGCTGCTGATGGCAATTCCACACGTGCAGGAAGAAAGAACATTAGTAAAGGTACAGATCTAGGTAAATACAAACGAGAATACTGATACTCAGTGCGAAAATAATACCAGTGATTTGTGGTATATACGTGAATAAAACAAGACAACAAAAACCAGAGGGTAGGTAAGAAGGGAATAAATAGAATTATATAGGTATATGCCCCTACGTGGTTCCCATACTAGTATATCTGATGACAGAATATGATAGCTTAAAGATGCACATTGTAATTGCCCCCTAAGTGGCTAAACAGGAACATGCTGACGTAGCATTACAATATGCACCTGTGCATGTACATATACACAGGTGTATGTGTACATATGTACAGAGGAATGTAATCACACGTTACACAATTCATTACAAAAAAGCAGAAAATAAGGAATAGAAGAACAAAAAACAAATGGTATAAATTAAAAGCAAAGGCCCAGAAGAGATTTAAGTTAATTATATCATTATTTACAATGACTATAAGTGGACTCCAAAGTCTAAGGAAAAAACACAAAACAGCAGGCTGGATTTATTTTTAAAAAAGCAAAAATCCATAAAAAAGCAAGATCTATGTGTTATATATAAGAAACACACCTCAATTAAAAAGACTGATAGGATCAGTGTAAATGGGTAAAAATATATTTGTATATATACCACAGTAACACTAAGCATAAAAAAACACGGGTGTGGTTACATTAATATAAAAAATACCCTTCAAATTAAAGAATACTACTAACGACACAAAGGGATGGTTCATAATGTTTATCACAGAAGTCTACCCCACCCACCCACCATCCCAATAAAAAATAAATAAAAAACATTAAATATGTACATTCACAACAAGAGATCTTTAAAAACTGTAGAACAAAAAGTGACAGAACTTAAAGGAGAAATTAAATAAATCCACAGTCCGGTTTGCATATTTATACCCTGTCTCTTAGTAACTGATAGAATAAGCAGAGCACAGCCAATAAACGCATGGAAGGTACTGTGTGACCCGATAAACATTTGTAGAACACAACAGCCAATAGCTTCACAAAATAAATAAATAAACCATGGTCTCTGGGGAAAATATTTTCAGCATGTCTATCTATCTGACAAAGGGTTTGTATCCAGAATACGTAAAGAACTCTTTCAACTCAAGAAAAAGTTCACAATCCTTCCACAAGGCAGACATACATCGAATCGTCACACAGTACATTTTAAATATCTTGAAAGTCCATGTGTCCATTATCCCGCAGTAAAGCTGGAAAAAAAGAAAAAACTCACAAACAAGTCAATAAAAAAGGTACAGAAGATGTGGACAGCCACTTCAACAAATAAGATCCACACATGGGCGACAAGCCCATGAGACGATGCTTATGAGCATGTTAAGGAAAAAGACAAACTACTAAATTTAAAAATTGGGCATGGAATTGAAAAGACTATTACAAAATAAGATAATGATTGGCTAATACACCTGAGAAAATATTCTCAACATGATTAATCAGCAGGAAATTCTAATTAAAACCACGATGAGACATCACTTTAAACCTGCTGGAGGAACATAAATAAAAAAGACTGGTGACACTAACTGTTGTCAAGATGTAAACCAATTGACAATCTCAAAACTTGCTTGTGTGAGTGCAGAACGATTCAACCACACTGCAGAACCCAACCCACAAATATTGCCAGGAAGTAGATACCCAGTGGGCCATGGTTTAGAAAGACCATCCTCCTCACTCTTGAGACTCTAGAGGGGCTTCAGCATTTGGACTTCTACTGATGTTGTGAGTCCTATAAAGACGCTGTTTTATATTAGTGATTGACAGTTTTAAAGTGACTGATAATGACACATTAGAGTTACTTAATTGAATATTTTATGGGTGGGTATAATGTACATTTGCTCTATTATTTGGCAATTCTGAATTTTGCCATTATAAACAAGAAAAATAAATGGGATTAATGAAACTCGTATGAAAGTTTAAGCATAGATACTAAGTAGTCCAGTATCTTGTGAATTCAACTGAAAACTCAGGTGATGTGGTAACAACAGATAGTGAAAAAATAGCTTAAAAGTCGCAGGCAGAATTCATACTATGTGTTAAGTTTAGACAGAAAGTAAATTAATAATATATGACTTTTTTATAGCAAGAAAAGGATGGAAATACTCCATCATAAGGTATGAATCATGGCATCACTCTGTACCTAGGTCATCCCTAAAATGACTACTCATCAGTGGCAATCAGTATGTCTCATTCTGCCCAGAGTGACAGTATTTCCTTCAAAAAGAACCCTACCTTGTTCTGTCCTTTCCAATTATCCCCAATGTTTGAGGCATGCTCTCAGTGATTATTTTTGGGTTTTAAGAAAAAAAATTTATTTTGTATATTTTTAATTTCTTTTAATGTTGTTTTTTTTTTTTTTTTGAGAGAGACAGAGACAGAGTGTGAGTGGAAGGGCAGAGAGAGAGAGAGACCCAGAATGCAAAGCAGGCTCCTGGCTCCGAGCTGTCAGCACAGAGCCTGATACAGGGCTCGAACTCACAAACTGTGAGATCATGACCTGAGCCAAAGTTGGAAGCTTAACCAACTGAGACACCCAGGTGCCCCTAGAAAAAAAGTATTTTAACCTCTATCTTTATTAACTTTATCTCAGTACTTTTAAATTTCTATTGTAAGAATTTTATAATATGTATAATATCTAGCTAGAAAAGTACATTTACAAACTTTAAATATAAGAGTAAATATTTGGAGCCTTAATAATGTTTTTTTCTACTAAGGACTGCTACAAAGAATGTAGAAATTAGTGTATCTGAAAGGTTTGCTTTTTCTAAAGAAAGTAACTCAATGAGCTCTTACGTATAATGGAAACTGCACTGGAAATAAAACGGTTTCAAAAGAACATTCTTCTGAAGGAATATGCACTACTGTCTTGATCAGCTGTTTTAAATTTCTGTGATTTCTACTCTGAATGATCTTCTGTACGTATTAATGGCACGGGGTACAAAATATATGTACATATAAATCCTAACAGAGATCTTTTCCCATTGTGTTCAAGATATAAAACCTTCTGCAGAATTCAAAAACTCTGAAAGGTATGGGACCACGGAACAGCCATCGCAGCAAATTTTATTGCTTCTTGGCAATTTCTAGAGGGAGGAAAGCCAGTTATTTTAGCTGAAGTCAGTACTTGCTTCCCAAGTTTTTTCCAGTCACCCTCTGGTCAATAAAACGTAACATACTGAAGTAGCCAAGAAATCATTTCCATTTCATAAGACTCCTTTATTCCCGTAACAAATGAGGACTCATTTACTTCCATGAGCAATCTGATCCTTGAAAATAAAAAGTTGATTTCTAGATCAAGAATGATCACCATTAGGAGTTCTATTCATTTCAGACAAGCCGAATAATAGCACTCTATCAGATGCAAATAAAACTGTTATATAAAAAAATCAGTGACTTGGAAAATACCACAGTAGTTTTACCACACATTCCAGGTTTCTACTTAAAATTTTGATCCTTCTTTCTTGGATTTTTAATATCCTACAAATATACTACAAGTATAAATATAGTACAAATATACTGTTTCTGAACTTGTGACCTGTTTGGATTCTAAGCCAGTGTTTTCCAAAACTATCTATACCATGTTCAAAGCCTTAGAGCAATATGGTTTCATGAGGAAGTACGTTTGAATAGGCCTCTATCAGGGTACAGGAAACCAAATTTTGAGTAGCTTCCTGTACAACTACATTTGTAGCTAGACGGTTTCCTCTCTGCTAGATCAATCATAGAACCACTGACTATTCACTACCTTGCCTGCCTTAGTTTGTTGTTTCTAAACCTGAAATCCTTTCATTACTTCTGGGTTATTGGAATACCTTCTTGGAAGAAAGGAGGAAGTTCCTCTAGTGGACAGTTTAGTGAGGGTCTAATCTGGCTTCATGTCCACTGAGAATATGTCTCAGATTATCTGGTGTAACAATAAAAGGTTGGCACCAATATTCTCTTTCCTAAGAATTTACACAAAGGGCAGTAAGATTCAAGGTAAGCACGTTTTACCCACTAAACTGAAGTATCAAAGAAAACAAACTTTCTTCCATTATTAAACTGTTGGGTCTCAGCACCCTTCTCTTCTGGATACATCTTTCCCTCAATGAGAAGCTAGGGATCTAGTGGGGAGAGGCAAAAAGATGCCCCTGTGTCTGCCTCTGTAAGGATCACACGATTGGAAGTCATACCTGGGCTTTCCACAGAGCTGTGGATTGAGCCAAAACTTAATAAAATGCCATAGTAACCAGAGGTATCTCAAAGCAAACCTTTAAACTTCATTTCATTATTAAAACTGGAGACAGACAATTCACTGAGAGAATATTAAGATGGTAACTTCAAACATGAAAAGTGGTTAAAGATCATTAACTGTCATATGACCACAAATAAAGACCACAACGGGATTTCACTGAACACCCACCAACATGACTGAAATAAAACAGTACAATAACACATATGCTGATGAGGAATCAGAAAAACCGGATCACCTGCACACTGCTAATGGGAGCATGAACCCTAACCCCACCACGGTCAGTTTGCCAGTTTCCTATATAACTAACAGTGCAATTACCTTAGGACCCAGCAGTTGCATTCTTGGACATTTATCCAGAGAAATGGACATTTATATTAAAAACCTTATACATGAAGTTTCAAAGCACTTTTCTCTTAATAGCCCCAAAGAGAGGGCCGTTGAGATGTCCCTCAATAGGTGAACACTTACCACTCACACAAGCTGGGGTCCATCCACACCATGAAATAGTACTCGGCAATAAAAAGGAACACACCGCTGATAACATGCAACAACTTGGATGAATCTCCACTTTAGCTTCGAATTATACAAAGTGAGCAAAGCCAATCTCAAAGGTTACATCCTCTTTGATTCCATTAATGAAAGGTTTTGTAATGACAAAATTTATGAAGAGCAGGTTGCTGGTTGCTAGGAGCTAGAGATGGGAGAGACGGAGGGAATCTGCTGGTGTTTTAAAGAGAAAAGAAAAAATTCCTTGTGGCAAAGAATCACTTCGTATCTTCAGTGTGATGGTGGATACCTGAAACGATGTATGCGACAGACATGTACAGAACGAAACACATATGCAAGTGCACATAACACCAGGGAAGTCTGCATACAGTTATTTGACTGTACAATGTCAGCATCCTGGTTGTGACCTCGTACTACAGTTTTGCAAAGTCTTATCATTGAGGGAAAATGGGTACATGCACACAGAATTACAGCCGCATGTGAATAAACATTCTCTCAAAATTTTTCAGTTAAAAATAATGATAATAGTTCAAAATATTTCCCAGATGTACAAGAAAGACATTCTAGATTATAAAGGTAATCTAAATACTCCTCAAATTAGCTGAAAATTAATCCACACCAACATGGTATTTCAGGACTGAAGATAAAGAAAGTATGTCCCAATAGTACAGGTTTTTTTTAAAGCTTAATTAACTAATTGAGAGAGAGAGAGAGAGAGAGAGAGAGAGAGAGAGAGAGAGAGAGAGAGAGAGAGAGAGAGAGAACAAGCAGGGGAGGGGCAGAGGGAGAGAGAGAATCTTCAGCAGGCTCCATGCTCAGCATGGACTCTGATATGGGTCTTGATCCCACGAACCGTGAGATCAGGTCCTGAGCTGAAATCAAGAGTCAGTCACTCAACTGACTGCGCCACCCAGGCGCCCCCAGTTTTACAGTTTTATACAAAGGATCATGAATCAGAATGGCACTGGAGTTACAGCAGCATACAAGCTGGCACACAGTGGAACACGCCTTCTGCATTCTGTGGGCAAAATGTTTCCAACCTAGCTGTCTGTCTTCCCCAAACTACATTTACACTTGGCAAGGAGGGCATATAGAGGTATTTTCACACACACAAAGACTCAGAAACTGAGCTACACAATGACCCTATTTCAGCAAAATACTGGAGGATGTTTTACACAGTTCTAAAGGGGTAAATGAGAAAAAAAGAGGTCACAAACTTCAGAAAAGAGGCAATCCAAATGGATGGCACACAAGAGCAATTTCCAGAACAAGGTTGAAGGAATACACCGATATAACAACCCTGCATCAAGCCTGGGAGGCCACTGAGTGAGAGTCACATGGTCAGAAAGCTCTGGAAGAGACCTCTTCGAAAAAGAAACATTAATAGATTATCTAATCTATCAAAATATGTAACAAAAGAGCCCTACAAAACTGACAGCCATGGGTTAAGTTTGTGATGCAGAAAACTAGGTAAAAACATCAAAGACCACTATTATGAAGAAAATACAAAATGTGAGGGAAATAAAAATCATCCCAGGATACTGCATGGCTCAGCTCTATATTTTCTTTGAAAAAAATATAATAAACTTGCATAGTGATCAAATTTATGGTCTCATGGCAGACACTGGGAAAAGATCAGTGCCGGGAAGTATGTATGGAGGAAATGGGGATGCCAAATTCTAATCTTCCATAATAGAAAACAATCGATAGATGATAGTTACAAGTTAAAGGGCACAAAACAGAAATATAAGTACGCTGTACAAATACATGGAGGGATATGAACATAGTTGGCTGAAAGAATGAAAATTACTGCCTCTGAGGAAAGGAAACAGTAGAGGAGAACATGGATGCACAGTGTTACTAAGCCATACAGAATGACTGGGCATTCTCAATATTCTGAAAGACCATGCGCACACGCGCACACACACACACACACACACACACACACCCATGTACACACATACACACACACGTACACACACGTGTGCACTCACACGTGCATGCACACACGCACACCCGTATACACACACGTGCTCACTCACACACGCACACCCATGCACACACAGAGATGCAGAGGTTAATGCATACACAGATACACATACATGCATTAACATCCAATACATTCTACAAATTTTGATTAATTCTTTTTTTTTTTTATATGAAATTTATTGACAAATTAGTTTCCATACAACACCCAGTGCTCATCCCAAAAGGTGCCCTCCTCATTACCCATCACCCACCCTCTCCTCCCTCCCACCCCCCATCAACCCTCAGTTTGTTCTCAGTTTTTAAGAGTCTCTTATGCTTTGGCTCTCTCCCACTCTAACCTGTTTTTTTTTTTTTTTTTCCTTCCCCTCCCCCATGGGTTCCTGTTAATTTCTCAGGGTCCACATAAGAGTGAAACCATATGGTATCTGTCTTTCTCTGTATGGCTTATTTCACTTAGCATCACACTCTCCAGTTCCATCCACGTTGCTACAAAAGGCCATATTTCATTTTTTCTCATTGCCACGTAATATTCCATTGTGTATATAAACCACAATTTCTTTATCCATTCATCAACTGATGGACATTTAGGCTCTTTCCATAATTTGGCTATTGTTGAGAGTGCTGCTATGAACATTGGGGTACAAGTGGCCCTATGCATCAGTACTCCTGTATCCCTTGGATAAATTCCTAGCAGTGCTATTGCTGGGTCATAGGGTAGGTCTATTTTTAATTTTCTGAGGAACCTCCACACTGCTTTCCAGAGCGGCTGCACCAATTTGCATTCCCACCAACAGTGCAAGAGGGTTCCCGTTTCTCCACATCCTCTCCAGCATCTAGAGTCTCCTGATTTGTTCATTTTGGCCACTCTGACTGGCGTGAGGTGATACCTGAGTGTGGTTTTGATTTGTATTTCCCTGATAAGGAGCGACGCTGAACATCTTTTCATGTGCCTGTTGGCCATCCGGATGTCCTCTTTAGAGAAGTGTCTATTCATGTTTTCTGCCCATTTCTTCACTGGGTTATTTGTTTTTCGGGTGTGGAGTTTGGTGAGCTCTTTATAGATTTTGGATACTAGCCCTTTGTCCGATATGTCATTTGCGAATATCTTTTCCCATTCCGTTGGTTGCCTTTTAGTTTTGTTGGTTGTTTCCTTTGCTGTGCAGAAGCTTTTTATCTTCATAAGGTCCCAATAATTCAATTTTGCTTTTAATTCCCTTGCCTTTGGGGATGTGTCGAGTAAGAGATTGCTACGGCTGAGGTCAGAGAGGTCTTTTCCTGCTTTCTCCTCTAAGGTTTTGATGGTTTCCTGTCTCACGTTTAGGTCCTTTATCCATTTGGAGTTTATTTTTGTAAATGGTGTGAGAAAGTGGTCTAGTTTCAACCTTCTGCATGTTGCTGTCCAGTTCTCCCAGCACCATTTGTTAAAGAGGCTGTCTTTTTTCCATTGGATGTTCTTTCCTGCTTTGTCGAAGATGAGTTGGCCATACGTTTGTGGGTCTAGTTCTGGGGTTTCTATTCTATTCCATTGGTCTATGTGTCTGTTTCTGTGCCAATACCATGCTGTCTTGATGATGACAGCTTTGTAGTAGAGGCTAAAGTCTGGGATTGTGATGCCTCCTGCTTTGGTCTTCTTCTTCAAAATTCCTTTGGCTATTCGGGGCCTTTTGTGGTTCCATATGAATTTTAGGATTGCTTGTTCTAGCTTCGAGAAGAATGCTGGTGCAATTTTGATTGGGATTGCATTGAATGTGTAGATAGCTTTGGGTAGTATTGACATTTTGACAATATTTATTTTTCCAATCCATGAGCAGGGAATGTCTTTCCATTTCTTTAAATCTTCTTCAATTTCCTTCATAAGCTTTCTATAGTTTTCAGCATACAGATCCTTTACATCTTTGGTTAGATTTATTCCTAGGTATTTTATGCTTCTTGGTGCAATTGTGAATGGGATCAGTTTCTTTATTTGTCTTTCTGTTGCTTCATTGTTAGTGTATAAGAATGCAACTGATTTCTGTACATTGATTTTGTATCCTGCAACTTTGCTGAATTCATGTATCAGTTCTAGTAGACTTTTGGTGGAGTCTATCGGATTTTCCATGTATAATATCATGTCATCTGCAAAAAGCGAAAGCTTGACTTCGTCTTTGCCAATTTTGATGCCTTTGATTTCCTTTTGTTGTCTGATTGCTGATGCTAGAACTTCCAGCACTATGTTAAACAGCAGCGGTGAGAGTGGGCATCCTTGTCGTGTTCCTGATCTCAGGGAAAAAGCTCTCAGTTTTTCCCCGTTGAGGATGATGTTAGCTGTGGGCTTTTCATAAATGGCTTTTATGATCTTTAAGTATGTTCCTTCTATCCCGACTTTCTCAAGGGTTTTTATTAAGAAAGGGTGCTGGATTTTGTCAAAGGCCTTTTCTGCATCGATTGACAGGATCATATGGTTCTTCTCTTTTTTTTTGTTGATGTGATGTATCACATTGATTGATTTGCGGATGTTGAACCAGCCCTGCATCCCAGGAATGAATCCCACTTGATCATGGTGAATAATTCTTTTTATATGCCGTTGAATTCGATTTGCTAGTATCTTATTGAGAATTTTTGCATCCGTATTCATCAGGGATATTGGCCTGTAGTTCTCTTTTTTGACTGGGTCTCTGTCTGGTTTAGGAATCAAAGTAATACTGGCTTCATAGAATGAGTCTGGAAGTTTTCCTTCCCTTTCTATTTCTTGGAATAGCTTGAGAAGGATAGGTATTATCTCTGCTTTAAACGTCTGGTAGAACTCCCCTGGGAAGCCATCTGGTCCTGGACTCTTATTTGTTGGGAGATTTTTGATAACCGATTCAGTTTCTTCGCTGGTTATGGGTCTGTTCAAGCTTTCTATTTCCTCCTGATTGAGTTTTGGAAGAGTGTGGGTGTTCAGGAATTTGTCCATTTCTTCCAGGTTGTCCAATTTGTTGGCATATAATTTTTCATAGTATTCCCTGATAATTGTTTGTATCTCTGAGGGACTGGTTGTAATCATTCCATTTTCATTCATGATTTTATCTATTTGGGTCATTTCCCTTTTCTTTTTGAGAAGCCTGGCTAGAGGTTTGTCAATTTTGTTTATTTTTTCAAAAAACCAACTCTTGGTTTCGTTGATCTGCTCTACAGTTTTTTTAGATTCTATATTGTTTATTTCTGCTCTGATCTTTATTATTTCTCTTCTTCTGCTGGGTTTAGGCTGCCTTTGCTGTTCTGCTTCTAGTTCCTTTAGGTGTGCTGTTAGATTTTGTATTTGGGATTTTTCTTGTTTCTTGAGATAGGCCTGGATTGCAATGTATTTTCCTCTCAGGACTGCCTTCGCTGCGTCCCAAAGCGTTTGGATTGTTGTATTTTCATTTTCGTTTGTTTCCATATATTTTTTAATTTCTTCTCTAATTGCCTGGTTGACCCACTCATTCGTTAGTAGGGTGTTCTTTAACCTCCATGCCTTTGGAGGTTTTCCAGACTTTTTTCTGTGGTTGATTTCAAGCTTCATAGCATTGTGGTCTGAAAGTATGCATGGTATAATTTCAATTCTTGTAAACTTATGAAGGGCTGTTTTGTGACCCAGTATATGATCTATCTTGGAGAATGTTCCATGTGCACTCGAGAAGAAAGTATATTCTGTTGCTTTGGGATGTAGAGTTCTAAATATATCTGTCAAGTCCATCTGATCCAATGTCTCATTCAGGGCCCTTGTTTCTTTATTGACCGTGTGTCTAGATGATCTGTCCATTTCTGTGAGTGGGGTGTTAAAGTCCCCTGCAATTACCACATTCTTATCAATAAGGTTGCTTATGTTTATGAGTAATTGTTTTATATATTTGGGGGCTCCGGTATTCGGCGCATAGACATTTATAATTGTTAGCTCTTCCTGATGGATAGACCCTGTAACTATTATATAATGTCCTTCTTCATCTCTTGTTATGGCCTTTAATTTAAAGTCTAGTTTGTCTGATATAAGTATGGCTACTCCAGCTTTCTTTTGGCTTCCAGTCGCATGATAAATAGTTCTCCATCCCCTCACTCTCAATCTAAAGGTGTCCTCAGGTCTAAAATGAGTCTCTTGTAGACAGCAAATAGATGGGTCTTGTTTTTTTATCCATTCTGATACCCTATGTCTTTTGGTTGGTGCATTTAATCCATTTACATTCAGTGTTATTATAGAAAGATACAGGTTGAGAGTCATTGTGATGTCTGTATGTTTTATGCTTGTAGTGATGTCTCTGGGACTTTGTCTCACAGGGTCCCCCTTAGGATCTCTTGTAGGGCTGGTTTAGTGGTGACAAATTCCTTCAGTTTTTGTTTGTTTGGGAAAACCTTTATCTCTCCTTCTATTCTAAATGACAGACTTGCTGGGTAAAGGATTCTCGGCTGCATATTTTTTCTGTCTAGCACCCTGAAAATCTCCTGCCAATTCTTTCTGGCCTGCCAAGTTTCAAAAGAGAGATCAGTCACGAGTCTTATAGGTCTCCCTTTATATGTGAGGGCACGTTTACCCCTTGCTGCTTTCAGAATTTTCTCTTTATCCTTGTATTTTGCCAGTTTCACTATGATATGTCGTGCAGAAGATCGATTCAAGTTACGTCTGAAGGGAGTTCTCTGTGCCTCTTGGATTTCAATGCCTTTTTCCTTCCCCAGTTCAGGGAAGTTCTCAGCTATTATTTCTTCAAGTACCCCTTCAGCACCTTTCCCTCTCTCTTCCTCCTCTGGGATACCAATTATGCGTAGATTATTTCTTTTTAGTGTATCACTTAGTTCTCTAATTTTCCCCTCATACTCCTGGATTTTTTTATCTCTCTTTTTCTCAGCTTCCTCTTTTTCCATAACTTTATCCTCTAGTTCACCTATTCTCTCCTCTGCCTCTTCAAGCCGAGCTGTGGTGGTTTCCATTTTGTTATGCATTTCGTTTAAAGCATTTTTCAGCTCCTCGTGACTGTTCCTTAGTCCCTTGATCTCTGTAGCAAGAGATTCTCTGCTGTCCTGTATACTGTTTTCAAGCCCAGCGATTAATTTTATGACTATTATTCTAAATTCACTTTCTGTGATATTATTTAAATCCTTTTTGATCAGCTCATTAGCTGTTGTTATTTCCTGGAGATTCTTCTGAGGGGAATTCTTCCGCTTGGTCATTTTGGATAGTCCCTGGCGTGGTGAGGACCTGCAGGGCCCTTCCCCTGTGTTGTGGTGTATAACTGGAGTTGGTGGGCGGGGCCGCAGTCAGACCTGATGTCTGCCCCCAGCCCACCGCTGGGGCCACAGTCAGACTGGTGTGTGCCTTCTCTTCCCCTCTCCTAGGGGCGGGATTCACTGTGGGGTGGTGTGGCCCGTCTGGGCTACTTGCACACTGCCGGGCTTGTGATGCTGGGGATCTGGTGTATTAGCTGGGGTGGGTAGGCAAGGTGCACGGGGGCAGGAGGGGCAGGCTTAGATCGCTTCTCCTTAGGTGATCCTCTTCAGGAGGGGCCCTGTGGCAGCGGGAGGGAGTCAGATCCGCTGCCGGAGGTTTGGCTCCACAGAAGCACAGAGTTGGGTGTTTGCGCGGAGCGAGCAAGTTCCCTGGCAGGAACTGGTTCTCTTTGGGATTTTGGCTGGGGGATGGGCGGGGGAGATGGCGCTGGTGAGCGCCTTTGTTCCCCACCAAGCTGAGCTCTGTCGTCAGGGGGCTCAGCAGCTCTCCCTCCCTTTGTCCTCCAGCCTTCCCGCTTTCCAAGCAGAGCTGTTAACTTATGACCTCCCAGACGCTAAGTCGCGCTTGTTGTGGGAACACAGTCCTTCAGGCCCCTCCGCTTTTGCAAGCCAGACTCGGGGGCTCTGCTTGGCCGGCGAGCCGCCCCTCCGCCCCGGCTCCCTCCCGCCAGTCCGTGGAGCGCGCACCGCCTCGCCGCCCTTCCTACCCTCTTCCGTGGGCCTCTCGTCTGCGTTTGGCTCCGGCGACTCCGTTCTGCTAATCCTCTGACGATTTTCTGGGTTATTTAGGCAGGTGTAGGTGGAATCTAAGTGATCAGCAGGACGCGCGGTGAGCCCAGCGTCCTCCTAAGCCGCCATCTTGCCGCTTCTCCAAATTTTGATTAATTCTAAGAACATTTTAAATCCATCAGAGATTACCTTGTCCAACATGAGGCTACATGAATTTCATATTCTGGTTGTAACTTTAAGAATATAACACTATTTACTTTCCTATAAAAGGGAAAGGCTTTTAAAGCTACTGAAACATAAGTCAAACAGGATGTTTATTACTATAGAAAACATAACAGAATTCATTGACAGTAATTTTTACCAAAATGGATGGGAATTTGATATAAGGTAAATGGAGTTACATACATAATAAGCTATTTATGAATTATTAAAAAGAATATGCCTCATGGGAAAACATTATAAAACATCTTCCTTCCTTTTTTCACTGCAAGATTATGGATGACACTGAGAAATGTCACATATTGAAGCCGTGACCTGCAATGTTCATTATGAAACTATAGCATTCAAAGAAAAACGAACAGTGAAAATACCATTCATCATCAAAGAAGGAGAAGGGTTTTTTGAGGTTATTTTCAATACTTTGATCTGATGTCCTTATGGAAATTTAATTTAGAAGACTGGTAGAGAAAAACATCAGAATTATAGATAATAACTTTATACTTAATTTCAGCTTTATTTTTTATAAAGATATCAAATATACATGAAATTAAAATATGTTCATATTGTTTAAGCAATTAAACTTCAGGGGATCTCATTAGGCAGGAGACTTTTACAAGATGTAGCTGCCACGGTTAGTGTTTGTTTTCTGACAATACTTATGAAAGGAGACCACCTAAAACATACTGGAATTTTCAATTCAGAATGAAAACATTATGCTCACCCAGCACACTTAGGAAAAGACTGCTGATCAACATGGATGCAAAAATTCTCAACAAGATATTGGCAAATCGAATTCAACAGTACATAAAAAGAATTATTCACCATAATAGAATGGGATTTATTCCTGGGCTGAAGGAGTGGTTCAGTATCTGCAAATCAATCGATATGATACATCACATTAATAAAAGAAAGCATAAGAATCACATGATCCTCTCAACAGATGCAGGAAAAGCCTATGACAAAACAGAGCATTCTCTTGTGTTTAAAAACCCTCAAAAAAGTAGGGATAGAAGGAACAGACCTCAAGATCATAAAGGCCATAGACAGAAGACCCACAGATACTATCATCCTCAATGGGGAAAAACCCGAGAACTTACTCCTAAGGTTGGGAACACAACAGGATGTCCACTCGCACCACTTTGTTTGACAGAATACTGGAAGTGCTAGTCTCAGCAATCAGACAACAAAAAGAAATAAAAGGCATACAAGCTGTCAAGGAAGCAGTCAAACTATTATTCTTTGCAGACAATATGATACACTAAAGTGGAAAACCCAAAAGACTCCACCAAAAAACTGCTAGAACCGTTACATGAATTCAGTAAAGTCGCATGATATAAAATCAATGTAGAGAAAAAGGCTGCATTTCTATACGCCAACAATGCAGCAGCAGAAAGAGATATCAAGAAGTCGACCCCCTTTACAACCCCAAAAAACATAAAATACCTAGGAATAAACCTAACCAGAGAGGTAAAAGATCTGTATGCTGAAAACTATAGAATGCATATGAAATAAGTTGAAAAGAACACAAAGAAGTGGAAGAATATTCCATGCTCATGGACTGGAAGAACAAATATTGTTAAAATGTCGATACTACCCAAAGCAATCTACACTTTCAATGCAATCTCTATCGATATGACACCAACATTCTTCACAGAGCTAAGAACTAACAATCCTAAAATTTGTATGGAACCAGAAAAGACCTGGAATAGACAAAATAATGCTGAAAAAGAAGACAAAGCTGGAAGCATCATAATCCTGGGCTTTAAGCTATATTAAAAAGCTGTAATCATCAAGACAGTATGGTACTGGCACAAAAACAGACACATGGATCAATGGAACAGAATAGAGAACCCAGAAATGGAGCCACAAATGTATGGCCAACTAATCCTTGAAAAGCAGGAAAGAAGATCCAATGGAATAAAGACAGTCTCTTCAGCAAATGATACTGGGAAAACTGGACAGTGACATGCAGAAAAAGGAACCTGGACCACTTTCTTAGACCATACACAAAATAAACTCAAAATGGATGAAAGACATAAAGGTAAGACAGAAAACCACCAAAGTCCTACAGGAGAAAACAGGCAACAACCTTTTTGACCTCGGCCACAGCAACTTCTTACTCGACGTGTCTACAGGAGCAAGGGAAACAAAAGCAAAATTGAATTACTGGGACTTCATCAAGATAAACTTCTGCACAGTGAAGGAAACAATCAACAAAATTAAAGGGCAACGGATGGAATGGGAGAAGATATTTGCAAACAACGTATCAGATCAAGGGTTAGTAACCAAAATCTATAAAGAACTTATCAAACTTAACACCCAGGAAACAAATAATCCAGTGAAGAAATGAGCAGAAGATATGAATAGACACTTTTCCAAAGAAGACATCCAGATGGCTAACAGATGCATGAAAAAATGCTCAACGTCACTCATCAGCAAGGAAATACAAATCAAAACCACAATGAGATACCACCTTACACCTGTCAGAATGGCTCACATTAACAACTCAGGCAACAACAGATGGTGGCGAGGATGCGGAGAAAGAGGATCTCTTTTGCATTGTTGGTGGCAATGCAAGCTGGTGCAGCCACTCTGGAAAACAGTATGGAGATTCCTCAAAAAACTAAAAACAGAACTACCCTACGACCCAGCAATTGCACTACTAGGTATTTATCCAAAGGATACAGGAGTGCTGATTCAAAGGGGCACATGCACCCCAATGTTTACAGCAGCACTTTCAACAATAGCCAAAGTATGGAAAGAGCGCAAATATCCACTGATGGATGAATGGATAAAGAAGATGTGATATACATATATATACACACATACACACACACACACACACACACAATGGAATATACATATTACTAGTTGATCAAAAAGAATACTGCCATTTGCAACAATGTGGACTGAACTAGAGTATACTATGCTAAGTGAACTAAGTCAGTTAGAGAAAGACAAATATATGATTGCACAAATATATGATTTAAAAAATACAACAGATGAACACAGAGGAAGGGAAGGAAAAATAAAATAAGATAAAAACAGAGAGGGAGGCACACCATAAAGGACTCTTAAATACAGAGAACAAAATGAGGGTTGCTGGAGGGGAGGTGTGGGGGGCTAGAGAAAATGGGTGATGAGCATTGAGGGGGGCACTTGTTGGGATGAGCCCTGGGTGTCATAGGTAAATGATAAATCACTGGGTTCCACTCCTGAACTAATACTACACTGTATGTTAACTAACTTGAATTTAAATTAAAAACAAAAAAAAACCCCACAAACAACCAAAAGAAAAAAAAAAGCCTTCTGTCTCTGAAAAAAAAACAGTGCATTTGGTATTGAATCTATCCACATATCAAAAACAATTAAGAAATTGGAAAAAAATAGGCAAAAACTTGCAGACATTGTAAAACACACAACATACAGCTCCAGTAAGCAACCCAGGCAATATAAACCGTATAATTTCCCTGAATTCCTGCCTGCAGGGCAGGCCTTTCTGTTTGCACAGAAAGGCACATCACAGAAACAGCCCATCAATCTCTGAGGATTGAGAAAAATAAGTCAGACTTGGGGGAGAGCAAATCAACTAAAATTCAGAGTAAGAGAAAGGAGAATAAAATCATAATTAATCTAGGACCCGAAGAAATGGAAGAACTGTTTTTTAAAATGGCAGAAGCTTGTTTTTTAAAATGGTAGAAAAGAAAAATCTCAGTACCTGAATGGGCTACTATGTAACCCAGAAGACAAGATCAATGATCTTGAATAGACAGAAATCAAAACTGTTCACACTAACGCAAGAGAGAAAAGTACACTGAGAAAAAATGCGTAACTCTAGACACGCACAAGTCTTTGGGTCACTGGTTTTACCATCTCTAAAGCAAGACGACAGAGCTGTATTAAAATTAGTAGAGATTACATTTTGAGTGTTTGATACATGACAGATTGTAAAATAAGGTATCCACATAAGTAATCTCTGAATCCATATGGCAACATTATTAGGGGAATAAGAAAGCTAATTTCAAAGACAATTAAACTGAAGGCCTGTGTATTCCCCGACCCTGATCGATACTGGCACTGATATTCATTCAATTCTATCTTAAGATACTATGCAATTCTACCCTTCTGTGGTTGGAATAAAAAAAGCTGAAATCTTTTCTGGAAAAGTAGAGATGATATTATGAGCAATTAGAGTTATTAATTAATTAAATTATATCATTTTGGAGATGATAGAAAGATCTTAAGTATGCTTCTCATGGTGCCTAATGTGCGACCATTAAGTATCCCTTACGTTGGGAAACAGGACATGAATAAAATGTGAATTTAAAGATTACACCACCTGGAATTAACTGTTTGTTATCTAGCTAAAAACAAGGTCATGTTCATTCACATATTCTCCTAACTCACATGTTCTGGCCACGTGGTAGAGAACCATCAGACACGCACTTGTAGTATCTGTAAAAGGAAGTCTGGAATCCCAGTCTCAGATAAGGATGGACAATTCCACATTTAATTGTACAGGTTCTTGAACAGGTGAAGATACAGAAACTGTGGTGTTTCCTAAAAAATTACCCAAAAGAATGGAGATTTTCGCATTTAAAAAGTGAGAGAGAACAAAGTGAGGCTGTATTTTGGCTTTATTTTCCTCTCCAGGAGGAATCTGACGAACATCTGTAATCACTCAGCTGCTGTACACACATTTCCCTTATTCTATCTGGATGACCTGGAATGGGGAAAAGGCAGAAGAGAAACAAGGGACAAAATCTGGAACAAATTCCACAAACACACTGTCTTTCTGGCCACTTATCACTCTGCACAGCGAACGCTGCTGACTGGCTGTGTCTGGCTCCTCGGGAGTCCCGCCCAGGGACAGCATCTCGGAGTCCTGCTCAAGGACAGTGTCGTGGAGTCCCGCCCAGAGACAACATCCCAGAGCCTGCCCAGCCACACCGTCATCGAGTCCCGCCCAGGGACAGCATCTCGGAGTCCTGCCCAGCCACACCGTCACAGAGTCTTGCCCAGGGACAGCATCCCAGAGTCCTACCCATCCACACCATCACGGAGTCCTTCGTGCCCAGGGACACCATCCAGGAGTCCTGCTCAGCCATACCATCATGGGAGCCCTGTGCAGGGACAGCAAACATCTTTATCAACACACTGACCAAGAAGCCCAGCCATGTGGGTGCCCAAGAGATTACATCACTCTCCTTCAGCTCAGGCGGGAAATATGGCCAATTCTAAAACCGGAATGTATCAAAAGTGGACAACCATTCTTGCCCTTAAAGTGTATTCGTGACGACACTCCCGTCAAGTCCAGCTCACAAAGGAGGCAGAGTTCCTGTGGACGTAAAAACACCAGCATCCTTTCCTTGCAACATATTCACAAATAACAGTAATGTTTTATTAACAATCACGAATTTGATGAGTTCACCACTTCAAGCACTGTGCTAAGTAATTTCATGGATTATATCATGTTTTACTCACAAGAATATTACGACAAAGACAGCCCCAGATATGGATGAGAAAACCTAGGAAGGGAGATTATTTGACTTGGTGGAGATAGCACAGATACCGCGCGGTGGAGTCAGGGTAGAAACACATAAATCTGGCGTGTCTAAGTCCAAAGCCTTAACTAAGATGTTGGGGTTTATGGATAACTGTTGTTACTTGAAAATATACACCCTGATTATGGTTTTGACATACCTTTCTCTCTCCCTCCCCCCCATCTCTGTCTCTCCCCACTCCTCATCTCTCTCTCCCCCTCCCTCTCTCTCTCTCCCCCTCCCCCCTCTCCCCCCTCTGTCTCTCCCTCCCCCCTCCCCCTTCCTCTCTCTCTTCCCCTGCCTATCCCTCTCTCTTCCCCTCCCTCTCTCCCTCATGTGTGTGTGTGTGTGTGTGTGTGTGTGTGTGTGTGTGTGTGTATTCCTTAGTTAAATCCCTTGGATTCAAATTAAAAAAATATTTTTACCATTTCTCAAAGAAAAAAATTCTTTACCTAAATTTACAATCGAAGAAGTGTAAGAGCAAAACAAAGTATAAAACAAAGGACTACAGAGGTAAAATTCTCCTTTAATGCCTCATCCCTAAAGTGCTATTTTCTAAGTAGGATTATGAATGCTGGAACTCTGTTCAATAAAACATTTATTAGGCCAAGGTGACTAATGCCACACTCATAAAGTGCTCTTCACAGAAAACATACTGCACAAGAAAAGAGCCAAATAAAACGGGTTGTAAACACGGCTTCCGTACGGACAAATCAAACAAGAGACCTGGAAAGAAGGAACAAAATAATAGAGTGAAAACATCATGAAAATAAAGAATGGACTGAGCGAAGGGCCTTTATCTTTTATCCTTATGAACAAATGAGGCAGGCTTGATACCAAGAGATACATGGTCTCCAAGTCAGGGATGCTCGAGGAAAAGCCAGAATTAACAACTATTATGTAGAAGCATTTTTATCTCACGGAGGAAGGATGAGCTACGGGAATTTAAACACAATAAAATAACGGTGCCAAAGGGCCTGGTGAATTTCCGGCCCACAGAAGTCACCTTCAGTTTTGACTTGAAAGACGTGTCACTTACGCTCTCTCTGAATCACTGAGGGCACGGACTCTGAAGGACATGGTAAGTCCTGCACCTCAATGCACTCTTTCAGGGGGACACCACATTAAGAGGAGCTTACAACGGGCAGTGCGCGCTTTGATGCTTCAAGTCAAGTTCTTCTTTAATCCCGCAAATACGCACGAGTGCCAGAGAGAATCATTTGCGTTATGGGTGATAATTAAGCGTGCGTTCTGGAGAAAAGTAAGAAAAAACAGAGCCTGATTTCATTAGTGACATCCTACTATCTGCTCCAAAATGCCTCCTGTGTTTAAAAGAGAAAAGCATCCCAGTGGCTTGATAGCCGTTTTCCCAGGCTGGCCCTTGTCATTCAAAACAATCCTACCAACATACGTGTGCACAGAGACTGGAGGAGAAACATTTAGTCTGGTCAGTGGGGCAGAACTGTCGGAAAGAGGGCATGCTGCCCACCTGGGAGAAGGGTGTCCCCTGAGGGTGGGCGGTCCAGTGCCTGTCCCACAGGTGGAAGTGGCAGTGTGGAGCCACATTGCAGCCCCTTCAGGAATGGCACGACCTCAGACACACGACCACTGGAAAGAAGAGCGCTCAGAGCAAACCCTTCTCTGGATGTGCCCGTATCTGCACACTAGAGATCTCATCTTCACCCGGTGTGGGAAGAGTGCAGACAAGTGTCACAGACAGGCAGGCGTCCTGGGGCCCAGGGGGAGGCCAGGGGCTCTGCTGCTCTTCTCCCAGGGGCCGGGTGTGCGGGGACCCTCCTATCGCCCCCAGGAGTACTGGCGGCGGGTACTCTGCGGCACCGGGCGTCAGAGAAACAGTTTCGGCCAGGGCCTGGTGAATTCCGAGCCTCCTAAGTAGCTGCCTTTTGAGCAGAGGAGATGTTCGGGACAGGGCAGGCCTGGGCAGCACGTGGGGAACTCGGAGACACAGGGTGCACGTGGTGAAGTCACGGCATATCAGCACAACTGCCCGGGGCTGCACAGCTGGACGCTGCTCCCGGCTCCCTCCACCCGGCTGCTTCCATCTGGATCCTGCTCTGGGCCAGGACGGTGAGGGGGAAGTCGGCCCTGACCCCAACGGGGAGGACGCGAGGTCTGCTTTCTGGCAGGTGACACACCAACCCCATCCTTCCCTTTAGATGTTTCCTCTTGCGTGCATTGTCTTCACCCCTGCACTATTCCTACCTGGCATTCACAAGTCTGGCTGCCAGGTTCCAGGAGCCAGCTAAGCCTGGCGTCTCTGAATTTCTCATTTCTTTTTCTTTCTCTTACAGATATCATTTTGTAGCCGGGAGGACAGGCAAGGACATTTGTTAATAATATTCATGAAAACAGATTACCTTCTAGATGACAATTTAAATAAAATTATTTCATTTACATGAACACCTACGATGCTGAAATATGAACATGAAAGAAGACGAAGGTCCTAGAATGCAGAGCCAGAGTGGGAAATGCGACTGTAAAGCCATCTTTCGCCAAAGTCTGAGAGTAGTTTTGAAAAATGAAAACAAACAGGCCCCGGCTACGCTAAGTGACCACTGCCAGAGCAGTGCCGTGGGCACAGGACGCCAGGCATCCGACCGCGTAACTGTCCATTCTCTCTTCTCGTGCTGATGGGGAAGCCTGTTCTCCTCTAGAGCAAGGCTCCTTTGCTTTTCCTTGTGCAAATCTGAGCTATTCTGTGAAGTCTGCCCAGCACCCCATCGGGATCTTGTACGGATATCTAACTTCTCATGTACTTGCATCCTTAGTCTTCACAGCAAATGATCTTCAAGTTTCTAGGCTGCACAACATGTTTTTCTACCTAGGAAGGTGACTTGCACATGGAAAAGTCCTGACTCATTTGTTTGGTGTTGGAGTATACATCTTGTATTTCTAGGGTAAAGATGCTTCCTCTACTAAGCGCTATTTCTGGGTTAAATGTTTCTGTATTCATATAGTTTTGACACTGCATATTCTATGCAGTTCTAACTTTTCAGAACAAATGGGTATTCTGTCCTAGTGGATTAAAATTAACAGTCTGGGATTTACCCCAAATTTAGGAATCTGTTACTGCCCTTTGCTGTGAAGATATCTGTTGACAATAATATGAAGGATCTATAGACCACGAGTTTCAAAGTATTTGGCTAGGATAATAAAATTTCACCTTTTAAAATACCATTATTTTAAATATTGCACTCACCATTGGCCTTAGTTTCCTCTTACTGATTTAATGCCGTGTCTGAGAACCACTTCAGATTTCTGTAACGATTCTTCTCATAGCTGTTCACCTGTATTGTCCCTCAATTCAAAGTAACTTGGTAGTCTAAAGTCTGTAGTATTAATTCTGAGGCTTTACAAACTCCCATCAGATCAAGTGAACATAATTACAATACAAAACAACAAATTCCATTACACAACCACCTAACAAGAATTATCACCATCCTATACAAAGTTGGCTCTAGGTCTGGTTCAGCACACCTGGTAACGATAACCTGGAAATATATCCACTGGTAAAATTACTTCAAAATGGAACCAGGATATTGACAATGAAATGGAATCTTTATAAGGCAGACTGGGTCACAGAAAAGTACCCTGAACTCAAAGCCTACACATTATTTTAGTTTTTGCTCTTTCATAGTTGAAGCATCTAGACACAGAAGTTGATTATTCAAAGACCAGAATGTAGTTGTGGCCCACATACAAATTATTTGTTTCCTACAAACGTGCTCTCTTCCAAGCCACTCGTCTTCTCAATGGTGGGCACTTTCCTCCCCGAGCATTCACGCCAAGTACTTACTTTCCCCACCTCCTTGCTCTTCTGTGAGAAACAGCTCCATGCACTGCTTGGTTTTCATTTCCATTTCAGGGATCTAAGGAAGTAAGGCACTCGCTGGCCATCTCTACAGAATACGAAGACCGAAGTCCTCAAATCCATTTCTAACCCTGTCTATGCCCCAGGCTGTGTCACTTCCAACAACAACCAGAGCAAGAGAGCGAGAGACCACAGGATGGGGGGCATGCCCTGAGCACAGTCGCACTGCTTACCAAAGAAGCCATGCATCATTCGTTAATAAGCTGTTTTCAGAGATACGTACTGGCTTTATGATGAACCAAACACGGAAACTGGGTATTGAGATCTGGTAGCGTAAGTGTAACAGAGGCCAAAATCCTTCAAACCTGGAAGTGACCAAAGAGCCAAATGGACTCCTTCCCTTCAAACTGGATGGATACTATGAAGGAAACACACATCCCAAACAAAAGCAACAACAAAGAACAGCCAACTCTTAAAAAACAAAAACAAAAACAAACTACAAGCATGAAAGTCTAGATGTGCACATCTTCTAACTTCTGAAGCCTCCGTGGTCCCCTCGCGTCTGGATTCCTCAGTGACCATACATGAATCGGGGCCGGATAGGAGACAGGTTCTCTCAGGACAAGAACCAAGGCTGCAGCAGGGATCTGGGCCCTTCCTCATTAAGGAGCTCTGGGTCTGTCCCACGCCCGCTGGCCACACCCACACAAGCACAGAAGCCAACCTGTTGTTTACAAGACGGAAAACATCGATAATGACAGGACGCTCGGCAGTTATGTTCATCTGGACTTTGCCAAATCTAGTAAAGTCTAGGCCACTTTTGATACAGGTACTACTTGGAGGCCTTTTGATACAGGCCATGGAGGCCACTCTGTGGTCCATCCACTCTCCTGAAAGTCTGAGGAACACACGGTCTCTGCTCATCTCCAGGAGCCCAGAAAGCACCAGTGTGGACGGCAGTGAAAACAGGAAAGGGGTTATGGTTCTGCACAGCCACACTGAACTTGCAGGATCTAAGACTTAGGACTCGTGACCTGTACACCACTACTTTATAAGTCTTTTCTTTTCAAGGTTCAGAATCAATGTTAACTTTTTCAATTGAAGGATAACTGACATACAATATTTTATTACTTTCAGACGTACACAACGTGGTTCACTATTTGTACACACTGCAAAACAGTCACCAAGGTCAGTGTACCTGCCATCTGTCACCACACAAAGTTGTTATAATGTTACTGACTGTATTTCTTTGTTGTACATGACATCCTCTTTATTTCACAACTGGAAGACTATTAATCCCCTTCACCTACTCCATCCATCCATCCTCATTTAAATAAGGGTATGTTCAATGTGGGAACAAACGAGATACCATACTAAGTGGTACAATCGTATGTGATTAAGAAATGGATCTGACATGTTAACTCTTTAGAGGTAACATATAGGTGCATTAAATAAGAGACACAGAAGAAAGTGGAATTGGAAAAATAGACAAAAGTTTCAACAAGGTGCAAACAAGTACAGCTAAGTATATTTACTAACTCCATAAATACTCCATTTCAAAATGTAGAGTATTATTTTATCTGTACTATTCACGGTTTCTCTGGTCCCTGGGTCAACCGTACCAGGTCAGAGCCAAGCCGACTCACGAGCAGAGAATCCTGGCGTCAAGAACCAGTGACTCCTTTCAAAACTGAAGAGACCAGAAGTCTCTCCCTGTGACGTAAAACTGGAAGGCAGGCAGAACTCAAGGCATGCAGGAAATGGATAAATAACTAAGTTACTTGACCTAAGCAGTATCACAATGACTTATTATCCCAGAATATCTTATCCATATGTATACCTGTGAAAGGCTGACGTAAACACGCCTGTTTTTACGTCTGCTCCAAGGTTTTGACATCACTAAGCTGTCCCCGAGGATTCACTCACATACCCACATGAACGCCAAAGAACTGCCCTTTCTGACTTCACATATTAACATACCTAGTTATCCCATGTTCTAAAGTTGAAAGAGTTCTTCAGAGGAAACATCTAATTTTTAAAACAATGAAAACCTATAAGCCTTGCCACACAGTATTTTCTCTAGAAAATGCCAAGTTATAATGTGGAAATGGGACATTTTGACAAGTCCTTAAAAGCCACTAAATAAATACACCTTAGGCAATCGGGCTCTGTGGAGGCCATCACCTCTCACCATAATAGCTTCCCATGTAAGACTCCTCAGCTCACCCACCCTACAGGTGGATAAATTATTATTATTAAAACCAGTCCCTGTGACTTATTTTAAGGGCACAGCTTCAAAGTAAGAATCCATGACCTAATCATCATTTTTTAATTAAGCTTTTAATTCCAGTGTAATTAACATGCAGTGTAGGGGCGCCTGGGTGGCGCAGTCGGTTAAGCGTCCGACTTCAGCCAGGTCACGATCTCGCGGTCTGTGAGTTCGAGCCCCACGTCAGGCTCTGGACTGATGGCTCAGAGCCTGGAGCCTGTTTCCGATTCTGTGTCTCCCTCTCTCTCTGCCCCTCCCCCGTTCATGCTCTGTCTCTCTCTGTCCCAAAAATAAAAAAAATAAAAAAAAATAAAAAACGTTGAAAAAAAAACATGCAGTGTAATCTTAGTTTCAGGAGCAGACTTCAGTGACTCAACACTTCCCTACATCACCCGGTGCTCATCACAAGTGCCCTCCTTCACCCCCAGCCTGTTTCCCCCATCCCCCACCCACCTCTCCTCTGGTGACCACTGTTGTGGTATGTTCTCCATAGTTGAGACTCCAGTTCTTGGTTTGTCTCTTTTTTTTCTGATTTGCTTTGTCTCTTAGATTCCACATGAGTAAAATCATACAGTATTTTGTCTTCCTCTGACTGACTGAATTCACTTAGCATTATATTCTCTAGTTCATCTATGACACTGCAAATGGCAAGATTTCATTCTTTTTTGTGGCCAAATAACATTCCAGGTGTGTGTGTGTGTGTGTGTGTGTGTGTGTGTGTGTGTGTGTGTGTGAATATATACCATATCTTCTCTATCCATTCATCTATTGATGGACACTTGGGCTGCTTCCATAATTTGGATATTGTAGATAATGCTGCTATAAACATAGGGGTGTATGTATCCCTCTGAATTAGCGTTTTTGTATTTTTTGGGTTGATACCCGGTAATGTGATTACTGGATTACAGTGTAGTTCTATTTTAACCATATGAGGAACCTCCATACCGTTTTCCAGAGTGGCTGCATCAGTTTGCATTCCCACCAGCAGTGCAGGAGGGTTCCTTTTTTTCCACATCCTCACTAGCACCTGTTGTTTCCTGTGTTTTTGATTTTAGCCATCCTGACAGGTGTGGGGTGGTACCTCATTGTAGTTTCGATTTGGTTTTTCCCTGATGATGAGTGATATTAAGCATACTTTCATGTGTCTGTTGGCCACCTGTCTTTGGAGAAATGTCTGCTCATATATTCTGCCCATTTTTTAGCTGTGTAATTTGTTTTTTGGGTGTTGAGTTGTGTAAGTTCCATACATATTTTGGATATTAACCTTTTATTGGATATGTCATTTTCAAATATCTTCTCCCATTCAATTATTACCTAACAATCATTAATGAGAGATATTTATACCCCACGATCCAAAAATATACCATGGTCTTCATTTTATTAAATGTTTAATTTTTAAATGTACAAATTTTTAAATTTGTGTTTACACTGCATCCCAGGGATAGTAGATTTAAAAATAAGGCTGTAAGCAGACTATCAAAATTCTGGGAAATAATACAGTAGATATGTAGAACTCTTCGGTGAGGAAACCTATAGAAAGAGTGAGAAAGTAGCTTATTCCAGTTTAACTAAAAACCAAATACCTGAGTGTCTGTCCACACTTACTCACGAATACTCTAAACCTACACATCTGCCCTGATGTGGGCTTTCATGTTCCACCTCCTCCTTTCCTACCACCTCTCCTACTATTGCAAAGTCACAAAGGAACCAAAATTGAGTTTTCTACATATTACCACTAAAAAATATATATGAAATCTTTTTTAAAAACTGCTGATCATGCACAGCAGAAAGTAGAATCCGTACTTTTTGGGAAAATACATTAGCTCTCTGCAATGGGCAAGCATGGTCCCCAAGCTAAGCTACAGCCCTGATTCCATAAAGCACTTCTGAAATGTTTGTAACTGCAGAATATACAGAATTAGGGGGGAAAGGGTATATTCAAATTATAGTATTTTTACATCCCTAAATAAAATTGACACATTTTGTTGCTTTCGCAATTGTCAGCCTATACATCACTTCCACCCAAGAAAGAGTGAATTAAAACATTAAACATCTGAATGACCAGTATAGGCACAGAGACCTTCTCTACATGAAGAGCTATTTACCCATATTTCTCTAATCTACTGGTCTTCTTTCCTCTGTCTCAAAGAATGTGGTTTTTATATACTATATTTCATCAAGTTAGCATTAAGTATTATATTTTAAAGAATAAGAAAACTCTAACCTATAGTAATCAGAAACAAAGAAAGATTGGGTGAAATCCAGTTTTCCATGTAATCCTTTAGTAAGAAATAGGCTTATAGTGAAGTAGATAAACAGGTAATTAATGTAGTTAATGTAAATGTATACACGAAGGGAAAAAAATCCTTAAGAAGATACTTGGAGAGAGAAAAAGAGGGCAAAAATGGTAAAGTGCTATCAATCTAGGCCTAGCATCAAGTTTGTAGCAGGAGAATCTACAGGTATTCTCTGATGATCAGGATTCACCTCTAGTGAGCATCTATTACTTGTAAAGGATTTGTGTCTTCCCAAGATTAATTTTAAAAAAATACCCATATAGGCATGTGGAAGTGTTTTAGAGGAGGGACAAAGTCAGGGAACAAATGAAAAAAGATGAACTTCATTTATTCACCAGCCCACTCACCTCTGTGAGGTGATCTACTCATCCAACTAGCCACGCCATACTTTCACCATCTTGGAAGGTGCACAAAACTTAGGAAGCCCTCCCAAGTCCATTTATCTTCCTATGAGAGCAGTGGTGAGGCCCGGTCTTTATAGTTATTTGTTTTTCTGACTATATTGAAAACTAAACTGTGGGTTCTCCATGGTACTAAGGAATTTAAACACAAGACTGAAGTCTTCACACCTTAACATCATAAAAGCCATATTATGAAAAGCCCACAGCTAATATACTCAATGGGGAAAACTGAGAGCTTTCCCCCTGAGATCAGGAACACGACAGGGATGTCCACTCTCACCACCGCTGTTTAACAGTGTTGGAAGTCTTAGCCTCAGAGATCAGACAACAAAATGAAATAAAAGACATGCAAATTGGCAAAGAAGAAGTCAACCTTTCACTTTTCTCAGATGACATGATACTCTACATGGAAAACCCAAAAGACTCCACCAAAAAGCTGGTAGAACTGATATAAGAACTCAGCGAAGTCGCAGCATACAAAATCAATGTACAAAAATCAGTTGCATTTCTATACACTAAAAATGAAGCAACAGAAAGAGAAATCAAGAAATCATTCCCATTTACAGTTGCATCAAGAACCATAAAATACCTAGGAATGTACCTAACCAAACATGTGAAAGATCTGTATGCTGAAAACTACAGAAAACTTCTGAAGGAAACTGAAGAAAACACAAAGAAATGGATAAACACTCCATGCTCCTGAACTGAAAGAACAAATATTGTTAAAATGTCAATACTACCCAAAGCTATCTACACTTTCAGTGCAATTCCAATCAGAATTGCACCGGCATTCTTCTCAAAGCTAGAACAAGCAATCCTAAAATTTGTATGGAACCACAAAAGGCTCCAAAGAGCCAAAGTAATTTTGAAGAAGAAGAAGACCAAAGCAGGAGGCATCACAACCCCAGACTTTAGCCTCTACTACAAAGCTGTAATCATCAAGACAGTACGGCATTGGCACAAAAACAGACACATAGACCAATGGAATAGAATAGAGAACCCAGAATGGGACCCCCAAATGTATAGCCAACTCATCTTTGACAAAGCAGGGCAGAGTATCCAATGGAAAAAAGACCATCTCTTTAGCAAATGGAGCTGGGAGAACCGGACAGCAACATGCAGAAGGATGAAACTAGACCACTTTCTTACACCATTCACAAAAATAAACTCAAAATGGATAAAGGACCTGAATGTGAGACAGGAAACCATCAAACCCCCCAGAGGAGAAAGCAGGAAAAAAACCTCTCTGACCTCAGCCGCAGCAATTTCTTGCTCAACACATCTCCAAAGGCAAGGGAATTAAAAGCAAAAATGAACAATTGGGATCTCATCAAGATAAAAAGCTTCTGTACTGCAAAAGAAACAATCAACAAAACTAAAAGGCAACCAACAAGATGGGAAAAGATATTTGCAAATGACACATCAGATAAAGGGTTAGTATACAATATCTATAAAGAACTTACCAAACTCAACACCCAAAAAACAAATAATCCAGTGAAGAAATGGGCAGAAGATAAGAATAGACACTTTTCCAAAGAAGACATCCAGATGGCCAACTGGCACATGAAAAGATGCTCAACGTCACTCCTCATCAGGGAAATACAAATCAAAACCACATTGAGATACCACCTCACACTGGTCAGAGTGGCTAAAATGAACAAATCAGAAAACTATAGATGCTATAGAGGATGTGGAGAAACGGGAACCCTCTTGCACTGTTGGTGGGAATGCAAACTGGTACAGCCGCTCTAGAAACCAGTGTGGAGGTTCCTCAAAAAATTAAAAATAGATCTACCCTATGACCCAGCAATAGCACTGGTAGGAATTTACCCAAGGGATCCAGGAGTGCTGATGCATAGGGGCACTTGCACCGCAATGTTTATAGCAGCACTTTCAACAATAGCCAAATTAGGGAAAGAGCCTAAATGTCCATCAACTGATGAATGGATAAAGAAGATGAGGTTTACATATACAATGGAATACCACTTGGCAATGAGAAAGAATGAAATATGGCCCTTTGTAGCAATGTGGATGGAACTGGAGAGTGGGATGCTAAGTGAAATAAGTCAGTCAGAGAAAGACAGATACCATATGTTTTCAGTCTTATGTGGATCCTGAGAAACTTAACAGAAGACCATGGGGGAGGGGAAGGAAAAAAAAAAGATGGAGAGAGCCAAAGCATAAGAGACTCTTAAAAACTGAGAACAAACTGAGGGTTGATGGGGGGTGGGAGGGAGGGGTGGGTAGGTGGTGGGTATTGAGAAGGGCACCTGTTGGGATGAGCACTGGGTGTTGTACGTAAGCGATGATTCACGGGAATCTACCCCAAAACCAAGAAGAGCAAACTGTATACATGGTACGTTAGCCAACTTGACGATAAACTATATTAAAAACAAAACAAAACAAAACAAAAAAAAAAGACTGAAGTCTTAGTGGGGTTTAAACCCAAGAAAAATAGGTATTTCAACGATCCAATATTAGACTGTCAAACTTGAGTCAAAAATCAGTTATCACCACTTAGTGAGCTGTTGTGCCTATGAAAATGTTACTGTGCCTGGAAGTCTGTTTGTGTCATTTTTGGGAAAAATGGTTTTTACAGATGTAATTCAGCAAGGATCTCCAGACCAGAATATCCTTCTTTAGGATGCTCCCTAAGACCAATGTCAAGCTCTCCTGAAGAGAAGAGGATGAGAGAAAACACTCAGAGAACACCACGTGCAGACACACAGAGACTGGTGTGACGCTGCCACGGGCCGCGAACACCTGCCCCCACCGGGGGCCAGAAGAGGCGACAGCAAGTGTGGCGGCCAACGGCGATTGCAAACTTCTGGCCTCTGAAGCAACGACACAAGTGCCAATTTTATCACACTCTGCTGTGGAAGGTGTTAAGAACCAATCCGCAAGCACGCCTCCCTCACAAAGTAGCAGACAGAACTGACGTGAGCATTTGCTGCACGTGGTAAGCGGGACCACATGTGTCACTGGGCCCTGCCCGCCATCACCCTCGGGGCTGGCCTAGCAGCTGTCTAGTGAGAGATGGCTGCAGCCTGGACGTCTGTGGTGGGAGTGAAAACAGAGACAAACCTGAGACACACTCAGGAGGCCGAAGTTGCAGGACATGATGAAGACTGGGACGCCCGAGGCTGCGGAAGAGACTCCCAGGTGTGTGTCTGGATGAAAACCGGAGACATGCGAGCTGTACGTCTGCACACTGTACGTGTGTGAAGGGCACGCGGCTACCACACTAAAGGGTAACCTGGGGCAGGATACCCAGGGCGCCACTCTGCGGAAAACATTAGGTTTGCAGAACATTTAAGGAAAACGGCGACGATAGCTATTTTGGGGGCCATTTGACTGAACAGGTGCATTCTTCTAATACCACCTTGTATTTCCACGGTAATAACTTCCTTTAGCTCTGGAGCAACGGTCTGAACATAGATGTTCCATTTAACATTTGAAAAGCCCGTTGCAGTTTGCCAATTTTTTGTACGGCAGATATTTTAAGAATGTATTCACCTTGTTAACGTAAAAGTTATTCCTCTGCACTGAGTAGCATCTCTGCTGCTACCTCATTTCTAACGCCTGTGCATTAACTCACAAGAGCATACATTTAAATAACATTCCACGTGTGATCTGTTTCAGAACGGTCGTATATGCGCACTACAGAGGAAAGTCAAAAGTTCCTTTTGTAATCACTACACAAAGCACTGAAGAGTGAAATAAGGCTTCCAGAGTCCTATTAAAAAGGTCTAGATAAAACCTAGTTAATAATCCTACAGCAGCATCAGCCACTAAGCAGTCAAGACCCAACTGCTGTGCAGTCTGAGTGATGCGGGCCCCCAGGAAAGCCCTTGGGGACAATGGCTCTGCTTCCCTTACCTGATCTCATCATTACAGAAGGAACATTTTAAAAATAATGATGTGAGCCTTATAAGGCCAGCTTGGGAAAACAAAGCAAACTGGGCACCACTACCTTGGAAAAGTAACACAACAGGAAAAATGGCCTCACCTTCTCCAGCCCTTCCTCTTAAGCCCCAAAGAGCATTCTGACTCTGCTCTCCTCGCGGTTATTCATTTATACCTCTCACTTGCTTCTCCAAGAAACTCGACGGTCCCTCCCCAAAGTGAAGTAGGTACATTTCGTATTTACTTAGCACTGTGAAACCACGTGCAGCTTTCACTTCACTGTTGTTGCCAGTTTGTCTTTTCTTCTAAAGCCCAAGCGCTTTTAAGGCAGGGAACCCGTTTTCGCTCCTGGATCCCCAGCCCCTTAACACAACGCCTGGCGTCCGGTGGCACTTTGTAAGCATTTGCTGATAGGAAGAAGCACAAGCACCTTCTCACCCTGTGACGTGGTCGGCTCCCGCTCTTTTGCTCCTTACACCCCTGTTAATCCCAGTCAATTCTGAGACACCACCCACACTTGCTCCTCACACCCCGGCTAATCCTAATCTGTTCTGAGAAACCACCCAGGCTCATAGTGACTGAGTTCTCCTCCAAGTTCCTAAAATACAGAAAACACTGGTCTCACGGTTTCCAAGACCATCGTAAGTTTGTTATCTATGCAAATAAACTAACAGATGTGTGGCTTAAACTTTGACTGCTATTGCATTGCACAAAAATGACCGCATAGGTTTTACTAAATTTGGGATTGGTTAACATAAAACACAGACTACATAGCATGTGTTTAAAATAAGAAGAAAGGGGCGCCTGGGTGGCGCAGTCGGTTAAGCGTCCGACTTCAGCCAGGTCATGATCTCGCGGTCCGTGAGTTCAAGCCCCGCGTCAGGCTCTGGGCTGATGACTCAGAGCCTGGAGCCTGTTTCCGATTGTGTCTCCCTCTCTCTCTGCCCCTCCCCCGTTCATGCTCTGTCTCTCTCTGTCCCAAAAATAAATAAACATTGAAAAAAAAAATTTTAAATAAGAAGAAAAAAAAAAAGAAACTTTAGGAAATTCCGGAAGGACCTCAAGGATATAGATATTCCTAGGGGTTAATCTGTGAGAATTGCTAGCAGCAGACAATGCTGTATGTCTCTGGGTGAGCTGCGGCACTATTTAATATCTGGGGGGTCAGCTTTTCACTACAGAGATGCACGTCCGAGGTGGACTGTGAATTTCTCCATGGATTTTTCGTGCTCAGATCGTCACTGTCCACGAGACACTGGCATAGATCCTCGCATATTGTTCGTGATCATTTACTGATGGCTACTTTGTGCCTGTCTTACAGATGAGGATGCTTAGTTTGAGAAAGGGAGCTATAATCCTAGTAAACTACACCCACAAAGACTTAGGTCAAGTTAAGACACCACTTTGTATTCAATGTTTCAACAAATGTTTTCAGATGAGTGAGTTAACACAGAATATAAATAACAAAGCAGATAAAATCACATGTAAACCAAGTTTTGTTTTACAAAGGGTAGAACCTTTTTTTATGAGATTGTTTTTATATCTCATGGCATCCATCTATTTGCTTAGTATTTGCTGCCTTGTATTTGCTGCCTTTAAACACTTTTTTCTTTTAGCATATCCTTTCTTCCCAGTTTGGTTGACATCGTGAAAACGGACTGTATAATATCTCTTTAAACCATCCCAGTCTTGTCCACGATTTACGCCCAACACCTCTTTGCTGATTACCCTGATGTACAACTGGATTAACGTCACTGGAAATGAAGTCCGTCTTGACTGAAGTTTCAAACCCCCATTGCCATCAGGCCGGAATAAAAGGGAGCTCAAAGAAGAGGGCAGCACTGCACGGTTTGGAGGCCACACGTCGATCCCCAGGCCACATATCGTTGCACCATTTTTGGCACTGGAGGAGGATTATCTAAGTTTCGTTCCTGTTTTGTTCCCAAATTCATTCCTGCCAGGTGTGTCTGCAAAGGGACGCTCTCCCTCCGGGACACTATGCCAACAGAACTTTGGGGCGGGGCGGGCGGGGGGAGGGGTCCTTTATCTCTTCACTCAGTCCAAAGCAAAGCTGGTGATGAAGACCATGGTAGCCAGTTAATGTTACTCAGCGTAAGAGCCAGCACTTACTGAGTGCTTACTCAGTGCGATCCGCTCAAAGTGACCCACAAGTATCGTGGTCGGCAGCCTTCACAACGATTTTCATGCCCGTGGCAAGCAAATACGCTGAGGTACAGGGAGGTCGGTATGCCTCACCGCCAGCTAAGGAACAAGTAACAGGAGAGCAGGTGGTAAAACCCCAGGAGTCTGACTCCACAGCCCACATTCCTCTGGCCCAGCAGAGAGGAGTCACAGGTGACCGGAGGACGAGAGATAGAAACTGACGAGCATTTGCACATCCAAGTTCTAAAGGACTGTCAAGTTTTTCCCAAAGAATGTTAATCTAATCATTTTAGGACAGGTAAGATACGTTTGGCTTAATCAGTATCTTAGCAAAGTTTACTTATAGGAAAACGTTTTAAAATTAACCTTTAATATGTGTCCAGAATAACTCACAATGGAAAACGGGCAGAAAATTCACAGAAGAAATAGAATGGTTAAGCAGCATGAAAAATCATTATCTTCACCTGTATTTTCTTCAGGTTAATAACTGAATTTACACGTAAGAGTCTAAGACTCAAAAGTAGGTATAACTTTACTAGACAGGAACCTTACTTTAAAAAAATCCAAAGGAAATAATCATAAAATGTAACAAATATATACATAACAATGTTAATAATGAAAAATCAGATTCAGCCCAAGCATCTGTAGGGCACACCTGTGTAATAATGTGAAAATATAAAAATAAATTACTATGCAGCATTCCAAAAATTTATGAAGACCTCTTAATGTCATTTGAAAATGTGGATACTTTGATATGAACTGTGTTGAATATGTGGAGCTAACTGAGGAAACTGCCATCTTGATAATATTAAGTCTTCCAGTCCATGAATTTGGGAGTCTTTTCATTCATTTAGCTTCTTCAATGTCTTTCAACAATGTTCTCTAGTTTTCAGTGTACAAATTTTATACTTGTGTTAAAACTATGCCACAGTATTTTATTTTTTTGCTACTAGAAAAGAAATTGTTTCTTCATTTCGTTATTTGATTGTTTATTGCTTGTTTATAGAGAAAAACTGATTCTTGTACATTGATCTTGTGTCCTGCAACCTTGCTAACCTCATCTACCAGTTCTGTTCATATTTTAAGGGGTTCTTCAGAACTTTCTAGATTCAAGATTATAACATCTGAAAAGAGATATTTTTACTTCTTATTTGCCAACTGAGAAGGCTTTCATGTGGTAGCAGTTAAGGTGGTGGAGAAGTAGGGGGACCCTAAGTTTGCCTCATCCCTTGAGACAAGCAGATAAATATCAAATTATTGTGAACAACCAAGAAATCGATCTGAGGACTGAGAGAACAGACTGAACAACTAGAGGTAGATAAAACAGCTGCATCATGGAAGGTAGGAGTTGCAGAAAGTTGATTTGGGGAGAAAAGTTGATTTGGGGAGAAAATTGATTTGCAGATGCCACAGAGGGGAGAGAGAACTGGGTCACAGAGACAGAAGGCAGTGAGAAAGTGAGGGTGAGAGTGAGAGAGAGACAGAATGTGCTGGGGATTGCACAAGAGAAACTCTTTCCCAAAAACCACTGACTGGGAAATGGAGAAGGGCTGAATACCACAAGTTGTTACAAGCAGCGGAGGACAAAGTCTGAAGGTTTAGAAATCTGCACCATCGCTGGGGTCCTGCAGGGCAGGCTTAACCCTGTGTGTTCCTGTGGGGAGGGAGGGTGGAAACCCGGGAGCAGGCAGCATGGTCTGAGGATCTCCCAGATCACAAGGGGAGAAACAGTTGTCCCACTTGGAGTGCATCTGGGAATCGCGGCACAGCCTCTCCAGGGACAAAAAGAACTGGCAAACCTCAGCACCGCCTTTGTGCTGCACTTTGCCATAAACTCTGAACCACTGCTCAGTCCTGCCACTGCTTTTCTGGCACAACCTTGCAAATAGCATGAAGGTGACAAAACAATCCTCCAGAGGATCAACACGGGTCCCCATCGTGCGGGTCCCTAAAATTTGGAGTTTGGGGTTTTGAAACACAGACATGCACCTGACATAAAACACAGGAGTATTGTGCTGACTGGCAGGCAGACAGCTCGGGCGCACGCAGGGTGAAGGCAGGTTAGAGGGGGAGGGAGCCAAACCATAAGAGAGTCTTAAAAACTGAAAACAAACTGAGGGTTGATGCAGGGTGTGGGGGGGGGTGTGGGGGGGGCTGTTGGGATGAGCACTGGGTGTTGAATGGAAACCAATTTGACAATAAATTTCATATAAAAAATTTAAAAAATAATAAATAAATAAATAAATAAATAAATAAATAAATAAATAAATAGCAAGTAATATCCATTCTTCTCAAACTGTTCCAAAAAGTAGAAATGGAAGGGAAACTTCTAATCTCCTTCTATGAGACCAGCATTACCCTGATTCCAAAGCTAGACAAAGAGTCCACTATAAAGGAGACTTACAGGCCAATATTCCTGATGAACATGGATGAAAAATTCTCAACAAGATACTGGCAAATAAATCTAACAGTACATAAAAAAAAAATTATTCACCACGATCAAGTGGGCTGCAGGGCTGATTCAGTACTCCCAAACCAATCAACGTGACACACACCACATTAATAAAAGAAAGAAGAAGAACCATCTGATCCTCTTATGGATGCAGAAAAAGCATTTGACAAACTATAGCATCTCTTCTTGATAAACACTCTCAACAAAGCAGGGATAGACAGATGAACATACATGAGCATCATAAAAGCCATGAGACACCCACAGCTAATATCACCATAAACAGGGAAAGACTGAGAGCTTTCCCATTAAGGACAGGAACAAGACAAGGATGTCCTGTCTCACAATTACTATTTAAAGCAGTACTAGCGGGGTGCCTGGGTGGCTCAGTCGGTTGGGCATCCGACTTCGGCTCAGGTCATGATCTCGCGGTCCGTGAGTTCGAGCCCCGCATCAGGCTCTGGGCTGACAGCTCGGAGCCTGGAGCCTGTTTCGGATTCTGTGTCTCCCTTTCTCTGACCCTC
The DNA here is from genome assembly GCF_018350175.1 of Felis catus. Classification (NCBI taxonomy): domain Eukaryota; kingdom Metazoa; phylum Chordata; class Mammalia; order Carnivora; family Felidae; genus Felis; species Felis catus. The sequence goes on along the minus strand of NC_058378.1, from coordinate 1,675,145 downwards.
CCCTGCTCATGCTCTGTTTCTCTCTGTCTCAAAAATAAATAAATGTTAAAAAAAAAAATTTAAAGCAGTACTGGGGCGCCTGGGTGGCTCATTCGGGTGAGCATCCAACTTCGGCTCAAGTCTCTCGGTTCTTGGGTTCAGGCCCCGGATCAAGTTCTGTGCTGACAGATGGATCCTGCATCCTGCTTCAGATTCTGTGTCTCCCCCTCTCTGTGCCCCTCTCATGCTCTGTCTCTGCCTCCCAATAATAAATAAACGTTAAAAAATTAATAATAAAAATAAAGCAGAACTGGAAGACTTAGCCTCTGCTTAGCCTCTGCAATCAGATAACAAAATAATAATAATAATAATAATAATAATAATAATAATAAAATGCATCTACAAGGGCAAGGAAGAAGTCAAAACTTTCACTCTTCACAGAAGACATGATACTCTATACAGAAAACTCAAAAGACTCTAGTAAAAATTGCTAGGACTAATACATGAATTCAGTGAAATCACAGGATATAAATACCACATACAGAAATCTGTTGCATTTCTATATACCAATAATGAAGCAGCAGAAAGATAAATCATGGAATCCATCCCATTTACGACTGCACCAAAAACAGTAAGATACTAGGAACAAACCTGACCAAAGAGGTAAAAGATCTGTCCTCTGAAAACTATAGAAAGCTTATGAAAGTAAATGAAGGGGACACAAAGAAATGGAAAAACATCCTATGCTTATGGATTAGAAGAACAAACATTGTTGAAATATCTATACTACCCAAAGCAATCTACACATTCAATGCAATCCCTATCAAAATAACACCAGCGTTCTTCGCAGAGCTAGAACAAACAATCCCAAAATTTGTATGAAACCACAAAAGACCCTGAGTAGCCAAAACAATCCTGAGAAAGAAAAGCAAAGCTGATACATCACAATTCCAGACTTCAAACTGTATTACAAAGCTGTAATCATCGAGACAGTATGGTATTGGCACAAAAACAGACACATATATCAATGGAACAGAAGAGAAAACCCAGAAATAGACCCATAAGTTATGGTAAACTAATTTCTGACAAAGCAGGAAGAATATCCAATGGAAAATAGTCTCTTCAGCGAATAGTGTTAGGAAAACTGGACAGCAATGTGCAGAAGAATGAACCTGGACCACTTTCTTACACCATACACAAAAATAAATTCAAAATGGATGAAAGACCTGAATGTAAGACAGAAAACCATCAAAATCCTAGAGGAGAACACAGGCAACAACCTCCTTGATCTCAGCTTTAGCCAACGTCTTTCTAGACATGTCTCCCAAGGCAAGGAAAACAGAAGCTAAAATGAACAACTGGGGCTTCATTATGATAAAAATCGTCTGCACAATGAAGGAAACAGCCAACAAAACTAAAAGGCAGCCAACAGAATGAGAGAAGATATTTTCAAATGACACATCTGATAAAGGGTTAGTATCCAAAATCTGTAAAGAACTTATCAAACGCAACACCCAAAAAACAAATAATCCAGTGAAGAAATGGGCAGAAGACATGAACAGACACTTTTCCAAAGAAGACATCCAGATGGATAACAGACCCATGAAAAGATGTTCAACATCACTCATCATCAGGGAAACACAAATCAAAACCACAATGAGATACCAACTTACACCTGTCAGAATGGCTAAAATGATCAGCTCAGGGAACAGCAGATGTTGGTGAGGATGCGGAGTAAAGGGAACCTCTTATAATGTTGGTGAAAACACAAAGTGGTGCAGCCACTCTGGAAAACAGTATGAAGGTTACTCCAAATTTAAAAATAGAAGCACCATGACCCAGAAACTGGACTACTAGGTATGAACCCAACAGATACAAAAATACAAATTGAAAGGGTTATATGTACCCCCATATTTATACCAGCACTATTAACAATGATCAAACTGCGGAAAGAGCCCAAGCGTCCCTTGACTGAATGGATAAAGAGGATGTGGTATATGGGTGGCTCAGTCAGCTCGGCGTCCAACTTTGGCTCAGGTCATGATCTAGCAGTGTGTGAGTTCAAGCCCCACATCAGGCTCGCTGCTCTCAGCATGGAGGCCACATCATATTCCCCCCCCCCCTCCTCCTTATGCCCTTTCTCTCAAAAATAAATAAACTTAAAAAAAAAAGATGTAGTATGGGAGGTGTTTGTGGGTGCGTGTGTGTATAAACAGTATAGTGGATCATTACTTGGCCATCAAAACAAATGAAATCTTTCCATTTGCAATGATGTGGATGGACCTAGGGTGTATTATGCCAAGGGAAGTAAGTCAGTCAAAGAAAGACCAATACCATATGACTTCACTCATATGTGGAAAAGATGAACACAGTGGAAGGGGAAGAAAAGAAAAAGAGGGGAAGCAAACCATAAGAGATTCTAAATGGTAAAGAACGGAGGGTGGATGGAGGGAGGTGGGTGGGAGATGGGCTAGATGTACTAAGGAGGGTACTTGTTGGGACGAACACTGGGTGTTCTACTCCGGACACCAATATTATACTGTATGTTAACTAACTGGAATTTGAATAAAAATTGGGGGGAAAAAGAAAAAGAAGTTGGCTGAAATTAGTGGTGTTCTGGATAATGCTGCTTTAAAATTCTATCATTATTATGAAATTGCTATTCCAGTTCTGAATAACTATGAACTAACAGTTTTATAACCAGTTGTCTCTGTGAACATTTCCCACTGTGGGGACTAAGACATGACAGAGAAGCATAAGTAGATTCTGTAAATCTCTTGAGTGGTCTCTGCTTTTCCTGGAGGATCTCAGTTGCCCAATTTGGGGGGGGGCACCTCCTACAGTTTTAAAAAACTCCTGCTAGTATTATCACTCTGTGCAGAAAAAAAAATAAGCAAGAATAAAATGTTCTCTGGATGGCTGAAACGCTCAGTTTTACTGGAGTTCTGAAGAGGCTGACGAAGCACACGTGTTTTACACTGTGACCGGTGGTCAAGCCACAAAAGGGACTCAATGTATGTATTTGTTTTGGCTCATCTGGTAGAGCCCAGCAGGGACTGGGAAGGAAACAGTGCTTCAAAATGGCATTTCTGAAACCTGTTTTCATCACGTGTTTATTTTCCTGTACGTTTTGGTCTGTGCATGTGTTGGCAGGTGACAGTGGAAGGGAGGCTTACCTAGAGACTTGAAGTTTTGTGATGGGGAAGACGTCAAAAGCATAAACCACAGATGTTTATAAAAACACATTCATGAAAATATCAATATCCGCATGTAAAAAATGAGAAGCTTTTACCTTATATAAAAATTCAGCACATTTATGGTGAATTCTGTGGTAAAGTAATGGGTGTTTTTAAAGACAGACAAGAATAGTGTCTAACTATTTTGTAGACAGAGATTAGAACGAACTTTTAATGTATCATTACATTTAAAATCTTACATTCCAATTCATCTTCATAAAGACTAGAGTCCAACTTCACTACAGTGATGCCTTCTGTGATGTCAGAACAGCTGGAAAAAAGGAATCCACTGTATTAACCCCCAGTAAGGGGGCTTGTAGGCAAAGGATGAAGTCGGGTGATGTTTCAGCAAGTTCTGAAATGATGAATGACATACGCTGTGTGCAGGGACCCCTCTTGCTGAACTCAGACTGTAAGAGGATCCAGGAGAAAAGATCTCTTCATACAAGTACAACAGGCATGTCATTGTCACCTCACTCATCTGTGCTAGAGGATCTCACTCAGGGCTGGGGCGTCTGGGGGGCTGAGGCAGTTAAACATCTGACCCTCGGTTTTGGCTCAGGTCATGATCTCATGGTTCATGAGTTCGAGCCCTGCATCAGGCTCTGTGCTGACAGCGCAGAGCCTGCTTGGGATTCTCCCTCCCTCCCTCCCTCCCTCTCTCTCTCTCTCTCTCTCTCTCTCTCTCTCTCTCTCTCTGCCTCTCCCCTGCTCACTCTCAATCCCTCTCAAAATAAATACATAAACACAAAAAAAGAAGAATCTCACTGCAGGCAAATCTAAGAGATGTGGTCAATGTGGATCAATACAAGAAACACTTCCCCCCCAAAACAGTTAATGACTGAAGGTATTTCTTTCATACTGAGGATTAAATGTACAGGGATTTAAGTCTCTTCTCCCTACAGGAATCTCCGTTGAAAAATCACATAAGGTGAATAATGGATAAAAAGTTACATAAGTCTTTGTTGTTAAAAATCAGAGCCAATTGGGGCGCCTGGGTGGCGCAGTCAGTTAAGCCTCCGACTTCAGCCAGGTCACGATCTCGCAGTCTGTGAGTTCCAGCCCCGCGTCAGGCTCTGGGCTGATGGCTCGGAGCCTGGAGCCTGTTTCCAATTCTGTGTCTCCCTCTCTCTCTGCCCCTCCCCCGTTCATGCTCTGTCTCTCTCTGTCCCAAAAATAAAATAAACGTTGAAAAAAAAATTAAAAAAAAAAATCAGAGCCAAGACGTGAGCCAGATGTTTAAAGTGTCCGTTTCCCCGACCATGATAAATCAGACTGTAAAAGATACACAGTGGTTTCCAGAATGAAGTCAGTCTGGAATGACATTACCAGGAAGTTGCGCTTCATGTTTTTCTATCCTTAGAAAACGCCTTGGATTCAGTATCATTATCAATGGAAACTCACGAAACAGTCTTTTGATTTCGCTGGAAATGCCATGTAAATATTTTAGCTCCTTACTTACAAATACCATGCACACACGTCAGTTCCTGAAACTCAGCCTGATACCGTCCACAGATACTGCAGCTGCAGTGGTATCAGATCCTAGAGGAGGGAGACTGGGAAAACTACAACTGGGGGTAACTCAGGACCTGTAATAGAAAAAGTCACAGTCATCGAAGTCATGAAGTAACAGCTCACTGATCAGAGTCGTCCTGTCCCCAAAATGCAACTGGTAAAGCAGTATGATTACATCCACAAGTTCCTACTCCCGCACCGTGACGTGTGTTTGCATGGGTGGTGGGTCTAAGGTGAGGACCGGAGACGAATCTAGGGTCAGCTTACCTGGTAAATGCAAAGGAAATTATAATTCTGTTTCATTTGCCGTTGCCCTCATTCTGCTCTGCCAGGTGACAGGAATCGCACTTCCCTAGGTCAGCCAAAGTATGTGCTGCTGCAGAATTGATCACTTTTAACTAAAAATGTCCCCCCAAACAGATTTACAGATAGGTGGACTATGACCTACCTTTCCTTATCTGGGAAGATCATACCCATCTTTTTCTCTGACACCTAGCATCATGTCCTGCGAAAGTCCAAGACGTCAAGACCTCAGCAAATTCCCAAGAGCCTGCCACACCTCTGGCTGCCTGGCATTTACATTCCAAGCTTTCATTTCAAAACACACCGGTTCTTTCTTACCAGTCTGTTGAATTATGTACTATTCTCCTTGCTTCAGTACATTTCATTGCCATGCACACCACTGATGTCATTAAAGCTGACTAAATATGTGCCTATTTTCCAATAATACCAATGAGTTCGAATGAGACATAACTTTTCTTAACATCCACTTAGGCCACCCTGCAGCCCACTAGTTCAACCTCCCATCTACCTCCACCCACTCTGCATGTTCCTCCCCACCCCTTAGTCTCAAATACTGCCTTTGTTTCAATGCAAAATAGTTCACATTCCTCTTCTCTTTTGCTTTTTGTTTTTTTTAGAGAGTGTGTGCATGAGTGGGGGAGAGGGGCAAAGGGAGAGGGAAGGAGAGAGAGGAAGGAGAGGGAGAGGGAGAGGGAGAGGGAGAGGGAAAGGGAGAGGGAGAGGGAGAGGGAGAGGAAGGAGGGGGGTGGGGAGGAGAGAGAAAGAGAAAGAGAGAGAGAGGAGGGAGGGAGTGAGGAAGAGAGACTCAAGCAGGCTCCACACTATGCATGGAGCTTGATTCCACAACCCCGGGACCACAAACTGAGCCCAAATCAAAAATCAGATGCTCAACCGAATGACCCACCCAAATGCCCAGAGTTCATGTTCATCTACTTCTGAAGCACTATCTATCATCAGTCACCATCCTGTTTTACAAATCATACGTTAAATCCTGTAAGCATTATTAAAACAAAGACAGATTCTCCTTCATAGTAAGTCGGGTATACCAGTATGGCATATGTATTTACTTTTATACACCATCAATTTCGCTAGTTATGCATATCATGAGAGACCTTTTCCCCGCTCACTTACTAACAGACAGTAATCTGTTTTCAAGAAACAGAATTCTGTGAGAATGATCTTTTTTACTACACAGATTTAGATAAAAGTAAGCATATCTTTCAAACCTGTATTAATGTAATGTCTCTTTACATTAAGTTTAGAGAGGTAATTAGATTGTAAGTCTATACCACAGCCAACAAAACGCTTTCAAAAACAGATACTTTTGCACTGTGAAAAAACTTTAGTCCTAGAAAGAGGTTACATCCAACTTTTTGACAAAATTCATCACCATAATCTTATTTGGTACAATATTTAACTGGTGTTTGTTTCTTTTCCATATATGCCAGTTACAATGCAAACTTCATGAAAGTAGAAATTTCTGTCTTTTCAAAATTCATATGTCCTACTTCCTAGAACAGTCGTTAAGTACATGAACGCGTGATAAATATTTGTTAAATGAATATTCATTATAGCAGCAATGAATACTTAATTCCAGTGCTTTATTTTTGTTGCTGATATTGTATTTGTTTTAACCTTATCATATGAACTTCTCTGTTGACTATGTTTCCCTTTAGAATGATTATGAAGAACATAATGGATTAAATGAATGCTCTGGTAAGCAAAACGCTAAAGTTATTTTCACTGTACAAAGAAGACAAACAAGACAAATCCTTTATCATTCAAAATCTTGGAATTTAAACAGTTGAAAGTACATTTTAGATGGGGTGCCTGGATGGATCAGTTGGTTAAGTATCTGACTCGATTTCAGCTCAGGTCATGATCTCATGGTTCGTGGGTTCAAGCCCTGCCTTGTCAGGCTCTGTGCTGACAGCTCGGAACTTGCTTGAAATTCTCTCTTCCTCTCTCTCTGCCCCTCCACCACTTGTGCTCACATGCTCTCTCTCTCTCTCTCTCTCCCTCCCTCTCAAAATAATTTAGCATTTAAAAAAAAAAACAGAAAGTACATTTTTAGAAGAGATGTATGGTTTCACAGGGTTTGAATGTCAACCATGTAACAAGCAAATTTCTAAACCTTGCCATGTCTTTGATCCCTCATAAATTGTGAGACTTTCGTAACACAATTGTTGAAGACCAAATTAGATAACATATTTCATGTCACTATCAATGAATTGGCACTTTGGAAAAGTTCTATAAATGGTAGTTTTTACAAGTATTATCTCTTGGGAGACTGTTAAGTGTTTGTATGGTTAGGCTGAATAATAATCAGCTTTCATCATGGAGTCCTCTCCTGTGTGTGTAGAAAGGACAGTGGGAAAGGGACATGGTCAATAATCTGTTCCAAGTTTGCCCACTGGGAGCGCTTTCAGACTGGCTTTAATGTCCTTTGATATGATGACATCCTTTAGTTTTCCTGACCACTTCCTTATTTTCAGGACCCATAAGATGCCCAAGGCCGATTTTGTATTTACTCTGTGTAGTCCTGGAATCAACAAATTCCCCATGGAAGCTTGATTCATTTAGAGGAAATTGGGATGTAGTTCATTGATTTTTGCTCATTACAACTATTTCTGGGAAACATTTATATATATATATATATATATGTGTGTGTGTGTGTGTATAAACATGTATATATGTATACATGCTTATACATGCTGCCCTGCACACACATATGCATCTATTATTTGTTGTGTCCATGTGCACACATGCATAGAGGAGACACACACACACACTCGTGTGGTACCTCCAATCCAACATCTCAAGGGGATTCTAGCTTTCTGCCTTGCCTGTCACTACTTACTCTTAGGGAGCCCAGTCTCACGGTTACAATGTATTTACAGATTTGATCAACCCGAGTATACATATAAATTAGTTCCAGAAATGCTACCACACACCTCTGTAAAAAACAAGGTTAACTACTGGAGCGCAGCGTTTGTATAGAGTTCTGTCTTTAGCCTCACCATCGCCAGTTAAACAGTGTCTTCCGAAGTTCCACATGCTAACGCCTTTCTTCTCCACACCCCTCACCACACTTACGGATTGCGTCCAAATTCTCTCCAAGTTCTGCTTGATCTATTTTTAAAATCTTGCCAAGAGTTTTATTCAGAGCCTCCCTTACGGAGGAGCTTGGCCTCACCTCCACCTGCCCACAAGGTCTCACCCACTGAGTCAGACCCCAGGCTGGGAGCCCTACCTGCTGCCAGATGTGCTCTTCGATGGTACGGAAGGCAGCTCAGGAGACCCCGTCGCTGTGAATCTAGCGCTGCACCTGCCAAGGGTCCTTGTCATCCAGGAATGTGGTCCTGTCCTTGCCGACGCCCACCACGAGCTGCAGAGAAAAGCAGGCCCTGAGCAGGGTCAGGTGGGGCCACCACCACCAAGCCCACCCCCACCCCAGCCTCTGCCCCATCCATCCCACCCTTGTTGCCTTCGCTGGCTCTGTGCCCGTGGGCCCCAGGGATGCCAGCATGGTTTTATTCACACAAGGTATGGGTGTCGCTGTGGGGTACATGGTCTGCGGGTCCTGACAGATGCACACACTTGGCCGATCACCATCGCGGCTTCTGAAGAGCTCCATCACTGCCAGAATCCCATGATCACCCCGTTCAGAGCCACCCCCCGCCCCTAGAGTGCCTCCTATCCCAGATGTCACCAAAATGGAATAACACCACAGGTAGCTTCCTGGGTCCTAAATCCATGTAAGATTCATTCACGCTCCATGAACTGGTTCTTCTCGCTGTAGAAGCAAGTGTTCTGCCATCCTGCGGACGCTCACCCACAAGGGCTTGAAGGAGAGCGGGTTTCTAGTTACTGGTGGTGACGTCGCATGGACGCTCACCTACAGGTGCTTCAAGGCGAGCAGGTGTCCAGTTACTGGTGGCAACATCCCACGGACGCTCACCAACAGGTGCTTCAAGGAGAGCGGGTTTCCAGTTACTGGTGATGATGAATAAAGAACATCTGCATACTGATATATGTGAACAAAGTGTCCATATCAGTAGAGGGGGAAGTCGAGGGTCATATGATAAATGCACATTTAACCATATAGAAAACTGCCAAACTGCTTTGCAAAGTGGCTGTGGATTTAAATTACTAATTTTGTTGAGAACCTTTGTATGTTTGCTCACGAGGGATTTCAGCCTGTATTTTTCTTTCCTTCTCTTTTCTTTTTTCAAATAGGCTCCACACCCGACATCGGGCTTGAACCCATGACCCAGAATCAAGAGTCACACGTGCTACTGAGCCAGCCCAGTGCCCCTTACTTTTCTTATAATGTCTTGTAAGACATTAGGAAAATGCTATCCCCACAAAATGAGTTGGGAGTATTTCCTCCTCTTCTAATCCCTGAAAGAGGCTGTGGAGAATAAATGCTATTTCTTCTTTAAATGCTTGCTAGACATTCACCACTGGAAAAAAATCTAGATTGGAAGCTTTCTTTGTTGGATGTTTTTTTAATTATGAATTCAATTTTTTTAACAGGTACGGCTACCTGTTCTTGAGAAACCTTTGTTAATTTGTGTGTTCGCAAAAAGAAATTTAAATACTGTATGTTTTCTGGAATTTTTTAATTTAAGAAATACAAGCCTATCTCAAAGTTACTGAGGGCTGAGTTCTGGACCACAATAAAGTGAGTCAAATAAATTTTTCAGTTTCCCATTACACATAAAAGTTATTTTACATTATACTACAGACTACACTGTAGTCTAAATTTGGTAGAGCATTATGTCTATGAAAAATGTATATGCCTTAATTTAACAAATTTCTATATGAGCTTTCAGTAACTGTAATCACTGATCACCATAAAAATAGAGTAATAATGACAAAGTTGGAAATATTGCAAGAATTACCAAAATGATACATGGAGTGAGCAAACGCATTGGCAAAATGGCACCGGTAGATTTGGTCAATGCAGGGTTGCCGCAAGACTCCAATTTGTAAAAACACAGCATCTGTGAGATGCAAAGAAACAAAGCACAGTACAGTAGGGGTACACCTGTATTAAGATTAGTCGATGGGCAGGGGGTGCCCGGGTGGCTCAGTTGGTTGGTGTCTGACTTCAGCTCAGGTCATGATCTCACGATTTGGGAGTTCAAGCCCCGCGTCGGACCCCGTGCTGACAGCATGGAGCCTGAGCAGATGTCTGGTAACAGATCCTTGCACGGCCATACAGATAGCTCACTCAAATAAAAGTTATAATCTCTGGTAGTAGCTCTCTCTGAGCCAGCTCCCCCACCAATCTAAATTATTTTAGGTAGTTCAGGGAGAGATATAAAGGTTTTCTTGATGGGGTGCCTGGTGGCTCAGTTGATTGAATGTCTGACTCTTGATTTTGGCTCAGGTCATGATCCCAGAGTCTTGGGATAGATCCCCAAGTCAGGCTCCATGCTTAGCATGGAGCCTGCTTGGGATTCTCTCCCTCTCCCTATGCCTGTCTCCCCCACTCAGTCTCTCTTTAAAAATTAATTAATTAATTAAAAAGAAAAAGGAAAAAAGAAAATCATCTATTAAAAAAAAGTTTTCTTGAGTCTGCTGAATCTTGGTTGCCTTCAGCTCAAAATAATATACATGCCAAAATGGCATATTTGGGGGTCACATATTCTCCCCTCCACCCAAAAGAATTACTTGAATATAATATTCTCTAAATAAATCCCAAGACCCAGGAATCTTTTAGAGAGAGCAAGAAGTTCTATCAGTGAGAAAACCAGCCCATTTAGCAAAACCCTAATGTCATCCAGAAGGTATGCTTTCCTGATATACAAAATTTTAAAAGGCCTGGAAACCTAAATTTCAATCCTTGAGTAGGAATTTCCTATTGATAGCTTGTTTTAAATGATACTACCCCAACTATTAAACAAAAATTGATCTGACAGACTAGTATTAAAATTCCATGCAAATAAAACACATATTGAAAGAAAAGTCAGTCGACTAACAAACTGAAAGCCATCAAATTGTACTTAAGCTAGAGGACAGGTGAACTGCAATATCTGAACCCTAACTCAAGTGCCTAAAAATTGCTGAATTCTTCCTTTCTTCCTGCTTAATAATGTTCTCAGTGCTTATAAAATATACGTATGTTAACTAACGGTTTAAATTTTATTATTACTAAAAAGCCACGCTGCCATGCAGAACGGAAGCTCTAGCTGGATGCTGTCATGCGAGACAATAATGGAAGAAGGCAGAGGCCAGAGAGGAGCACTGAGAAGTCGAACATGTGACTGAAGCTTTCCTGGAAGTTCAAGTCCAGCCCTGCTGCCAGAGGAGGCTAGCAGAGCACCACTCCAGCCTTTACCACATGCAGACGAGGGGCCACCCAAGAACCAGTGAAATCAAAAATAAAAATAAATTATTATTGCTATAAGCCAATAAAAATTTTTAAAGTCCGTACATTTCTGTGCCATCTTACTCTTCTATAGTAAAGTCATTCTACAATATTCATATTTTTCAAAATGTTCTGGTCAAAATTATTCTTTGAAATCCTGTCTCAATAAATATTTTTACTGCTTATTCTGATTTTAAAAGTAATATAAGCTCATTATAGACATTTAAAAATATCATAAAGATATTATAAATATACCAATAATATTACTTTATTTCCTATTTTATTTATTTTATTTTATTTATTTATTTTAATTCAAGATAGTTAACACACAGTGTAGCATTGACTTCAGGAGTAGAACCCACTGATTCATCACTTACATGTAACACCCAGTGCTCATCCCAACAAGTGCCCTCCTTAATGCCCATCACCCATCTAGCCCATCCCCCCCACCCACGTCCCCCCCAGCAACTCTCCGTTTGTTCTACTTAAGAGTTTCTTATGGTTTGCCTCCCTGTTTTTATCTTATTTCTCCTTCCCTTCTCCCATGTTCATCTGTTGTGTTTCTTGAATTCCACATATGAATGAAATCATATATTTGTCTTTCTGACTTATTTCACTTAGCATAATATACTCTAGTTCCATCCACATTGTTGCAAATGGCAAGATTTCATTATTTTTGATCACCATTATACATATATATTATCTATATATTCACATATACCACATCTTCTTTATCCATTCATCAGTTGATGGACATTTGGGCTCTTTCCATATTTTGGCTATTGTTGATAGTGCTGCTATAAACATCGGGGTGCGTGTGCCCCTTTGAATCAGCGTTTTTGTATTCTTTGGGTAAATACCTAGTAGTCCAATTGCTGGATCATGAAGTAGTCATATTAACTTTTTGAGGAACCTCCATACTGTTTTCCAGAGTGGCTGCACCAGTTTGCATTCCCACCAAAAGCACAAAAGTGTTCCCCTTTCTCCACATCGTCGCCAACACCTGCTGTTGCCTGAGTTGTTCATTTTAGCCATTGTGACTGGTGTGAGGTGGTATCTCATTATGGTTTTGATTTGTATTTCCCTGATGATGAGCGATGTTGAGCATCTTTTCATGTGTCTGTTAGCCATCTGGATGTCTTCTTTGGAAAAGTATCTGTTCATGTCTTCCGCTCTTTTCTTCACTGGATTCTTTGTTTTTTTGGGTGTTGAGTTTGATAAGTTCTTTATAGATTTTGGATACTAACCCTTTATCTGATATGTCATTTGCAAATATCTTCTACCATTCCACAGATTGACTTTTAGTTTTGTGGATTGTTTCCTGTGGTGTGCAGAACATTTTTTTTATCTTGATGAGGTCCCAATAGTTCATTTTTGCTTTTCTTTCCCTTGTCTCCAGAGACATGTCTAGTAAGAAGCTGCTGTGGCCGAGGTCAAAGAGGCTGCTGCCTGCTTTCTCCTCGAGGACTTTGATGGCTTCCTGTCTTATGTGTAGGTCTTTCATCCATTTTGAGTTTATTTTTTGTGTATGGTGTAAGAAAGTGGCTCAGGTTCATTCTTCTGCATGTCACTGTCCAGTTTTCCCAGCACGATTTGCTGAAGAGACTGGCTTTTTTCCATTGGATATTCTTTCCTGCTTTTCAAGGATTAGTTGGCCATACATTTGAGGATCCGTATCTATTCTGTACCACTGATCTGAGTGTCTGTTTTTGTGCCAGTACCATATTGTCTTAATGATTACAGCTTTAAGTCCGGGATTGTCATGCCTCCGGCGTTAGTTTTCTTTTTCTTTTTTTTTTTTTTTTAATTTTTTTTTCAACGTTTATTTATTTTTGGGACAGAGAGAGACAGAGCATGAACGGGGGAGGGGCAGAGAGAGAGGGAGACACAGAATCAGAAACAGGCTCCAGGCTCTGAGCCATCAGCCCAGAGCCTGACGCGGGGCTCGAACTCACGGACCGCGAGATCGTGACCTGGCTGAAGTCGGACGCTTAACCGACTGCGCCACCCAGGCGCCCCGTTAGTTTTCTTTTTCACACTACTTTGGCTATTCATGGTCTTTTCTGGTTCCATACAAATTTTAGGATTGTTTGTTCTAGCTCTGTGAAGAATGCTGGTGTTATTTTGATAGGGATTGCATCGAATGTGTAGATTACTTTGGGTAATATAGACATTTTAACAATATTTATTCTTCCAATCCCTGAGCATGGAATATTTTCCATTTGTGTCTTCTTCAATTTCTTTCATTAAGCCTTCTATAGTTTTCAGCATACAGATCTTTTATCTCTTTGGTTAGTTTTATTTCTAGGTATTTTATGATTTCTGGTGCCATTGTAAGTGGGATGGATTCCTTGATTTCTCTTTCTGCTGCTTCATTATTGGTGTATAGAAATGCAACGGATATCTGTATGTTGATTCTATATCCTGAAACTTTACTAAATTTACGTATCAGTTCTTGCAGTTTTTTGGTGGAGTTTTTCTTGTTTTCCCTATAGATTATCATATCATCTGCAAAGAGTGAAAGTTTGACTTCTTTGCCAATGTGTATGCCTTTATTTCTTTTTTGTTGTCTGATTGCTGAGGCTAGGACTTCCAGTACTATGTTAAACAAACAGCAGTGAGAGTGGACATCCACCTGTGTTGGGCTCTGTGTGGAGTCTGCTTGGGATTCTCTCTCTCCTCTCTCTGCCCCTCCCTCCACTTATGCATGCCCTCTCTCTCTCTCAAAATAAATAACTGTAAAAAAACTATCAAGCCATGATACATGTGATTAACAATGTCTGCAGTTTGCATAATGCTGAACCTGATGTCATTATATATTTTCAGAGTCTTTTAGATGTACTTTATTTTTCACTTATTATTCTGTGTATTTTCTGAGATGAATCACATATAATCTTTCTAATTCTCCGTGATTAAACAGAATAAACTTCAGGATGAAAGCTGACAATGAATAACCTTTGAAAACACATTCATTTAATGCTACATATCCATATCCCATTTTAGAATGTTTGAATAAGTTAAAGCAACACATTTTCATTTAAAAGTATGTTTAAGTAGTCGTTCTAATTCACTAAATGAAATACCTCAACTACAAAGTGTTCAAACAAGTTTCATCCTTTCCCACTGCTGTACTACATCCTTATTTCCTCCTATCATTCTCAAAGCCACTCTAAATAATGTGTGAGTCTACTATACGTTAGCATAATGAACCATGGGTTTTTGTAAACCCCGCAGAGAAGGCTACCCTTGGGTAATTAAGCCTCACCAACTGAAGCGCAAAGCCTCTTGGTCTGGAGATGTTGCTGAGTCCCAGACTCACACAGAATGATCTCAATGAAGGTCCTGGGAACTACTGAGGTCAGACAGAAGGTCTGTCCAATCTTTAATGGCTCAACGTTGTATCAAACAGGTCCTTTAAAGGACTCACCACAAAAATTATCAGAGGCACCAGATTCTACTGGGAATTCAACGGAGTCATAACCTTCTTCTCCACATCTATTGCTCTTTATTTCTTCACGCCCAACAATTATTAATCCCTACAGCTTGTCTCAGATACCAGTTCCTCAAAAGCCAACTCCTACATACTTGTTTAAGGGCTCTCCCTGCACGTCTCTTGGCAATGTGCTTGAGAATTACAGACTTGTACCAGACTTCATTTCAATCACATACACAGCATTTCCCTTACTAAATGGTAAGTTTCCTTGGTGTTAGAAGCTCTGACTCAAACTCAGAATCATTTGTTTTACTCATCTCTTTTCAATCTCTAGTAGTTGCAACAGTGACTATAAGTTGAGGGTAGCCGATGGATATTTAATTAAAGCTTCAAACGTTTTTAGAAATTATCTCAGTTTCATAGCTTTCTTATTAAAAGGCCCATTTCTTTATTGACTTGGTTCTTCCTGCAGGAGGACTGCACCAGTTGTGATTTTTAAGACTTTCAACTTTATATAGCTGCATGAGCCTTTCACTTACTTACTGGTATATGTTTTCCTTGGCTTTTCAGTTCTGGGTTAGGGATTAACATGGCCTGTGGTCACATAATTTAGATAAGACAGATCCCCCAAGAAGATTAAGGAAGCCTGGGACTATTACTGAGTTTCTTGTATTATCCAGCACTTCCATTAGTGCTGTGCACTTTCTGTCCACTTCCATTCGTTATATTTACTCATCAGAGGACCACACACTCCTACAGTAACATAATTTTATCAAATCTTTGTCCAAGAATATACTGTTTTGTTACATTAGTTCTTATATTTAAGTCTCAGTAATCATGCCCAGGTCCACCACAACAAAATGCAAGCAGATGTGGGAAGAACGTGGAGAATTACCATCCCCAGCTGGCCACATCTTTATAAACTGTGCAGGATGGATTATGACTCTCTCAATTTGTTAAATCTGGTGGATATCTACTGTTCTTAAATTCAGAACTATCTACTCAAATGATATAAGACTTAGCATCATCCACTAAGAAAGATCTGTCACTTGTGGGGGGGAAAATAGGACAAAGACACCATGAGGAGATGTGTTATAAAATTAAGAAATACAAGGAAACTACCAAACACACACATAAATATTATTTCTGCTTGTTTACTTGGGTTTACAGTGATTAAGACTGAATGTTTATTGTAATAGTTTTATAGATTAAAGCAAAAAATAACTTGGAAGTATAATGGAAAAGTAAACTAAAACTTAATTATTTGAAATTCTACTAAATACCCATTTATTGACTCTAAACGCTGTATGTAACTTCAATGTTGTTTACTAATTGCACGGAACATTTTAAGTGCCTTATAATTCAAGGTCAAAATCACTGCCAATCTGGAGAACAATGTCTTTTTTTTAAATCTTTACTTATTTTTGAGAGAGAGAGAGAGAGCGAGCATGAGCAATGGAGGGGCGGAGACAGAGTCCGAAGCAGGCTCCAGGCTCTGAGCTGTCAGCACAGAGTCCAAATCAGGGCTGCAACTCACGAATCACAAATTTGTGACCTGAACCAAACTCGGACGCTTAACCCACTGAGACACGCAGGGGCCCCTGGAGAACAATTTCGAATAAAATACTGACATGACATATCATTGGTAGCCACAATTTTGCAAGTATAGCCTCTGGGCAGTAAAATAATAACCTTACTTAAAAAAAATATGAAATACGTATTTGTATTTAAATAAGCATTCTTTGAAAATGTGTTTTGGAAATAATCGAAATGTCCACCCAAATGTTTAAAGTTAAGTATTACACATGATGGAACACTATGTGGCCATCAAGAAATATAATTACATACCAATCATGTATCTAGTATATACCCAGTGTGCATAAAAACAAACATAATAGTGTTCATACACATCCACATATACACATATCTGGAGTAGCCTTAATTGTACGCCTTTATTTTCAAATTTATCTACATCGATAACATACTGCTTCAATAAAAAGGTTAAAAATTTTGGAGGTTTCCCAAAATTCCCAGGAAGCCATAAGTGCAGCGCTAAAAGTTGAATAATAACAACGACAGATCCCGGCTTCTCTGTTACTATTTTGCTTTCATCTTCTCCATCTAGGAACATGATTTTCTGTCTCAAACAGAGTGAATACCATTGAGAGGACTCTGAATGTTCACAGTTGCACAACTGCCAGGCAACTTTTACGTGATAAATGAATCCAAGTCTTTGCCAGAATGGAAGATGGATCAGGAATTGAGTCTGGGCAGATGTGATCCTTCCAGATTCGGAAAGAACAGGAGGGGAGTCAGAAAGCCACAGATGGGCCAAGGATCAGTTTTCCAAAAATATGAAGGAGGATATTGCAAAACATGTATCAGGGAAGTTAAAGTCCGTGAAAGCAATGTAAAGTCAGATTTTAGAACGATTACTTAAGACGGCAATTTACCAATCATATCTGCGATTACAGGAGGGAGTTTTCTAAAAAATAATTAATGAGCCCCTTTCCTTGCCTCCTTTTTATACACTAATCACCATACTTAGAAATTCTAGAAATACAGTAAAAGCAGTGAAGCTGAATTTGAGCAAAGAATTGGTAAGTTTTCCACAATAGTTTTGTGAGACTGACGTGGGCTTTGTGCTTGTCTAAAAACATTTTAATCAATATTTAAATTATAATACTCAAGTACAATTTAGAATCAATTTCAAATGGTATTTCAACTCCTATACTGAGTTTAGCCTGCTTCAATTTACTATAAGTCTGTGAAGCTATAAAAGTCTGTCTGTGGGGCACTTGGGTGGCTCCGTCAGTTAAGCATCCAACTTGACTGTGGCTCAGGTCATGATCTCAGGGTTTGAGATGAAGCCTCACTTCCAGCTTTGCACTGATCACAGAGCCTGCTTGACACTCTCTCTCCTCTGTCCCTCCCCCCCACTTGTGCTTTTTCTCTCAAAAAAAATAAATATTTTTAAAAGTCTATTTGTTTATATTTGAAGAAGACACAAAGCTGGAAGCCTTGTTGAATATGTCTGGTAACAGACTGAAAGAGATACTGGCAAACCTAAAGCAACACATTGATATTTAAAAAATTTTAAAATGGTGATGATGATAATAATCCTACACTTAGGTCTAAAAAATAGTATATTCAGAATGCAGAAAATCTAGCTAAACAATACTTAATATCAAAAGGTTAAAAATTAAATTTATTCAACACGATTCAGGAGTATGATAAATCCAAGCAATGGCTGTCTTAATTTACATTCCACAAAAGAGGTGATCGTCCTATCATATACCAGACAGAAAGGCCATTTGCAAGACTTTGTATTTCATTCTGGATAGTATTTATCAGGACATAATCTACAACATGTTTATATTAAGGTAACAAAAACAATAAAATGAGGAACTAAAAGATTTGTTTGCCTGTAAAAAGAATACTGATGAATCAGAAGATATAATAATCGTTACAATCAAGTGTTTCATAAGCCTTCGGATGAAGAGGTACAATGATAAATGACATTGGTTTTGCACAAAAAATCTAGGCTATGGCAAGAAAGATTTCATCTCAATGACTACGTGGATTTTTATTAGAGAATCACTTGTGAGGTGTTGCAGCATTAAAGGTGCAACTTTTCAATCCAGCAGATGATGAGTGAGATGTGGTTCTGTCATGTAATGAATGTGTGACCCTAGGAAACTGAGGCAACTGTCGGGGATTCAAATCCATCCTCTGTGAAAGGTGGACAGCAGGGGTTCTACTGAGGTTCAGGAGGATTAAATGACAGCGTGGATAAAATACTTGGCACAAAGCCTGCTACCACGGAGAACACTCAATACATACTGACTATTCTATATTTGATGTCATTCGTCAAATGTGGCTCACCAGCCAGAATTCTTGGTAGCAAACAACAGAAATGCACGGACTCCGTTAGCTAGAATGAAGTCTGGCTGCAAGTGACAACCAAAGACCAATTCTAAAATCCCAGTTGCTTCAAGTTGTAACCTGCTGAACAGAGCCCTTTATTACTTCTGCACTCACTTATCGCCTTCCAAATAAATACTAGACTGAAAGACACCAACTTATGTCAGAGTCTCTTACTGGGGGATCAATCTTACACCAAGTCATCCCAGATATGATCCTAAGAATCGGAACCCTCCCACGGATTTGATGAAATCTGATGAAACCCTTGCATGGATCACCCTCTGAGCAGACGGCAACAAGGCCCTCCTGCCTTCTGATGATGTGACGGTAAATACAAAGAAGCCTGATGTCAAACCCTTACAAGTGTCCCCGGTAGGAGGGAAGAAAAGGGACCTTACAACGTCGGATGGGCTATTTGGTTGGAGGTTTGGGGAACTGCAAACCCCCACATTTCCCTGAGCACTCTGTGATAAGATAAAAAAGAGAGAGGGAGGCAAACCACAAGAGACCCTTAAATACAGAGAACAAACTGAGGGCTGTTGGTAGGGTGCTGGGCGGGGGACGGGCTAAATGCGTGATCGGCAGTGAGGAGGGCACTTGTTGGGATGAGCACTGGGTGTTATACGTTAAGTGGTGAACCACTAAATTCCACTAAATTCTACTCCTGAAATCATCATTACACCATATGTTAACTAACTTGGATATAAATAAATAAATAAATAAATAAATAAATAAATAAATAAATAACTTATGTTCTTTATTCTTCTTTAAAAAAATAAAGAAAAGGAAAAGAAATCCTTACTTCTTGTGCTATAAGAAAGCTGCTTCCTCTGGCCTGGAGACAACACAGAGCTTCAGATGGCGAGACCAGGACAAGATGATGTTTATCCCCATCAAGATCTGCCTTCCTCTCCTCTAGATGCCTTTAGTCTGTGACCGATAGTCAGGTGTGTGCAGATAGCCTGATAAAAGAAATGCTGTCCCTCCTTTGGGGGGAAAGAGATGAAAAGGCATAGTGGGCCACAGCTAATCCGTAACATCCAGATCTAGAACAGTATGCACAGGAGGGGATGTTTGAGCCCACTGGAGCAAAGTCCCCGCGGCTTGCTAGGGGGACACCAAATACACCACCCAACCAAGGGCACTGCCGCAGACTCTGCATTACATATAGGTTTTAAATCACTGTTATCCCTTCCTTGATTATCTCACAACTAATATAAAGACATACTACCATTTAAAGATACAGCTGACTCTAACAACATGGATTTGAACTGTGAGGGTTCACTTACATGGGGATTTTTTTACAAGCACAGTGCAGTACTGTAAATGTATTTTCTCTTCCATATGAATTTAATAACATGTTCCTCTCTATAGTTATTCTGTGAATATACATATGACATACAAAATATGGGTTGATCCACTATTTCTGTTATCGGTAAGGCTTCCAGTGAAGTTAGTAGTTAAGTCTGGGGGGAGCCCAGAGTTACAGGCAGATTTTGGACTGTAGGGATGGGAGGGCACCCCTAACCCCCACATCGTTCAAGGGTCAACTATATACTGTCCTAGGCAAGATTTGTAAGTTCAAGGCTTGTACTAGTGTGCAAACCTTTAGTGTTAAGAAGACACTGTCAACTGATTAAAAACAGTAAATGAGAATGCCTGTAACTGGGTCGTGTTCTCTTAAGATCATATAGCCAGCACCATCTCCAACAATCTTATGTCTGTATTTTGCAGGTTTTATTTCGCTATAAAATTCCTGAAGATATTTGAGACTCTCATCCTCTTTTTCATTTTTGAAACTATTTTCTATCTCTTTTATGCACAGGTACTAAATATTTCCAAAATGAATACTCTCAAATCATCCCTAATCTTCATACTGCTTGGCATAGATATGTGCTTCATAAATGTTCATTTGATAGTGAATACGTTTAGTATTCCATATAAGCTATGTTTCAATTACAGCACACCTTGATTATCTATTACAGAGGATATAAATATTCTGCACAGGAACTAGAAAACCATTGTAATTTTTTCCATTCCTGAATACTATTTTATCCCCTCTTTTTTGTACCTTTTATTTATTTTCATTTAGGACTCATCAAATAGAATGCATTTGATGTTTTAGTATTTATTTCATGTCTGTGTTTCTTCCACTTATAAGAATTTAAGTTCCATGTGGGCAGATATTTTGGACTATGTCGTTCACTCTGTCTCCTCAGAGCCTAGAACAGTGCCTGGAACATAGCCAGTGATTGATAAACGTTTGTTCAATCACTAAAGGAAATGTCAGTAGCACTTACATGTGGACAGGAAAATGGTTATCAGAATTCAAGATTACACTGGCAACACTGCATTCCTTCAGTCATGAAGCCATCATGGCAGAACCAGAGGATGAGATGTCCCAAGCTCTCCTACTTATGTCAAGCAGTTATACCAAATGTGGCCACAGCATGTTGCCGACAACTGTATATCTAACAAGCATCGTTTGATCAACTCGACATATGGCCACACCTTGAAACCACTGCTACAACTGAGATAATAAACACATCCATCACTCTTCAAAGCTCCCTCATGTCCTTTGCTATTCTCCCTCTCTACCCACCACTAACCTACCTCCTATGCCCAACCACTGGTTTCTTATCCATCACGAAGATCTGCCTGCACTAGGTAAGACTGGCTAGCATGTGTCGCCAGTAGTAAGCATTCATTTAGCCCACAAGTCTGCGGGCGATTTAAGGGTTGACTGACCTAGGCTAGGCTAGTATCCGCTCCACACATCACTCATACTCCTGCCCAGGTAGGTCATCTCCTGGTGATGGCAGTGGCATAAAGGAAGAGTCCCAAATCTGCAAGCAACTTTCAACCTTTTAGTCCGATCACACCCAATAATATTCCATTGGCCAAAGCAAATCTTATAGTCAATCCAGAGTCAAGGGGTGGGAACATCTACTTTTCCTCTTTAGGACATCCACTCGGCAGAGGATGTTGATTCAGAGAGGGCAGAGGTGTGGGAAGTGAGGAAATGTGCTGTTAATACAGTAAGCCACACCAGGAGACAGACTGGCTTACTCAATTTTGTGAATTCCCGTACCTTCCATAGAATGTTCTTCTCAAGTTATCCTAGTGATCTAGTAATTCTTTGTGCTGAACAGAGCCCTCAGAGACTTTCAAACTAAAATAAATTACCAAAAGGTTTTGTTCTTCTGTAACAAGCAAGAATATCAAACATTCTTCAAAGTATAATCCATAAATTTAGTTGATTTGTTATTTTTAAGTCTCCAATTTCCCCAAAACATTTTTAACACATAACAATGAAAGACAAAGCAGTAACACATGATGAGTAAATGAAAGGATACGAGGTAGCTCTTGTCTATCTTATTTCTTCATAACCATGTTAATAATCTGTGACTGTAAATTTACTACCTACAATTATGAATTACCACGATTATCAGGTCTTTTGGTACCAGAAATAGTCTTTTGTACCTATGTTACCTGTTTCTCACCTTAAATTGTACCTTCCATTAGTATTTTTTAAGTCCTCTTTATTTTCTTACATTAAGCCCACAAAAGTATATTTGCTTATACAAATTACCTTGTGTATCCATGTACAAAACGGCCAGTTGTAAAATTTAATAAGCTACTCATATATACAAAAATGTCATGTACTTCTAATCATAGTAAGTAGATGCTAGCCATCATGTACCAGATACACTAAAACAGTTTAAGAGTTAAAAAGTATATATTTTATATGTACATTTTGCAAAGTATTTAAAAATATTTTAATCACCAAATATCAACAGTAAACTTCATTGAATTTTTGCTATTGCATAAACTTAACATGCTAACTCATCACTGTTTAAATATTGGTTTGTGGTTTTTTACAGTTCTCATAATTCTACGGGTAACTACTTGTTAAAACAAAAGCTGATTTCTAGAATACCCACCTGAAACTCGCCTTTCAAAACAAAGCTAACAGGGAGTCTTTAAAAGTCAGCATTATACCTTCTCATATCACACACAGGGCAGATTACGAATCCAATTAAATTCAATATTGGCCACTCGGTGGAGCATTTAGCCTGAATGAGCGGCAGAGACACGAGAACGGAGTTCAAAGGAAGGGCTGGTAGAGAAGTATAGCTTCTTGTGAACCGAGGAATCTCTTCTGGAGGGCTGAACCCAAACATGCAAGACGCACATGTGTGTCTGTCAACAGGCCCTCCCGCAAGATCTGAATGCTGCACAGTGCATGCAGCGCTTTCAGACAACAGCATGATCACAGAAGGTCTTAGACCATACGCGGTTTCCCGGCTCTGCCTCACGGTCTGCAGCTGCTCTCGCCAACCCAGCAACCACTAACCACTAGCACTGAAGCTGTGGGCAGTGTGGACTGACATGTACTGAAGGGCAAAACACATGCTCTGTTTGAAAGCCTGGTACTAAAAAGTAAGGCACGATATCGCACTAGCAATTTTCTACTGCTAATGTGTTTCCAAGATAATATTTTAGATAAATATTTAATCTCTAGTATTATGACAAGCAAATTTTCAATTACGTATATGGCTGGTATTATATCTCTAATTGACAGTGCGAGACCAGAGAGAGGCTAAATCTTCCAGAAGAATTCTTTCCCTGGGTAATTCACGTGATTCCAGAAGTACGTAACAAAAATATCAGTAAGAGTATGGAAATACATGTATTCTACTAGTGGCCCCATAAAACTTGTATCTTAACAAAACTGGAGGAAAGATACATATTCTTTGTTTGAAACAGGTTCATTTTACCAAAAATTATCCTAATAATTGCATACAAATTAAAAATTTGGCATTTTATAATAGTTCTTAGAATAAATAACATTATTTACATACTAGAATTTGTCTTAATTACTAAAATCAAGGAATTCCACTGAGTAAAATTTCTTACTACAGAGGCTAAGAGAAAGTTCTATCATGAATTACAAGAACCCTGAGAGATAGGGGCGCCTGGGTGGCGCAGTCGGTTAAGCGTCCGACTTCAGCCAGGTCACGATCTCGCGGTCCGTGAGTTCGAGCCCCGCGTCAGGCTCCGGGCTGAGGGCTCAGAGCCTGGAGCCTGTTTCCAATTCTGTGTCTCCCTCTCTCCCTGCCCCTCCCCCGTTCATGCTCTGTCTCTCTCTGTCCCAAAAATAAATAAACGTTGAAAAAAAAAATTAAAAAAAAAAAAAGAACCCTGAGAGAGCCAAATCCAGAAATGTAAGATTTCAATAAAACAAAGAATAACTTAATGCAAACATTATATGTAATTTAATCCAGATATGAACAATTTAGGCCACAAAGAAGGAAAGTCTCATTAGTTTTACTTGAGTTTCACTGTGAGTGATATGGTTCATTTGATCTTGAAATACATAATATAAGTTTTAAAGCCATGGAAATCAATTCTGGAAAAAGCCTTTAAAGAGACGTTTCATGTTTTTACACAGTTATGGGTGATGTGCTTTTGGTTTAAGGTAAGAACATCTCACTTCTCTTGGTTTATAGCAAACTTCCTCATCTCAGTTTTCAATAACATATTTTCCCGCATTCTTGGAGACATGATTTTATTTTAACCGTGATAGCTATCAGTACATCATTTAATTTTATATCCACATGTAAATGGCCTAAGTTTTCCATAATTGGGTATTAATACGATTGAACAACTGAACCAAATGTAACCAAATCACTCAGGTAAACAAAAATGTGTTAATACAGAGGGATAATATGAAGAATATCCCATTAAACACAAGCTCTGTCTACGTTAAGCAAATTTGTTACTTTAAAAATATATAAATAGTGGGGCACCTGGGCCCCACTACATGCGTTTATGTAGCAAAAAAGCCAATTTTCCCCTACAGCCAAAAGGTAAATTTGGATGTCAACTATCTGACACTGAACACTGAAAATGATCTTTCAAGCTACTAAAGGCTCTATCATGACACTAATAAATGACATGCATATACATTTTTCAAATCAAAGTATGATTAATTAAAATTAAAATACAATTTATTTTTAAAACTGCTTCATATCGTGCTTTGGGGAGATACAATAATTAGTATATGTATCCATACTGATTTCATAGAGAAGTGATGAATACGCAGATATTTGAAAATGTGTTTTTACACAAGCCACAAGCTTACGTGTGAGGCATCTGTGACCTCCCACGTGTAAGTATGTGCAAGCATGGACCGGAATACAGCAGAACCAGGACCAGGGTCAGAGGGACTGACTCCTCAGCACAGCTGTCCTCCCCAAAGCCACCAGCAATGGGAAACATGTATACATAACATGGGCCGACACCAATGTCCGAAACATCAGACCTAACTAACAGGCAGGCGCTCCACGTTACCGTGTCTGTCAGCGCAGAGATGCGCCAGTCTGGTTCCCGGGACTCGGGCCTAGTGTGAAGGAAGCGTACAGTCACCCAGACTGCGCTCCCGTGACACTGGACACTACAGTAGAACCTTGTGGGCCACAGTGTATTTCGGCCGGACACTGCGTGGTTTTGTGTGACAACAAGATTAAAATTGAAGGTCAACCCAAGATTGTCTAAAGCATGTACTCAACCTTCAACCAGTCTCTTTACATTTCTCAGAAAGTTCTGGATGCAGCCTTCTGAATTCACTTGTAGAGGCTCCCTGGTTCCCTAGTTTTCCCAGAAAACTAAAAGAAAGTAACTACCCCTGAACATATATCAAGAGTGTCTATAAAAGGTATATGAAAAATTATGAAAAAACTGCTTTATATAGACAGTATTTTACAAACCTGCAGTTTTTGTTGCTACTATTGTTGCTGTTGTGGTAATAATTTTGCTGCTGGACACCAGCTAATAACCCTGCTAATATATGATTTTGCATGGACCTGAATAAATGTTTCATTCTATCATAGTTTTTAATCTTTACTTTTTATGAAATAGTCACCTATTTACCTTTCATGTTTACGTGGAGTAGAGGAGGAGAGGTGGTCAGCCTGGTGTGCGACTCATTCTCTGTGTCCTGAGAAAGAAAGCCCAGATCTCGCCCCCACAACTTTTTTAGTGTTCAGAGCCCAGCCACAGGACTCAGCTGCTTTCAGAGGCTGGCCCTGAAAATGTGATTAACAAGGAGGTGCTACTGAATGATCAGTTTGTGATGAACTGGATAGAGCACAAAGGCAAGATGTGAATGGGAGCATATAGCCAGTTCATGTGACATCAGAGAAAAAGGGTAGAAGAGAGGGACTGATTACAAGGCACTGGAGGAGGTACAAGGTGAGAGAGGAGATCAGCTCTGGAAACAGCTCCATGAAAGTAAACCTACCAAGGATGCTTTTGTATGAGGCCCAACCAACGTCGTGCAAAGCTGAGGTGGGTTCTTTAAGGAGGCTAGCCAGGGCCCAGCAGACAGTACCAGATGCTCACTGAGCATGACAAGTAGATCTCCCAAGTCAAATCCAGAGGTTTGCAAAAAAAAAAAAAAAAAAAAAAAAAAAAAAAAAATCCATGGTTTTTGACAAGAAGAATATTAAATGTAAATATACTTCTAAAGAGAAAGAGATCACTTGACCTAAGTATACCATAAGAGCACTTTGGGAAGTGAACTATCTTCTCATAATCCAAACTTTATAAAAGGATGCCTAAAATATATGATTTATAAACCTACATAGATGGCTTTGGGGTTGCCCAGGGACGTAAAGGCCAATTCTATCCATTTTGATGATCACAACAGCTATGTTTCTACTCTAACAAAATGTTCGGCTGGCACGGACAGGATGCAGAAATACTAACAAAGATGAACCTTCACTGTTCCAGCAAATCTGTTCTTCTACATAACATTAATGTGAAATTGTTTACCCATCTGTGACCAGAGAATGTAATAACCATAATGATTATGACGAATGTCTGATTACACAAAGGCCCCCATGCTTACAGGACATTTTCTTTACATATGCCAAGTGCTTTATACTATTATCTCGTTTAATCTTCCCCGATACTCTATAAAGTAATGTTTTCTTTTTACCTCACACATACATAAATTGAAATAAAAGGTTTTCCTTTCAGCAGGTCTGCTCTTGGTAAATGAAGAATACTTCTATAATGACAAAAAAAAACTGAAGGAATAGAATATCTAACTTAAGAATTACCTGTTAGACTTCAATGAGCAATACCACACATGGAACTCTGAGACTTTATTCAACAGAATTTTTCACACACTAGTTCTCTCTATATGTCAATGAACATACGAGACAGGTCTTATGGAGGCGTCAACTAATACAACTATGGACTGTTGCCAGAATACTTAAACATGGGTAAAGCTGTACTTATACCAAACATTTTAAAACTAAGAGCCCCCCAGAATTTAGTCTCCAGTATTGCAGTAACTCTGTCCTGTATATGACCGACCAACCCAGGTTGCTGGGACTGAGAGACGAGTTCACAGCCTGAAGGAAAGTCTTGGGCCCATTGGAACGCTGGTGGTCACTCTACTGAGATGTGTTGGTCAGATGCCTTTCCCATGAAATTAAGTCCAAGATATTACCTATAATTATAACGAGAAGTACTATTTGTTTTGCTTTGGTCCTCGTAAGCTATTTTGTACACTAAGACGGAGCTACCTGATAAACTCAAAGATATGAAATGACGCTCCAACAGAGTTTGCCCAAAGAGCAAGCAGTTTGGGGTATTCCAAGTCACTGATTGGAATACTCACGAATTTTTTCCCAAAATACATGAAATTTCTGCCACATAATTATTACAAGATTCATTTATTCAGGCAAGGGTCAGAATCAATTGTCTACCGAAATACGCTAGAAATAGATAATATGTGTTTGATATCAAGAATCAGAATCAACAACCGACTGTAATCACAACACCCTATAGCTACCCTCAATATATTTATCTAACAGTTTCTTTCCCATTGACATTCTGCGTGCCATACACATTAGATTGTTTCTTCCATTAATCTTGAAAATACTCATGAATCTAAATCGTCATTTTTTGAGGCCATGCCTTGAACTACGTATAGAGTATGAAGTAATACATAGGCCTTAATTCAACTAGAATTTACAGATCTTTTGCTCACATCACTAGACTATATACAATTTTGTGCTTGGCACTTAGTAAACTGCCCAATAGAGAGGAAGGCCTTGATATATAGCTATTGGTACAATAAATGGTTCCCAAAGGAAATACAATAGTATTTCTACTACTAACTTCATCTTTCAAAAGCTTACAGTTCCCCTGGGGAAACAAATCTTCCATTAAAACCATGTTTTCTCAACTTCAACACAACTGACATTTCGGGCCAGGTAATTCTTTACTATGGTGGGCTCTCCAGTACCTTATAGGATAGCAGCATCTCTGGCCTCTACCTACTAGATGCCCACATCCATACCCCAACCCTGTTCTGACAGCCAAAAGTACCTGCAGACATTTCCAAATGCCTTCTGGGTGGCCAAATCAACCCAGATTGAGAACCAATAGTATAAAAAGTCAGTCACAAAATCTGAGACAATACAAGGATAGTTATACTTCTACTGTGAATCTGAGATGAGCCGTTAAGAGGGCCACCTGACTTTGAGCAGCAGTGAACAGAGAAAAGGACTAATACATTCGTAGGACCTGGGGAGAAGTATGTCAAAACCAGGGGGAATAACCAATTTAGTTCAAAATCTTCTGTGGCTAGGTAGGGGATAATTTACTTATAACATCATATCTTCTGTGGGGGTCATGTTCTAAATCGATTTTGAAAACATAATTTTTGCATATGCCAAAATTATTCTCAAAAACACTTACAAAAATTCCTACTCTAAAGACCAATATTCTACACTATCTTTCAGTCATCTAACACAGCCATGGGCACCTGGGTAGTCCAGCTGGTTACGCTTCTGACTCTCGGTCTGGGCTCAGGTCTTGATCTCACGGTCATGAGTTCAAGACCCACACTGGGCTCCATGCTAGGTGTGAAGCCTAAAAAGACAAAAAAAGAAAAAGAAAGAGAAAAAAAAAAAAGCACATCTAGCACAGCCAGGTTTTTTCCCCCAGCATTGGTGCAGTTTCCTCTTCTCCAAGTGTCTGTACGTAAAGTAGCTAGCGTGTTCTCAGTAGTTACGCTGGATTTAAAATTATAGTTATGTTCTCGGGTGTAAATGCTCTAGGTTGACCCACATTATTTAACACATCTCTCATTCTTTAATTTGTTTTACTTTTTTGTTTATGATTACTGACGTATAGCTTCATTTGTGCATGTAACTTAAGTGGGCCTTTGAAGTAGCTTGTCCGTAGGAGATACAGAATAAGAGGCTATAATCTAGACCAAGAGAGAGCTGAAAGCAGAGGGTGCCAGGTGGAGACGGAAGGAACTCCAGACATCGGGAAGACGCTGTGGGCACTGTCGATGACGTGCTCACGGGCACAGCCAGTGTGCGGGTGGAGGGTTAAATTCGCTGTTCTGGCCGCAGTCACGGTGCCAGGGGCGCAGGCAGTTCAGGGGAGGGAGGGCGGGGAGCAGAGGGCTTGCTGAAGTTCTGCTGGATGGGCTTCCGAGGGATCCGCACCTAGGTTATGAAGAATGTGCTGGGGAAAACCGAGAAAGACCGCAAATCCACCAGGAGGGGCTGTGTGGGAAAATCACCCTAAACGGGTTTGAAAGGACCGTGTGAAGGGGAAATTCTGCAGCAGACGCTTACTAAAAATAAGACAGACTGTAGTGAGCTACTGCGGCAGGGGTGAGAGTTCAGTACAGAACTGGGCTCACCTCCACACGCAGCAAAGGTGGACAGAGGGAGGGGGCCGGTGGCGGAAGATCGCTCGGAGGAAAAAGACTGGACATCAAGTGTGCTGAACTGGTGGAGGGGAACTCTTCCTCAGGGGGCCAAGGGCCGAGACATCCCCCTACTGAATGTGCGACTGTGAGTCGACTACCTGAAATCACACTGGTTGTTTCCGGCCTGCAAAACATGGGCCCTGTCAAGCAAGTGTTTCTGTGGAAACATAATCACAGGACTTGGGACTTGATTTGTATGGATAAAAAGAACGGCAGCAATTTTTTTCCCCTTTAGGTATGTGGCCAATGTTTACAACTATGTAACATAGTCGTTAAAAGTAGAAATGTCACCTCACACATTTTTTGAGTCCCTCGCACTCAACACTGGTAAGCACACGGCATTTTCTCACAGAACAGTGGTCTGCATCAGTGGCTGATGCAGAGGACCTCAGTTCTAGAAACAATTTCACTTTACTCCTTAACTCTAAGGACATCACAGGATGGTGTTAAAATCATCTCCCACATATACACCTCTGACACGCTGGACCCTGAAATGAATATTGTTTTCTTGAAAGTAAAAATCGACCCCGGTGCTATTTTACAATTCTGGCCTCTTGCAGTGATGTTCGCACTCTCAATCCCTGAAGTCACATGACCTCCATGCTCTAAAATTAGTTGATACTGTCCTCCAAAAATCTCTGATTTTTACAGTGAGTGTTTGAGAATTTGGAGTAATAGATAAGTTTAAACAAATCAGTGTCTTAGTGCCATACACATCAGTGCATGAACATGCACACAAACACACACACGAGGAAATGTGGTTATTTTTTTTTAAGAAATAAATTAGACGTAGTTCCCCAGAAATAGGCCCCTTGAGAGCTCTCACCCAGCAGCTGCTTCGAGAAGAAACACTGAAGAGGAGGGGCTCCCAGCAGAGACGCTGAAGTCTGGGCTGAGTATTTGCTACCAGAGGCTGTTCCTGCTCATGGAATCAGAGCTGCCCAGAAGCCTAACCAGCAGCCGCCAAGAGGGGTGAACTCGGGCAAGCCCAGGGACCAACACTCCAGAGGAAACCTAGAGGAACATTCCACGAAACGCCTTAAGCTGGAAACCGCCACGTGTCTGGGGAAGGGTCCGATCCGGCTCTTCTGTTTAAAAGACAAAAGCAAACAGGCTCATCTTCTCTGCCTCTTCCTGCGCTGGCGGGGCGGGGGCGGGGATGCCAGGGGCTTAGAGAATTCGAGAACCCACCTCATTACAATAACATTTAGGTGAAAGAAAAAGGCTTCAGCATGAAAAATGCAACCACAGCAACCTAGAAGAGGAACTGTCTGTCTTACTCGGAGGAAGACACACAATGCTCGTGACACGGAGGCCCATCAACAGCACACTGGACAGAAATCACCAAAATCCTAGGCTGCGATCCCATCAAACACCAAAGGGAAAGAAACACGTCCAACTCGGTGTCACTTCCAAAGACACACAAATCGCTTCCACGTGTTCTTCGACGCCATCAGCCCAAGCACAAACATTTAAATGAGGAGAAGGAGATTCGTCCATAAAGTGCAGAGCCACCCCCTAAGGGAAGGTAAGCAGTGGGGAGCATGACGGGGGCCACAAGTGAGGAGTCAGAGGCCTTTATATTTTCCACACAAGCTTCCTGACATCTTCCAGCACCACAGAATCGTGTCTTACATCCAGCCTGTTTTCAAAAGTACCTGAAACCATTGTTCTTCTCACACTGACACGACCCGACAAAATATTTTTCTCTTTCTGTAAATCTATCACCAGCTTTATGAACTATTACTTTATCCTACTGAAAGTTGGCATATGCAACCCACAAATCTCTAAGAAAGGTCAGTAGAATGATTAAAAAAGAAAAACGAAACAAAAAACAAAAACCTGCGTGCTCTGTTAAAATCCAGTATCTCCAGGTAACAGTAAGGATGCCTGTTTGTTTTCATCCTGCGAGTAGGTCTCAACACCCCAATTTACGTTCCCGCACATCAGACAGACCATGGGACGGACTAGCGGTAAAGGGGCACATCCAGGCGTGCCCACCCCCAGCCATCGCTAAGCCGTCTTGTGGCTTGCTTGGTCACAAATGTCTCGCCACACGGGCAACTGCATCTCCCTTAACGTAACGACTAACTGCGAGCAATGAAGACTGCTTGACAAACTGGTGTGTTTAGCAAGATCCAAACACATCCCTCCATGTTTTACTTCATATCTGGAGGAAGCTCTTTCCCACAGAGATGTGGGGAGCCATGCTATTATCACTATAAGCACACACTGCAACCTAACAACTACATATGAATGAAAATAGAGGAGCAAACATCCACATTACTGGAGGGGGGAGGCACAAGGAAGCACGTGCAGAAGGCTAAAAAGTATCGTTGTAGTGGATGGATCAGAATCGGAAGCATTCGCATGAACTCATCTTTAGCTTTACATAGGTACAGTCACACATAAAAATACATACAGATACCTGTATGTTCATTGGCTAACACACTGCATGCATTTTCTCGCTCTGTCATCTTACAGGAACTAGAAGCAATGCCACTCCAGAAACAAAGGGCATGCCCAGTACCCAGTTCTTGGCTTCGAGTGCAATTCTCCAATAAAAGGAACCAGGAGTCCTGGGGGAAATGGCCGATTCCAGAGCTGGGCAGGAAATACAGGAAGGACTCAAACAGCATCCCATAACCCCCACACTGATGAGGGCATGTCAAATGGGCTCTGAGGCACAAAGAGCCCTCTACCGTCAAGGTTGGAACAATCTGAACAACAAAATGAAATAGCACTGCATTGTAACCTAACACATAACAGAAGTATCCATGAGTCCACACTGGTATCAATAAATTCTTGTGTAGATAAATAAACCAGGGAAAGGGGAATCTCCTACCACAATGAGACATCATTTCACACTGTTTAGAATGGCTATCATCAGAAGCAATAACAAATGCCAGCAGAGATGTGGAGGAAAGAGAACCCTTGTGCACCACTGGTGAGAACGTAAACTAGCGCAGCCAGTACGGAAAACAGCATGAGCGTTCCTCAAAAAAGTAAAAATAGAACTACCACATGTGCCAGAAATCCTAACTCTGGGGATATGTCCAAAGGGAATGAAGTCATCACTTCGGAGAATTCTCTGCACCCCCCATGTTCCCTGCAGAGTTACTCACAATACGCACGGTATGGAAATAATCTAGGTGTCTGTGAACAGATGAGTGAATCTAAATCTGTGGTAGAAACACGCAATGGAATACAATTCAGCTTTAAAGAAGGACGATATCCTGTCATTTGTGAGAACAAAGGTGAGAATGGAGAGCATTAAGATGAGTGAAATAAGCCAGACAGAGAAAGACAAATACGTCATGGTATCCCTTATGTGTGGTGAGGAACACAGGGAGGGGCTGGTAAGAATACAAACTCTCGGTTACAAGCTGAATGAAGTCTGAGAAACTCGTATATAACACGGTGCTATAGTTTATAACACTGTATTCTATACTGAAATTTGCTAACAGAGAACTTAAACGTTTTCATAAAAAGGGGGCATTGAAAAACAGGTAAAAAAAAATTCCAACATAGAACATCTCCAAATAACTTATGAAGATACACGGCTCCCAAAAGACAGAGCACGACTTCGCACTTCCAGAGTGTGGGCTGTGCATAGCGATGTCCTTCCGAAGAGGAGAGAGGATAGGCTCACCATACGGCATAGAAACCTGACCAATGTTACGTGAGCCACATGTCAAGGTTACATCAACAGTGATCGGTCATACTGAGAGTAGGTACCTTTGATATAATGTGATGAAAATGACACTATCTCTATTTTCTTCCTCTCTGAAACACAACTCTATTCTAGTCGTGAGAAAATATCAGACATTCTACCAAATACCTAACCGATAGTCCTCAAAGCTTTCAAGGTGATAAAAAAGAAATTCTGAGAAACTGTCACAGCAAGGTGGAGCACTAGGAGACACAGGACATACTGGATAGGATATTCCTAACATTATGCTAGGGAAAGAATGGAAAAGATGCCCATGATAATCAAGATAATCATTCTGTTGGAGTTCATGGTTTCAACTCACATCATTCAGGTTCTCAGTTTGGGAGTTAAAAGTCTCTTCAGCTATCCCAAGGAAACATGTACAGAGAGCCTGAAGGAATTAAGATATGAGTTAGTCACCATCACCTTAGACTTTGAATTTGCTTAAATAAACCAACTGAAAACTAGCTGAAACTGAAAATCAGAGAAAACTGACAGTATAATATTCAGAGCCAACGCGGTGTGGCAGAATAAAGGGAGTGCACGTTGATCTAGATCGGAGAAAATGAGACATGTTAATGGTACCTTTTAATAGGATTTCTGTAGAAAGAAGATATTTTTAGTTTGACTCAGTCAAAAGAAAGCAGAGGAAAGGATATACAAAGCTGACAAAATGCCAAATGCTCTCCAATGACAAACACTTCCTTGCATCTCAATTTGGCCTGAGGATGTTTCTGATGGGACATTACAAGTATAAATAAGGCAATTATTTGAGGAATGATAAAGTAATAGTAATATATGATGAAATATTTATATTTCATTTATATTCACATAGGATTCATTACAATTTTATTTGGTAAAAAGCCTTTGGAAGGTGTAAGAAAAACGGACGTATTTCAGCATATTTTAAATATCTGGTTGAGGTATTCAAGTTAGCACAATAAAGAAAAAAATTTTCCACTGGGTATTGGCAGATAAAACTAAGTTACGTTACACACTTATGGCCTCAAGATCAAAATAAGCAGAATTTTCCTGGATTAAGTGTCTCTTGCCCAAGTTAATGATACATAATGAGATAACTATCAGGTCACTTAGTCAAACAGTAATTCTCGACCAATCATAGGTGGGATACAACCCCACCCTTTATCGAATGTCCGGACAGGAGTCCGTGAGGAAACTGGGAGCAGCAGAGGAGGACGCCTCGAGCAGGTGCCGTGAGCACGCGTTGTCAATAAAAACGGCTGACCCTACTTCCCTGAGAACGTTGTGGATGTGACACAGGCGTACTGTGTCTTGCACTGACCGCACACGCCCACTGTGAAGAAAACTAGCAACCGCGCAGACCCTCGTTCGTCCAATTATTCTCGCTGTCAGTCTTGTTACCCAAGGGACTGCGGTCAGAAGCCCGGCAGAGACGCCCGTCTTGGGCGTCTGTCGGGCGGTGACGAGGTACCGCGAACACTGCGGACCACGACGTAGGCTGCTGCTCCTCCTCACGTTGGCAGAGGAACGTCAAGGCCCCTCTGCAAGGCTGTAAGGCTAGAACTGGACGTTAACGTGCTATCATTTCAAGCTTCAGTTGAAAAGCACAAAACGAACTCCTTCATGGGCTCAGGAAACCTGGGAACTCTACTCCAAGTGCTTTGGGTTTCTAAAGTTCTTTTTTAGAAAATCAATAGCGATATCAGGCAGTACTACACGAAGAGAAATTTCCAAAGCATTTCTAGAATCCTCTATCTTTCAATAGAAAGCTTGATTTTAAGCTTAATGGGCAGGGGTCCCATTGATGCAAGGGATTGATTCTCCTTCCCATTGTTCAAGAGGTCCTTTTATTTGTTTAAGAATATCACGACAGTGCGTCCATCAATTCAGAGAAAAAGGGTAAATATGCAAACTACAGTCCAGAAAAAGCTTCACTTTGTAAAAACATAAAAGAATATAATCTATGTTTTCACACTCTCTGGTCACTCTGTATATTTATGACTCATAAATCCTGTGTGGTTGCTCTAGTAAGGAAATCATTACTTTTATCATTATTCCAGGATCAATAGCAAGAAAGATACTATAGTAAAATAAAAGAGAGTCTACAAACTAAAGGCAAGTTTGTTCATCTAAGCTTTGCCCTTCTCTTCACCAGTGACCACAATTGAAGCATTATCCAATTCCAATGTAAAAAAATATATAATTTTTGACTTACGGTTTGAAGAATTAGGATAGTTCTGATACCCTTATGTAAAAATATTCACAAACCTCTGACCTAATCATCCTCTCCCCCTCCCCGGCCTTTTGTAATAAACCCAGACCCACAGGACATTTATCATTTAACCCAGATAAATGAGTGTTGTTTTCAATGTTTATTTCTTTTTGAGAGAGAACAAGAGAGAACGCGAGTAGGGCGCAGAGAAAGAGGGAGACCCAAGAACCTGAAGGCTCAGCACTGTCAGTGCAGAGCCCAACGTGGGCTCAAACTCATGACCGTGAGATCATGACCTGAGCCGAAGTCGGATGCTCAAGAGACTGAGCCACCCAGGCACCCTACTGGGATTTATTCTTAAACCATGTCTGAGAGCCAAGAGATGTTGACTACCTCTATACTATCCCCTGCCTCGCACCTCTATTCTTCCATTTCTTCATGATCAAACTAAGACTAATTTATATGAGAGACTATAAGACTATAATATGATTTCTACTAACTGCCAGAAGATGACAGTCTCACTTGTTAACTCACCATCCTGTTCTCTGGTGTTCTTTCTCTAGAACCTTCAACACTGCATTTGTTACTGCTTAAAAGAGATGTGGCATAAAGATAAAAAGGTATGCACATGCAATGACCAGAACTTTCGAACATAGCTTTGGCACACAGAAATTTTTAATTTGTCTATAGGTATCAGCTGAATTCTATTTTTTCATATTGAACTATTTCTGTTTCTACTTTAACACAGCAACTAAGTAAATTCAATTTTGAAGGACTAACCACTATTTTATAGAACTGTCTGATAGTCTTTTATAATACTATTTTTATATTTGAGCATAAAGAATTTTTTTGAGAAATTTCAGCTAATATAAAACTTGAATTTCATGAAATGAAACTTATATTTTAAAGTATATGTTCATTTTAAATGGTATAATGTTTGAAAATGGTAGAAAGATATATAGAAAAAAATTAAAATGTGTTCATAACCATCCCAACCAGAAATGATAATTTTAAATGATCTCTTTTCTTGACATATTTATCCATTTGCATTTGTGGCACAAAGCTGGAAATACGTTAAATACACATTTTTGAAAGTGGCTAATTTCATTTGATAAAATACCATGCTCTCATATAATTAAATAATATCTAAACCTTGTTTTAGTGACTGACATTAAATCTATACGGCCGTACCATAATTTTTGTTAACTATCATCTATTTTTAGGCATTCGGTTTGTTTTCAAGTTTCTACCTTAAAAAATAATACTGCAACTTCCAGTTTCCAGTTCCTCATGTGAGGAGCTCGATTAGCTAACAAGGAGTCAGAAGCCAAACAGATGGAAAATCGACAGCTATTTCAGATCTCTAGGAGAGGGCAGGAACAGGCAAACTATTCCCCCAAGACTAGAGAAAGAGAGGTGACTACATACAGTCAAGGTAAGGTTATTGGAGCAGAGACTCATGACCAGAAACCATCCAGGGAACTAGTGCCAGAGTAGACAAACCTGAACTCTAACCAGCAAACTGCTGGAGTTCAGGGTGGACAACATTAAAAGCTCCTAGGAACTCAGTCACAGAGAGGCCCTCACAATATTGGAGCTAATGTGCAATATAGCAGGTGACAGGATTCCAGTCTGATATACAACAGTTAATCCCTTTGCTACGTGTCAGAAATTAACAAGTGGAATTTGAAATTAAACGCAGTATCATTTACATTAGCACCATAAAGTGAAATCCTTAGGTATAAATCTAGCAACATATGTACAAGACCTTTATGAGGAAAACTACAAAACTCTGATGGATGAAATCAAAGAACCAAATGAAGGAAGAGATATTCTATGTTCATGAACAGGAAGAGTCAGTATTGTCAAGATGTCAATTCTCTTCCCAACTTGATCTATAGAGTCAATGCAATAGAACCAAAATTCTAGCAAGTTATTT
The DNA here is from genome assembly GCF_018350175.1 of Felis catus. Lineage (NCBI taxonomy): Eukaryota > Metazoa > Chordata > Mammalia > Carnivora > Felidae > Felis > Felis catus. Next base: position 1,637,721 of record NC_058378.1, on the reverse strand, counting down.
TTTTTCCATTCTCATGGGGACAAGCAATGTCTCCCCTTTTATTAAGTTTTTATTTTTTAAATTTATTTTAATATAATTTATTGTCAAGTTAGCTAACATAGAGCTCTTGCTTTTGGGGGTAGATTCCTGTGATTCATCACTTACATACAACACCCAGTGCTCTTCCCAACAAGTGCCCACCTCAATGCCCATCACCTGTTTTCCCCTCTTCCCCCGCCCCCACCATCAACCCTCAGTTTGTTCTCTGTATTTAAGAATCTCTTCTGGTTTGCCTCCCTCTCTGTTTGAAACTGTTTTTTTCCCTTCCATTCCCCTATGGTCTGCTGTTAAGTTTCTCAAGATCCACGTGTGAGTGAAAACATATGATATCTGTCTTTCACTCATGTTAAATGAAATAAGTCTAGCAAGTTATTTTGTAGAGAAGGACAAACCGATTCTAAAGGTCACACAGAGAGGTAAAAGACCCAGAATAGCCAACACAATACTGAAGGATAAGACTGATGCTGTATCTGAGTTCATCTTACCACAAGTCTGCAGTAAGCAAGACAGTGTGGTACTGGCTATAGAACAAATACATCAACACAAGTGAACAGAAAGCCCAGAAATACACATTAATAAATATAGTCAAATGACCTTTGACAAAGGAGCAGAGGCAAGAAAACTCAGCAAAGATGGACTTTTCAGCAAATGGTACTGAACAGGTGGACATCCACATGCAAACAAACAAGCAAAAACAATCTAGAAAAAGGCTTAACTTCTTTCACAAAAATGTATTCAAAATGGAGTACATACCTAAGTGTCGAATGTAAAACTATAACAGTCCTGGAAGATAGGAGAAAACCTAGATGATTTTAGACACGACAATGACTTTTTAGATACAACACCAAATGCATGACCCATGAAGGAAATAATTGGTAGGCGAGATTTCATTAAAAAGTTCCGCTCTGTAAAAGGCAATTTCAAGAAAGTGAAACAACAAGACATAGACTGGGAGAAAATATTTTAAAAGAACACATCTGACAAAGGACCGTTTTCCAAAAAATACAAAGAACTCTTAAAACAACAATAAGGAAAGAGGAAAGAAAAAAAACAAGTTAAAAGACAAGTAAAAGATCGTAACAGACACCTCGCCGAAGAAGATACAAAGATGTCATATGAGCATATAAACAGGTGTTCCACATCATATGTCATCAGGGAAATGCAAATTAAAGCAACGAGATAGCACTTACACACCGATCACAATGGCCCAATCATCGAACACTGGCAGCAGCAAATGCTGGTGAGGATGTGAAGCAACAGGGACTCCCGTTCACTGCTGACGGGAATGCAAAATGGTGCAGCCACTTTGGAAGACAGAGTGTTCACCTGCTTCTAGCAAAACTAAACATGCTTTTACCACGTGATACAGCAATCATTCTCCTTGGCATTTTTCTAAAGGAGTTGAAAATTCATGTCCACATAAAAATCTGCATTATTCATAATTGCCAACACTTGAAGCAACCAAGATGTCCTTCAGCAGGTGGAGGGTGTGCAAACTGTGGTCCCTCCAGACAGTGTAATATTACTCAGTGCTAAGACAGGATGAGCTATCAAGACAGGCAAAAGGATGGAAGGACTTTAAATGCATATCACTAAGGGAAACAAGCCAATCCGAAAATGCAACCCACTGTATGACAATCTGGAAGAGGAAAACTGGAGACAATAAAAAGGTCAGGGTTGACGCGCCTGGGTGGCTCAGTCAGTTAAGCCTCTGACTTCAGCTCAGAGCGTGATCTCACGGATGTGAGTTCGAGCCCCACATCGGGCTCTGTGCTGACGGCTCAGAGCCTGGAGCCTGCTTCAGATTCTCTCTGTCCTTCCCCCGCTCACACTCTATCTCTCAAAAATAATAAATGTAAAAAATTTAAAAAAAAGGTCAGTGTTTACCAAAGAGTGGGGGAGATTAAGAGTGATAAATAAGCAGAGCACAAGAGATTTTTAGGCTGTGAAAATACTCTGCATGACACCATAATGACAGATACATGACATTACACATTTTTCCAAACAGAATGATACCGAGAGTGAACCTTACTTAATACAAACTATGGACTTGAGTGCCCACGTGTTGCTGTCCCTTCATGAATTGTAACAAATGTACCATTCTGGTGGGACATGGTGATAATGGGGTAGGCTGGGCATGTGTAGGGGCTCAGCCTATGAGAGACCATTGTATCTTCCTTGCAAATTTGCTATGTCAACCTTACGCTGCTCTAAAAGTAATCGAGTCTTTAAAAAGTAATAATGATGCCATAAATTTGATTTACATAAAATTGACTAAACCTGTCTGATATTTTGCTAGAGTTGGATTATGGACTGAATTCTGTCCCCTCAAAATTCATATATCAGAGTCCTAAAACCCAGTGTCTCTGAATATGAGCGTATTTGGAGACAGGGCCTTTAAAGAGGTGATGAAGTTGGAATGAGGCCTTAACTAGGTGAGAGACCTAAACTGATCTGTTTTCTTTACAAGAAGAAGAAATTTGGAAACGCAAAGAAGAGACGCCAGGGATGCATGTACACAGAGGAAAATCCATGTGAGGACACGTGGGAAGGCAGACATCTTCAATCCAAGGACAGAAGCCTCAGAAGAAACCAAACCTGACGACACTTAGCCTCCAGAAGTGTAAGAAAAACAAATTTCCACTGCTGAAGACACAAGGTCTGTGGTACCCTCTTTAGGCAACCCTACCAAACAGGTGTATTTCCGGAAGTGGTACCACTGCACCAAGCCCGTAAACTTACGACACTCTGGACACCGCTGCCATTTTGCTTTAGAAAGAGTACGAAAATTCTTCTTCTTATTTTATATATTTACATATAATATAAATTTATAGCTACATTTAAATTATATAAACGTGTTATCATACCCAAGCAAAATACATAAATACATTTATATATTAATAAATTTACATTTACTATTACTTAATACTATTTTATCACGTGCTCACAAAAACATTTGCTTATGTGTTGAAAAGACAAAGGCAGGAAGGAAAGGAGGGAGAGAGGGAGGCAGGAACAGCAGTGCTTTAAAAATAACTTCTGACTATAAACAGAGTCAGATATCTATTAGGTAAGATTCTATCTGTCATCTGATACCTTTGTACCCTACTTATAATTTAGCCCAAGGCAATGTATTTTCTATTAATAAAAGTATGAAGTAACTACAGGTTACTTGTATACAGAACACAGGGCAAGGAGTGAGACAGATTCCCCTTCCTCATGACTACAATCTACAGAATTTGCAGAGAACAAGGGACAAGTAACAAATGTTATGTGACCCTTTGGCAGGAATATCAGGAGGTGATCAAGTGAGACTCACCTAGTTTAATGATGACCAGAGGTAAATAAGTATATAAAAAATGGCTCACTTTTTACCACACTAAACCATGAGTTGTCCTTTCCCAACACTATGAGAATTTGAACAATTATCACAACTACATTTTGTGCAAAACCCTATGATCCGAAGCAGTGAAGTACTGGAGAAAGGGGGAAATAAGTAGCCGAGAAGACAACCTTAAAGTTAGAAAAGATTTTTGGGAATATAAACAGACTGAATTTTTACAGTACAATGGCTGCAATTATTTCTCATTTTCTTCCTACGTTTATCAAATGTCATTGCTTTAATAATTTACCCGAAATCTGGCAGGTAACTGCTATGTCGGCAATGTAACACAATCTCTAATTTTACAAAATCAATAATAGAATGGACATATTTAAATGAGTCTTCCAATTTCAAGAGGTTTGCTTGAGGGAGCATCTTTTTAATTCAAAAACTGATAAAAGCCGTTAATATATGTAATATGGGGAAAATGAGGCTGTGTTACCAGAAGATGCCACGCTATTATTAACAAACAGAAGTCCTAAGGCATGTTAAGTATACGATCTGGGGTTGCTTCGCAGATTGTGAGAAGGCGATCAGTTTTAATTTTTAAGTGACAACTGTACTTAAAGAGGAAGAATTCTATGTTATTTTTATCATTTTAATAAAGGCAAAACAAGGTTTCAATGACAAATACTCATTTACAGTAGTATTTTACATAACTTCATTCGTTTTAATTCTACACTAACAGGACAGAACTGTACCAATAGTCTTTTCTTCAACTCAGAATATGTTCATACTAGAGCTACGTATGAAGTACCATTTATAGCTATACAGAAAATTTGTGTGCTTTATCAACGTGCAGAAAACATTTTTACATGAAATATTTTTACACAAAAAAGGGCCCCATAAACAAAATAATTTGGAACATTCTGGACTGAAGCGGTTAACCAATGTGTTTTCCCTTGAAGGAATTCTCAGAACCATTAATATGTCAAAATGCACTGGAAATCTCCAAGAAAGGTACAGACTCGTCAGTATTTGCCAGAGGTCAGACTGATGATGTTAATAACTATAAACCAGATTTTGGCTCTAGCCCCTTTTAATTTACTTTATTGCTGTTAAACACCTACGCACACAAAGCTAAAACTGCGTTCTACTGACGTTACGTAGGAAGTGACTCTAAACTCTCGCCATTTGGTTTTCATCTCCACTGTCACTATTTTGGCTCTGGCCCTACGTATCGATGCGTTATATGGCAGCCCTGCACACATCCTCATCGCACCGAAACCAACTCTTCCCACAAATTCTGTTTCTAAAATCAGATCTCGTCAGACACTATGCCAAAGCCAGCGATACAAAAATGAGTAAGTAACTCCAATTCTCACGGAGCACATAAGCTAATGCTACGTGCAGGCTGTTGTCTGAGGGGTCCGTGAAAAATGGGGTGAATGACTACAGGAGCTGTTCCAGGTCGTATGTCCTCACAAAAGTGCACTGATGCCCGTGTAATCAGCTAAATTAAGATGAGGTCCTATTGGAGTACGTGGCCTCCTAACCCAACACGACTGGCATCCTCATGAGAGGAGAAACACAGAAATGCACACGAGGGGAAACCATGTGACAATGAGGCAGAAACTGAAGGGCTGCATCTGCAAGACAAGAAAGATCAAGGATTTCCAGAAAACCACCAGAGGCCAGAAAGAGGCAAAGCATTCTCGCCTACAGCTTTCGGAGGGAGCAGGACCCTGCCCACACTTTCATCCCAGACTTCAAGCGTCCATAACTGTGAGACAAAAAAGTCTGTTGTTTTAAGCACTCATTCAGGGGCACTTTATAAAGGCAGTCCTAGAAAACATACCCTAAGCTCACATAAGAATAACATACAATTTCCATATTTGAGCTAGCTTGGGAATTAGCACTCAAAGGAGCAGGTATTAGTTCTCCACGGAAAATGGACATTCTGGCCAGAAAACAGGTGGAGAGCAGTTTGTAGAACAAGTCATTAATTTATATGACCAAGATCTGTTCACCTAGATCTTAAAATCAGTCCTTATTTTCTGCGCAGAGCAACTCTCCCAATGCCTCTGAGCTTCAGTTCGGAAAAGACCACCTGGCCCCGGACGTAAAGAACTTCTCTGTGCCTTCTGGCGCCCGTCAGTCATTTTCAGGCAATCTAGCGTTCACAATGACGTTATTACAGTAATTGACTTTAACGATTTCTCCCTCATGTTATCACCATCTCATTGGTTACCAACGCACATTATTTCCTTTAACTGAATCATTATACAGCAAACAGAAATTAGTCTGGGCACTAAACGGCATATTTATTTTCAAGGACTCAATACCATGTAACGGCTCTGTCAGTAATTATATATCAAAGGTTCTACAGATCAAAATACTCAGCCATTGAACAATTAAGTCCTGTGTTAGAAATCTTCCCCCCAAATGCCTACTTCCACACCTACATCTCCAATATCCTTGAAATGTGTAGGTCAGTTCAGTCTTACTCTGCCTTTTCGTTTGTTTGGAAGTGCTTTTGTTTGTACTTCCTCTCTCCCAAAATGTGTTTTCCTGTACAGGAAATCCGGTGCTTGTTTCACCCCTAATGGGTAAGCATTTTTTAAAGGAAGCCTCTAACAGAAGTAGGACAGAATGAAGATGCGGTATTTATGTCTCCAGGAGGTAAGCCATTTTATTTTTTTATCAAGAGATTCCAGGGGATCAGTCCATCTGAGAAAATGATACACTCCTCAATTTTTTAACATTTTTAGTTTAATAATCTGATTAACATTTGAGAAATGCCATTGTCAACACTGTTCATTGCTTCTGATTATCTGGCAGATATATTTAGCAGAGTTGCAAATCTTCGTGCTTTCCCTCCTCAAATATTCACATTGATCCGTACCACTGATAACCATTCATAGCAATGAGAATTTCAATAGCACATTTTCTTTCCTACGGTTTCCGCTATACGAGAACATTTAAAAACTGTTGCATGAGATTCAATCTGCAGAAGGTTAACAGCTTTTCTGCTTTCCAGACTAAAAAGCCTTCATTTTCTTTACCTTGCCACTAATCAATGCAAGCACATATGGTAAGTGTTCATGGGCTCTGATTGCCTCATGGCTTTTATACGATTCTTATATCCAATTGACATTTCGTGTTATTTTTCCTTCGTATTTATACTTTATATTAACCTTTTGATTTTCAGTTTCTGTGGTTTTGTTTTGTTTTTTTAGATATGTGCTTACATTATTGGACAGTGTTAGTATGCCTCATTTGTCAGTTCTTAAACCATCAGGTAACCATGACGCAAGAGGACCAAAAATATTTAAATAGTATCATAACAGCATCCATTTTGGAATAACATCTTACACCATCTTGCTTAAAATTGTCAACTACTCGTTCATCTCCCTTAAAGTGTCAAAGGTGAAATTACGACTTACCATAGTGGAGTAAAGGCAGAATTGAAAACATGTTATTTGTTTTTGTCCAATCATGGCATAAAGAAAAAGGCCTTCCCTCGCTTAATTTCTGGCTCTTGCTTCTATCACTTCAATTTTGTCCTTTCTAGAACTTACATAAATGGAATCAAACTGCATTCCGTGACTTCTATCCGGATTCCTTCTCTCATCACATTGCTTAAGCATACCTCTATTTTGTTGCACGTATCAGTACATTATTCCTTCCTATTGTGGAGTAGCAATCACCATCTGATGGATACTAGCATTACTGCAAGTTTCGATTTCCTTAGCTTTTTCCTGGACTATTAAAGCAGAAGCTTAAATTGTTGAGTCTCTCTTACGTCATAAGCATTTATTACTACGAATGAGTATCTCCCACAAATTTGAGTGTTTGTCTTTAATTTTCTTTGTTATGAGTATTTTTAAATTTTCATTATCAACATTTTATCATGGTTTATTTAGAATGAAATTGTTTCGTCTCCTAACATTTAAGGATTTTCCCAGTTTTCTTTTTGTTACTGATTTCTAATTTAATTCCACTAGGATCAGAGAATATATATGGTATGATTTAATTGTTTTGATACACTGCCACTTGGTCTATGGCCTAGAGTATGTCCCCTTGCAGTATCTTTTCTGAGTATAGTAGCAAAGAATTCGCATAATGCTGCTCTTGGCTGGAGTTTTCTGTAAACACAAGGTTATCACACCTGAGCATGTTTTCAATCATTATTATTTCTGATTTGCCATCAACGTGTTTTTTAAGTTGAAAGAGGTTTGTGAATTTAGTTTGGGAGTTAGCCATTTTTTTTCCAGTTCCATAGCTTTCTATCTTACACATTTTGAATCTCCATGATTAGCTGCATACTAAGTTATGCTACTAGGTTCTCTTGCAGAATTAACCCATTTATCATTATAAAATGAAGCTTTTTCTCCCTTGCTGTGAAATGTACACTGGTTGATCCTAATATAAACACTATTGCTTTCTTCGTGCTATTAGCTGGCTTATCTTTTCCCACCCTTTGCCCTTTCATTTCCCTCTGCAATATTTTTTAAAGTGCATCGGTTGCAAACAGTACATGTTTGGATCTTGTTTTACCCAATGTGAACAATATTTTAGTATGAATATTTAATCAATTTATATTTTATGTAAGTATATTTATCATGGGATTTAAATTTACCAGATTGCTGTCTTCTATTTTCTCTTCTATTACTTATTTTGTTTTCCTTTTGTTCTGCTTACATGTTTTCCAAGTTATGCTAATCTAAAATTATTTTTAGCACCTCTATTATGGTACAATTGACGTAACATAAATCACATTTATTAAAAGTGAACACTCTGAAGAACACCTGGGTGACTCAGTCGGTTAAGTGTCCGACTTCGGCTCAAGTCGTAATCTCGTGGTTCGTGGATTCAAACCCTGCATCGGGCTCTGTGCTGACAGCTCAGAGCCTGGAGCTCGCTTTGGATTCTTGTCTCCCACTCTCTCTGCCCCTCCCCCGCTCACGCTCTGTCTCTCTCAAAAATAAATAAACATTAAAAAAAAGTGAACCTGAGCACTTTTAACATACCTAAATACCCAGGAAGTCACTGCCATAATCAATAAGCTAAACATATCCAGCACCCCCAGGTTTTCCTTGTTCTCTTTTGTAGTCCAACCACTGGTTCCTCCTGGCCTTAGCACTCTAACCTCAGGAAAGCACCAATCTGCCTTTCATCAGTATAGATTAGCCTAGCTTTTCTATAATCTTATGTAAATGCAACTATGCCTTTTTTGAATCACTGAATTTTTATGATTCTATTTTATCTGCATTACTGGCTTGTTAGCTATACCTCTGTGTTTCTGTGTTCATTATTGTGGTCATTATACAGTTGAATCCATCATTGTGAACCTTCAGATAATGTTATATTACCTTATACAAAGCGCAAGAAACATGATAGTGCATTTCCTTCTTGCCCTTTGTAATATTTTACATCTACATCATTTATGTGGCCACAATGTATTAACATTACATGTAAGTTAAACATCAAACTCTTTTAAAACAATTAAAATTATGAAAATGAAACGCTTATAATTGCCATATGTTTGTTGTTTCCTTCATTTGTGTAGATCCAAATTTTCACCTGGTATCATCTTCCTTCTGTCTGAATTTCATTTGGTGTTGATCTACTGGTAAATTCTTTCTACATTTCTATTTATGAATTAACTAAGCACCAATTTGTATTCATTTAAAAAAAAAGAAAAATGACACTACTCTTTTCTTTCAGTACTTGAAAGATATAAATTCATTGTCTTGTAGCTGCACTGCTTCTGACAAATCCAATGTCATTCTTTTGCTGTAATGTTTCCTCTTCAAAAATTTTTGTTCGTCATCACTGGTTTTCAACAAATTGATGGCAACACACATCGGTGTGACATTCTCCAGGCTTCTTTTTTCAGGGCTTCTTTCAGCATTTTGGATTTGTGGGTTTACGGTCTTCATAAAAGTACACAAATCTGTGAGTGCTATTTCTACCAATGCTTTTCCTTCAGCCCCTCAGAAGCCAACCACACAGATATTAGACCATGTGCTATGTTCCTGCAGCTCATTGATGCTGTCTTTTCTGGTAACTTTTCAGTTTTCATTTTGGCTTTTTATTATTTTTTGTTGTTGTTATTTTGGGGGGGAGGCAGGCAGAGAAAGAGGGAGAGAGAGAATCCCAGGCAGGCCCCACACCCAGTGCGGAACACAACGCAGAGGGATTAATCTCACAACCCTGGGATCATGACCTGAGCTGAAATTATGAGTCCCATGCTGAGCCAACTGAGCCACCCAGGCACACCTCTGTGTTTCATTGTGGTTTAGTTTCTAACGGTGTATCTTCAAGTTCCCTAAACTTTTTTTTTAAATTTAAATTGTCTAATCTGCTTTTAATCCCCTACAATGTATTTTAATTAAGAGTAGTGCACTTTTCATTTCTAGCAGTTTGGGGTGGGTTGTTTTTATACGTGTGAGTTCTCAATCATACTTAATGCTTTTCTCTACCTTCTTGAATATTTGAAGTATGTTTATAAAAAGAAATTTAATGTCCTTATTTAAAAGTTTTATCAGCTGAGTCCCTTCTAGTTCTGACTGATCTTTCTCCTGGTTATGAGTTATATTTTTCAATTTCTTGTATGCCTGAAAATGTTTGACCAGATAACATTTTTTAAAATTTTAAGTGTGTGGGATTTTTTTTTCCTTTTTATATTACTATAATTTGATTTGGATTCTGTTCTGAGAAAGTTGTGTAGAATTCCTTTGACCTTTTCAATTTTTGTTTTTAACCTTAACCTTGATTAGTGTGGACAAAACTTGATCAGTGTGGATCCAGAACAGTCTTTAGTCAATGGCCAATCTGCTATTTTTGTAAGGACTCTACCAATATGTATTACTCTCCTAGGGGTTCCATAAAAACTACCACATCGTGGGTGACTTAAAACAGCAGAAACTTATTCTTTTACTCTTCTGGGAGATAAAAGTAAAAATTCAGGCATCATAAGGGCCATTATCTCTCTCCTGGCTTTTGGCAATCAATGGCAATCCTTAGGCTTGTAGCTGCGTGACCCCAACTTTTTCCTCCATTGGCACATGGCTTTTTCCCATCAGTGGTGTCTCTGTCCTCACATGACATTCTCCTCCCTTTGTGTGTCTGTGTGTCTCCTAAGGACACTTGTCATACTGAATTCAGAAACCCCTGTGCTCCGGTATGACCTCTTCCTTACTTTTGTCCCATATTTGCATAGACCCTAGATCCAAAGAAGGTTACACGCACAGGTATCAGGGGTTAAGGCTTCAGCATAACTTTCTGAAGGACTCAATTCATTCCACTACATAGTTACTCCATGTATTAGGTCTTTGCACTCTGATGGATGTGATACACGGATATGTCCTGTTCGTTTCTTTGCTGTTTAGCCTCGCATTGGCAGTTCATCGAAACACCTGCACGGATCAGTCCTCAACTAAAGACTTTAGAAAACCCCTTGGCAAATCACCAGGGTTCTCGGCGCACCTTCCTTCCCTGTTCTACCGTGTCGCAAATTCTAGCTGCCTTGGCTTCTGGAACTCCTCTGCTTCTCCGACTCAAGGAGGCGGCCAGGCTCCTTTTGGGTTCTCACTATGTGTAACACAGCCCCGCAACCTTTTCCTGAGCAGTAGTCCGGGACACTCCAAGAGACCAGCCCACTGACTTTTCCGATCTCTGCTTTGCTTCCGATACGCCACCTCCCGTTGTCCTCCGCTTCCCACCGGACGCTCAGCGAGTCCTGGACCATCCCTTCCCACCGCACACACCCCAAGTCACGCGGTATGCCCTGCAGGTGTCACATGGGCCCCGTCTGCCTTCCGGGGAAAACCCCCAACTGCACTCACCTGAACCAGGCTGGGGGCTAGCCCTGGAGAGGGTTTCCGGAAGCAGGAGCCGGGAGCCAGCACAGCCGCACGGCAGAGAGCAGAGCCTGGAGCTCATCCTTCGAGGCTGGTGGAACCAACAGGCAGTGGTGGTCGTGGGGACGAGCCCCAGACACGACGCAGCCACAGGGAGGCACACCTGGCCCCAGTGGCGACGGGACAACGGCACACTCTGACGGCGCGGCCTTGCAGGGCAGTGGACCCGGCCGGGCCCCGGCGACTGGCAGGGGGTACGGGGGGGCGAGGAACAGCCCACCTCTGCCCCGGGCCCCTCAGCTCTGCCCTAGGGCGGCGCCCCCGCATGCTTCCGGGCCCTGCAGGTGCCTGCGGCGGGCACCAAGCCTTGGGAACGAGGAGGACTCCGTGGGCGAGCGCCGGGAGCCCGCGCGGGACGGGGCCTGGCAGCTTCCGGCTTCCTCAGGCAGGTCTCTGCTCCCAGGACCCCCTGCGGCCCACGTGTTCCGCGCCAGACTCGGAGGCCGCGAGAACAAAGGGGGCGTCGTTTGGAAGTGTGGCCCCCACGCCGCTTCAGGCCCCGCGTCGCCATCGGCCGGTGCCCTGGCGCTCGGTCCCTGCCCGCCCCCTCCCTGTCCCCGCGGGGACCCGCACTGACGCCACACGCCCGACCACACGCGGCTCTCCTGAGCGCCCAGCCGCCCTCGGTGCGCCCACGTGGGGAAGGCCCCCCGGCCACCTGGCGCCCCCGCAGCGGGTGTGTCCCTGGAGGATGTCATGGGTTGTCCAGCTCCCGTGTCCCTGCCCAGACGCCCTCAGCTCCTGTTTCCTGCATTTTTCTTTAACGCCAGAGGCACCCCTGTACCTCTTCCAGAACCATCGGTCAGCTGTAAAGACATTTCTTTAATTTTTTTTTCCTATGGCTTTTAAGCGGATTTATTATTAAACTTACATTTTGAATGATCTGTGATCAGTGCAAGTAAATGTTTTCTATGGTTTCATGAGATTTCCTTTAATAATTGCTGTGCAAGTTTATTAAAAATAGATGTATGTACCCGTTTCATGTGTTATATGCTACTATTTAGTGCAGAAGGTATTTAAATACTACTTTGTAAAAATATTAATAAAAGAAAGCAGTGTGGTCACATGGTGATTATTTACGAAATCTTTACCAATGTAATTCTTTACCCCAGTATATTTAACATAATGAAATTGACTAAATTAATTAGAAATTTTCCTATTTACCAACAGTAAAATGCTAGTAACACGCTTTCTATCTAGAACGTAAATTCAGTGAATCGTCTGTCACATAAGCATCTCGCCGTGATACTGGCAATGAATGTAACAGGCTTAGATGGTCATGCATATATGGCTGAGCAATATGTATTAAAGGATAAATTGGTAATAAATATGAGTTGGTCAGATACATTGATAGTATTGAAATACATACCTGTAAATGTATACTATCTGTTTGTAATCCCATTAAAACATGGGAAATTGTTTTGTCGAAAAGACTTTTCACCCAATAAGACAAATTTTACCACATCCACTGCAAAAATGCAAACGCAAAATATATTTAAAAATTTTTTTATTTTAGAGACAGAGCGTGAGCTGGGGAGGGGCAGAAGGGGAGAGAGAAAATCCAAAGAAGTCTCCATGCCAGTGTGGAGCCAGATGTGGGTAATCATGACCTGTGATCATGACCTGAGCCATGACCTCAACCCTGTGATCATGACCTGAGCCAAAACCAAGAGTCATTGCTCAACAGACTGAGCACCCAGACGCCCAGAAAAATAATTTTTCCAAGTAAAATATATAGACCTCATGGTGTGATGATTTACTTTTATTTCACATGCAGTGCTAATAAACTTGGATATTTGGTTTTCCACATTTCACTATATTTAAGAGAGCTAGCTCACTGAAATCGCAGGGGAATTGAAGAATTAAAACGTGGGTTCTTAAAGCAAAACAGTCTAAAATGCGACATCACTTTGGTACAAGAATCCCGATGTGATTTGAATTTTTCGGCATAGCGTGAGTCGGCATTACTCATATCACTCTCCAAGGCATCACTTACTTTATCACGGGTACAACAGAATGCTACAAAATTATATATGTTTCTCAGGGCCCCTGGGTGGCTCAGTCAGTTAAGCATCTGACTCCTGATTTCTGCTCAGGTCATGATCTCACAGTTTCATGAGTTTAAGCCCTCCATCTGTGCTGTTAGCACAGATTCTGCTTTGGATTCTCTCTCTTTCTCTCTCTCTCTCTCTCTCTCTCTCTCTCTCTCTCTCTGTCCCCCCACCCATTGCACTGTCTCTGTGTGTCTTAAATAAATAAACTCAAAAAAATACATATGTTTATGGCAGTGAATCTTAAAAAATCAAATATAACCGTTCATTACCGTTGTACCCTTCTGAAAAAGCAATGATTGTTTTGAGGAAAAAAAAAAAGCAACAATTGTTTTGGATGTTCCTAGGGCAAGTTGAAATAACTTTCTGATACAAAAAAAGGGTAACATTTTCTTGTCTAGAAAATTTACATATGTGCCATTATTCAGGAAATACAGGAAAATATACATATATCTTTTTATATGTATTACAGAAGAAATAGCTAGATTATAATGTTCATGATAGTAGATGGTTAAACTGATATAATTCCCACAGTTTCCTTAATAACTTCCTTCTTTAAAGTTTATGTATTTTGAGAGAGAGAGGGAAAGGGCATGACTGGGGAAGGGGAAGAGAGAGAGGGAGAGAGAGAGAATCCCAAGCAGGCTCTGTGCTGTGAGAGCAAAGCCCAAGGTGGGGCTCGAACTCACAAACTGTGAGATCATGACCTGAGCCAAAACTGAGAGTAAGACATTCAACCGACTGAGCCACCCAGGCACCCCTTCAGTAACTCCTTAATAAAGACCTCCAAAGTACTCATTTATTTACATCATTAAAAATTTATAAAACAACAAATCATACCCTTGCTTATTATCTCTGGTTAACTGCATATGTATATAAGTCCAAATTGAATTGCAGAACTGTATTTATTGGATAAATCATTTTGCTGATGGAGAAAACTGGCCTTCTAAATTATTGCACTCAATAGGTAAGATTTGCTCATTTTCTTACTTCCCTGACATTCTTCGAATTTTAAATAGCAAGCACAACGTAGTGATATATCTTATTTCACTATTTCTGGTGCTCTTTTGCAAATACGCTTTTAAAAGTTCATGGGCGGAGGGAGGGAGATTTGGAGGCAGGTGGTCCAAAGGTAGAAACTCCCAGTTGTCAGACAGAAAGTACTGGGGATGCAGTGTCTGCCATGGTCACAGCTAACCCTGCTCTAGGACGCGTGGGAAAGTTTAAGAGAGTAAATCCCGAGAGTTCTCATCACAGGGAGATGTTTTACCCCTTTATTCCTTTCTTCTTTCTTTTCTACTTATTCTATCTGTATGAGAACATAAATGTTAGCTGAACCTATAGTGGACATGGTTTCATAACAGATGTAAATCAAACCAGCCTGCTGTACTCCCTAAGCTTATGCAGTGATGTAGATCCATCATTTCACAATAAAACTGGAAAAAAAAATTAAAGGAACAAAAAAAAAATCACAGTGTTGTAAAGCTGATAACTGAAACAACATTTTTGTTTCAGGCTGATCTTTCATTATCACAGTTGCTATTTTTAGTTACTCAACCTACTTTCATTGATAGCTTACAGTAGCATAGCCAGAAATATCCTAACTATAATATTTTAAATTTACTTTCGACCTTCTCATTGTTCTTCTGCTAATATATCAAATTAATGTATTTATTGGGTTTATTTACATTTTTCACCTTTTACCATTCAGTGAATGGTTATTATCTATGAGGTTTATAAACTCCGTAGAGTAAAAGTGAAGCCTAGTTTTATGAGACAGAAGAGAAATACAGAAAATTTTGTTCTACTAATTAGTGCCCCTGGATTTCTTGGAATTTACTACCCAAAAAATCACTGTAGATGATATTTACAGCACCTCTGTTCTTATACTGAAGGAAAACCATCCAATTATTTTGTTCCTCGGTAATTTCCCATGGTTCAGTAAACAATAACCCCCAAATAGTACTTAAATAACCTTCCTTTCAAATGAAAAGGTCACAGCCACTGCATCAGTGCAGAGGCCGCACCGCGAGGCTTTGGTTGTCGGCAGCTAATCATTCTGATGCCGGTTGTGGCCGGGAATTGCCCGGGAGCTTTCGCGAGCCTGGGAATTCAGACCCGGGCTCCGAATACGAGCAGCTCCCCGTGCACGCGCGCCGTGTCTTGCGACGGATTTTTAGCAGCAACATGCTATTTAAGCTCGCACATCGTAAGCAACGCTACCCTGCATTACTGAAGTCATTTCCCGTCCCAGATGGTTTCTGCGTGCTTCTAATGAGAGGCGTGAGCGGCCGTGAGCTCCTGGCACACGATCAAGGATCCACTGGGAAGGTTGGCCGAGGGATGAGGTAATGCCGAAGGCCGGCCCCTCCCCCACTGCTCCCCGCTCACTCCCCTCTGCTCATTTCGTCGTTCGTCCGCCTCCAGTTTCTCAGTCTGCGAATACTCCCCCCACCTCCCCACGTGCTCTGAAGTGCCCAGGCGGGGACATGACTGCGCCCTCTCGCTTGGGTCTTGGTTAGAAGCCTCGGACCCCGGAGAAAGTGCCTATTGATGATTTCGACAGCTCCTGCAGGAAGTCCAGGCTGTGAGGCCTCTGCCGGGCCTCCCCCGCCTCTTGCCCTGAATGTTAATGCTGCAGCTGAGGATTGTAACGTCTGAAGTTTCAGGTTACCTGCTAGCCTAAGCCCAGCAGTCCCAGAAACCGCAGGCACCGGGCACCCTGTGCCAATTCGCGCGGGCAAGGCTTGGGAGAGGCCGGCGCTGTCTGCCTGCAGGAGGATGGGGCCCACAGCCTTCAGGACCCCACGGAACTAATGTGATGCACAGCGACAGCCGTGTCCCCGCATGGCACACGGGACATCCGAGATGGCCACCGCGGTCCTGGGGGAGCAGCAGATGACAGGACAAACACTGGGGGAGAAAAAAGGTCACGAGCGTGGTTTGGGTAAGTATCGACGACGACAGCAGGACAACGTGATGGGCGGCTGGCACCGGGGATGTCTGGAGTCTAGGGCTGGGAAAGCTGGTTGGGGTCGAAGTGGGTTTGCCATCTCACAGCCCTTCGCCCGTCTCGCCTGAGCGGCAGGGACCCGTCTGTCGTTGCGGCCGTGGGTGCTTCTTCACCCGGAAGCCCAGGGGTCAATGCGGTCACCCCGGCTGTCGGCCTGCTCCCTTTCTGTCTGAGAGCAGCAAGCGCTGTAATGAAGTCCAGACGCAGTGAGCGTCTGAATTGAGCAGAATCTTCCAAAATAACGCCGTGTGTCTTAGCAGTCGCTTTTGCCAGCAAGTTCTGTGAGGCCTGCCGTTCTCCACCTATCACAGTCCTAAGCCTGATGCAGAGGGGGTCTCTTCTGCGGAGATTTCCACGTGCTACCCCTCCCCCCACGAAGCTGGGCTTTGCCCTCTATTCCATAGCCCATTTGTCGCAGGCTGAATAATGGTCCGAAAGACGTCCATGTGCTAGCCGACCCGAGGGGACTCCATGCAATCAAAGGGCACTCGTAAGTGGGATGCGGAAGATCGAAGCGAGACGCCCACCGTGTGACCGAGAAGCAAAAGGCTGCAGCGATAGAAGGAACAGGATCACAGGCACAAGAAAAGGCAAGGACACAGATTATCCCCGGAAGCCTCCGGAAGAAATGCAGCCCCACCAACCCCGGACCTTAGAATCCTGACCTCCACAGCTGTAGGCGGGTACATTTGTACGGATTGAAACTACGAAGTTTGTGGTGAACGTGTTACGGCAGCAGCAGGAGACAAATACAACATATTAAATCATTATTTATACCCATGTAGGGTATTACCACAATCACTGCCTGTGAGCCACTCAGTCTGGGCTAGTACAGCGGAGGGGAGGGGGGGGGGGTCCCACCGTGCTTACCATTCTCTATAGACTAAGCACATTTTCTAGTGCCCCCTAGTCCCAAAATTGCCTTTTCAGTACTGAAAAAGTAAATCAGTGTTTATTTGGTAAGATCACCTCTAATTACTTGTGGGCACACTGGATCGTGTCCAAGGCCAGATAATTCAATGGGAGATACAACTGGTACAGAATACCCTCGCTCTAAGTCCCGAGTGGTTAGAAACCACAGTAGGTTGTAAGACTGATAAACTTACACTCCTGCTTTTCTGCACAGACTCGTGACAGAGACTCCTTCGAGTTTTGTTATTTGATCCTCAACCAATATACACTTTTGCAGCAAGAAGGGCAGGAAAGGAACTCCAGTGCCGTAGCTAATGTTTTCTTTCGTGCTAAAAATGCACCTGAAATGGTAGAGAGGAAATTAACTATATTTGATGAGACCATCATTCATTCCCTGTCTTACTTTTCAAAAATGTAATTTAAGCAATCTTCATATAGGACTTGACATTCTGAGTAAGAAATACCATTCTATTCTAAATTAAAAGAATCTCTTTCTATATCTCCATTCAATTCTATATTAAATCATAAAATAAATTATGACTTCATAGAACAGTCGTGTTCCAGCTGGTTTTGGAATAGCAGTGATGGAAGAAACACTTGAGAGCTTTATTTTAGAAAGGTTTCAAAAGCTTCTAAAACAGAGAGAGATATAGACACAGAGACAGAGAGAAAGAGAAAAAGCAACAGTCCACATCGTGAAGGCTTTCTCTTGTGGCCACAAATATCACAGGACAATTTAGAAATATAGGTGTGCATTAAAACACAGAGCCAAAAAAAATTAGACACAGCCATATAATGCATATTGTATTCATATCATAGTGGAAGAATATGAAATTATTATTATAGCCACTCTTCCGCAGGAATGTCAATGAAATAACCTCTTCAAAGTTCTACTGACGTAGGACTTCTTGTTGTTCCCAGCATCAAGAGACAAAACAAACTGGATTTGAATATGAAAAAAAATTACAAAGTGTGAAAAAATAGATACATGCTGCTGTACTTTTAAATTAGGCCTCTGGGGCACCTGGGTGGCTCAGTCGGTTTAGCAGCCGACTTCTGCTCAGGTCATGATCTCCGTGTTCCTGAGTTCGAGCCTCACATCAGGCTCTGTGCTGACAGCTCGGAGCCTAGAGCCTGCTTCGGATTCTGTGTCTCCCTCTCCCTGTCTCCCTCTCTCTGTGCCTCTCCCCTGCTCACACACTCTCTCTCTATCAAAAATAAGTAAACATTCAAAAAAATGTTTGTAATTTTTCAAAACCCCAACTACTTTCTTGGAAAAGGTTGGATTTTTCTACTTTTTAAATTACCTGTAAATGTTACTTCTATTTTAAGAAAAATATAAGTTTGGAGTTTCCTTTTCTCATATTACATCAAAATACATTTTTTTCAATAATGAAGAAATGACATTTTTGGCATTATTGCCAAATTGAATATGATCTTCAGACTCATTCCCTAAAAACAGATTATTCTGGACCCTTAAAAAGTAAGCATCACAGGAGAGAAGACAATGTGTATTTATATCAGAAGGTCTTCCGGGATTCCTATTAGAAAAATCAATAATTTTAGAAGGTGACCTCCTGTAAAATGAACTATTACTGTATTTGTCTTAGACACGGGTAGAAATAGAATCTTTAAAGCGAAGTCTGAATCTTAACATCTGACAGCATAGGAAATGAATCCCCTTTACCTGAACACCTAAGAGGCACACTCAAATTCCATTTCTTTGAATTGTTTGTGCAAGAACTTTTCCATTTAGGAATAACAAAATGCATGTGTTTTTTTAGCATTTATTTATTTTCCAGAGAGAGAGACAGAGAGAGAGAGAGAAACAGAGCGTGAGTGGGGAAGGGGCAGAGAGAGAGGGAGACACAGAATCCGAAGCAGGCTCCAGGCTCCGAGCTGTCAGCACAGAGCCCGCCGTGGGGCTTGAACTCACAAACTGCAAGATCATGACCTGAGCTAAAGTCAGACACATAACCGACTGAGCCACCAAGGCGCCCCTAAGATGCATGTGTTTTTGTTAAGTAACAAGACTCTTGAACAAAGACTATGAGGAATTTAGATCTGGGGCATCGGAGAACAAAGTTACATTTCCCAAGTGAGTTGCCTAATACTGTCAGTGAACAAACCCCTACGGAATGTTCCAGAGTTGAGCCCTGCTTTAGACAGATAACATCTTTATCTTCAAAGGGGAAATCTTGGACACCATATTAGCTACAAGTTGAATTGGTCCCCTAATTGTCCCTTTTAGCAAAAAGTCACGGAGGAGTAAAGGCCTTAATCGCATTCTGTGTAGCTCTGGGATGCTCAAAGGAGAGGGGAGAATATATAGAGCGTAGAGCCTACACTTATGTACATCATGGAGTAGGCGACATACTAGATAGACACATTTAGCTCTCATAACTGTGTATGAGGTCACGGCCATGAATTAGTAACCAAGTCAATCAACAGCGTCTCAAGTGAAATTCTCTCTGGCCCCCTACATATATACAATTCATGAGAAACATATCTTTGCCTTCTGAACATAAACAGTTTGGCATATTAAGCATGTGATTCTTTCCAAATGATAAAATATAGGAAAGATAACGGGTAAAAAGGAGAGTTTCAGTTCAGTGGATATAGAGTTTCTGTTTTGTGACAAAAATATTCTAGCTTTGTTGCACAGCAGTGTGTTGGTAGTACAATCCACTTGAAATCATTAAAATAGTACATTTTAGCTTATGTGTTTTTGATTACGGTAAAAAAAAAAAAAGATAATAAAAGTACAGAGAATATTTAACAAATACCCAGGTAGCTGTTAGCCAGATGTAGCAAATGTTACAAATGTCTCTTTTGTGGATTTCAGTTTTTCTAAAGAAGCAAAATGCAATCGAAGTTCCTGAATCCCCCCTGCTCTCCAATAGCATTTCCTTTTCACCTTCCTCAGAGGTGAATACAGTCCCAAAGCACATATCAATATTTTCATCCGTGTTCTTATAGTTTGATTCTAAATGTGCATAAGCCTAAGTACTAAATGAGACATGCATTATACAGTATTTCCTAATTTTTAAAAAAATTATTCCATAACACTTTTGAAGAAAAAAAAAAAACAAATAAAACTTCCAATTATAAATGGTGAGGAAATGCTGCCCTAATTTTCTAGAGTTTTGAGCTGTCTTTTGCCTCTTTCCAGGATAATCGCCATGTTATTTCTCTGTAGACTTCTCGGCCAGTGTGTTAGTTCCCTAGGGCTGCGGTCACACAACATCACAAACCGGGGCGGGGGTGGGGGGTCAGGGAGAGCAAGAGCTGCTTATTGCCTCCCGGCTCTGCATGTCCGTAGTTGGGGTCGAAGTTGTGGGCAGTGCGGGTTCCTTCCCAGGACCCCGAGGGAGACTCTGCTCTGTGCCCGGCTCCCAGATCCCGGTGGTCGTCAGAAATCGTAGGTGCCTCTCATAGGTGCTCTTCGGCCTGTAGATATGCCCCTCGGTCTCAGCCTTCATTTTCACATGACCTGCTCTCTCTATCCCCTGCACACCACCTTCCATCTGCACATGTCCACCTCCGTGTCCAAATGCCCCCTTTTGTAAGGACAGCGGTCCCATGTGGGGCCTCCTCTAGTGACCTCACTTTCCCTGGGCTACCTCTGTAAACCCTCTTTCCAAGGGAGGTCACATTCTGAGATCCTGGGGTTGGGTTTCAACACATTCCGCTCCTAACAGCCCATACGGACTTGTCCATAATTACGTAGGAGAAATCAGCCCAGGGCTGACCCTTCACGGGTTAGGTATCAAACACTAAGGCATATGGCCTTAAGGAGGACCATCTTTAAATGGCACCAAAGTTCTGTGCCTGCCACAGGCCGTTTACATGTTTGCAAAGGGCGTTTTCTAACCCATCACCATCCATCCAGAAAATCTTTCTGAAGCAGAGCAGACTTTAAGACATATTTTCTCCCCTGGAGGGGCAGGGACTGCACACGCTGGCCAGGATGGGGGGAGCATGGAACGGAGCATCACTTCTACCGAACCTCTTGTCTTCCGGACTCTGACACGTGTCAGGAATTACTGTGGCAGTAAAACTGGAGGGGCAAACGAGAGTCCCACAATTTATGATCCATTGGTCAGTACAGAACCACTAGTTAAGGAACGCAGCCCTAAATTCAATTCAGTTGTGCATTAAAGTAATAATTATCCAAGAAATTAACATCAAAAGCTTTTAAACTGTGAAAACTGAATAGGCTTTTAAAATGTCACTTTTTAAAATTAAGGCATAAAACTTTTTATGTCAGAATCATATTTTCTGTATTTCTCCCACGTGTCAAACGCTGAAGTCTATCTAGGAATGCAGTTTTCACACATGATCTTGTACAATTTAAGAGACTATGTCCGATTGTGGACAGCTCTCACCGAGTTGCTAAAAAAGCATGGTGCCTGGAGGAATTCTCATACAAATGGCGATTTTGATCTCACTTAGGTAATTTTATGTAATTTATTTCCTAAAAGGTTTTACTAAAGGTTTTTATAAAATGCCAGATTTTAGAGGCATGGCCAGGTTCTTTGACATAAACCACGTTATAAAAACCCTACACAGATATTGTCACAGAGGTGAATATCATTAAATTGAAATTATTTTATTTTAATCGATAATAATCACCAGTAGCTATCCATTCTTATATGGCAATTAAATTATAGCTACTTGATGTAACTAAAATGGAAATTTCCCAAATTTAGTGACATTGTATCTCACTAGCTTGCACATCACAGGAAACAGAGAAGCCCGCAAGATGAGGCTACGATTTCAGTGGTGAGCTTGGACTTGAATCCTGATCATTCTAAGGCAAAGGCAGACTGTCTATTTGTAAAAAGAAGCAATTGAGCCTATGGATATCTAACTCACTCGCAATCCTGTTTAGGGAAAGCCTGACTCCCAGGTTACATCCATTCAGCTTCACTCACCTGTCCAACCAGCTAGCCATCCTTCCATCCATCCCTTGACTCATTCATCAAAAATTTAAATTATTACTATGTGTCAGGCTCTGTGCGAGAGGCCAGAAATAAAATTTTGAACACTCCAAATGGCGTCCCTTCCATAAGAACACAGGCTTGTGGTTTTATCATTTCACTGCTTCTCCAATAGTCAGACCACCGATTGCATCGGCAATCTGTTCCAGCAACAAATGGAAAATCATTGCTTTGAATTTACGTTGGAGTTTAGGCACTGCCCTCTCCTAACACCTGCTTTGCTCAAGAAATTTAAAATGGTTTTGAGGTCAAAGCAAGGCTGCTTTCAACAACAACCCTCATCACTTACTGTTGCTATTTTAACATCGCTCCACGGGCTCACCCAGGGCTCACCACAAGAGTACCTCCATCACCTATTTCACTCATCCCTCCACTCACCTCCCCTCTGGTAACCATCAGTTCATGCTTTGCAATGAAGAGTGTTTCTTGGTTTGGGTCTCTCTCTTTTTCCCCCATTGCTTGTTTGTTTTCTAAAATTCCACATATGAGTGAAACCATATGGTACATGTCTTTTCTCTGACTGATTTATTTTGCTTCGCGTAATACTCCCTAGGTCCATCCACGTTGTTTCAAACGGCAAATTTTGTTTTTTGCATTTTTTTAATAGCCGAGTAAAATTCCATTGTGTGTATATGTATACATCTTTACCCATTCATCTATTGATAGACACTTAAGCTATTTCCATAATTTGGCTATTACAGATAAACCTGCAATAAACATCAGAGTGCATGTACCCCTTGGAGTCAGTATTTTTGTATTTTGGGGGTAAATATTCAGTAGTGCAATTGCGAGATCTTGGGAAATAATGGTCAACCTTTTGAAGAACCTCCATACTATTTTCCAGAATGGCTGCACCAGTTTCCACTTCCACCAACAGTTCAAGAGGGTCCCCCTTTCTCTACAGCCTTCCCAACACCTGTAGTTTCTTGTGTGTTAATGTTAGTCATTCTGACAGGTGTGAGGTGGTATCTCATTGCGGTTTTGATTTCCGTTCCCCTGATGATGAGTGATGCTGAGCATCTCTTCATGTGTTTGTTGCCCCCTGTATGTCTTCTTTGGAAAAATATCTATTCACGTCTTCTGCCCATTTTTTAAGTGGATTGTTTGGGCTTTCAGTGTTAAGTTGTATACGTTCTTTATAGACTTTGATTACCAACACTTTATCAGATATGTTATTTGCAAATATCTTCTCTCATTCTGTTGGTTGCCTTTTAGTTTTGTGGATTGATTCCTTCACTGTGCAGAAGCTTTTTATTTTAATGAAGTCCCAATAGTTTCTTTTTGCTTTTGTTTCCCTTGCCTAGGAGACTTATCTAGAAATAAGTTGTTACAGCTGAGGTCAGAGAGTTTACTGCTTGTGTTCTCCCCTAGAATTTTGATGGTTTCCTGTCTCACATTTAGGTCTTTCATTCATTTAGAATTTATTTTTGTGTATGGTGTGATAAAGTGGTCCAGTTTCATTCTGTTGCATGTTGTTGTCCAGTTTTCCCAGCACCATTTGTTGAAGAGACCGTCTCTTTCCCGTTGCCTATTCTTTTCTGCTTTGTCGAAGATTAATCGATCATACAATTGGGGGTTCCTTTCTGGGTTTTATGTTCTATTCTATTGATCTATGTATCTATTTTTGTGCCAGTCCCACACTGTTTGATCACTAAGGTTTGTGATATAACTTGAAGTCCAGATTTGTGATGCCTCGAGCTCTGCTTTACTTTGTCAGCATTGCTTTGGCTCTTTGGTTTCTTTTGTGGTTCCATACAAATGTTAGGATTCTTTGTTCTAGCTATATGAAAAATGCTGTTGGTATTTTGATAGGGATTGCTTTAAATCTGTAGATTTATAGGAATTTAATATAATATATTAGACATATAATATAGACATTTTAACAATATTTGTTCTTCCAATCCTTGAACATGGAATGTCTTTCCATTTCTTTTTGTCGTTTTCAGTTTCTTTCATCTGTGTTTTGTAATTTTCAGAGCACAGGTATCTCACCTGTTTAGCTAGGGTTATTCCTAGATATCTTATTGTTTTTGTCCAATTTTAAATGGAATTGATTCCTTAATTCCTCTTTCTGCTGTTTCATTACTGGTGTATAGAAACGTGACGTTTCTATAGGATATCATGTCATCTACAAAGTGTGCAATTTGTATTTCTTCCTTACTGATTTGGATGCCTTTTATTTCTTTCAAAATACACAACATTTCATGAATTTGCATGTCATTCCTGTGCAGGGGCCATGCCAATCTCTGTATCATTCCAATTTTAGTATCTGTGCTGCTGAAGTGAGCACTATTTATCTTCCAGTGAGCTTGGTAATTAGTATCTTTCAGGGAGTTTATCAATTTTATATATAAAAATTTTTAATGTATTGGTATAAAGGTTTTTATAATATTCTCTTAAACTTATCCTGTCGGTATATTTTCTAGTGGTGTCTCCTTGCTCGTTCCTGATTATCGGTTAAGGTTGTCTTCTCTGTTTTGCTGATCAAAGTGGGTAAAGATTTATCAATTTGATGCATCGTCTCAAATACTTGGCATTTAGTTTCACTGACTTTCTCTACTATTTTTCTGTCACATTTAACTTATTTCCACTTTGATCTTCACTGCTTCTATTCGTCTTGGCTTCAATTTGCTCATCCTTTTCCAGTTCCTTAGAAGAGGAATCTAAGAGCATTGATTTGAGACCTATCTTTTCTAGAATTGACATTTAATTCTAGATTTGCCTCCAAAGTGTCACTTTAGCAACATTGCACACATTTTCATATGCCACGTGTCCATTTCTACTAAGCTCAAATAGTTTTAACTTAATCTTTGAATGTTTTCAGTGGACAATGAGTTATTTCGAGTTGTGCTATTTAATTTCCCAATTTGGGAGACTGGCCACAGGTCTTTCAGTTATTGATTTCTAATTCGGTTCTACTGTTTAATGGAAGGGTACTTTCCATGGCCTTAAATCTTTTTCCATTTTATAGATGCTTGTTTGAGGGCACAGAATATGATCTATCTTGAATGATGTCCTGTGTGTACTCGGAATACAGTAATAATAAGGGTTTTAATGTGATTGATAATCATAACATCTGTGTCACTTTTGATAGACAAATTTTCTCTTTTTATGGTTTCACTTTCCTCCTTCCTGGCAGCTTAGTAGTTTTTAATAGGATGCCAGTCACTGGGAATTGTATCATGCTCATTGCTGAATTTTAGAAAGATATTCTCAGTTCGTTTTCAGACATAGTTACGCCAGTTTTCCTCTAGAGTCTTGCTTCTAAGATTTGCAGGGAAGGCTGGAGCTGTTTTCTGTCTAGAGCTAATCACTCCCTTTACTAAGGCCAGACCTTTCTTTACACCCTAGCCACTGCCTGCTGGATCAAGAGGTTTTCTAGACTAACAGTTGGGAAGAGGCCCTACTCCAAGCCCTGCACCTCTGGGGGTTTACACCTTTATTCCTTTTTGGTGGTTCTTTCCACCACCTTGAGGGCTTTCATTTAATGAACATGTTAATCAATACTTCACGAAACACCTGAGGGAGTTTCTGGAGATCTCTGGAAGTCTATCTTTATACTTCTTTCTCCTCTCAGTTACTTTGCTGTGGAAACCCTGGTTGTCCAATCACCCCGCCCCCAACCAGGCTCTTGGCTCTGAGTTCTCAACTTAAGGAACATACTGGATTCACCTGGGTCCCTTGCCCATATGCCTGGGCAATGATAAAGCTCACCTCATTTTTATCTCTCATCTCTCGGGAAACACTGTCCTTTGTTTCCTGATAGACAGCATCCTGAGAAGCATCAGTTCATATGCTTTGCAGTTTTTCAGCAGCCCAGTAAATTCCGACACTAATCGTCTACCTTGCCCAGAAGTGAAAGTCATACATCTTATTTGTCAATGCTTGAGGTTGAGATAAACTGTTGAAAAGATTCCATTTAAAGTGTGAAAACATTGAGAGAAACTTCACTGTAAAAATATTTAGTACAGTAGCTTCCCTTATTCCACTGTAGGGAATACTGTAAGGGGTAGGAGGAGGGAATTAATCTAACGAGTTAATATGTTTCTATTTCCAAGCACTCGACTGTATTAATCTTGCAATGCGTGTGAAAGAAATCATGTATTTTACAAGTACTTGGTGCTATACAGTTAGATGCATTCTTGACAATATGCCAAGTTACAAAAATCTGGTGTGTTTCCTACCTGAACGCATCTTTACATAGCCTGAAAACTTTGTAGAAAGCAATTATTGTATGTTAATTGTATTCAATTAAATAAGGTATAATTATCTATTTCTAATTTGTATCATTTATATTAAAATAATATACGGATGATGCTTTTTAATTGCTTCTTGACTTGATGTCTATGTATGTTATTGCTAGAATAATTACGAGTATTCAGATGTGGGTAAAGATGTTAAAATATACCGAATGAATTCAGATGTTGAAGCAGTTAATGGTAATCCAATTATTTCCTTTAAAAACTGAAAAGATCAGATCCAAATAAATAAAATGTATTCTTTTTAAAACTGCAGTTGCCTAGTTTTCCCATTGCATCTTACTGGATATTATGAATGTTCTTTTGAGGAAGTCAGCGCGATTTCCAGTAACATGAGACATCAAACCAGAGGAAAAGGGAACCATCTTTGTTCCTTGAGCTTTTGTTGATGTTGTCGCTGCCGTTTTGCGTATTTCTGTTTTATGCCGGGGGACTCAGGCAAATAGCTGCCTCAGCTGAAAAGGGGAAATGCAAACGGTTCAGCCTTGGTAAGAAAACTGAAATCCCACAGCGCAATCGACCCTCTATCTTCCGGTGTATGGACGGCGAGTAGGTCATCTCTAAAAGCTACAAAGAATCATGGGGACTATTAATAAGCCTTAGTAAATGGGGGAGGGGGGGGTCATGTAAACTTATGCAAATAAATAACAACTTAAGTAAATACAGAAGTGTGGTTTTAGTTGGCAACTTGGAGTATTATTTACTTTCTGAATACTCATAACTTGAATTTAAAGCATCTAAAACTGTTTAGCTCTTGAATATCAACCTACCGGCACTCTCAAAAAAAAACCAACTTTGGCATTAAAAAATTAAATGGAAATATGTATAAACTTGTGACTGTGTGGTCAATTCTGAGAGCTCAGTCCTTGGCTATAGTTGTACCTATTTGTTCCTACCTTGCATGTAGATCATGTTGGTGTTTGGAGTTTTATGCTATAATTAAGTCAAAAATATATATGATTGTTTAAAAAGGCTTTCCTGAAAAGAAAATAATTTTGTATCCCAAGAATAATATAATGAATAAATTCATTCAACAATTGTTTTCTGGAGCTTAATATGATTTCACATATTGCATATTAATTAATTCTACTATTTCCTATGAATAGCTTAACATGCCATCTAAAGTGCTTATTTAGAAGTATGTCTAAACTACTATATTTAGATATTCTCACCTCTCTTCATATAAATTGTTTTTTATTATCTTTAGCAAAAATACCTACCATTTACTAAGTGCCTAATATATGTCAGAAGATTTTATCTTTACCTCAATTCATCTTTAAAATGAAACATCTTACAGAAGAGGAAAGAGAATAAGAATCTGTCTCCACTGGATGCCCTAGGAGGCACCCTGGGGGAGATCATCCCATTCCAGGAACAGCTCACTGCATAATCGAACTGCCTCACTAATGCCTGAGGACAAGGAGAGGACGATGTGGGGACCAGGAGAGGACGATGTGGGGACCAGGAGAGGATGATGTGAGGACCAGGGGAGGACGACGCGGGGACCAGGAGAGGATGACGGACGTGGGGACCAGGAGAGGACAACGTGGGGACCAGAGGAGGACGACGTGGGGACCAGGAGAGGATGACACGGGGACCAGGAGAGGATGACGGACGTGGGGACCAGGAGAGGATGACATGGGGACCAGAAGAGAATGACACGAGGACCAGGAGGGTGACGTGAGGACCAGGAGAGGGTCAGCTCACTGTGGAATAGCTTCTGCCATTCTCACAATTATTTTTCATAAACACGAAATAAAACACTGTGACAGACACACGTCAACAGTGAACTGTCAAGTAAATGGGTACCCCCGTGCTTCTGGGGAGGTAATTTTTACCTAAGAAGGAGATAGGCGAGGACTTCCGACTCTATCCTCGCAAAGCCGTCTCCCCAAGATGCATGTTTCCACACAAGTCAGCACCGTTGTGGCATCCAAGCTGCTAGTTGCAAAGTCCCCTGCTTTGGGCCAGGCTGGGGCTCCATGGCACAGCCAAGCTTCCTGATTCCCAGGGTGTCCCCAAGATTGTGGCAACTACCGTGAATCTGTTCTACCATCTGTTTCTTTAACTCTGCCCCCGGGCTCCCCGTGTCCACCATGATGTACCTGTGCTGCAGTGTGACCTGCTAGTGAGGGGGTGGTGAAGGATCTAAGAATTATTTTTTCTCACTGTCGATTTTATTTCTCCCACTCAGTATTAATATGGTGTCGAGTACTATACTGAGCAACATGAAGCCATAATCGCATTTATTCCTAATGTCTTTAATCATATAGTGATGATTACAACCCATATTTTATGAATGAGCACACTGAGGACGGATGGACTCAATCACTTACATCAGGCTACGTGGCTGAAAATGCCGGAGCAGGTTTTGAATACGAACCTCGGACTCCAATGTTAAGCTCTTAAAGTCGACATATTGCTTAAAATTTTCCATGATACTCGCTGATGTTTTCTTAAGTACTGTCCAAACTTATGCATCTATGATCGCCAGGAATAAGAGTTCCACAAAAACCCTACCCTAAAAGACATCTTTAATTTTGAAGTATATAATACAGTCCAGTCAAGTTATTGCAGATGGCGGGATTTCCCTTTCTTATGTCTGAATCATATTCCACCGCATATACGGTACACTGTTAGCTGCTCATCCTCTGACAGGCTCTTCAGTTGTTTCTTCATCTTGGCTGTTGTGATTAATGTGGCAATAAACATGGGAATACAGATATCTTTTCCAAACGCTGGTTTTATTTCCTTTGGATATATACCCAGAAGTTGGATTGGTGGGATATTTTCCATTTCTGTTCTGTTTTCAATTTCTTGAGGAATCTCCACACTGTTTTCCATAGTAACTGAACCAGTTTACATTCCTACCAACAAGGAACAAGTTTCCTGTTTCTCTACATCCACACCAACACGTTAACCTCTTTTCTAACGACAGTCATTCTGACAGGTGTGAGGTGACATCTCATTGTGGTTTTGATTTGTATTTCCCTGACGATCAGTGACGTGTAGCATCTTTTCATGTGTCTGGTGGCCATCTGGACGTCTTTGGAGAAATGTCTATTCGGTTTCTCTGCCAATTTTTTTTTTCAACGTTTATTTATTTTTGGGACAGAGAGAGACAGAGCATGAACGGGGGAGGGGCAGAGAGAGAGGGAGGCACAGAATCGGAAACAGGCTCCAGGCTCTGAGCCATCAGCCCAGAGCCTGACGCGGGGCTCGAACTCACGGACCGCGAGATCGTGACCTGGCTGAAGTCGGACTCTTAACCGACTGCGCCACCCAGGCGCCCCTCTCTGCCAATTTTTTAATCAAATTTTTTCTTGAGTTGTAGTTGTTCCTTACATATTGGGGATATTAACCACACGTCAGATCTATTATTTCAAATATTGTCTCTCATTCTGTAGGTTGCTTTTTCATTTGGTCAGCGGTTTCCTTTGCTATGTAGAAGCTTTTGGGACTGATGTAGTCCCACTTGTCCATTTCTGCCCTTGCTCCTTATGCTTTTGGTGTCATAGCCAGGAAATCACTGCCAAGACCAACGCCAAGGAGCTTCTCCCCTGTTTTCTTCTAGCAGGTTTATGGTTTCAGGTCTTACATGTATGTCTTTTAATCCCTTTTGAGATAACTTTTGTGGGTGATGTAAGATAGACACTAGATTGCAAATGTTCTCACCACAAAAAGAAATGATAGCTACCTAAGATGATGGAGGTGTTAGGGAACCCTACACTGGTAATCATATTGCAACATACACATGTATCAAATCAACACCTTGTGCACCTTAAACTTACATCATGTTACATGTCAATTATAGATCAATTTTAAAAAGACATCATCAGCTCAGTAATCTTACCTCATTTCTTAGATTTAGGGCCTCAATTTTTCGTTTTGTAAAAAAATCAGTTCCTTATTAATTTATATTAACCTCTGGTGGAGTTAACATCTCATATTTTAATAGCAACAGTAGATAAAAACCACTGACTATTTTTGAAATATGGGAAATTTTAAGTTAAATTTAAATCTCAGGTATCCTCTGCTGTCACAAATGAGTACTACATTTATCTTAATTGTGAAGCCTGACAAATGATTCTGAATTCGAAGAGTCTCTAACAGTTTGTTTCTAACTCAACTGGGCACAAGAGCTTACTTGAGCCAACTAAAAGTCAACATTACATTATTGGAATAATTTTAGTCGCGTATCCATACCAACGAAGATAACACTATAAATATCCAAGAACTTTGTATTTTTTTTGTTGCATATGACAGCAGTGTTGCCTTATAAACAAATCATGAAATAGCTGAGCTTCGGAGTAAAGATCAAAGCACCCTCATACTTGATCGTATTTCTCATTCTATTCTCCATTATGAACATTATGTAGAACCACATGCATGCAGTTAATTCCTTTTTTTTTTTTTCCTTGATGTTGCTTTTATCTCAACTTCAGTAAACATCATTAGGAAAATTTACCCTACGGAAATGGTATTGACTAGATGAAGACCGCAGGGATAGAAACATGTATCAGGTGTGGCTAGACTGAAACATGTCCCAACTAGCACTTCACGTGTAAGGGAGGTAAAAGCTCAAGCGAGGACAAGCTCAGTGATGAGTCAGGCTGAGACAAAAAGTCTTCTGCTCCTCCTCCCGGGTTACAAGGACGGCCGTGCTGTCAACAGAGAAAGGGGAGACTCTTCCTCAACCCACCCATTGCTTCCATTCGTACACAAGCTGAGGAAACGTCACTAAGAGAGTTAATGGTCTCAACGTCTTAAAACAACTCAAATGTTAAAGGAACTTGGCAAGTATCGCTGGGCAACTATAAGGGGGGACTGGAAGATACACAATGGGTGTGAAGAACATGCGTGTCTTCAAATGATGGAGGAGTTTTCCTCTTTGTGACTCTTGAAGACAGAGGTAGACTCTGTTAGTTGTATGAACCTATATGGAAGCTATTTTTGAGACCAAATAAAAAAACCCTGATTTTTACTTTCATTTTCTCTATACACTTTACTGGCGCATATAAATATGACATTTAATACTCAAACAGGTCCATAAATATATTTTTTCATATTTTTATGGACAAGAAGGATGTAGTTCAGAGAGGCTAAGTAACCTGCCAAAAGTCACACAGACTTTAATCATTGTTAGTGAGTTTGTACTACCTGTGTCCCGTTTCTTTCATTACATGACTGCCCTCTGGTAGAGTATGTTATACTCTGATGAATATTATATGGATATTGCTTTCCTTTTAGGTTCATAAAAAAATCAAAAGCTTTTGGTTTCTTTTTAAAAAAAAAATTTCCTAATGTTTAATTATTTTTGAGAGAGAGACAGAGTGAGCACAAGCGGGGAAGGGGCAGAGGGAGACACAGAATCTGAGCAGGCTCCAGGCTCCGAGCTGTCAGCACAGAGCCTGGCATGGGGCTTGAACCACAAGATCATGAACTGAGCCAAAGTCAGATGCTTAAACCACTGAGCCACCCAGGCGCCCCAAAACCCTTCGATTTCAATAAGCTCCTTCTGCACCTAATTTAGCTGTTTGAAAATATCTTCCAAGTATACATATTCTTATATCAAAATTTAAGAATTTTGAAAAAATCCTCAAATTTCCTCACAATGAATAGGATTTTCTTTTGAAAGAGATGAATTCAGAGACTCTTTGAACTCTCTTATACACTGTCCACTTCTACACTGGGTATTAGGTTTCTTTAAATTAGGTTTGTAAGACAATGAATTAAGTCAAAGAATACTATTTAGCCCTGTTGTTGAATATAATGAATTTATGTTTATTTCTATAACTTTCTCTCTCTAAATAGATGGCTTAAGACATAATGTACTCTGTTTTCATATGTTCTAGGTTACAAAATCTGAGTTAATTCCTCTGCCTACTTTAATTCAGTCTTTAAGCTAACCCTAGGGACTGACTGCAAGAGTTTATACAAATTCTACAGCCAATATTTGCTCAAATAAACAAAAAAATGAAGTCCCATACCCAATACAACATGCGTCACTGGCTGTTCTCCAAGGTCTCTGATTCTTTTCCAAAATTAATTGTTATATGCAATATGATGTGTGTATGTGTTGTGTGTGCATGTAAAATAGGGTAAAAAAAAAAGTAAAAGGAAGACAGGATTAGAATTGTTTTGATCAAAGAAGAAAAACTAAGTCAATATTAGGCAACCACGTTCATTTTGCAATTGTTCCTGCTGACTGATTTTAATTGGTTGGTTCTTTGTAAAAGGCTGGCTAGATTTGCAAACAATGACTATTTTAAACAGATGACTTTCTAAACACCCTCTTCCACTTGATAATTTAGAGCAAGCTCAAGTTGCTAATTTGGCCATTTACTTGATTGAGGAGAGAAGAGGCTACTGTAAAAACTCTCGTGCAATTCTAATTTTTTTAAATGTTTTTCTTTGAGAGAGAGAGAGAGAGAGAGAGAGAGAGAGAGAGACAGAGTGTGATCTGGGGAGGGGCAGAGAGAGAGAGAGAGACAGAGTGTGATCTGGGGAGGGGCAGAGAGACAGAGAGACAGAGTGTGATCTGGGGAGGGGCAGAGAGAGAGGGAGACACAGGATCTGAAGCAGGCTCCAGGCTCCTGCAAACCGCAGGGTCATGACCTGAGCCGAAGTCCAACACTTAACCAACTGAGCCCCCCAGGCGCCCCTCCAGTGATTCTAACTAAAACAACACGTGGCATCCCTGCATAGCTCTGATCGAAAATGTCTGGGAGAAAAGGCTAACCTGAAGGTAAACTAACTAAATGATGTATGACTATAGAGTTCAGAACATGGACGGACGTTGGGTTTGCTTCTGAACCCCAAAGCTGCCAGAAATCGGCACTATACCCCAACAGCACCGTCGTGTTATGTAATGTACGTTCTATGCACTTCCTGGTCTGCACAAGGCGTTCCTAAAGGGCAGGGTACCTCTGGGAACAAAACACACTGCGTGTTCCATCTGAAAACAGTCACGTATTCCAGCTACCCTGCCAGTCACATAGACTAAGCCACGGTTTGTACTTGAGATTGTGAATACATAACACCTATATTTAGAACTGTGAATCTAGTAGGTTGTGTTATGCAAATGAAAATTATTTATGCACCATGGGGCGCCTGGGTGGCTCAGTCGGTTAAGCATCCAACTTCGACTCAGGTCATGATCTTGCAGTTCAGGAGTTTGAGCTCCGCGTCAGGCTCTATGCTGACAGCTCAGAGCCTGGAGCCTCTTTTGGAATCTGTGTCTCCCTCTCTCTCTGCCCCTCTCCTGCTCATGTTCTGTCTCTGTCTCTCAAAAATGAATAAACGTTAAAAAAATCTTTTTAAAGATAGCAGCCATCAAGAATAAATTCATAAAAGCCTCTATAATGTAAAAAACCAATTTTGTGTTTATGTCAGTATATGCTATACCTAAATGTGAATCTGTAGCAAATCTTGAAATAGCCTGTTAAAATTACTATGACAGCATGCTTATACAATCAAAAATATTCTTGGAAAATCACTGGTTGTTTAACTTTAGTTATCTTTACACCTAAATTAACCATCTATGGAACAGAGGTTGGCATAGTGACAACCTTGATTGTGATAGAATTCTAAAATGGCTCTACCCCCTGGTACTTTTCCGGGGTTATATTATATCACAGCATAGAAAGCATTTTCCAGATGGAACTAGGGTCATTTATCAGTTGATCTTAAAAAAGAGAGAGTGCCTGGGTAGTGCTAACCTATCACATGACCCCTTTCAAAGCAAAGAGTTTTGCCTGGCTGGTAGCGGGTGAGGAAGTTTGAGATTCTAGGCCTGAGACGGATTCGATGTTTTGTCTTTGCTGCCGAGATGGAGGAGGCCAGGCCAGGGATCTACAGGCAGCCTCTAGGAGCTGAATGGGGTCCCCAGCTCACAGCCAGCAAGAAAAGGGGGGTGGGGACTTCCATCCTAGAATGTCAAGGAACTGAATTCTGCCAACAGCTTAAATGAGATTGACAGGGGGCTCTTCCCCAGAGCCTACAGACATGAGCCCAGCCTAGCCAAAACGTTGCTTTGGGCTTCTGGTATCCCGAACAGACACCACGGCCACACCATGCTGGCTAGCTGACCTACAGAACTGTGCACTAATAAATACGTGCTGTTTACAGCCACTTTTGTGGTGACACTCTGTTATGCACCGATAGAACACTAACTCGTTGGCCCATATTGATTCTCAATTAATTGTAATATAATGTGTACCTTGCACCTGATTATCTGAAAAGCTCTACATAGACACAAAAAAACCAAAAAGTCAGTTAGAAGAAAACACTTGTTTTGGAAACCTGACTCTTGCAATTCCAAGATCCTCACGAGATTTTGTTCATCCATCCATCTATTCTCTCAAAATATTATGGGGGAATTCTAATTGTCTCTACAAACTCAATGCTGAACAACATCACAGAGACATTGCCTGCCCTTACTGATCTTATAAAAGTGATTTCTTCTTTGCTCATTTAAATATGAGCCAGATGTGATTTGTACTGTATTTTTAGTACTATAAATTCTATGGCATTTCCATAACTCTGAATTTAATTTTGAATATGTATTGTAGCAACATGAGTTTTGATAAATGCCAATATATGTTTATCATTAGTGATTCAGCAATATCATTTTATATTATTAGAAATGCAAACAAAAGTTATTATGAGGTTGTGGGGAATAAGCTTAGGAATTCCCTGAGCCTGCACAATGGGTTAACAAGGCAGAAAGAATTAGACAGCCATAGGATACTCACACCCAAGTTTGGGCAAACAAGATTAGGTAAACAGGGCAAAGGCCCCCAGTATAGGACAAATGGGGCCAAGGCATCCAGTAGAGGACAAAGGTATAGAAATAGGAAATCTCAAGATGAAAACATCCAAGACGTGGCAAACAAGATTAGGTATTCAGGGCAGAGACGCCCTGAACTTAGTTCAATAGCAGAAAGCTGCTTTCAAAGGAAGGAAGGACCAAATTAGGTAAATAGGTAAATAAGGCTATAGACCACTGCTGGGTGAAGTTGCCCAGAGCAGAGCTAATTAGCAAAAGAAAGGTGCCTTGTTGACCCTGAGGTAGCATGCTCTGCCTGTCTTGTCCCCAGACCAGTTTAGGTAAACAGAGGTGGGCCTTTATGTCTACTGTAAACAACCATCCACTCAGCGCCAGCATTTTGTTTTATATTGACCCAAGCCCCTAATACCGCGTATCTTCCAAACCCCTTTCCCTCACACCCATGAGTTAATGTTCACAGTTTCACTGTCTCTTTGTGCACGTCCATCATGCTTGTAAGCCTTCCAATCCTAATAAAAACGGATCAAGGAACCCTACTAGCGGCTGTTGTCTCCTCCCAGACATTAGCCTCTCTCACATTTTCAATCCTGTGTCCTGCTCTCTTGCTGGACAAGACAGAACTCCAGACCCAGAGTCTATGACATGAGGTGGGGCAGACATACACCTAAATATGAGTTTGACCCTTTAGACTAAGTATTTGGGAAATAACGTAATTTGTAAATAACTTAAAGGGCACCTTTGAAATATATGAACTAAGGACACTTTAATAATCTAATATCTCTCTGTACTGCATAAAATTAAGAACATAAGAGTGGAATCTTCAAAATGTTTTTCAGAATTTGAAATTTGACATATTATTGCTGGATTCTTGGAGAAGGGAAGAGCAAATAGGGGATACTGTGGTATGATAATGGAAATCTATTCTGAGAGGAGAATAAGATTCTAGGAAGCATAAAGCCACTTGCTGGAAGATACCAAAAAGTTCTCACTGACACAATGTGCCTGCTCATATTGCCAGCGCACCTCACCTGATATAAATGGTAAGAACCAAGCACAAAAGATTATAAGATAGTGAAGAGGAGGAAGACCAAGTAAGTAATGCTATTTATTATTTTTTGGAGATTCTTTTTGTGCCAAGACCCCTGGCAAGAACAATATATATGTTTTGTTTTTATTCCTCACTACATTAACAGCGAGTTAAGAAAGTTATCCCTATTTTAGAAATGTTCCTATTTTATAAATCAGCAGTATAACTGAAGAGCTTAAACAATCTGTCCTGCTCTTGAGTAAAAGCATTTCAACAAGGGATCTGAACAAAGGACCATGCTAACATCTACGCTTATAACCAGTTTCAAAGAGATTCCCCCAAAAAACAATAACCATGAAATTCCGTCTTCCAGGGCCACCTCTCTGTGCAGACCCATCCAGATTGCCTAGGTCAACTTTGTGAGAATGGAAAGGTCTCCAGCTCTGGAGACAGGGGACAGAAACTTGAGCAGACCAGCTTCATGTGGGATTAAAGTCTATGGCACTGACATCCCAGACCCAACTGCAGCCTTCTCTTCCTTTTGGGGGATCTCTGTTGGCAGGACCACTTTGTTTCAGACTTGTACATTCTACTACGTACCAAAGATCTCCCCCTAAGTTTACAAGGTGTCCGCAGAAAGTACCACTTTCCTCCTTTATCTTTGCTTCCCCACATTTATGCTCTGTCTCTTCATAAACACAGTAATGCAGTTTTCCAGGCAGCTACGTGGGCTCATTCTACCAACTTCTCCTATCTTGCCCCATCCTTCCCATCTGCTGCCCAGCCAGGCCTAATCGTTTCTTCCCTAAGCTCCTCCAGGAGCCTTCTGATGCACTCTCTTTCCCCCACCCCCTGGAACTAGGACCCACACTGATTCCATGATAGCCCTTCTGGAACATGTGTCCAGTCCTCTGCATAAGACCTCTCCATGTGGATCATGGCTCTCACGAGATTCAAAGATGTGTGCTTACGGCATGGCACAGTTCAGATCGTCTTTCATTCTCTTTAGACTCTCTCCCATCATCCCTGCAAACTCACTGTTTTCTCCCACTGTACCTTAGATCCGAGTTTGGGGAAGATGTTACGTGTTTCACAACTTTGTGGGTTTTTTTGATCCATTTGCTCCTTCGTCTGCCATGGTCCTTAGTCTCCTATACTCTAGACGTTGGCTTACTTACTTCTCTCTGCCAGTGGATCCTGAGTCTCTTGAGGTTAAACTAGCACCAAGCAGTTTGATATTTGAGGTTACTTATCAAATATTTGAAGAGTCAAGAAAAGAAGAAAAAACAGTATTTACATCGAGCTTTCTATTATACCAAGTGTTTTCAATTTGCATAATTGGTATTTTGAAAGAGAGATTCAAGCAAAGTATCACTACAGTTCTGAAACAGAAACAAAGAGGCTAGAATAACATTCATGAGAGCGGTAGACAGTGACTTAACACCAAAGAAGAGTGAATTTTTAGTAGTGTGAGTGATATTCTAGGGCATAGGCAAAGGTCTTGTTAGGAAAGCATAGACTGTGGTCAGAAATACAAATCTAAATTCTATTTTACTGGGCATTTACACATTGTTTTGGGCAACAATGGTAGAAAGCTTAGGCCATGACATAAAACACTTTTAGAAACAAGTGATTGCTGAGGCTAGGACTTCCAACACTATGTTAAACAGCAGCGGTGAGAGTAGACATTCCTGTCGTGTTCCTGATCTCAGGGGGAAAGCTCTCAGTTTTTCCCCATGGAGGATGGAAAATCTATAACTAATTCTGAAAGCAATAGGGAGTTAGTAAAGATTACTTCTGATTTCTCTGAGACCTAATTAAATCTCTGTTCAAGAAGATCATGGAAAGTTCTATGACTCAAAAATGAGATTTATCAATATCCAAACTCCCAATCTTATTTAAAAGAAAGAATGTTTCAAATTATTACTATCACACAAATATATAAAATAGTTGTATGTTTACTTATTCCCACTAATAAATTATAAGCAAGCTGGATGAGAAAAGTATCTTAACTTTTTCTCCAAATCACAAAGTACCTTGTTAAGTACAGAAAAGATAGCTAATAAATGCTTGCAGCATTAAACAGTCCTCAAAATATTGGCATTCAACAAAATATAGTTAACCCAGAAATGAACCTAAATCTAGTTTATTCCTCTTTTTAAATTTCTCAAGACACTCTGCAGTCATCTATATAATCATTGTAAAGATCAATTCTCACTCTTTAGAATTAAAAAAGAATGCATATGTGAGATATTTTTTCCCGTGTTCAATTCTTAATACACTCAGTGCCTGGTAGTAAATGTCTGTTCAGGATCCGCCTCAAGTCAGACCTGTACTTACCAAACATCTCCATTCAGATTTACCTTATTATACCACATATGTAATCCATTTAAGAAGCTTTCAGTGTATTTATTATTGCACTAGACAATTCAAAGAGTTTTCTGTTGAAAGCACCAGCTTCCGTGTTATTTAGAAGATATTTCCTATACTGTCATATTCTGTTATTCCCGTAAGTATTTTTGTACTTGTTCTTCTTCTGCGCATTGTTGTTCCTCGCTGTTAGGAGGCTGAAGAAGGAGATATATACATTTGCATCACAGCTACACAGGAACTCGGTAGCTATTTTACAGTTAACATAATTCTTATATTTTCAAATCTTCTGTGTTCTTGGCTGTATTGGACACAGGATGATACAAGACAAGGGGACAGAGTCTACAAAAGACAAATAGTTCTCCACGTGCAGATTATATGATCTTCCAGGGGGTCAGTGTTGCTTCGTTAACTGGCTTCCTTACATAATTGCCATCAACTAATTAAATTTAAAAAAATTCATTGAGCACCTTTTATTGTGCAAATTACTTTCCTGGGCGTCCGGAGTGAGATCTGTTTTCAAACAGGGAGTGAATATATTCTCTCCTTTGTTTTAGCTACAATTATTTTCAAAAGATCACTATTATGTCTTTAAGTCTCTTTACATATTTTCACATTTTCTTGTGGCCAAAGCTTGGGTATTTGAGAAAGTCCAGCTTAGTTTGTTGAGGATGTAACAGGGCAAAAAAGTTGACAGGTGGACTTTTTCTTTTCCTGTCCCACCATCCACTGTGCCTCCAGCACTTTGTTAATAGGCCGACGAATTGAGTGAAATTCCCAAGACGACACGTGGAGCATGTTGCCTAGTGCCGGGTGACATCACAGGAAGCCCATGAAGCTATCCATACTCTCAAGGCGACTGCCATTACTTGTTACTACAATGGAGCACTTAATTCGGGGTTATGCATTACTTGAGTGAACTAGGTGCCATTGGGACCCACATCCCCATGTTATAGATGCTATAACGCCCTCCCCTTTATAGATGGGAGTGTTCTGGAAGTAAACGTGTAAAGGGCAGGCTGCTAGACCTCAAGTTTCTAGCTTAGACTCCAGCTCTGTGCTCGGCTTCTGGTAACATACTTGCTTCTGAGTCTGGAGCCAGAAGAAAATGAGGTGGGGGTCCCACAGTGCCCAGATACCCTATTCACAGTACATCGTGTTAGACACACACATACACACACACACACACACACACACACACACACACACAATCTATTCTTTACCCACTCGAACATGAAATAGGTCAAGGAAAATCGAACCAAAGTATACTCTGTGTGATATAAGAGCTATTGTCAGAGAACAGCCTGGAGAGTTTGGGGAAGAGTGTAGTTTCCTTCCTGACCTGAATTCCAGCAGAACTATCTGGCAGCTGTAACAATATCCCTACGAGAAATACTGGATGTCTGCATGGCATTTAGTCTGAACTCAGTGAAAATGAAACTCCTGGAAAGACGTGTCTCTGTCGTGTGTCGAGGCCCAGCGGGTGACAGAGTCTGATATGATCCGAACCGTTAGAAGAGCTTGCTGTGCTGAGGATTTCCATACCGAGTTAACTTACTGCCGTCATCTGCTTCCTGCGCTCATTTGCAGTAACCAGCTTTGACGGGGAGTTCTTACATTTAACACCAGGAAACATGCATCTGGAAGCCAGATTTCTTGTAGTTTTTATAGACATCAATAATACACTATTAGAAAGGAGAGAAGCCATTCAGTTTTAGTTGTACAATTGAGTCACAATATTTATTATGGATTTATTTTACGTGTATGTTTATGTATTGCTTCACAATGTTTATTATGGATTTATTGTGTGTATGTTTGTATATGTGTATGTACATGCGTGTACATATAACTTTAGTTTCAGATGGCCCCTCCAACCCATAATTCATAATTTTTCATTGGTCCTGAATTATAGTCAGTGAATTTTTTTCAATTTTTTTTTAACATTTATTCATTTTTGAGAGACAGAGAGAGAGCATGAGTGGGAAAGGGGCAGAGGGAGGGAGACACAGAATCCGAAGCGGGCTCCAGGCACCGAGCCATCAGCACAGAGCTGGACACGGGGCTTGAAGATCTCACGAGCCGTGAGATCACAACCTGAGCCAAAGTCGGACGCTCAACGACTGAGCCACCCGGGCGCCCAGATACAGTCAGTGAATTAAAAAAAAAAAAAAAAGATAGAGATTGCTATAAGTGACTGTAATATAGTTTATATATTGATAGGCTTCTGTTATCTGGTAATGAGTTCATCAGTAGCTGTGAATTTTCTATACAATGGAAAGCAAATCTTTAATGGCCACTACAACAATTTAACTTTTTCAATGAAAAATACACTATAATAGATTCTTGGTGTTCTTAAGGGAAAAGATCCCGGTAACATTGTTAACCTTACATTTTGTTAACACTTTGATAAGTAGTTAGCCAATCCAATGGGGTAAGGTATATTCTGAATCACTCTACACTTACCAACCCAAGAAAAACAAGGTGACACTGAGTTGTGGGTGGGACGAGTGGGCTTAATCTCTTGCTGTGCCTCCTCCTTGAAATATTAATCTTGCTTAGGTTTTGTGTTTCAGGGAAATGCCAAACACTTACATAGTATTAAGCTTCAAATTAAGCCTTGAATCATAAATTCCACATCTATTAAAACCAAAAGAATTACTCTGGCTGTTTCTCTTCTCTTTTCAATTATTTCTTATTTTTGAACCATGACCTACAAGTTTTAAGTTATGATGACATAACCTTTAAGTAAGTAAAATGTTGTTACTCTAAACACATTACAGACTGAAAATCGTCAGTTGGGCCATTTGTGAAAAATAAGGGCTGAGGAATACAGTACTCTACATACATCCTTAAAAATACAGCATGCTTTAAAGAAATTCAGTACAAGATAATCTGAGAGGCATGTGTATTACTTAAATTATGATGATCTAAAACAGTATTTCTGAGTATTCCATAAAAGAAAAAAATTAGTTTAAAAATGATTGGAAATACATCAACTAAGAGCTACCACTTTAAGTATGGTGATTAAAACTTCATAACATAGTTAATAAAAAATCTTTTAGAGTCAAGTGCATATGAGTTCAAATTCAGATTTTAGTTCTCCCTTGCTGTATAACACAATATTTCAACATCTCTAACTCTCAGTTTCTTCACGTAAAAATGAAGATATAATTGTACTTTCAACGTAAAGGAGATTGGGAAGTGTTAGAGAGAGCGTCATGCATTATCAACAACCTCAGCACTCCAATATCTGCTTACAAAATCATCTGTGTATACCAGATTATGGTAGTTTTAGAGGAAATTATTAAGTAGTAGTAGAGAAGGGATCTAACTTTGTTAATCTTGATGTCTGACCAAGGAAGTAAAATAATATACAAAATACCAGGGTGCCTGGGTGGCTCAGTCATTTAAGCGTCTGACTTCAGCTCACGTCATGATCTCACGGTCCGTGGGTTCGAGCCCCGCATCGGGCTCTGTGCTGACAGCTCAGAGCCTGGAGCCTGCTTCGGATTCTGAGTCTCCCCCTCTCTCTGTGTCTCTCCCCCGTTCATGCTCTGTCTCTGTCTCAAAAATAAATAAATAGTAAAAAAAAAAATTTTAATAATAATAATATACAAAATATAACCTACCATATGCTTAGAAAATACATGTGAATAAAATAATGAAAACTTAGCATATGTCATTCTACACGACTGCCATATTCTCCTTTTTTTTGGGCACAGTAACTTATTTATAAATTGGTAAGACCCATGGGGCACCTGGGTGGCTCAGTAAGTTAAGCCTCCATCTTTGGCTCAGGTCATGATCTCACAGTTCATGAGTTCGAGCCCCGCATCAGGCTCTGTGCTGACAGTTCAGAGCCTGGAGCCTGCTTTGGATTCTGTCTCCCTCTCTCTCTCTTTCTGCCCCTCACCCATTCATGCTCTGTCTCTATCTCTCAAAATTAAACTTAAAAAATTAAATATACATATATGCAAACTATATATGTGTGTGTGTGCGTGTGTGAGTGTGTGTGTGTAAGACCCTTAGTTCTCAGACCAAAGATATATTAAGAGAGAATTCAACAAAAGAAAAGGAATAGGACTATAAGATTTTCCTATAATCTCTTATTTTTTTAATTGTAAATTATTTAATTTGTTTAATATTTTTGTATAATTGACATATAAAATAATATTACTTTCAGGTATAAAACATAATAATTCAAAAAAACCCACGATGATTCAATTTTTATATATATTGCTAAATGATTGCCACAATAAGTCTAGTTAACATCCTTCACCAACATAGCTACAAATTTTTTTAAATATCTTTTTAAATATATTTAAATATCGATTCTCTTAGCAACTTTCAAACATGCAATAAAGCACTATTAACTATAGTCACCGTGCGTACATTACACGTACATTACATTACATCCCCATGACTTATTCATTTTATAACTAGAAGTGTGAGCCTTCTCACCCCTTTCACTCATTTTACCCAACCCCATGACCTGCCTCTGGCAATCACCCAGTCTGTTCTTTGTATCTATGAACTTGTTTTTCCTTTGTTTTTAAAACTGCACATATAATGAGATCATACAGTATTTGTCTTTCTCTGTCTGACTTATTTCACTTTGCATAATGAGCTCAAGGTCCATCCACGTGGTCACAAATGGCAAGATCTCTTTCCTTTTCATAGCTATATAGTATTTCATTGTGTCTCATTTACACACACACACACACACACACACACACACACACACACACACACACATATTCAGTTGTTTCCACATCTTGGTTATTGTAAATAATGCTGCGTTGAACATGGGGATGCACATTATTTTTTAGAATTCATTGTCTTCTTTTCCTTCAGGTAAATACACAGAAATGCAATTGCTGGGCCATGTGTTAATTCTAGTTTTAATTTTTGAGGAACCTCCCTACTGTCTTCCAGAGAGGCTGCACCAGTTTGCATTCCCACCAACATTGTCAAAGGTTCCCTTTTCTCCACATCCTCACCAGCACTTGTCATTTCTTGTCTTTTTGATAATAACCATTCTACCAGGTATGAGGTGATATCTCATGGTGGTTTTAGTTTGCATTTCCCTGATGATTAGTGATGTTGAGCACCTTTTCATATACCTGTTGACCATTTTTATGTTTTCTTTTACTTTTTTTTTTGCTATTGAGTTATATGAGTTCCTTATGTATTTTAAATACTAATCCTTTAAGATATCTATAATTTGCAAATATTTTCTCCCATTCCAAAGTTGCCTTTTCATTTTGTTGATGGTTTCCTTTGCTGTGCAGAAGCTTTTTACTTTGATGTAGTCCCACTTGTTTATTTTTGTTTCCGTGTCAAATTAAAAAAAAAAATCATCACCAAGATGGATATCACAGAACTTTTTCCCTGTGTTTCAATCCAAGAATTTTATAGTTTCAGGGGTACACTCAAGTCTTTAATCCATTCTGATCCGATTTTTTATTATGCCGTAAGACATAAATTAATTGACCATATAGGCATGGGTTTATTTCTAGACTCTCTATTCTGTTCCATTGGTCCATGTGTCCATTTT
Organism: Felis catus; assembly: GCF_018350175.1. Lineage (NCBI taxonomy): Eukaryota > Metazoa > Chordata > Mammalia > Carnivora > Felidae > Felis > Felis catus. Next base: position 1,593,449 of record NC_058378.1, on the reverse strand, counting down.
TATGCCAGCACCATGCTGTCTTTTATTACTATACCTTTCTAACGTAGTTTGAAATCAAGGAGCATGATGCCTCCAGCATGTTCTCCTTTCTCAAGATAACTTTGGTGACTTGGAGTCTTTTGTGGTCTTACTATCTCTTCTGGAGAGAATTCTTGAATCCCATCTGTCTGTTATTAATCACGATAGCTAATGAAGGCAATCCGTGTCGCAAAGTAAGAATTAATCTCAAACATCCCTGTCATGTAAAATTTTATCAACAATTTTTCCATCCATCCTCATCTGCCAACAAGCGAAAGTAAAATACAATAATGTATATTAATGATGAAGAACTAGGAGACCAGGTATTATTTTTAGTAGTATCCTTATAAGTGTGCAGAATCCATAAAAATTCTCCTAAATAAAAAATAAAAATCACAAGAACCTCTAGGGTCATCCTCTGATCCCTTTCTTGGCTTCACTCTAGATGCTGCTGCCAGACCATCAATGACCACAAAACACTGAAAGAAGATGGGGATGTGAGGCAAGGTCTTAACACCCAGCCAAGCCCATCCAAGCTGGTATTACTATCTATTGAACATGCAAGGTATTGCTGTGGTGATGTTAAAAATAATCATTTTTAAGTGAAAGTAGCTAGAGTTTTGCTTTCATTAAACTCATAAAATGGAAAAGATAAAATTTATCATCAGTAAGGGATTATGTAAAACACTGAATCCTTTTTTGATTCATAGACAGGTACCTGAATGAGTGTCTGCTATTTGGCACTGGGGCCTAAAGGGTGTCCTGAAAAGCTGTCAGAATTTGAAGTGGACTGAACACGTTTAGTATAGATTGTGACATTCTAGAAAAGAGAGCAATTTATTCCACATAAAAAGACACAGATGTGTGAAGTAGAGAGAAAAGGAGGATGCTGATAAAGATGATGGAAATGATATTAGAATCTATATTGCATTATTTCAACAAATTTATTTATTTATTTATTTAAAATTTTTTTTGGATTTTTTTTTTGAGAAAGAGAGGGAGAGCATGAGCAGAGGAAGGGCAGAGAGAGAGAGAGAGAGAGAGAGAGAGAGAGAGAGAGAGAGGGGGAGGATCTGAAGCAGGCTCTGTGCTGACAGCAGCAAGGCCAATGTGGGGCTCAAACTCACAAACCACGAGATCATGACCTGAGCCAAAGTCAGACGCTTAACTGACTGAGCCACCCAGATGCCCCTCACCAAATTTATGATGCAGGTATTGATAGCTATTCCCATTGGACTGCTAAAGGACCTATGTCTCAGAGAAGCTGAGTTTTGCCCAATGGAACTGGGCAAATCTAAAAATTCTAAAATCTACCCTTGTAACACTGGCTGGAAGAAGAGCTTCAGTATTTCTATGACAGACAAAAACTACTGGTAAATAAAACTCATATATCCATATATCTTTTTTAAATGTTTATTTATTTTTGAGAGAGAGAGAGAGCGAGAGAGAGCGTGTGCACACAAGTGGGGGAGAGGCAGAGAGAGAGGAGAACACCGAATCCAAAGCAGGCTCCAGGCTCTGAGCTGTCAGCATTGATAGTATGACGCAGGGCTTGAATGCATGAACCGTGAGATCACGACCTGAGCTGAAATCGGGAGTCAGATGCTTAACCAACTGGGCCACCCTGGCACCCCTCCATATATCTTTATGAACTCTGTATTTAACAATGCATATTTGAAAAGAGTATCTGATACAAATGAAAGACATTCCATGCTCATGGATTAGAAGAACCCATATTGTTAAAGTTTCCATACCACCTAAAGCAATCTACAGATTTAATGCAATCCCTGTCAACATACCAACAATATTTTTCACAGAACTAGAATAAATAATCCTAAAATTTGTCTGGAACCACAAAAGACCCTGAGTAGCCAAAGCAATCTTGAGAAAGGAGAACACAACTGGAAAGTATCACGATCCCAGATTTCAAGTTATATTACAAGGCTGTAGTAATCAAAACAGTGTGGTACTGGCCGAAAAATAGACACACAGATCAACAGAACAGAACACAGAGCCCAGAAATACCCACACTTAGAGGATCAATTCAACTATAACAAAGGAGGCAAGAATATACAATGATGAAAAAGCAGTCTCTTCAATAAACAGTGCTGGGAAAACTGGGAAGCTACATGCAAAATAATGAAACTGCACCACCTTCCAACACCACATATAAAAAAAAAAAACACAAAAAACAAAAATAAACAAACAAAAAAAACCTCAAAGTAAATTAAAGACCTAAATGTGAGACCTGAAACCATAAAACTCCTAGAAGAAAACATAGGTAGTAATCTCTCTGACATCAGCAGTAGAAACATTTTTCTAGGTATGCCTCTTTAGGCAAGGGAAACAGAAGCAAAATTAAACTACTGGGACCAGAACAAAATTAAAAACTTTGCACAGTAAAGAAACCATCAACAAAACAAAAAAGCAACATACTGAATGGGAGAAGGTATTTATAAATGATGTATCTGATAAGAAGTTAATATTCAAAATATATAAAGAATTTGTACAACTCAACACCAAAAAGCTCAAATAATCCAATTAAAAATGGCCAGAATAGCCATCTTTCCAAAGAAGACCTACAGATGGCCACGAGACACATGAAAAGATGCTCAACATCACTTATCACCAGGGGAGTGTAAATTAAAACCACAATGAGATACCACCTCACACCTGTCAGAATGATGAAAATCAACAACATAAGAAACAATAGGCATTGGCAAGGATGTGGACAAAGGGAAACCCTCTTATACTGTTGGTGGGAATGCAAACTGTGCAGCCAGTGTGGAGAACAGTATGGAGGTTTGTCCAAAAAGTTAAAAATAGAACTACCCTATGACCCACTATTTCCACTATTGGGAATGTACTCAAAGAAAATGAAAACAGTAATTTGAAAAGATATATGCACCTCTATGTTTATTGCAGCTTTATTTACAGCAGCCAAATTATGCAAGCAACCCAAGTATCTATCCATGGAGGAATGGATAAAGGAGATGTGGTATACACACACACACACACACACACACACACACACACACACACATACACACACACACACACACACACACACACACACACACACACTGGAATATTACTCAGCCATAAAAAGAATGAAATCTTGTCATTTGCAACAACATGGAGGGAGCTGGAGAGTGTAATTTTAAGTGAAGAAAATCAGTCAGAGGAAGACAAATACCATATAATTTCACTCATATGTGGAATTTGAGGAAAAAAACACAAGGAACAAACAAAGGGGAAAAAAGACAAATGAAAAGACTCTTAAATATAGAGAGCAAACCGATGGTTACCAGAAAGTGTGGCGGGGGTGGGGAGGGGGGTGATAGATTAAATAGGTGATGGATTAAAGAGGGCACTTGTGGTAAGTACTGAGCAATGTATAGAAGTGTTGAATCACCACATCATACCCTTGAAACTAATCTAACACTGTATGTTAATTATACTTAAAGAAAAAAAGAAAAAAACATAAAAAATGAAAAATCAAAAAAGAAGAGATCAACTGATAATATCAGAATTAATTAATTAATGTGCTTATTTGCCGGCTGACAGGTCACTTTTTTATTTAAATTTCTTACTTCAATAGACTTTTTCTCACCCTCTGAAATATAGAGTAGCTAAGGTAAGTCATTTTGCCACCTAAAGTCACTTTCAACCAGTTCCTAAGCAACTGAACATTTAGGGGCCATGCCTGCTTTATGCCTGTTATTTCAGTCCCTACAGGTAAACTATTAACATATAATGGAAATTACATAGTTTTGGCACTTAGGGAGAGCTGGGTCTGAATCCTGGTTGAGACCGTCACTATGTTGTGACTTAGAACAGGTAATTTGTCAAGATGAGGCAGGGTGAATGCAAAGTGTGGTACATCCACAATCCACGTCTGGCATTCTTTTACTACTAAATAGACTCAGTTTTTCTGTCTGACATTCTAACCCCCAGTGAGATAACTCCTGCTTGTAGCCTCACCGCAGTTACTTGGAATCCTTCCTTCTCCATAACTCTTCTCCACCTGATTCTGTGGGAAGCTGGACTGTGGCTTCATGCTATATGTGGACTTCTCACCAAGGACCATGGAAGACTGTGATGGCTGTTGGTCACCTGAACAACGTCTACCATGATGTTAACCTGAAGCTTCATGGATATGGCATGTTGTTTGATATACAAGAGTCTTATTTTCCTCATCTCTACACAGGAACAATATTATCAACTCAATGGGTTGTTTCAATTAAATGTGTTTTATCACAATGTCTGACACATAGAGACTATTCAGGATACAATAGCTAGAGTTATAACTGTCTTTAGTATTATACATGAATGGATATTGTAACATTCCTAAACCACGTTCAGGCCCCTCATGTCCCTTTTTTCTCAAGCCTTAGATGATTAACTGCCGTAATAGAGGGAAATTCCACATTTCAGTAATTTTCTGTGGGCCCTGACTCCACTTGGTTTTGCTTCTTTTTCTTGTTATTCATTCATATTTGTGCAACGTCAGACTGTAGCTAATTTAAATCAAGCAATGTATCCTGTACATTTGGGATTGCTCTATAATTCTCATGGTAGAAAAGAGACTTAGAATATGGTGCCCAGTACAGTGAGACTTTGCCCCACCATAGGCCATCTGAATTTGTTAAAAATAATTTAACTCTAAGCGATACCTTAGATCTTCCAATGTAAATCAACCCTCTTTTATTTTTATTTATTATTTATTTATTTATTTTAAATATAATTTATTGTCAGATTGGCTAACATACAACCCTCTTTTAACATTAAATTCTAGGAAAGGCTCAGAATAGTCTATTCATGAAATTCTTATATTTCACCTTCACATATTCTCAAAATCTCTGATTCTTTTGTAGCTGACTGAACTCAGCCCCTGGAATTCTGAAGAAGCGCTGCTCTGAGAAAACACAGGGAAAAAGTGATACCCATCCATACATATGGTTCTTTGATTGGGTGTATGATAAAACGTCTGGATTATTTTAGCATTTGTTCCACAAAGTCCTAGATGTGGAGGCAGTGGGGTAGAGTCTTCGATCCCTTCTATGTCTCCCTTTGTCAGAATGCTTGATCTAGAGCCCTGATGATCTGCTGTCCACTGTTTCCCCCAGTTCACACTACACTGCCAAAGAGGAGTCCAGAATTAAATGCCTGAGTTCTAATCCTTTCTGAGGGCATATTTTTTATGACTAAATGTTTTAGCTCTATTTAGCTTCCCTAATGTCTGTCACTGCAAATAGGAAATAAAATGATGAAATTCGAATCTAAAATGTAAAGTGATGGAGATAATTGTTTAATGTATATCTTTAGGTCTTGTTGCCATAGCTGAATGAACTAAGTCACATTGTACCAAATGAATGTGATTTGAAGACCTAAGCAATGATTCTTAACTGTCACCAGTTAATCAGGACCATGTTAAGTATAATAAGCCCCACTGCTTACTGGGATTTAATGTCCAGACACATAGACTTCAGAGTCTTTGGATTCAACAGGCACCACCTACAAGCAGGCTAGCTCCGTACAAATCCACCCCGCGACCCAGCTGCTCGACGCAGTTGTGTTTTAGGTCATTCAAATTATTTTATTATTTATTAAGAAAAATCGACCTAATACAAAAACTGCTATGTCTTTTAATCTTTGCTCCGATCCCATGATCACCAGTCATATGCTTTCAAGGAAACATGACCACGTGAACTGAATTGTAAATCGCATTTACACCATTGCCACTTGGGTGATATCACTGTAACTAATAAAGCATCCTCTGTACGTTGTCAAGATTACCCTAAAATATTTTAATGTTAAGTAACGGTAAGTTTATGGAGCATATTCTTATATTTTTAGATACATTTTTTTTCAATAAAGTATCCATATTACTTAATTACACAGGTAGCATAATTCCTCCTGCTATGGACTAAATTCTTCCTTGCAAAGAGATGTGATGAAGTCCTAACCTCCACTACCTCAGAATGTCACTTTTTTTGGAAATAGGGTCTTTATGGAGGTAATCAGATTTTAAAATAAGGTCATTAGGGTGGGCCCTAATCCAATATGATCGTGCCCCTATGAAAAGGAACAACTTGGATACAGATATGGATACATACAGAGGGAAGATGATGAAGAGACACAGGGAGGAAACCATATGAAGGCGGATGCAGGGATTGTTGGGGCTATGTTGCCACAAACCGATGAACGTCTGGGGCTGCCAGAAGCTGGAAGACGCAACCCCGTGGGTCTGGATGGAGTAAAGCCCTATCAACACCTTGATTTCATACCTCGGGCCTCCCAAATCGTGAGGCAGTAAGTTTCTCTTGTTGTGAGCCACCCAATTTGTGATAGTTTGTTACTGCTGTCACAGGAATCATACATCTTTCTTCCTTCACTTATTAATTTTATTGTGTAACACTTTGGTAATGAGTCTATTCCTTTACAATTAGAGCCAATTAAGACTTATGAATTCCCTTTCCAAGTGCAAGGTTATGTTCTAAATGTTTTGCATATACAAACTCATTTAATACCTACAACATTCCTTTGAAGTAAATGCCATTATTTTGCCTTTTCCAGATGAGGAGGCAGAGTCACACAAAGGTCAAACAATAGGCTCAAAGAAACACAAAACTTTCTTGGATACGTTATGTGTGTTTGTCTTTCATATCGATGGTGGTGTATGTTTCCTATGGACTTCACTTTGCGTGATAGATTACCAACCACTCAAAATAAATGTGAATTACTTGGGAGTCAGGTTGCTTCATCCAAGTGGTTACAACCTCTCAAGCATGAACATGTAAACATGGAAAGTGACCTCATCTTGTTATAGTTGTCATTCTCCACTTGCTCAGAAAAAGGGACCAATGGAAAGACCCGAAGAAAAGGAAAAGTCAGTCCTCTTTATCCAACAGGCTATTATTTCCTGCCACTCCTTATGTTTTGATATGTCCCAGACAGAATGGTAAGGCAAGCAGTAAAAAAATTCCTCAAGACTCACTTAGTTGCAGTGAATTTCTTTTGATGCATTGATGTTAAATTTGACTACCAATTCAGGAAGTGTGCCAAAATGTTTCCTTCGTTCCATTTACTCACTTTCAAGAGATGTTAGCATGATGTGTCATAGCACACCAGTGTGGTCTAAAACACCCTTTTTACATAGCTGTCACACATTAATAATGATTTAAAACCAGTGGAAGAAACTTATTCCCACTAATAATTCTATTCAACCTGTGTTTGCAAATTATTTGCAAAAGCGCATCAAAACTGTAAAAAGTCTGAGATTTTGCCCTTATTTTAAATGAGAATTTACTCCGCCACAGTATCATGAGCATTGGCAGAAGACATAGGACTCCTTGGTCCGAGACACAGGATTTTATGACTCTCAGAAAGAGCAGCAGTCAGAATACTAACAGTTTCTTGTGCTGGTTCCCTAGGTGCTAATTCCCAAAGGGCTACAAGGAAAGGGCCAGATTACAGGTGGGTAGAGAGTACAGGAGAGGAAACCTGAAGTCAAGTAACCCGAGTGTTTTATAAAGGGCACTACACATGCCTGCCCTTTGCTCTGGAGGCACAGGTTATCTCTATCTTCCAAGACTGTAAGCAAACATGCCCTTCGCTTTACAGGACAATGTCAGGTCTGTCTTCCAACGAGTCTCCATGCAAACATCTTTGAAAAGATAATCAAGAAGAAGTTACTTCCTCTGCTTACATGACATGCAGAAACACGAGAACCCATAGAGCTGTCTCCCCAAAAAGCATGCAGTTAATTCATCCTGACTGACCCTTAGAAATAAATGACTTAGTTGATTTATGGAGATCTAGTAATGTATTCGCTCAATTCCATTGACAACTCTGGAGTCAACAGTAATGAGGCTAATGAAGAAGCACATGTCACAGCAGTAAGAGCGGGACAGCAAAACGACTATGTAACAGACACGAGATCAAGAAAGGGGAGTGAAATAAGTGGATGTCAGGTGGACACCACTGGGTCTTCCACTTCTGGCTGAGACAGACTAACAGGGATAGGAATCACCCAGAACGAATGAACAACTGCACAAAGACACGAAACAACGGTGGTGAGACTGTGTACAACACAGATTGCTGAGGAAGGGGAAATAATGACGGTATCCCCACGATTGCCTCACCTGCTGCCTCAAGACAGCTCCCAGGCTGTGGCCCCAGCACAGAAGTCCCCCTGAATTGAGGGGATGGAGCCGGAAGGCCAGGAGGCTGAGGAAGCCGGGGCACACGGGGAAGAATACTGGACAGGAAAGAAGTGAACAGAGAGACACCAGCTTGGGGATGTGAGAGTCCTCCTTGTGTCGATGTGTTCTGAACATGTGTGTGAAGAGGCCACTGGCCTCCAGAGAAAGAACCACCAGAACAGAGCACAGGGCGTAACCACAGAGCCACACAGGGCTAGGAACGGCTGGGCCAGAGACAATATTTGGGTGGGGCAAAGGTTTCTTACTCACAGCACCACATGCATGGGCCGTAAAAAGAAACAACTGATCAATCATAATGCATCAAAGTCAAGGATCTCTGCTCTTCAAAAGTCAAGGGAGTGAAAAAGAAAACAAACCACAAATTATTTTCAGATTGTACATTCAATAAAGAACCTACATCCACAATAAATAAAGACTCACAATAAATAAGACAACTAATTTCTCACAAAGAGGCAAATGGTTTGAGCTGGCCCGTCAGCAAACAGGATACGTGATGGTAAAAATGCACTTGAAAAGATGCTCGACATTAGTGGCTGCAAACCAATTAAAGAGTCAAACTCAAGGACACACCTGTTAAATCCCCATAAAAATGTCTAAAAATAACAAAGCTGCACCAAGTGTTGAAGACAGGGCACAACCGGAATTCTCGTACACGACTGTGGGATTGTAAAGGGGCAGAAACACTTTGAGAAGCTGTCAGCTTCTTCAAAAGTTCCTGACACTTCCACGTAATTCAGCCCCTACAGGAATGGGGATTTACCCTTGATAAATACGAACACATGTTCACACAACGACCGTACACGAAACGTCACAGCAACTTTACTCATGGTAGCCAGAACCAGGGACAGCCCAAACCACAAGCCCATTAACAAGTGATGGAAGAAGAGAACTGTGACAGGTCTATATAATACATTAAAAAATAAAATAAAATAAGCCAAAATGCAACAAGCAAAGGATCCACACAACGTGGGGATCCACACGACGTGGCACCTCAAACTGCGCTGAGTGGAAGCCAAAGAAAGAAAGAGCGGGTATTACATGATTCCGATTCTATAAAATCCTAGAAAATGCAGGCAAACTCAGGGTGACAGACAGCACATCAGTTGTGCCTGGGGACATGGTCAGTGGCTGGCGAGGTGGGCTGCGAAGGAGCAGGACAGTATTCCATGTGGTACATTCGTCATCGTGACCATTATAGTTTCACCTGTGTACGTGGATGTGAAAACCAACCGGATAGTACATTCTCAATATGTGTCGTCAATTGCTCATTTGCTCATAAGGTTGTAAAAAATATGGGCAAAAGGGTCCTACAAATAGTCTTGTTGATTAAGAAACAAAATGCAAACAGCGAAAAGGGTTCATTTTGTAAAGTTTAAAGCCACAATATCCCCTTTATATGTCACTTTTAGATGATCTCAGTTTAGATAATACATATATTTTTAAACCAAATCCAGAGGGAAAACAATACTCGTTTTCCCGCCAAATGTATTTTAACGGGATTGTCAGGGTGATTTTAGGAAACAGGTGTAATACACATAGATATAATTATGGAATTTTCCAAGCGAATTACTATAAAGGACTTTGGAAACTTAAAGCAGGTAGTAGGATCATAAAAGCGCCATTGAAATACCAGCGAAGACAAGGGGTCCTTCCCCCCTTTGTAACATAGTTGGCCGCGTACTATGTAACCAAACCGCCTGGAGGTCCGGTGCGGTGTGTGCTGCTTTACCCCTTCATGTTCCTAAATTCTACAAAGCACTAAACAAGGCCAAGGAACACAACGAACTTTGCCGAATAATAATAATGAAAAAGCAAACACTATTGATCACTAGGTAATAGAGACAAAAGTTCACGTTGTCAAGTATATGACTCCAGGTTTTTGACAGAAAAGTGTAATGAATATAAATTCGTGTAAAAGGAAGTAGGCGGACTGTATTTTTTCGCAGTTTTGACTTCACGTTAAAATTGAGTGGAAGGGACAGATGTTGTCTTTTTCTTTCCAAATAATGTAAGAAACTGATATACTTTTAAAAATATATATAACTGTTAATTAATTAGAAGAAAAACCAACCTTGAGGCAACATTAGTGGAGGTCAAGGTTTGTAATTTGTGTGAACACATTATAATTTCAGTCCAAATAGTCTTTTATTGTTTGGAGACTCCCACACGGCAAAGTGCTTACTTTGGGAGTATATTTCGATGCTGTTTCTGAGGTCTGAAATCCAAGACACGACCCATTTTTAAAGTTGCCATTTGCTATGGACCTTGAAATTCTGATAAAAGGTTATGTGCTTCAGATATATTCCCTTTGAAAAGCCACATCCTTTGAGGTTAATTTTGTTTTATGATTATCTCCTTCTGCTTTTTATAGCTACTTCCAGAACCTTCCTTGGTCCCCCTCCTCCGTGGTCGCAGGTCACACACCACAGTAAACCCCATGCTCTCCTCCTTCCCCACTCCGTCCTAACGTCATCTCCGCACCCGACACTTACGCCCTCGCGACTCCCAGTGACTTAAATCTTCACAGGCTTCATGCTTCTACATCTCAGCATTTCTGCCCTCGTCCTTCCCCCGAACTCAGGCACCTGCTCCCGCAAACATGCCTGTTTCTCAGGCAGGACACACCAGATGACACGTGACAACATCACCAAACGCACAGCAGCTGGAAACAACAAAAGGTTAATTCCCGTTCTCATAAAAGTTTCCATCAATCTAAGTCCTCAGGGGGGCTCTCCCCCTGCACTCGGTCAACATCCGAGGCCACCTCAGCTCATACCAGGTCCTTTCACCAACATGACCCTTAGGTTTGTAAATGCTTCAGCCCAGAGGGCAGAAAACCACTCCCAGCTCTTCCTTTGGCCACAGCCGACCACATGGTCACGCCAATCCCCAATGGAAGGATTTGCTGAATCATGCTGTTTTCTTGGTCAAAACCGTAGTTCTGGGTAGATTCAGTCGTTAGCCCACTGCATATGCATACGTGTGCACCATGTATGTGCACAACACGGCCAAGCGGAGTAACGTGGACCCTCAGTGAGGCCATCTTCCCACATCCCGGGATTCAACAGTGCTTACCTGTCCCACACAACATCTACAGACCTCGCTCTCTCCTCAAATCTCCAGCACATCAATCGAATTCTCTTTCTCGGCGGATAAAATGCCTATCTCCAGAACCATACGTTTCTTATTTTTTCATAAACCATAAGGTACACAAGTCACTGCGGAAAAGGGCGACGATACTGCCCCACCGAACAAATAAAAGGCCTCCTCAGAAGAGACCATCCCTCCCTCAGCGCCCATCTCCCTCCTGTGCCCTTCCCTGGCCGCCCCCAGATCCTCTGCACCGAGATCTTGACACTCCCGTCTTTAAATGCTGGCCTCCTCCTGGGTCGTGCTTTTTAATTCCTACCCTTGCCGAGCACACACACTCTTACGGTCACAAATGATGTCTACCGCAGAAGCATCCAAGGTTTTATTTCCACGTGGACCGCAACCCAACTGCACACTTGCGAATGCAGCTGTCGACTGTCCAGCCCTGGATCGCAAACCCAACAACCCCTCGTTGAGGTCCTAGAAGGTGGTACACATCTTCACACCACACCACCTGCCATATCTCAGTATGAGATGGCTTCATGTCTCCAGCTCCTCAACACAACTGTCAGAGCCCTATTTAATGACTCTAACCAGCACCCCACCCATGATGACCCCCTTTAACCAGCATCACACCCCATGATTGCCTTTAACCAGCACCCACCTCATGATAATCGCCTTTAAACAGCACCCCACCTCATGATGATTCCCTTTAACCAGCACCCATCCCATGATGATCCCCTTTACTCACCACCCCACCCCAGGATGACCCCCTTTAACCAGCACCCCACCCCATGATGATCCCTTTAACCAGGATCCACCCCACGATGATCTCTTTAACCAGGACCCCATCCCATGATGATCCCTTTAACCAGCACCCATCCTATGATGACCCCCTTTAGCCAGCACCCAAACCCATAATGATCCCCTTTAACCACCACCCAAACCCATGATGATCCCCTTTAACCAGCACCCCACCCCATGATGACCCCCTTTAGCCACCACCCGAACCCATGATGATCCCCTTTAACCAGCACCCGAACCCATGATGATCCCGTTTAACCAACACCCACCCCATGATGATCTCCATTAACCTGCACCCCACCCCATGATGACCCCCTTTAACCAGCATCCCAACCCATGATGATCCCCTTTAATGAGCACCCACCCCATGATGACCCCCTTTAATAAGCACCCCACCCCATGATGACCCCTTTTAACCAGGACCCCACCCCATGATGTCCCCCATTAACCTGCACCCCACACCATGATGACCCCTTTAACCAGCACCCCACCTGATGATGACCCCCTGTAACCAGCACCCCATCCCAAAGCATGATGATCCCTTTTAACCAGCACCCCACCTGATGATGACCTCCTTTAACCAGCACCACACCCCATGAACCCCTTTAACCAGCACCCACCCCATGATCCCCTTTAACCAGCACCCCACCCCATGATGATACCTTTAACCAGGACCAACCCCGTGATCCCCTTTAACCAGGACTTACCCCATGATGATCCCTTTTAACCAGAACCCACCCCATGATGATCCCTTTAACCTGGATCCACCCCATGATGATCCCTTTAACCAGGACCCCATCCCATGATGATCCCTTTAACCAGCACCCAACCCATGATGGTCCCCCTCCTCAGCTAGTTATCCTCTCCCCAGTGCTGTATTTTTATTCTCAGCACTTTTTGCTGCTATGTTTTATTTATCAGTCTGTTCAACACCTGCACTGAAGTGTAAGCAGCAGGATAGGGTAGAGGAAAAAAGAAGTCCTGAGCACACAACTACCACGTAGGGACGTAGGGAATTTAGTGCAATGGGCTCCTCGGATTAGGAAGTGATAGGAGCAAGGAAATAAAGCTGAAAAACAGGAAAAACAAAACAAACAAAAATCACATATCTGCAAGGGTATTTTGCCTCAATACTTGTTGATTGGAGTTCACTTCGTATAGTTATGCGTCATATAGAAAATACCAGGAAAGTGAATGGAGTCTAAAACCCAATACCACATTATGCTAATACTTAGTTTATTTTACACAGTTACCTCCATTTTGCAGTGTTTATTTAGGCCCAAGACATATTGGAAAAAGCTTTCTGGCATCGTAAAAAGAATGTGAGTTTGGGGAAAAGAAATGCTGACATTCTCTGTATCTGACTTCTTTAACAATTCTGAAAGTAGTCTCTCATCTGAATTATTTTTATAAATCGCTACTGGGAGAAGCGTGTGCTATTGTGTGTGACTGGCAAGTAAGCGTGTCCCGAGATGCTGCACAAAAGAGCAGAGTTGAATGCAAACTGGAGACGATGTGTACCAGATGCGCCGACGGCCACGCTGGACGGGCCCAGGCCAGCGCGGTGCTTGGCAGGGAGGCCTGGCGTCCCGTCCACACCTGCTGTTGTCTTCTGGCGATGCACCAGGTTCTCAGGACGGCTGCTTGTGCAGCAGCGAGGGAGGGATTGTACGGCGGGCACATTCATCTGTGAGTGCCTCAACGTGCCTCAGTGGGCTGCATCACTACTTGGCGTCCAGCTCCTAGACCGTCCGTGTTGAGGAGACACAAAGGGGAAGACCTGGCTACAGTCAGTGCTTTTCTTCCTAAACGTTTTGAGGAAATGATGCTCAACATCACTCATCATCAGGGAAGTACAAATCAAAATCACGATGAGATACCACCTCACACCTATCAGAATGGCTAAAATCAACAACAGGTGTTGGTGGGGAAGTAGAGAAAGGGCAATCCTCTTCCACCGCTGGTGGGAAGGCAAACTGGGGCAGCCGCTCTGGAAAACAGTGTGGAGGTGCCTCAAAAAGTTAAAAATAGAACTATCCTATGACCCAGCAATCGCACTGCTGGGTATTTACCCCCAAAATATAAAAACACTAATTCAGAGATACATGTAACCCAATGTTTATAGCAGAATTATTTACAACAGCCAAATTATGTAAACAGCCCAAGTGTCCATCGGCTGATGAATGAAGAAGCGTAATGTATACACAATGGAATATTATTCACACATAAAGAAGAATGAAACCTTGCCATTTGCAACTATGTGGGTGCAACTAGAGTGTACGATGTTAAGTGAAATAAGTCCGTCAGAGAAAGATAAATACCATATGATTTCACTCATGTTTGGAATTTAAGAAACAAACGAGCAAAGGCAGGAAAAGAGAGGGGGCAAACCAAGAAACAGACTCTTAACCACAGAGCACTGATGGTCACCAGAGGGGAGGTCGGTGGGGTTTGGGTGAAAGAGGGGATGGGGACTGAGGAGGGCACTTGTCTGATAGAAAAGCATAAAAACAAATAAATACAAAAGGGAAAAAAAGAACTCAATTTGCACATTCCCATTCTTCGTTTTCTTAAAGCCACATAAAGGCAAACAGAACTAAGACTTCAGGGAAACTGCAGCCATAATAACCCACTCCTAAAAACAGGTACTTGGCACGAATTTATATTTAAATCAACCATCAATCCATCAGGACATAAGTTCTAAAGTTAGTAACATATAATCTTCCCAGTTTAACCTCCCAACCACCATATGCATAGAGTCATGCTTTTTACCAAACAAGGTGCATTATTTGATGTTTAACCATATAAACACCTTGGGATTATGTTCCTTCAGCCCACGAATTATATTTTAAATACCAAAGACAATTCTTAGGGGCACCTGGGTGGCTTAGTCGGTTGAGTGTCCAACTTCGGCTCAGGTCATGATCTCACAGTTCGTGAGTTTGAGCCTCACGTCGGGGCTGAAGCCTGGTTCGGATTCTGTGTCTCCCTCTCTCTCGGTCCCTCGGCCCCTCCCTAGCTCTCACTCACACTCTGTCTCTGTCAAAAATAAATAAACTTTAAATACATACATACATACATACATACATACCAAAGACAATTCTTAAAAATGGGGAACAGTGCTGGTAACCCATAAATAATGAAGGGTGAAAACTTAAACAGTGAAAATAACATCACTGTCTCAGCAGCTCTAGAAACACACAGCTAAATTCTCTCATTTATACTGTATTTGGTATAAAGTATATACTTTCGTGTAGTATGTGATATTTAAATACAAACAGTTGACTTGGGAAAATTTTGCTATGGTCTAACACTCAACCCATCAAACTTCGCATGACTCTTTATACAAATCAAAATAAACCTTTAAAATATATGAGTAATGCATGCAAATAGTCAACTGTTCAGACAATAACAAAGATATCGAGATAAAAAGGCTATGATGAAGGAAAACAAGGTTTTGAGAAAACTTTTAACCTTGATGATAAAATCTTGGGGCGCCTGGGTGGCTCAGTCGGTTAAGTGTCCAACTTAGCTCAGGTCA
Organism: Felis catus; assembly: GCF_018350175.1. Lineage (NCBI taxonomy): Eukaryota > Metazoa > Chordata > Mammalia > Carnivora > Felidae > Felis > Felis catus. Next base: position 1,577,768 of record NC_058378.1, on the reverse strand, counting down.
CGATCTCACAGTTTGTGGGTTCGAGCCCCGCATCAGGCTCTGTTTTGGCACCTTGGAGCCTGAAGCCTGTTTTGGATTCTGTGTGTCCCTCTCTCTCCGCCCCTCCCCCATTCACGCTCTACCTCTCAAAAATAAACCAACATTAAAAAAAAATTTTTTTTTAATCTTAATGTGTGAGTCACATGGGCCGGAGAGGAAATAACATCTCTTGCCCTTAAATATCACACTTCATAGGTTCTGAGGTTTTTGAGGGAAACTATACCAAACGTCTACCTCCTCAAGTGGAGGCAGCCTTCATGAGGGAAAGGTCTCACGCCTACGTTAGCAATCTGCAAGAGAAACTGAATGGCAGTATCTTTGGGAGGAAAATCCAAATGAGGTCATTTGAGACTGGCTGCTCCCGTTTGTCCTAAGATCCGAGATGAGAACTGAGTTTAATATAAGAACCAAAAAAACCTCTCCTTTTCCTCGCAAAAATACGTTTCCAGGAGAGGATTAGAAAACGAGTTTTACTGTCAGCATCTCCAACAATTACTGAATATCCAGCTTTTCAGAGGCCAGCTTCTGTTCCGTCCAGACCTCCTGGCGCTCACTGCACAGGGCGTTGGGACCTCGAGCTATAAGCTCTCCTTTATCAACTAACCAGTCATTTTCAATCTCGCTGAGCCTCAGTTCCCCTATCTTTAAATTTTTTAAATGTTTATTCATTTCTGAGAGACAGAGAGAGACAGAGTGCAAGCGGGGAGAGAGGGAGACACAGAATCCAAAGTAGGCTCCAGGCTCTGAGCCCGACACGGGGCTCGAACTCACGGACGGTGAGATCATGACCTGAGCCGAAGTCGGACACTTAACTGACTGAGCCACCCAGGTGCCCCCTAACTATCTGTAAAATAGGGTAAAGTGTCTTAAAATCTGAACTCTTGACAGATAAAATGAAAGCAGTGTATTTAGCACGGCGTTTGGTTCCCAGATAGCAGACTGGATTAACAAATGTAAGGGAGGACATTCCTTTGTGGTTTCAAATGTTCCTGATCAGAACCAATGTGGCCAATGGCTGGCCTCACACATTACTGACGGGTCACTAATTACAGAATCAGCATGAAGGAGCAAGACAGCAAGGAGCCCAGGCCACCCGGGACGTGCGTCCTGGGCGACAGTCACTTCCATGCTCCCCCACGCGGGCAGCTCTTCTCCCGGTCTACACCACCTCCAGGTCTCTGTTGAAAAGGCTGGCTGCTCACGTCTTTTATAACAACGTGATTTCTGCAGTCAGTTTACCTGACACAACAATTTCAAATGCAAGTCACGTGTAGGCACACAAAAACGAGACAAGGCACCGGCACCGGTAGTTGCCAATGTGAGTTGGAGAATCACTCATGATCAGAAGCCCCATGTGAATCGTCTGTGACACATTATATCACAAAGGCGCACAACTGGCTCTGACAAACCAGAGTGTACATGGATCGTCAGGACACGAAGAAACTAAGTCACGTTTTCCCACACAACACGCTTGGAAAAAGTACCTTCTAGGAACTCTGCATGGGCAGAAAGGAATCCCAGAGGGGGTAGTATTCTCATGGAGACTTCGGGCAAATTATACTAAAGTCATCATTTCTCCCCTTTCTCACAGTTGACTGGCCAAAACTGGGCTGATAAAAATTTCCTACCTAACGTGTATGCATTCACTTTTTATTCCAATTCTCCACAAAAAAAAAAAGGATTTATAAATGTTTACTATGAATTTTCTGGAGACGTCACATACGGTTTTCTAGGAGAATAGAGTTTTGAACATTGTTCCTTCTTTTTGTGTTTGCTTTTTGTTCAGCTTTGAGAAATAATTGACAAATTGTAATATATTTGAAGTGTACCGTGTGATGATTTGATACACGTGTACGTTGTGGAAGGATTCCCGCCAAGTTGATGAACACATCCATCATCCTACATATTGACCTTTTTATGGGGGGGAGGGCGCAAAGGGGAGAACACTTATGTTCTAGTCTATTAGCAGATTTCAATCACGCAATACCGTCATGTGAACTCCAGTTATCAGTGCACATTCGATCATGAGACCTTACTCGTCTTGTAACTGACAGTCTGAGCCCTTTTGCCAACATCTCCCTATGTCTCTCCTCCCCAGCCAGGCAACCTCTATCCTAGTCTCTGTTTCTACAAGTTTGACTTTTTTAGATTTCTCATGATACCTCATGTTCTTAAGATTGCTTTGGTATTCACGATCTTTTGTTGTGGTTTCATAAGAACGCTAGGATCATTTTTTCTCATTTCTGCGAAAAACACTTTTGGGATTGTGATAAAGATTGAAAGCAATTTGTAGACTGGTTGGGCAGCATGGATATCTTACGATATTTATTCTTCCATTTATCCCAATCCATGAACATCTGTATCTGAAGCTAAAATGTACGGGTCAAGGAACCAAGGTGTGGTGGTTAGGAGTGACCTATCTCATTATCATTCTCAGGATCCAGCGCATAATCTATACTTCTCTCCCCTATTAAATCAGTCTATGTAAACAGGTTCTGTCTTGGAGGAAGGCTGGATGGGGGACATTCTTCGTAGCAGAGACTTGAATTTCGACAAATAGAAAGCTATGACAACCAATGGTTATTTGAGTTTCTCCTGCCAGTAGACCGGCAGGTGGCCAAGAGATAAAATACTCTAGTACCGGAAGCCACTAACCCTTCGGTTGGGAGGTGGGATTATGACAAGCAAGGACAAAGGTGGGTGTATCCGGAGCTCAGGAGATTCACTGGGGTCCCTCCTGGGCCATCCAGCCTCTGCGAAGACCTTCAGTGGGCAACTGTAGGAATCACGGTCTGGGAGCACAGAACCCAGATGTCTGTACACACGAATATCTTGATCACTTTGCGGAGCGGGCAACCTAGATCGTCACGTGTGTTGATGCTGGCTGCGGTAAATCTGGAATCTGTGGTACAAAAGGGAAAACCTGAGTGCAATACGAGAACCCTGTGTTATTTCTTAACAGTGCATGTGATTTTACAATTATTATTTAAAAACAAAGAGTTTTTGTAGGTGTGCAGTACAATCCTGAGTGGCCGTGACCTTGCTAAAGCAAGGATGAGCCCTGAGGAGCGGAACGTGAGACCAAGGCGGACATGGGGTGCTGAGAGGGGGCCGCAGAAGCCGCCGGTGCCCTGCTCGCTCTGCTCTAGCGCTGCCTTGTCTTGTACGGAACTCTGGCAGCCGAACACGCTGTGCAAGCGGAGAAAGGACCAGGAGGGTCATCCTCTGAGCAACCCGAATGCAGGACGACCGGCAAACGCATATCCAGCCTGGCTTGCCTGCCGCCTGGCACACCGTACACGTTTTACACGCTGGCCCAGAGATGCGAGCGGCGGTGCGCTGATCACCTGCAGCGGCAGTGCAGGAAGGGCCTCCCTCCTTTCCCTCTCCCGTGCTTTCCACACTCAAGGCCAAAGCTCCCGAGAACCGCCTCCCGAATTACGTGTGCTCAGACCCTTATGGCAGGTGGTCTGCTTGAGCCAAAGACAATTTATGCTATGACTGTATCTGAGGGGACTTACTTTTGCCTCCAGCACTTTAAGGAATATCTGGGATAGGAGACAAACATGTTTGACCACACGGCATGTTGGGAAACAAAGTTAAGAGCACAGCACTATCGCTTTATTCCTGTTTCCAAGTAGGTGTGCGGGACTTGTAAGTATGCTCGCCCCCTTATTACGTCCCCCAGTTTTGCTGACACTCTTGGCCGCTCTGAAGGCTGGAAGTGGCCCAAGCCGTCTGGTGTGTCCCCCAGCCTTCATGCTCATCCCCTAATTCTTCCATGATCAAGAAGGTGATCTCTCTTGGCTCTTCTGAGGACCCACAGGCGCACGGGAATTACCTCCCCTGGGGCACATTCTGTCCTGGAAACATGATCCCAAGTCTCTCCGTGTGTGACAAAGGGAATAGATCGAGATTTTATTTTTTTTAGTGTTTATTTATTTTTGGGAGACAGAGACAGTGTGTGAGCAGGGGAGGGGCAGAGAGAGGGGGAGACACAATCTGAAGTGGGCTCCAGGCTCTGAGCTGCCAGCACAGAGCCCGACACGGGGCTCGAACCCACAAAGTGTGAGATCATGACCTGAGCCGAAGTCGGATGCCCAAGCGACTGCACCACCTAGACGCCCCTCCAGTCGGGATTTTTTTTTGTTAGGATCATCATATTTCCTCCTCTTGCATCCTTTCTGTCCAGGCCAGAAAGCTCTTTATTGTGCAAAATCATTGCTTCCTGACATTCTTATCCCGTTCAGTTCTGCAACCTTAACTGTCTACATCCACCACTGTGAATTGATCTTATTTCTAATAGTATTTCATTGAAACCACAGAACGTTAGAGTTGTAGAGACCTTTGGTTCCCCCGGCATATAGATGAGGACAGCGCGGTTCTGACGGCCTAGTTCACAGATGAAGACGGTCGCTCACATAACCTCAGGGAATCACTAAGGAGGACAGTAAGTTCACGACAGAGCTAAGACCTGAACAAATCAGAGTTTGACTGTGTTCCAGGGACGAGACAGACAGAACGTGAAAACACTGACATGGCATGCATATGCAAACATGCAGTCGTTTTTTCACTCTTAACCAAGCCAGAGGACAGCTGTTAATTCATCAGCGTAACACTTCTAATTGCATTGGTTGTAAGACTCACATGATTGTGAAGATATTAAAATGTAAAAGCCGGCATGTTAGAATTCCGTGATAATTGACATTTATAGAATGTCATGTCCAAGTGGCACACGTATGTTACCAAATCCTCACGACTTTTGTCGGTCTGCTCTATTACAAAATTAATTCCTCCTCTATACCAGTAACCCAACACTGAACTACTTGGAAATTATTTCTTCACTCTTTTAAAATTAAGAGTCCAGGGGTGCCTGGGTGGCTCAGTCGGTTAAGCAGCCGACTTCGGCTCAGGTCATGATCTCGCGGTCCGTGAGTTCGAGCCCCACATCGGGCTCTGGGCTGACAGCTCAGAGCCTGGAGTCTGTTTCAGATTCTGTGTCTCCCTCTCTCTGACCCTCCCCCGTTCATGCTCTGTCTCTCTCTGTCTCAAAAATAAACGTTAAATAAATAAATAAATAATCTTAAAAAAAATAAAAATTAAGAGTCCAAAGAAGTCTTACCTGTCATGTCACTACAGAAAATAAATAAATAAATAAATAAATAAATAAATAAATAAATAAATAAATAAATGCCGCTGGTTCACACATTTTATTTTGCATTAACATTATCTGGAGTATTTATTAAACAGAGATTCACGTGGGGCGCCTGGGGGGGCTCAGTCAGTGAAGCGAACGACTCTTTGATTTTGGCTCAGGTCATGATCTCATGGTTCATGAGTTCGAGCTCTGCATCGGGCTCTGTGCTGGCAGTGCGAGGCCTGCATGGGAATTTTTCTCTCTCTCCCTCTCTCTCTGCCCGTCCCCTGCTCATCCTCACTCTCTCTCTCAATAAATAAAATCAACATTTAGAAAAATCCCACAGACTAACGGCCTTCACTCAGTAATTGGGGGCGGGAACTCAGAATATTCTAAGAAGTTCCCTGCGGATGCTGCTGGTCTTCAGAGGATGCTTTAATTGGCATTTGCTTAACTGTCCTTTTTTACATTTTGTGTACATTAGTCTTTTAAGAGTTAAAAAGTCATCTTGCACGAGCGAGTTATCTAATTTGCGTGTTCTACAGTTTACATAGAGTTCGAGGGCGTATCAGTCTGTGTGCTCTCTGGTCACAGACACTAATAGGTGCCGTGATATGGGCACCGGGGTTCACAGTGTGAACGGTCGCCTGAGGAGAAAGGGGTGCAAACTGGTAAAAAGGGCCACCAAACTTAAGCCTCCAAAGTGCAGAGCAGGGCCCCAGAGGGAGTCGCCTTGAAGCTGTAACAGCAGAAAAACGAACAAGGAACAAGGTGCCGCTGTGCTTCTGCCACGTTTCTGCAACTGGCGGCTCTTCTGTTCATGCCCCATGACTTCCTGAGCAGGTGCAATGTGCCCACCGTCTTGCACGTGCAACAGGCCCCTTTATCCCTTATTTCCCACCCACCACCCGCAAAGGGGATCACAGAGTAGAAAGCACACTCTTCTCTGTAGTCACTGGCGTTAGGGTGTGAAAGGGAAAACTGTCACCAGAGCTACAGGACCCAGAGAACAAAGGACTCCCTCTTCACAAGTACAGTAGCACATTCTTTAGGCCTTCTAGCCTCCTCCTCCCCCCTACACATCCCTTCCAAGACCACTGCAAAGGACGCAGCGCTTCTGACATTAGATAATCTCATTATTTAAGAAACGGTGAGGGTAGAACACCACAGAGAATAGGTTGGAATAATTTGGTCAGGTCTCCAAAGCTAACATGTAATGCGGCCTTTTTTACTTATAACATCCTAGGCAGCTGCCAAATGATCTCATATTTATTAAGTTACTCGTAACTAGCGCATGAATAAGAGACTCAAAGACAGATCTGAAAGCGTAACAGCTTTGGAGTTAGGAATAGGATAGGAAGAAAGAAAAGGACGGAAGGAGGGAGGAGAGGAGGGGTGGAGAAGGGAAGGAAAGAAGGAACCAAACACGCAGACTGAGTCCTAGTTGGGCCACATGTTCTAGGCAAGCTCTTGAGAAATCACTCGAAGGTTCACAGCTCCATTCTCTGCTTTTTAAAAACACCTGGTTTTCGAGTTTGTTGTAAACCTTAAATAAGATCAATATGGATCCCATCTGGCGGCATTCTAACCAGATCAACTGTTTCGAGTTTGATGAGAGCTTACAAATATTAATATAGCAAGATACTTGGTGTATATTAAAATTTTACAGCTGAAGCCTAATTATTGTCTGATGCCTGACCGCTCCAGGATCTTCATCACTTGTCCTGTCCTCTAATAGCAGTGTCTCTGGTACACGTCATAGATCATTTTAAAATTCCTTCTCAAACTGCTGCATCTTATCAAGTATATTTAGTCTATGTAAATTTTTTATTAGCAATTATCTGGACTAATTTCTATCTTATTTTATACATTCCTTTACTACGTATTTATTTTTCTTTTCAGGCTTCTATTGGATTGGATGTTTTTTCCCAGAGACAAAAAACTTTATTACGCACAGCACACTGAGTAGTAAAAGCATCCCGCTCCTCAGGGCCCAGTCCCACGGGGCTAACATGGAGGGCCCTAGTGTGAGCTACACATACAGTGGGTTTGTCATATCGGAGGAGCACAGGCCATGGGGGGCCATGGGGGTCATCTTTTACAGAAGACAGCGAACAAACCCACTTTCTCCTAGAGACGTCACTTCCTTCCTCAAGGTGGCTGGCTGCACATACAACCCTGAGAAATTGCCCAGGCAGGGTGGTCGGACTGTGCATTCTTGCCATGCCCAGCAGTGATGCTCAGGCAAGGGCTGTTTGCCTGCCCCAATATCTGACCCTGCACATTCCTGGCGGAACTTGAATATTTCTTCACATGAGTATACAGCTCCATCTGTCATCCTGATCAATCTGACCAACAGAGACTCGGGCTAAAGATATTTAATTTGTCCTGCACAGAGTATAATTATGGCTATTATCAACAGAACTTCCAGCAGCAAGATGAGGCCAACCCATGCACCGGCTTCAACCAGGCTGCCCAGTCACTTGTGAGTCCCAGGGGGACGAGTAGGTCTTATTCAGACATCCAGGATATAGTCCAAGGCAGCATTCAGGGATCAGAACAAGACTGTGGATATTTGGAGGGCAGGTTCTGACTGCTCACCCTGACTTCCTGCCAGCTGGGGGCAAGCTACTCCGGGCGCACGCGCACGGCTGTTTGCCCCGGGGCTTGGGCTTCAGCAAAAGCTAAAGTTGCTAAGCTCAGAGATGAAATTGACTGAAATGAATCGCAAGGCATCATCTAAGCCATCCCCTGAAGTTGTAAGGTTTCAAGTCTCCAAAGTTCCAAAATAGGTGCAGGAGGCAGGTTCCATCAGGGCAATGTGTTGCCCTGGTGGGCAGACTGATTCCTGGTGCCTCCTTCTCTGCCTGCTTCCCAGGGTCCTCTCCCTCAAGTGTCTGCATCAGCTACGTCTCACGGGGGAGCCAGGACGAAGCCAGAAGGACACCCATGGGGGCTCAGAAGGATGGGGCCAAAAGCACACCCCACTGGGGCCGAAAGGACAGAGGCAGAAGGACACCCCACAGGGGTGGCAAGAGGGCACCGGAAGGATACCCCACGGGGGCTGGAAGAACGCAGGCAGAAAGATACCCCACGGTGGCTGGAAGGTCAGAGGCGGAAGGAAACCCCTGGTGGGCGGCAGGATGGAGGCGGAAGGACACCCCACAAGGGCCGGAAGGATACCAGCAGAAGGACATGACCACACTTTCTCACACTTGGGTCTCTTGTATTTTGCCTGAATCCAACTAATGCAAATAATAGAACCGGGTATCTTGACCAAATACGATAGTTTCTAATTCACATCAGTGAACTTCACTTTCATGAAACACCTTTGCAAAGTTCATTAACTTTCACCTAGTTTTGAACTGTTTTATCCACACTGTGATGGATTCAGCATTTATACTTCAGCATTTATACTTCAGTTCTCTTTTCTCTATCGTTGCTGACATTAATGAGAAGTGACGTAACCAACGGTGCCACATGCGTGAAAACATGAGCTAAAGAACTATCTGAAAATAATAGAAGATAGTGGCATTTCACGTTTTAATAGGATAAGGAAATAAATGGCAACAGCTATTATACATTTATAAAGTGTAACAACCTTCAGTTATGTATAAATTATAATTAAACAGAACAGCGTATTGATCAAAAGAAATATTTGTGGCTACTATTCATGAACATTACATTTTAACATGGAAAGTAAACTATTTATAGAATTTTGTTTCCTTTTAGAAGCCTCTTCAAGTATATTCTGTGTTCTATTTTCCATGCTATGATTTCCGAAAATAAAGAAGAATCTCCTTTGTGTACACACATTTTCTTCACGGCAGTGTTAAACACACAGGCTTCAAGTCCTAAAATAACCAATAATAATTTTTTTTCGGCAGTAAGCAATATTAAAGCAAACTTATTTTCTCTGGGAATTGAAGGGCCAGTTTGTGAGTTTTCTGGATGGTTTTTGCATTTGAATACCATTGAGTTCCTTCCACATTTATGAGCCTAGTTTATTTTTCTAGTGACCCTGAAGTTGTTTGTGGTGAGTAAGTTAAGGAATTCCCTGAGCTTGCACCAATCAGTTAACAAGGCCCAGGACAAAAGCACCCGAGAATAGATAAACAGGGCAAAAGTGCCTCAGCATAGTATAAAAGCAGAAAGCTGCTTCCACAGGACTAAAGCCTCCCAATAGGTAAACAGATAAAACAGGGCATACCACCACAGCACGGTGAAACTTCCAGGAGCTAATTAGTGAAAGAAAGGAGCCTTGTTGACCCTGCAGTAGCACGCACCATCTGTCTTAGCCCCTAGACCAGTTAAGGTGAACAGATACCCGCCTGGTGCCTGCTGTAAACAGCCATGTGCCCCGCGCCAGGATTCTGTTTTGTACTGACCCAAACCCCTAACACCGCATATCTTCGTAACCCCCTTTCCCTCACACAAGAGTTAATGTTCACGGTTTCACTGTCTCTTTGTGCATGTCCATCATGCTTGTAAGCCTTCTGATCCTAATAAAGACGGAGCAAGGACGCTTCCTCCCGGCTCTTGTTTCCTCCTGGACATTAGCCTCCCTCACAGTTAATTCTGCACCCGATCTCTTGCTGGACAACAGATTACTCCAGCCTCAAAGTCTGCAACAGTTGTTCACTGTTTTTTTTTTCCTTCCATATTTTCTTAGATTACATTCCTTCCATATTTTCTTATATTATGGCTTTTTCTGTCATATTCTTATAACCTTATTTATCAAAGAATTTGAGCCATATTCTCCTAGGCCAGAATCAAAGGACAGTTGAAGTATATCATATAGTATTAGTCTCCAAAGATGCTCCCTGCCAACAATGAGCCTTTCCTCCAGGAAAATGTCTAGAGATGGGTCTATTTTACCCTCAGGGAAAAGTTCACAGACAACCTGTAACACTCTGTGAAAGGCTGGGGCAGGTGCATACTGATTTAAGAATCAGATTCTGTTTCCTTAGGTCCCAGTAACTTATTCCAGTGCCCTCTCACTATTTTCATAAGGGCTGCCTGTTGCCCTAATCCAAAGTGCTCCAGGTAGCTGTGTCCTGAGTAGGTACACATAAAACTCTTCTCACGCTCACTTATACTGTATCAAATTTTAAATTACTATCTACATTATAAAACCATAGAGTTAGATAAAACAGAGCCTTTAAAAAACATTTACTTTAACATTCTCATTTTACAGATAAGATGACTGAGTCTCCAAAACACTAGTGTTGTTATTCACCAGGTTTGGAACACGAATCCATGTTTCTCAAAAGCAGAGTCACCACCCCCTGCACTAAGACATGTGCCTTCAGGGTGAAATACAGTCTTCAATCACAGCAAGGGAACTGATACGTCCTAGTCATCAATTTCAGTGGTGTAACCATATGTACGCCACATGCAAAAGTGAGAGGGAACAGCTGGCTGGAAAAGAAGGAAGCTCTTACTGCATGAACAGTAAGTGCGGCTGCCGATGATTTCCAGGACAGAACACAATGTAAACAGAGTGCAACAGACAGAGGTATAAGCCAGATGGGGGACTGAGATGTTCCAGGCCCTACTTCCCTCCCTTAAACATTAAAATACACACACACACACACACACACACACACACACACACACACACACACACTCTACCAAGACTGAATCGTTAAGAGATAAATCTGAATAAATCTCTAATTAACAGGTTGATTGAATCAGTAATCAAAACCTCCCAACAAAGAAAAGCCCAGCCCAGTGTCTCCAATGAATTCTGCCAAACATTTAAAAAGGAATTAAGCCAATCCTTTTCAAATTCTTCCAAAACACTGAAGAGGAGGAAACACTTCTGCTAGAGATTGTTTGTGTCCTCCTAGAATTCATATGTTGAAATCTTAACATCCAAAGTGATGATATTAAAAGTTGGGGTCTTTGAAAGGCGATTAGGTCGTGATGATGGAGACCTCAGGAATGGGATTCTCGCCCTTATACAAGAGAACCCACAGAGCTCCCTCATCCTTCTATCATGTAAGGACCTAATGAGGTCAGGAGTATGAATGAGAAAGAGGGTCCTTGCCAGACACTGAATCTTCCAGCACCTTGATCTTGGATTCTTCAGTCTTAACAACTGTGAAAAATAAATTTCTGTTGCTTATAAGCCACCAGTTTATAAGCAGCCTGAACTAAGACAACTTCCTAACTCATTCTATGCAGCTAGCATTACTCTGATATCAAAGTGAGACAAAGAAAAACAGTAACAACAAACCTACAGACAATTATTTCTCATGAACATCGATGCAAGAATCTTCAACAAAATACCATCAAACCAAAATTCAAATTATATATTAAGAGAACTATTCACAAAACCAAGTAGGATTTACTCCTGGAAAGCAAAAATGGTTTAACATATGAAAATCAAACAATGACATAAACCACATTAACAGAATGGAATAAAAAAAATTATCTCAATTGATTAAAAAAAAAAAAAGCTCTTGACAAAATAAAACACTCCTTCATGATAAAAGCACTCAACAAACTAGAAGAAAACCCTCTAACAAAATAAAGGCCATATATGAAAAATGCATGGTAACCACCAAATTCAAAAGTAAAAATCTGAAAGTTTTTCCTCTAAGATCAGGAACAAGGCAAGGATCCCCTCTTTCTGCTTTTATTCAACATAGTAATGGAAGTCCTAGCCAGAGCAACTAGACAAGAAAAAGAAATAAGAGGCATCCAAATAAAAGAGGAAGAAATAAAATTATTTTTGTTCACAGATGACATGATCTTACAGGCAGAAAACCCTACATATTCCACACCAAAAAAAAAAAAAAAAAGAATAAACAAATTCAGTAAAGTTACCAAAAAAATAATAAATCCTCACGTGTATGGTAAAATATTAGACAATGGCACCATGACCATTCAATGGGAAAAGGGCCCTGTTCAGCAAATGGTGTTGGAAAACCGGATACTTGTGTGCAGAAGAATGAAGTTAGACTCTTACTTATACCACATACAAACTGACTCAAAGTGGATCCAAGGCTCAATCTAAGAACTAATTAAACTCTGAAACTTTTAGAAGAAAACACAGAGGGAAAGCTTCACTACATTTGATTTGCTACTGTTTTCTTGGATAGGACACCAAAATCAAGGCAACAACAAAAAATTAGGTAGGTTGGATTTTATCAAAATTAAAAACACTTAATATTAAAATATTTTTTAAAAAGGTGCATCAGGGCACCTGGGTGGCTCAGTCAGCGAAGCATCTGACTTTTGATTTCAGCGCAGATCATGATCTCATGGTTCATGAGATTGAGCCCCTCATCAGGCTCTGTGCTGTCAGCACAGATTCTCTCTCTCGCTCCCTTTCTCTCTGCTCCTACCCTGCTCTCTCTCTTAAAATAAATATACATTAAAGAAAAAATATATTTGTGCATCAATGGCTATAACAGAGCAAAAAGGTGACTCATGGGATGGGAGAACATATCTGCATATCATATATCCAATAAGAGATTAACATAGAAAATACAGAGCTCCTACAATTCAGCAGCAAAAAATCAAATGACCTGATTAAAAAAGTCACAGGACTGAACAGACATTTCATCTAAAAAATGACCAACTAGTTAGTATATGAAAAGATGCTCGACACTGGTCACTGGTAATTGATGGGGAAACGCACATCAAAACCATGAGATACTACTTCATACCCATTAGTGTGGCTATTATCAAAAACAACAAAAAAAGCTAGAAAGTAACAAGTTTTGGTGAAAATGTAGAATAACTGGAACCTCTGTGCATAGCTGGTGGAAATGTCAGATGGTGCACCCACTGTGGAAAACAGTATGGTAGTTTCTCCAAAAATTGAGCCTAGGATCACCTTATCCAGCAATTCCACTTCTGGAATTTCAGAAGAAGTGAACACAGGGACTCCTATGGATATTTGTACATACACATTCATAGCAACGCTGTTCAAAAGAGCCTAAACGTGAAGCAACCTAAGTGCCCATTGATGAATGAACAAACACAAAATGTGATATATACATACAGGAGGAGAATGTTATTCAGACTCAATGAAGAAAAATTTGACATTGAAAATACCGTGCTAAAAGTAAGCCAGCCACAGAGGAACAAGTGTTGTAGGATTCTACTTATATTCAATCTCATAATAACTCTAAATATATTAAGTCTCATAATAAGTCTCATAAATTCATAGAGACACAAAGTAAATGGTGGTTGTTAGGGGCTGGCTTACTGTTACTGGGTAAGGAGTTTCAGTCTGGGAACATGAAAAAGTTCTGGAGGCAGACAGTGGTGACGGCTGTACAACAGTGTGACTGCACTAAATGCCACTTAATTGTACACTTGTAGTTAGAATGGCAAATTTTGTCATGTATGCTTTTCCACCATAAAGTTCCAACATCTGAGACGCCTAGGTGGGTCAGTCGGTTGAGCATCCAACTCTTGATCTCAGCTCAGGACATGAAGTCACTGTTCACGAGTTCAAGCCCCGCGTCAGGCTCTGCACTAACAACGTGGAGCCTGCTTGGGATTCTCTCTCTGCCCCTCCTTGACTGTCTCTCTCTCAAAATAAACATTTTTTTTAAAAATTGCAAGATCTATATATTTCAAAATGTTACATTGTAGTACGAATGAGCCTCTCTCCTTCATTTGGAGATTTCCTAAAAGGCTGCATCTGCCCCAATTCGTGTGCAATTTTAAATATATCTTGACCCGTGCCTGGCTTGAACTGAGTCTGAGCCCCTGAGAAATAAGGCTCACAAGTTATAAGAAGAATAAGGAAAGAAACAACTCTCGGGTACCTGTAATGTGAAGGGCAGTGTATTCTGTGGTCAGAATACACAAACAAGGAAGAGAGAGTGTCAGCGATAATTTCCCTAAAACATGGGGAGTGCCAGGTGGAACCGGGCTCGGGGTGCGGAAGGTCACAGGAGCAATCTTGGGGCTCTGCTCTGAGATGCGCCAAAGATTGCTGAGGTAAGAACAGCTTTTGAAAAGGTTTGTCAAAGCGTCACAAATATATTACATATTTTTAAGATAACAATCATAAAGTTGTGATAGTTTCACTGTCTATAAAACAACTTCTAACTGCTGATAAATGTGTACTCCACTGAAGTGTTATGAAAAGATCAGCAGAAACACCGGAGAGGAGAGAGTACCAATTAGGAACAGACACGATCAAAACATTTCATATTTAAAGTTTTCTTGCATTTCCACCGCTAACAGGTTGCCATGGCAACTCAGTCATCTGGAGATCCTCCGAGATTAGATTAAAACACCATACTGTTCAAAGTCAACATTTTCACTTTTACTAATTATACTTTTAACAAAAAGATGACAATTATTTGAGATTCATTAATTTTTTTAAAAGATACTGTTGCTCATAGGGAAAGTCTTGGAGACCATTGAGGTCAGGAAGAGTCTGTGACAAACGGCCGCCCCCGAAGAAACCTCACCACCACCACCCCCCAACAGCTCTCAGCAACCCCCCCCCCCCCCCCCCCCCCCCGCCACCATGCGGGCTGCAGGGGGAGTCGGTGTGGGTTGGCTGAGGCCTGCGGAGCGCAGAGGGGGCGGGACTTCATCACAAAGGAAATATCAAACAGAACAGGACCAGGACCGCACGTGAGACACGTGACTTCCGGAAACCAGAGCAAGGAGGAAGGAGCTCTTAGCTTTCAGAAGTCTTCCCCGGAGCCCCCGAGTCCAGGCCCAGCACGTGGGCCTGGGGACCGTCGAAGGGAACTCGCGGGGCAGAGGGTCACAAGCCCCCCCGGGAGGCTATACCTGTGTCACCGCGGGGGAGACGCAGCGACGGAGCAAGCCCGGGACCCAAGGCGCCTGTCACTGGTATGTCACTCGGACGCGTCGCCGGGGCCCCAGGTGACAGGTGAGCACATCACACACCTGGTTGCAGGGCAGGGCCCGGCCAGGAGGGGTGGGGTGCAGCCGTCCCTCCGCTTGGTTCCCCTGGGACGCGGGGACGTCGGAGGACCCACGCGCTCCCGAAGGGGCAGGGCTGAAGCTCCCGGGGGGGGGCGCACCTGCCTCCCCAGGTGAGCCCAGCGTTCCCGTGCCGCCTTGTAGGCTTGTCTCCCAAGAGGAAGATGTGTGGAGTGACAAGGGACAAGTGGCCGTTTCCGGGCACACGATCCTGTCACCGCAGACACCTGCCCGGGCACCAGGAGTGGATGCCGACGGCGGGGCCAGCAGGATCACGTGCCTGCCACCTGACACAACTCTGTCCTCGCTCGGCGCAGGAGCACGGTGGGGGCCTGGGCAGGGCCACCGGCAGGCCTGGACTCCCGTCTCAGCCGGGCTGCACCCGTGGGGCCTCACTCAGCGCAGATGAGCTTCGGGTCCGGGGACGTCTCATCACGTTCTACTTCTGCTTATGACAAACTCCGGCAAGTCAGCTCTTCGGAGACGGAAATGTGCACTCCCCGATCAGGAGGTGTGCCCGTCCTGCACAACTCCGCAGGTGCGTGTGTTACACACTGCGCTCGCACAAGCCCGCCGTCACACCTCCTCCAGCACAAGTTCCACTGCCTCAGGACCACCCCCTCGGCCTCAGGCTGCGTCTCCTGCCACCACCGCGTCCTGTCATCCCACCAGGCCCCAGCCGTCCCGGGAGACCAGGCCCTCCCTTCCCTCCCGGCTCCCCAGTCCTGCTCAAAACGGGTCTGTCCATGGCTTCCGGGTCTCCAGCCCAGCAAGCTGGTAGCGCCAAGTGTGCCAAGATCGTCATGGGAATCATGCAGCGTTTCTCACGAAACAGCCCCTAAATCCACTGCGTCATAATCACGGGAGGGGGTTGGCAAATTTGCAAAATCTGAACAGGGGATTGGGAACCAGAATCTTCAGAGACAGCTGAAATCAACATTAAAAAAAACACATCTGGGCCACTTGGGTGGCTCAGTCGCTTGGGCGTCTGACTTCGGCTCAGGTCGTATCTCAAAGCTCGAGTTCGAGCTCCTCCACGGGCTCTGTGCCGACAGCTCGGAGTCTGGAGCCTGCCTCGGATTCTGTGTCTCCCTCTCTCTCCGCCCCTTGCCCGTTCCTGTTCTGTCTCTGTCTCTCAAAAATGAATAAACGTTAAAACAAAACAAAACAAACAACAACAAAAACCTCAACATGAGTCTACTGCACATCACACTTTAAGGTTAGCTATCTGTCTCCCCAGATAACACATCTGGGTCACTGCAGGGAGTCACTGTATGTGCCAGTGACCCGTGGAAAGAAACCGAGCTCGATGGCCCCGAATATCCCGGCTGCTGCTACAGTCGGTTTGTTTCTGTAGGTGAAACCATAGATCCTCAGTTATTTATACTATCATCAGTAACAACGCGATATAACTAGTTAATACCTAAAACCATTAAATGTCTAGTACCTATGAACTAATAATCCTGATTTAAAACTGTACACGACAGGGGCACCTGGGTGGCTCGGTCGTTAAGCGTCCAACTTCGGCTCAGGTCATGATCTCGCGGTTTGTGGGTTCGAGCCCCGCGTGGGGCTCTGTGCTGACAGCTAGCTCAGAGCCGGGAGCCTGTCTTCAGCTTCTGTGTCTCCCTTTCTCTCTGTCCCTCCCGTGCTTTCTCTCAAAAGTAAATAAAACATAAAAAAAATTAAAATTTATGCTGACAAAACTCTGCTATTTTCACTAAGATAATCTAAAAGATGACAAAATCAGTATGAAAATAAATGGATAATAGTTTAAACATCTATTCGCTTTTGTCTCTTACCTTCTAACTCCTTTTTTAAAAATCTTTTTTAATGTTTATTTTTGAGAGAGAGAGACAGAAACAGAGAGGGGGAGGGGCAGAGAGCGAATCTCCATGCAGAGCGTGGGGCCTGTGACCCGGGAATCATGACTCGAGCAGAGATCAAGCATCAGATGCCCAACCCCCGGGGACACTCAGGTGCCCCAAGGATGGAGAGTGTTCATCCACATTCCTGCTAAGCATGTATACTTCTGTGGGGACAGAGATGCCTGGAGGAAGACAGATTTTTAATTTTTCTATAATTTTTTATTATATATAATTTCATATACTTAACCATCTAGGAAATATTAGATAGGCTTCACCTGACATTGAACAAAATGAGTGCACTCTGTTCTTAATACAAAATTTAAAATGAGCCAGGCTGTCCATTCAGCTTCCTTAGAGGTAAACTAGATTCACAGATGAAAAATAGCAGACCATGGATAGCAATCAGTCCTACGATGAAGTGAGGAAGGTTTCCCGTAGCTTCCGGGTGCCTTCATGATTGAAATAAATGACTCCTTAAGAAATAACACAAGATAAAATTAAGCTATAAAGAAAGAACAATGCCTGCCTTCAGTTTACAATTTATGTAAATGCACATACACTTAAAAAATATGACACTCAAGATACTTCGCCAGGAAAAACAAAACACAACACTAAACAGCTTTATAACTTAAGTTTCCAAACTAAAATTAAATATTATAACCTGTCTGACCACAAAAACTGATTTTATGGATGAGTCACTTAACAAAGACGTCTCCCTTAAATCGCGCTCTCGTTGACTGGGAACCAAGGTCTAGAGACAGGTGAACTACAAGGCAAAGGCCACACCTTCTCCTCTGTGGGCAGAGTGACCCCCGCAGCAGCTATACAGGCTGCCAAGGAGAGGCCGTGTCTCCAGCAGCACCTGCACATCTGAGGACCACCCATGACCGGGGGAGGGACAGGACAGGGAAAGAGGAAGACGACAGTGGCAAAGCGCCGTGAAGAAACGGGCCTCATGCCATCTGCTTCAGGACGTCAGCAGCAGGATGGCCCTGGGCCCCTGGAGGATACCACACCAGGCCCAGAGGGACCCCCAGAGCCCCAGGCGCCTAGCCCACAACTGCCCGGGCTGTGCCACCAGCTCCCTGTGCGCACGCGTCTGCCAGAGGAGTCAAAGGAGAAACCACGCTCAAGCTACGGAGCCACCTTCCAAAAGAAACAAGGTTCCTAATGGCCAAACCGTTGAACTGTAAGATCCACAGTCAACAGAAAACCCTACTTAAGGACGGTGACTGATACTTCAGAGGCTGAAGCACAAGTGCATGTCTCCCAACACTATGAACAATCCCAGACACGTGGTGTCACAGAAAGACAGTAACCCTCCAGCAACACAACTCGATGGTATGGAAAACTGCAATCCGATAACAAATTCAGAACAGCAGTCATGAAGAAATTCAACAAGCTCCAAGAAAACTCAGAACAGTAATTCAGTGAACTGAGGAACAAAATTAATGAACAGAGCACTTCTTTACGAAAGAGAGTAACACTATAAGGCAGAACCAAGCAAATTCTGGAACTGAAGAATTCAATAAAGGAGGGGAGGAAGGAAGCATCGCTCCAGACAGAAGAAAGAACAAGTAACCTCGAGGACACAGATAGAGTGCAGCTCAGTGAGGAGGCGAACGAAGATTGTAAAGTAGGGCAGAAACCCTACAAGAGCCATCAGTTTCCATCACAAAGGTCAAAAGGGCAAATAGAAGAGTGACTGCTATACCAGAAGGACAAGAGGAAAAGGGGACAGTCTACTTAAATAATAGCTGGGAACTTCCCAAACCTGGGAAGAAATTGGCACAGGTTCACAAAACTACTAGAACACCCTATCATCTCAATGTGAAAAGACCTCTGAGACACATGACAATGAAACTGTCGAAAATCAATGATAAAGAATATTTCTTTAAAAATTTTTTAATGTTTATTTATATTTGAGAGAGAGAGAGAGAGAGAGAGAGAGCGCGCGCGCACAAGGCAGGGAGGGACAGAGAAAGAGGGAGACACAGAATCCAAAACAGGCTCCAGGCTCCGAACTGTCAGCACAGAGCCTGACGCAGGGGCTCAAACCCACAAACCCTGCGATCATGACCTGAGCCGAAGTTAGATGCTTAACAAACTGAGCTAACCAGGCACCCCTCAATGATAAAGAACCTTAAAGGCAGCCAGGGAAAGTAACCCTTAAAAAGAACCCTGTTAGGCTCTCAGCAGAAGCCCTGCGGGCCAGAAGAGAGTAGAATGGCACATTCAAAGTGCTGACAGAGAAAACTGGCCAGCCAAATATACTTTACGTGGCAAAACCACCCTTCAGATACGAAGGAGAAATAAAGGCATCCCCAGATAAATAAAAGCTGAGGAAGGTTGCCAACCACGAGAGTTGACTTGCAAGAAATGCTAACAGGAGTTCTTCAAGCTGAAATGCAAAGGTGCTAATCGGTGACACGAAAGCAGGACAGTGCACTGCACTTGGGTAGGTGAGAAGTAAACAGCCAGAATTACAAAACTAACTCTGTATTGGAAAAGCACCGTGGCCACTTAACTACAGTAAAAACACTCTATAAAGTAATAAATTCACAGCATAAAATAGGTAAACTGTGACATTTAAAAACATAAAAGAGGAGGAGTAATAGGGTGGAGCCTTTCCAGGGGAATGATGATAAGCTGCTTTCAGCATCAAAGAACTTTTATCTGAGATGTTTTACATAAGCCTCATGGTAACCACAAAGCAACAATCCAGATTCACAAACCATTAGAAAAAGAGGGCACTGAACACATTACCATGGAAAACAACCAGAAGGAAAACAGTAAGATGGCGTTTCCAAGTCCTTACACATCAATAATGGCTCCAATGTAAGGAGACCGAATTATCCAGTCAAAAGGCACAGAGTGACTCAACGGATAAAAATAATAAGACCCAACTCTAAGCCGCCAAAAGAGACTCGTTTCAGCTCTCCACACAAATAGGCTCAAAGTGAAGAGATGGAAGAAGATACTCCGTGCAAGTGGAAATCAAATATACGGCGAGGGCAGCCATACTTACATCAGACAAGACAGACTTCAAGCCAAAAACAGTGACAAGAGACAAAGAAGGCTGCTATATGATGATAAGGGGGTCAATACATCAAGAAGATAAAATGATCATAAACATATAGGTACCCACCATTGGGACACCTAAGTACAGTAAGCAAATACTAACAGATATGAAAGGAGAAATAGACAATAATACAAAAATAGTAGTGAACATCAATACTCTGCTGTCAGTTATGGATAGATGATCCAGACAGAAAATCAACAAAATAAACACTGGAAATGAACCACACGTTATACCAAATGACTTAACCGACACAGATACAACATTCCATCCGATACCATCAGAATACACATTCTTCTCAAATGCACGTGGACCACAGATTGTGACAGGACACAAAACAAATCTTAGCAAATTTAAGGAGACTGAAACCATACCAAGGGTTTTTTTTTTTTTCCTCACCACAATGGTATGAAGTAGGAATCAACAAGAGAAAAGGTAGAAATTCTACAAATATGTGGAAACTGAACGACACACTTCTGAACAAACAGTGGGTCAAAGGAAACATCAAAAGGGAAATAAAAAATTATCTTGAAACAAAGGAAAATGGAAATACACCAAATCTTATGGGATGCCACAAAAGCAGCTCTGAGAGGAAAGTTTAGTGTTATGTGCATCTATTAATTAGATCTCAAATAAAAACCTAATTTTACACCTCAAGGAACTAGAAAAAGAACAAATTACGTCCAAAGTTAGCAGAAAGGAGATAATAATGATCACAGTAGAAATCAGTGAAATAGAGACCAGAAAAACAATGGAAAGGATCAATGAAATTAAAAGCTAGTTTTTCAAAAAGGTAAATAAAATTGACAAACCTTTTGCTAGACTAATTAAAAAAGGGAGAGGACTCCAATAAAATTAGAAATCAACTGACACTACAGAAATACACAGGATCTTAAGAGACTACTATAAACAATTATATGCCAACAAATATAACCTACAAGAAATGGATGAATTTCTGGTAACACAGCGTATGCAAAGACTGAATAAGGAAGAAACAGAAAATCTGAACAGACCAATAACTAGTAGTAAAGTAATTGAATCAGTAATCAAAAACCTAACACAGAAAACTCCAGAACCAGGTGATTTCACTGGTGAATTCTACCAAACAATTAAAGAAGAATTAACACCAAGTATTCTCACACTGTTCCAAAAAAACTAAACAGCAGGGAACACCTCCAAATTGATTCTATGAAGCCAAAATTACCATGTAACCAAAGTCAGAAGAGAACACTACAAGAAAGGAAAATTAAAGACTAACATCCATGATGAATATAGATGCGAACATTGTCAACAAAATATTGACAAACTAAATTCAAGAACACATTAAATAACATAAAAATGATTATATACCATGACCAAGTGGGATTTATCTCTGGATGCAAGGATGGTTCAAACACATACCAATCAATAAATGTAATACAGCACAGTAACAGAATGAAAGATTTAAATAATCACATAATAACCACAATAGATGATGAAAGGGCATTTGACAAAATGCACCATCCTTTCATGATAAAACTCTTAACAGATTGGGTACCAAAGAAACATGACATATAAAAGGCCATGTATAACAAACCCATAGCTAACATTACACTCAATAGAGAAAAATCGAAAGTTTTTCCTCTGAGATCAAGCAAAAGACAAGGATGCCCACTCTCACCCCTCTTACTCCATCAATACAGTAATGAAGTCCTAGCTAGAGCATTTAGTCAAGACAAATAAAAGGCACCCAAATTGGGAAAGAAAAAGTAAAACTGTCATTATTTGTGAATGATTTCATTTTGTATATACAAAATCCCAAAGACTCTACCAAAAACCTGTCGGAACTTCAGCAAAGTTGCAGGATATAAAATCAACATACAACAATCAGTTGCAACTCTATATACTAATGATGTAACATCCAAAAAAGAAATAAAGAAAACTATCCTAGTGACAATAGCTTCAAAAACAATAAAATACCTAGGAATAAATTTGATCAAGGAAGTGAACATCTGTACATTCAAAAATACAAGACCTTGCTGGAAGAAGCTGAAGAATACACAAACAAATGGAAAGACACCTTGTACGTGGACTGAAAGAATTAATAGTTGAAATGCCCATACTACCCAAAGCCATCTATAGATTCAACACAATCCCCATCAGAATTCCAATGGCTTCAAGTAAACTAAAAAGAAAAAAGAAAAAAATCCTAAAATTTGTATGGAACCACAAAAGGCCCTGAATAGCTAAACCGATACTGGAGAAAGAACAAAGCTGGAGGCACCTCACACGTCCTGACTATACTACAAACCACAGTAATAATACAATATGCCACTGGCATAAAAAACAGACACGTAGACCTAGAGAACAGAATACAGAGCTCAGAATTAAACTTCCACAAGAAGAGGTAACAAGTGTGGTGAGGATGTGGAGAAAAGGGAACCTTTCCGCTGATGGTGGGAATGTACATTGGTTCAGCTCCATTTCTGCATGTACACCCAAAGGAAATGAAAACGGGGTGTCAAAGAGAGATCTGCACTCCCCTGTTCACTGCAGCATTCGTCACAATAGCCAAGATGTGGACATAACCTAAATGTTCATTGTTGGATGAATGGATAAAGAAGCAGATACGTTACACGTTATATAAAATAGTCTCCATATATATCGTACATATCCAGGTACCTACACTTATCATTATCTATTATCCAGTCATGTTAAAGAACATCTGCCATCTGAGACGTGGATGGACCTTGAGCAGTTAAGCTAAATGACGTATGTCAGGAAGAGGCAGGTAATACATGGGATCACTCACGTGGAATCTAAAAACGCCG
Source organism: Felis catus (assembly GCF_018350175.1). NCBI lineage: Eukaryota > Metazoa > Chordata > Mammalia > Carnivora > Felidae > Felis > Felis catus. Next base: position 1,554,902 of record NC_058378.1, on the reverse strand, counting down.
AACTTGTAAAAACAGATCAGAATGATGACTACAAAGGACGGGCGGGGAAAACAGGATGGACACTGTTTGAAGGGACAGACTTGTAACGGGTAGTAAATAAGCCCTAGAAATCTAATGCACAGAACAAAGGAACCCAGACAATACTGTTATATAATCACCAAGCTTGCTAAGAGCCTAGAACTTAAGTATTCTAACCACTGAAAGGAATGATTATTAATGTGACAGAGGTACTAATTATGGTAGCTTCACACAACAATGGCAATCATACTACAGTATATAAACACATCAAATTAACATGTTGTACACCTTAAATGTATACAACGTTATGTCAAATATATTTTTATTAAAAAACGGAAGAGTAACTGACACATAGCTACTCTGAAATGTTAAGTGTGTGATCAATAAATACTAACAGAACACAACTACCAGGGAGTTAGTACGATTCTGAATCTGCATGTAATTAACAACTTAGTCTCAAAACATAAAGGAATGAATGAATATGACTGCGTATGTGTGTGTGTGCGTACACACACACACACACACACACACAAATTTCAGAAAAAGAACAAGGCAAGAAATTTGCCAGAAATTGTAAACCTTGTAAAGAAAATCTCACCACCACTGGCCAGACCATCCCCTGTTCGAGCTGGACAATGGCAAGGCTAAATTGCAGGCACTGTGACTCACACCAGTAACTGTTGTATGATGTCGAAAACAAGCAAACCCAATTCCATTATTTAGCTATAAAACAAAGTGTTTTCCTTGAGGCACATGGAACTCCATAGTTTCAGTGTTTCGCCTACATAAAAGATATACCACATGCAATAATGACTATTAGAATTACCTGAATATCTACTAGCCCTTTCTTTCTGTTGTTATAAACCTAACATTGTTTTTCACTGCCTACTTCTTTAGACCACTGCCACCACCACCCTAACAGAGTTAATTAGTTCATTGGATCCTGAAAACTAAAAATCCCTGAGATGGGATAGAGATAGATGGAAGGGGGAAAATGGAAAATCTCTTCTTATGGTAGCAACCACACTTCTGTTTTAATCAAACAATATTTGTCTTATTCTTTCTCAAAACAGTAAGAACAGCCTGTCGCCGGCACCAGCAGTGACAAGACTCCTAACATAAAGCTCCTCTCATCTTTACATTCCGGAAGTCTCCGAATATTGTTCAGTGTAATCATTAACACCAAAGTTATTATGGTAGTCACAGGGTAGTGTTTAAAAACCACAGTCATTTTGCTAATTGATGGGAAATAGTTCACCATTCTTTATCACAAACATTTTAAATTATGGCTGAGGATTTTTCCCGTTTTCAACTGTAAGTCCCTAAAACCTTGATAAGTAGCCTACACCCGAGGCACAGTGAGTGATGTTGCATTGTGATACTTTCCAAAATTCTCACGGAGTCATGAGCCTCCAGTAACACGCCAAACAACAGTGAGCTGTGGGAGAGACCATCCATCAGTCTAGTTGTTCTGCACTCGTCCTGACGGTTAACTGTCACCAGCCAAGAGCACTACGTCATTGAGCTGCTCTAGTGACGGTCTTCCTGGGTAGAACATGAGAGCTCGTAATCGTGATCACTACTGCACTTAGTGTGAAGCACCAGCATTCTAGAACAGAGGTCCATTCTGGAGCCCGAATGGATTTCAGCCCTCTGCTTGCTGCCACTGTGGCACGTGCAGGAGCAGGCAGTGGATGCTCAGGGAGACTGCTCACCTCCGCATAGTGAAGGCAGCGGTACCGCTTGCTACAAGGGCATCTGCCAGGATTCACAAAGCCCTCCCCGGGGGCGGGTCTTCCCTGAGACTTTCTATTTCAATGGGTTAAAAGGGGCTTGGAGATTTTTTTTTTAATTTTTTTTTTTCAACGTTTATTTATTTTTGGGACAGAGAGAGACAGAGCATGAACGGGGGAGGGGCAGAGAGAGAGGGAGACACAGAATCGGAAACAGGCTCCAGGCTCCGAGCCATCAGCCCAGAGCCTGACGCGGGGCTCAAACTCACGGACCACGAGATCGTGACCTGGCTGAAGTCGGACGCCCAACCGACTGCGCCACCCAGGCGCCCCTGGAGATTTTTTGCCAAATGTGGAAAACACCTTGTTCAGCAGGTTTCCTTGGCTCCTGGGTAAAGGCTTGGCCTCCCCCAAGCCATCGGGGTAACGGCCTCCTGACAGTGTGATCCAGGCTCTGCCGGGCCTCTTGTGCTCCTGAGGTCACTGGTGTCACATTCTGTGCTTTACTGAGGACGTGGCCATCCCGGTGCTGCTGAACACGCCAGCCCTCACTCCATGAGAACAGTCAGTACTGCTTGTTAGAGTTAGTTTTTCCTTCCTGTCTCCGAATGTAAACTCAGATTGTCTTTATCATCTTCCTTTTTTTTTCTTTTAATTCTCAAAACTTATGTTGAGCACACAGCTGACATTCAACACATGATGAAATCTGCCTCTGGATAATTGCATTTGTTTGAAATTGAGTTCAACAGGCAGCTCTTTGAGAAATCTTCCCTAAATATAATGCAATGAGCATTTCTTAAGTCCTTTTAAATTACGAGGGCACTGGTGTGAGTTCATTTGTGGACAAAAGTTACGCATATTCCTGAACAGAGGAATCAGAGCCAGTGTGAATGACAGGACCTGTGTCCGAGAAAAGGAGCCTGAAACCACTTCCCCCATCTGATCCGCGTGTTCTCCACCTGTTTTAGGTGTGGATGTGTCCGTGTCCACGTGTTTATGTGACAAGTATTACGTACTCTGAACACACCCCTCCTTCGTGTGTTGAAAAAGGCACACCGGAACAAGGATCAGCATCTGGGTCGCCATCAAGAGCAGTCTAAACACGAAATCTGTGTGTCTTTCCCATAGAGTCCTGACTTCATGGTGACCAAGTGAAACAACCAGAGATAACATTAAACTTCACTAAATGGATTACTTTAATCCCTCTTTTAACTCTAGAACATCTGGCCCAGGTAATCCAGACCTTACAAACATGGAGATGGTGGACTGGCCTCTGTGCCCGGAGTGTTTTCCCTCAAAGACATGCAAAACATGACTTCTTGTCCACTGCTAAGTTATATGGAAAACTTGAGAATTTAATATACCTCCTTTTTAAGCTAGTATTTTAATTAATGAAACAGGCTCACTGTTTATGATTGGTTTGTAAGATCAGACCTGAAGTTTTTGCAATGTAATTTCATAACACTGAGAATCATGAGGATGTTTTAAACTCATTCTTCCCTAAGACAAACCTCACTTTGATTACTCCAACTCACATTAGCTTCTCCTGTGATTTTTTATAGCATGTGTAAATAGAACACTTCCGTAGCAGATTACGTATACACATATAGATTTTTTATGGTTTAGTTCTTTTATAATGTTTATACGCGACAATCTCCTATAGTTCTGGATTTACTCCTTCTTTTTCCTATTTCGAAATGCTATTTTAGGTGTATAGTAATCAATCCATTTAAGTAATTATGAACTCCTCACTAGGGCGTGACAACGAAGAAATGCACGATGAACTAAATCACGCATGTCCACATAGGTGGGTCTGCTGGAGTCCATCTGACAGTTTAGAAGTTATAGGTACATGGGAACAGGCATCCGACACCTAATCTGGTATACTGAGAGCTCTGTGAAGATTTTCCTAACTATGTCAACAGTTATATAAATTCAATTTAACAACATAAATAAAAGAATGTACATGCCCTCAAAAAACTGTTTAATAAGTCCTGAAAACAAACTAAAAGATATTGATTCCTGAGACTGAGATCTAATGCCTAGGTTATCCCAAATTTCAAAAGCAAAGTTTATCAAGGTCCAAACACTAAATTCCTCAGAGCCCAGTGCTCAAAGTAGCAAAAGGGGCATTTAAAGACTGGGTTAGGAATAATAATGAAATTAATTTATTTCATCCTCTGTATTAAAAAAAATTTTTTTTTAATGTTTATTTGAGAGAGAGACAGAGACAGAGCGTGAGCAGGGGAAGGGCAGAGTGAGAGGGAGAGACACAGAACTTGAAGTAGGCTCCAGGCTCTAAGCTGTCAGCACAGAGCCCCACACGGGGCTCGATCTCACAAACTGTGAGACAATGACCTGAAGTCAGATGCTTAACCGACTTAGCCACCCAGGCGCCCCCTCACCCTCTGTATTTATTTCTTTTAACATTTATTTTTTGAGAGACAGAGGAAAACAGAGCACGAGTGGGGGAAGGGTACAGATAGGGGAGGACACAGAATCCAAAGCAGGCTCCAGGCTCCAAGCCATCAGCACAGAGCCCAGCATGGGGCTCGGACCACAAGATCATGACCTGGGCCGAAGTCGCAGGCTTAACTAAGCCACCCAGGCGCCCCCTCAACCTCTGTATTTTAAAACTTACGCATAATTGCCTCAAAGAAGACCCATAAAAATTACAATACAAAAAGTTGCATAAATTCTGTAAGATAGGAATGGCGTGTATTAACCAGAATGGCCAGAATAGCTTTCTTTAATTATTATGTAATTTGTTATTATTTAACACATATTATATTTTATATTATTCTATTTTAGAATAGCTTTCTTTTCACAGTAGGGTAGAATATCCAAAGTGAAATCTCGGCTTTACAAATTTTTAAATCGTAAATATAGAATGCAAGGGATTAACTTTGCTGAAGCCATCCAAGTGTTGACAAGAATTATCTTCCTGGTGGAAACAGTCACATAAAAATAGAATTCAATAAAGAATTGTAGGGTGGCACCTTGGAAAGGAGGATAATGAAAGAACATTAAAGCAGTATTAAAATACAGCCACAAGCTTGTGCTTTTGAAAGAGAAAACAGAAAAAAGTCTTTGAGAAATATGAATGAAAAAGAGTCTTCAACCAGCAAGAATGAGAAGTAGGAGAGACACAAGGAACATTTAGCGCGTCCGCGAGCTACTAAAAGAAAACACACCCACCCTCTCCCCCTGTGACCAGCCACAAAGTATTCGCAACAGCGAAGTTCAATAAAAATGGACACTTGGTAGTAAAACTACATAAACTACACAAAGAAACAAGGAGCACATGAGGAAGGTGAGGACCTAGGCAGGGCCGCAAAGATGGAAACTACGCACCCTTCCAACGCCGGGGAAAGACCGGAACATGTTGTATGAGGGTCAGAAAGGATCAGCTCAAACTGTAGGCCAGAATAACACAAAAACTCCAAATAACGTAGACTGGGGTCTAACAGAGCTGCTTAAAAATTGATGACAAAAAATGAAATTAATGATTATCCAATAGGTTAGTAACATACAGTTAACAAACTAGATTTAAACAAAGAAAATGCATTCTAGAGAGAAAAAAGTAACTATAAATATGGAAGAACGTCTATATAACATGAAGAACAAAGTTAGAAAATCTAATTGATGTCTAACTCGTGTGGAAGAAGCTTATACAGAAGATACTGAAAATACTCCTAAACTGTGGAAAAGACTGGCAATTTCAGATTTAGAAAGCCCAACAAACCACAAGCATTGTGAATGAACGAATGAATGAATGAATGAACGAATGAATGAATGAACGAACCGGATGTACAGGAAGAACTTTAAGTGGCCAGCTGACTTCCCATCAGCAACAGTGAAAGCTAGAGTCACGTTCTAAACGAAAGCCCCTGTGCCCTAAGCATTCTCTACGCAATGAAAACCTCTTTCCAGAATGAGAACAGAATAAAAGCATTTCACAGTAAGAAACAGTGAAGTGTTGCACAGCCTACCGACCCTATAACTAAAAGAAAGTCCGACACATGTATTTCAGATGGGAAATCACCCCATGTGAAAGCTCTGACATATAAAATCAGGCAGGCAGAAAACCAAAGTGAACGAGTAAACATGACCAGAAAATGTAGGGAAGAGTCAGTCCGCTTTGTGAGGAGAGAACAGGCTGGAAGTAATGAACCAGACGGAAACATCTTACTAGTCAAGTGTGCTGACCCATCAGTGGTGCCAAGCTTCCTTTCTTGTTCAAGATCGAGACTCTTACACTTAACTTTAGACGTTATTAACTCAAAAGCTAAACTGGGGTAACAACCAGTGACAACCTTCAGAAGAAAAAAGAAAAAAGGAATGAAAACAAAATGATAAAAAAATAAACAAAACCAAAGATAGAAAAATTATGAAACTGGCTTTTAAAACATCATTCTTTAATGTGGTATAAAAGCAATAAAAATAAAAAGTGGGGGCACCCGGATGGCTCAGATGTTTGAGTGTCTGACTCCTGATTTTGGCCTCAGATCATGATCTCCTAGTTCATGGGATCGAGCCCAAATCAGGCTCTGCGCTCACAGCTCGGAGACTGCTTGGGATTCTCTCTCTCTGCCTCTCCCCTGCTCTCATTCGCTCGCTCTCTAAAAACACAACACGACACAAGGATGAAGAGAAGTTGAAACTCACAAGGCTGTCAGAGAGGCGGACGAGGCAAAGGTACACAGGGAGCTGCAGTTTTCTTGGTACCGACGCAGGCAGATCGCAAGGCTAAGAGACACTCGCCCGTCAACAGTGGTACAGCCCGGCTCAGAGGAAGACCCACGTGTAAACTTGTGCCCTAACACAGTAGGCGCAGGGCAGGGGAAGCAGAATCTACCAGAATCATAAGGAGATCATACTCGGAGACCTGAACACACCTCTCAGGAGGTGACATTCAGAAAACAAAAAATTTGGTATCCGGGAGACAAAAACTGAAAAAATAACAAGCAAAATGTGACAGACACATAGAAACCACCACAGGGGACAATTCCAAAACAGACGTCCTTTCAAACCCCTGCGAAGCACAAAAAAAGAAAAGACAAGAGACCACACTCCTGGCTCTACCCGCATCCCTCGCCACCTTCCAAAGATTTCTTATATAGATGACATTCTCTGACCAAATTAGAGTAGACTTAGAAAGACTATCCTCCCATGCAGAGAAAACTGCAAAAGTACTTTTCTAAGAAACTCACGAATCAAATAATGGGAAATAGAAAATTCTATGAACTGAATGTGAACATATTTAGAGAAAGCCACAAGAAATGTGTAGCCTTACATTTTATTTGAGAAAACAAAGAACCAGATACACAAGTTTATTATCTGGTAAAAATTAAAAGTTCACAAAACAAGTACATCTTCTCCACCTAGAAACAGAAGGTAGGAAATGGCCAAGCCAGGCCTACGGGCCAATGAACCAGAGCAGACACAAACAAGAGCTGGTCACAAAAGGCAATTCTGAAGCTTTAAATATGTGAAAATGAATGCACAGCTGAAGACAGATCAAAGGGAACATCAGATACGGCACAAAAATATCAGGAATACACATTAGGCCACCCTGCAACAGTGTGCACACGTTAAAAGAATAAAAAATATAGTATGACGGTACACCAATATGCTTGAGAAAAGAGAAATTCCTAGAAACACGGAACAGTAGCTGGGAAGCGGGAAATTAAAGCTAGCAAAGAAAAAGCAAAGCAGTGTTTCGCCACAGAAGAATATCATGTTTAAAAGGAAAACACTATTCTTAACTAGAAGAGTTTCTCTGGTGCTGGACTGAGCCGATGTTCCGTGTTAGTTACCATGGAGACTTCGGTTAGGACAGCGCAATGGCGTCCAGACCAGCGGTTCAGGGACTGGCCTCCGTCCCTCCAGCAGGTGGAAAAGAGAGCAAGTCCCTGGCAGGCAGCAGGCCCACAGGCCCACAGGCCCAAGTGCATGTATGAGACCAGGGTCCCAGGATGGTCCGTAGGGGACCGGGAGCACAGAGCATCGCTACAGCCAAGACCCTGCTCATCTCGGGGAATAAAGCCCGGTCCCCCAGCTGGTCAGTCCTGCAGCCACACTGGCCGGTGCAACACCAGCCCTCCCTCCCCTAGGTCTCAAGCGCGCACTGGCTCCGCCCCCAACTCGGGGAGGGAAGCCTGCTTGCCAGAAGTTCGGGTGTGCTCGGGTGATCACTGCTCGTCCACCCAGCTCTTTCCTGACCGGACTGGGAGCAGCCTGGGGGGCTCCGGGGACTGTGTCTTCCTGTCCCTGCGGGCTCCATCAGCCACCAGCGCGCAGGCACCGGGCAACCCCACAGCATCCCAACCGCACCCCAGCACCCCTTAGCAGCTCTCCTCCCCAGGGCCAACGTGCCTGCTCTCCCGTGTAGAAATCCCAGGGCCCACAAGGCCACAGAGATAAGGCAGAAGGTCGGGGAGGGAGTCCCCCAGCAAGAAGAGGGGTGAGTGGGACTGGACACCTGGGAGCTAGAAGCCTGCTCCCTCACACATGGTAGACTGAGAAGCATCCTCAATCCTGACCCCCTCACTCGGCCCTGAGGGGGTGTTCAAACACCTCTGAGATCAGACCTATCTCACACCTAAACAACGGGGCCAACACATCTGAAAGAACACTAGGGAACTCGGGCCCTCAGAGAAGTAGAGTCAAGAGCAGGACTCAAAGACCTCCATCCATCTCCACCTGCCGGAAGGCGTCTGAAAACACAGCCCCCGAGGCTCTTCCCAGAGCCACTGGGGTCCCGGATCCCGCTCACTCAGGAAGGTCCCGTCCTCATATGGACGACGGGTCTTCCGCTGGGGTGGTCGCTGGTGTCTCTCACACGACAGTCCTCACACTCCCGACAGGGACGCGCTGTCCCCCAGAGAGCAATGCCCCCAGTGTCCCCACACCAGCCACACACTCAAGAGCAACGGAGACAGTGAACACGGAAACACACACACAAATACGGACAGAAGTAGGAGCTCAGGCAGACACAGGGCTTCTCTCTGCTCTCAGGGTTGCTCTTCATCCCGGTTGTTCTGTGCGGACCACACTGTGCGGGCAGGTGCGCGCGGCCCAGCCAGACCCGCGGCTGCCGGGCCCCGGCTCGCAGCAAGGGGCCAGCCTGAGGCAGGGACGCCATCACCACTTCCGTCACTGCGCCACATCCAACCACCTTGCACGAAGCATCCTCCTCCAGTGAATACGCTCGGCGAGCTGGATTCCCGTGGATTTGGACAAGCAGCGTCAGGGCTGCGGGCCAGGCCCCTCCCCACCCACTTGCTCTCTGTCCACACTGGTCCGGGCACCTGCTGTACTGCTAGCTCCACGTGTGGCTCTGCCCACCGACACGTGACCATGGACACAAAAGGGGGAACAGACAGAGCTCCAGGCTCGGGAGCCCACCCCAACCAGGTCCCGGTCAGAAACCAGGCTGCACTCCAGAGCCCTGAGCATCCCGCAACAAGAATGGGGGTGGGGGACGGTGAGAAGACAGACAGGGGTTCGCCCAGGGCAGGCTGGGCACAGAGGGAGGTGCTAGGCCTGAGCCACAAGATTAATCCTTGCTCCTTCCCACTTCCAGTCCCCGAGGGACAACAGCTCAGACACAGAGAGGAGGTGGACTGAGGCCGCCCCTCCCTCCATACCTGCAGTCCGGGGACGCCGTGCAGCTCTAGCTTCCTTTTCCGTGGCGCTGCCCCTCAGGGAGGCACGGCGAGCCTGCGTCCACAGCAGGTGGTGGGCCGTCAGCCTTGGGGACACACGGTGCGGGTGATGGGTCAGACCTGGCTCCCAGCTCCTCTGTCCACCTCCCTGCCCCTGGCCCACCTCTCACTCACCTCGGATGGCCCAGCCCTGTCTCTCCCCACGGCATCCCCGGTGTTCCGCTGCTGGGGCTCATCCTCAGCAGGGTCCAGCTTCCGTGGGGGCTCCGTCTCTGCCTCGGGAAACGGCAGCTGACCCTGCAGGGTGTGCAGCAGCTGGAGGAAGGTCTGGTGCCTGCAGAGAAGAGGTGGCTGGTGAGGGAGGAAAACTGGGCCACACGGGGGTGTGCAGCCCACTCTCCCAGCCTCACCTCTGTAGCCTGTCCCGTTCCTGCCCCGCCTGCTGCCGTAGGGCTCCAAGCTCCTGATGCAGACGCTGGAGCTCCTGCTGGGCCCCCGTCTGCCGCAGCCTCACCTCCGCAGAAGCTTCCGCCAGCTGCTGCAGACGCTTCTCCTACCGGAGTGAGAGCAAAACGCCTCAGCAGGTGTGGAGGTCCTTCAGCCACGCTCTTAATCCCCAGCCTAGGCACGACTTGGGGTGCAGACCCACAGAGGGAAAGAGGAACTCTACTCACTTTAGGGGAAACAGGGGCCTAGAGAGGACTAGGGGTCAGAACGAGCTATTCTAGTGCAAAGTGTTAGGAGGAAGGGGCACACAAACGAACGTTAGTCTGTGATGTGCCAAGTACTGTTTTAAGCACTTGCTATACTGATGACGTCATCCACCTGGCTTATGGAGTAGACAAAGAAACAGCACAGGAAGTCAGGGGACACCCAAGGTCCTAACACTGTCAGTGGCGAGGCTGCGATTCAACTCCCTGCTGGTGCCCGAGCAGTGAGGCCTCACAGAGAAGGGGGTGAAGGTTTTCCGGGCAGAGGATGTGGGAAGAGGACCTGGCCCGTGGGGGGAGGCCTCACAGAGGAGAAGGGAATGGAGGTTTCCAGGGCAGAGGACGTGGCCAGTGCTGCGCAGGGGTGCAGAAGGGACACTCCCCCAGGGGCCTGGACCCACCTGGCGCAGCCGCCACTGCTCCTGGGCTGTTCTCAGCTTCTCCATGGCCGCTTGCTTCTGCAAAGAAGGGGAACAAAGAAGGAAGAGTGTTTCTCTGGTTGGATTGGGGAGGTGGCCAGGGGTCCACCCCAGCGTGCCTGCCCTCCTCTCCCTCCTCCTGGCCCCACCTTGGCCTGGAGCTGTTCAAGGGCTTCCTGGAGCTGTGCCCGCTTCCTCTGGGCCTCCTCCATCCTGGGCAAGGCCAGGCTCAGGGCCCTGGTGATGGCCTCCACATGCTCTTGGTAGGTGGCCTTCAGCTCTTTCCACTGCTCCTTGGCAGCAACTGCCTTCTGCCCTGAAAGGAGCCACCGAAGACAAGAACAAAGATGAGACTGGCCTGACTGTCTGCCTGCCACACTGGGGCCTCCGTCCTCCCATCAGCCAAATTGCTGACCTGACACACCTCCACCCCAACCCCCTTCCTGCTCACGGCTGGCGTCTTCAGAAGCCAAGGGCTCTGGTCCCTGGGCAGTGTCCTCCCGAGCCAGGAAGTTCTGCAGGAAGTCTACCACCTGCAGCTGGCTGCACAGCAGCTTGTCTTTCTTCCGGGAGTCCTGTTCAGAGAGAGGGCAGAAGAGGGACGTCTGCCGAGTACCCCCACGAGGGGACCCCGGAGCTTCCCTAGCTCCCAGGCTTGCCCATACCATCACAAACTCCGCCAGGAGCTGGGCCGGCAGCTCCGCCTCCTCTTGCAGGCCTGTAGGCTCCAGGACGTGAGCCAGCTTGCCCAGGGCCCTGCCGGGGCAAGAAAAAGGGGAAAATTGGACACTCCTGGGGCGCTAGTCCTGGCCGACCTGTGCGCACAGACGCATTCGCAGGTGCGCAACAACGCTGGGTCTTGCCCTAACCAGAATCTACAGGAAGGTCTGCAGTGCTGTCTGGGGATGGAAGGGAGAGTAAAAACAAGCAGAGCAGGGGGAGTCAGGATAAGGGGCTAGGATCTTAGGCAGAAAAGGTCTCACGGAAGAGGAACCACTGGGTGGAAGGTCTGAAGGCCATCAGGGAATACTGGACAGGGAAGGAAAGGGGCAGTGCTCTGATGGGCAGCAGGGGGTCTCGGGCAGGGGACACTTGGGGGCGGGGATCGGACAGAGAGCTGGGTGCCTGGTCTAGGCTCTGCGAGCCGCCTCACCAGCAGGCAGGGGTGCGGGTAGAACAGTCTCCCGAAGAGTGCGTGCTGACACAGGCCAGACCAAAATTAAGAGACCCTCCCAGACATCTGATGCCTGGACGGTGTTACCCGCTAGGGGACGCAGGGTCCTCAGGGATGGAGCGGCCTCCAGGACCCAGCTGGGTGGCGTGCAGGGAGGGGGGAGATGCCTGCCTGCACGCCCCGCGGCGAAGTCCAGGGACTCGGGCTCCGTAGGGATGGAGCGGCCCCCTGGACCCAGCCGGGGTGCGGGCAGGGAGGGGGGTGCCTACACGTCCCGCGGCGAGGTCCAGGGACTCGGGGTCCGCAGGGATGAAGCGGCCCCCGGGACCCAGCCGGGGTTCGTGCAGGGAGAGGGGGTGCCTGCCTGCACGTCCCGCGGCGAGGTCCAGGGACGCCGGGAGTACGCGGGGTCCCGCAAGGTCCTCCCAGCCCGCCCCCGGCGGCCATCCGGCGGCACACACTCACTCTAGCGCGGGGCCCCGCACCCCGTCTTCCGCCACCTCCATCCTGCCGACGGCGAGCTCCCGCTCTTCCGCCTCCAGCCTTCAGTGAGCTTTGAATTCGCCGCTGTGAGCACCGGGGCAGGCGATTGGCTACCGCGCCAGTGGGCGGGAAGCGAGGGTCACCGTGCACTCTGATTGGCAGACGCCGACGAGCCGTTGGAGTGACGGCTGTTTAGCGCCTGCGCGGTCTTGGCTGGGCGTGGCCGGCGCGCCGGCGCTCTGCGCCTGCGCGCGCTGCCCGTAGGCGGTGCTGGAGCCTGGGGGCGTGGTGTGGGCCGGGCAGAGTAGTTGAGCTGGTTTTAGTCCAGCGGGAGACCGACGGCCAAGTTTGAGTTTGGGCTCTGGGGAGACACTCGGCATCCAGTTGGCTTAAACTATGTTGGGGTGAAGGACCTCCCCAGATGCTTGGCCTCAGTCGGGAAGAACACGTATCCCGGAGGCGCAGCGGTCTTTGGGCGGGGGCCGGGGGCCGCCCAGGAAGTGGGGGTCCGCCCACCAGTCGGCCGGGGTCCGCCCCCCCGGGCCCTCCCGGAACTGGCTCAGGGAACGTGGAATAAACAGCCGGGGCAGTTTCCTCCCATCAGGATGGGAGCCTCAGCGGCCGCGGGCCCTGCGCTGAGAGCTCTGACCGGTGTGCCTTCCCGGCAGGGAGCAGGTAGCGCTGGACTGCTAGCACATCACCAAGGAAGTGGCAGGCCAGAGCAAAGTAATATTTATAGAAACAAAAATGTCCAGCTGCCAGTATCACACAATTTACAGTGTCCAGCAGCCAAATAAAAACTACCAAGTTTGCAAAAAAAGAGGTAAAGAAAATCCATAATGAGAAGTAAAAAAAAAAAAAAATCACTGATCAGAGCAAATAGAATCAAACAGGCAAGGATATTAAAAACAGTTATGTTCAAAAAATAAGAAGAGATAAAAAGATGATAAAAGGTGAGGACGTGCGGAAAGCGGAATGTTCACGTTGCTGGTGGGAATATGAAATGATGCATCTGGGGGCGCCTGGGTGTCTCAGGTTGCTGTGTCCCACTCTTGATTTCGGGTCAGGTCATGATCTCACAGTTGGTGTGTTTGGGTCCCCCCTCCCCCACTCTGCTTTGAATTCTGTCTCTCTGCCCCTCCCCCACTCACTCAAAAAAAAAAAAAAAACCATTAAAGAAAACTTACAGTGATCACCTAGGGGGCACCTGGGGGGCTCAGTCGGTTAAGGGTAGGACTTCGGATCAGGTCATGATCTCATGGTTTCTGGGTTTAAGCCCCCATGGGGTTGTGTGCTGACAATTCGGAGCCAGGAGCCTGTTTTGGATTCTGTGTCTCCCTCTGTCTCTGCTCCTCCCCTGCTTGCACTCTGTCTCTCTCTGTCTCTGAAAAGTAAAATGTTTAAAAAAAAATTTTTTTTAAATGATTCATCTGCCTGGGGAAACAGTATAGTTGTTCCTCAAAATGTTAAACATGAGTGACCATATGGACCACAGTCCTTCTCGTAGGGATAGATCTGAGGAATGAAACTGTGTTCACAAAAACTTACACACATGTGCCCACAGCAGCATGATTTACAAAAGTCAAACAGTAGAAACAACCCAAATGTCCATCAGCTGGTGAACTGGAAAACAAATCTGCATCCACTCAACGGGGTATTTTCAGAAATAAAAGAATGAGATATACTTACTGAAGCATGGATGAACGTCGAAAACATTGTGGTAAGCGGCAGAAACCAGTCACAAAAGAGTACATGTTGTATGATTCCATCTACATGAAATACCCAGATTAGGCACTTGTAGAGAATCAGAAAGCCAACTAGTGGTCATCCAGGGTTGGGGTGGGGGCAGGGGAGCAGGAGGGTGGGGAGATGGGCATTAGTTGTCTGCTGAGAGCAACTGCAGGAGGACTTGGGGTTTCTTTTAGGAGGTAAATGTGGAGAAGGTTACATTTTCTAAAATGTGGAGAAGGTTACATAATTGTAAATAAAAGCTATTCAAGGGGCATCTAGGTGGCTCCATCTGTTAAGTATCAGACCCATAATTTCTGCTAGGGTCACGACCTCAGGGGTCTTGGGTTGGAGCGGCACACTCTGCTGACAGAGCCCCCCCGCCCCCCCCGTACTTTTTCTCTCTCTAAACAAATAAACATTAAAACATTAAAAAACTATCCCAAGACATACCATGATTGCACAGCTTGAAATCACCTATAGGAGAAAACCTTGAAAGCAGCTTTATGTGGGAAGATATGTTATATACAAAGGAACAACAATAAGGATTGCAGTAACTTTCTTATTGCAACCATGGAAAAAACATGACACTAGGGCCGCATCTTCAAAGCACTGCTAGAAAGTTACAGGAAACATACCTTGCAAAAACAAAGGTTAAGTAAAGACACTTCAGACATACAAAAGCTGAAGGAATTTGTCATTAGCAGATCCATGCTACAAGAAATGGGCGAGACATCTTTTAACTTAGAAGGAAACGACATTAGATTGAAATCTGAATGTATACAAAGAAACGGACAGTGCCAGAAATGGCAACTACACGAATAAAAATGTCTTTTTTTTACCACTTAAATCTTTTTTTAAAAGTTAATAAACTATATTAATAAAAATAGGGAATTGTATGCATAAGTAAAATGTAGCCCAAAAAAAAGTGTGGGGAGAAAAGAAACACAAGTAAATTACACATCTTTGTTGTTTATTTAAAGTTTTGTGTGAGGTGAAAGTAGACTGGGCTAAAGATAAAGCTGTGGACTGTGATCTCTTTAAGAAGCGGTGTGACCCGCCCCAGGGAGGCCACTAGTGAGTCACTCCCTAGTATAATCTGTTTGAGTGAAGGTGAAACTTGTGACTTGTTTCTAAACAACAGAATATAGTACTGGTGATGGGGTATCAATCTGTTGATTAGGCTGCATTAAGCAAATCACACACTCGTGTGATGCCCTTTCGTTGTACAATGTTCCCCAGCAAACCAAAGGAGAGAGCTCTCCTGCCGGCCTCGGGGAAGCAAACAGGCAGGTTGCAAAGGCCAGCAGCGAGGATCACGTGGGATCCAGGGCTGGAGAAGAGATCCTAGCGGATAGCTGGTAAGATGGGGCCCTCAGTCACACAACCACAAGAGGCTGAACTCTGCCAACAGTCTAGATAAGCTTGGAAGCCGATTCTTCCCTAATTGAGCCTCCCGAGAAGAACGCTGCTGGGTTAACATCTTGATTGCAACCTTAGAGTCCCCCGAGAAGAATATAAAATCCTGTCCCAGAGAAACTGCCTGAAATCCTGACCTACAGAAACTGAGACATGACATATGAGTGTTGTTTCAAGATGCTAAATTGTGGTGATTTGTTGTACAGCAATAGAAAACTAATAGAAGCAACTCCTAAAATATGAAAGTAAAGAGTCACAGCTAATAACCCCCCAAAAAAGATAAATTTGAATCTGAATAATACCACATTTGAAAGAAGGCAAAAAATGAAAGGAGGAAAAGATGAGGGAAACAAAACAAATAGCAAAACGATAGACTTTAAGGCTAATTATATGAATAGTTACATTAACTGTAAGTGCCTTAAATACACAAAAGGCAGAGATGATCAGATTGGATCCAAAACCAAAACAATTACATTAAGAAATGCACTAAATATAAAGACAAATAGATACAAGTAAAAGGGCGGGAACACTTTACGTGCTAATGCTAACTAAAAGAATGTTAGGGTGGTTATTTTAGTATATATACATATACTCAAAACAAAACATACTACCAGAAATAAAAAAGGTAATTTCATAGTGATAAAGTGGTCAGCTCATCAGTTGAATTTAATAGTCATAAAAGTTTATGCACACCTAATAAGAAACCGTCAAAACATATGAATCAAACCCAGCTGATTTGCAAGGAGAAATGACTGAGGTTTAATAAATCTATAGTCACAGTTAGGATTTCAGTAAGCCATTTACAATATTTGATAGAATACTACCCCTAACAGGAGAATATCCATTCTTCCCCAGTGCACATCACATGGTCAAACAAGTCCATACTATTGGTCATAAAATGCATCTTATAAATGAGTAGAACCATGCAAAGTGTGTTTTATTTCTGTAAAGGATCTAAATAATTTCCTCTATGTTTTAAAAATGATGATGTACTCTAAAGACGGAGCAACTGTTTTTAATTTTTTTTAATTAAAGTTAACTCTTAAACTTTCTTTAGATTTCTGCTCAAAATCCTTTACCTATGAGCCTAGATGAAGCCTCTTTATCATAGGTTCACAAAACTCTGTGGACTTTTTAATACTGACTACAGTTAATTGTTACATTTCATTACAGAATTATTTGAAAATTTTTTTAACATTTATTCATTTTTGAGAGAGAGAGAGACAGAGCTTGAGCGGGGGAGGGGCAGAGAGAGAGGGAGACAGAATCTGAAGCAGGCTCCTGGCTCTGAGCTGTCAGCACAGAGCCCATCGTGGGGCTCAAACGCACCAACTGCGAGATCATGACCTGAGCCGAAGTTGGATGCTTAACCCACTGAGCCAACAAGGCACCCTGAATTATAGAATTATTTGATTGATATCTTTCTCCTTTCCTAATCAGCAAGCTCACTGAGGGTGTGAGATGGATATATGTTTGCTCATAACCAATGGTAAGCAATTAACAATAATTTGTTACATGCACGTTATAAGAGAGGTAGTTTATGCCGGGTCTTAGTAGGCTGTTTTAAGGATGCTGGTTTTATCATAAGAGGAATTAAAAGCTATTGAAGGTTTCTTGGTTATTAGATGGCAAGTCAGATTTCAGTATAGTAAATTTAAACCTGAATTCTGGGTAAAAAAAAAAAAAAGAAAGAAAAGAAGGAAGAAAGAAAGAAAAGACTGGGAGATGATACCATTCCATTAGTTTTAGAAAAGATGAGAACATTTGTGCAGGATGACTCTGTCTGGTGCAGGGGCAGTGGAGGTGGGAATAACTTGATGTGTTCAAGTGGAATAATCCATACATGTTATGATTGAGTGGATCTGGATACACTGAAATTGCTAAACTGTGTATCAAGTATGAGCTGAGATTTCTGACTCTGCGACAGGATGAATTATGTTATAATTCCTTAGATGATGGTTCTAACAAGAAGAGAGTCCTGTGTGGGGAATGACAGGGAAAGATCCTTGACTTGTTCCTGTTGACCTTCTAGGAATTTTGGCTAACCAAATAGGTATTTTTAAGGCACATGGACAAGTAAGCTTAGGATGTGGAAGAAGGTCAGAACAGGAAATATATGTTTCATAGTTGTAAATATACAGGAACTTGAAACCATGGAACTGGATGCCATTCTCTAGGTTGACAATATATAGTGAAAAGGAACAGATGGCTGGAACCAGTATAGTTGAGCAACCCTGGTAGCTTATGGATTTATGGAGAAAAGATGGTTTTTAATGAAAGAGAAAAGTCTAGAGTGGTAAAAGAAAATGCAATCAAGTGTGGTGTGCTGTTAGTCAAGGGAAAAGATGGTTTCCAAAAAAGAGAAATACTGAGAGGTCGAGTAAGATGGGGTGGAAGTTACCAGCTGGATTTAACAGCAGGGTGATTGTTAGAATTTATTGAGAGAAATGTTTGATAAAGCGGTAAGAACCTAGAAGCCAGATTATATAGAGTGAATACAAAGCAGATTATATAGAAGCATTAAAGCAAAGAAATGGAGGTATGTACTATGGAAAGTTCTCAGAAAAATTTTGGCGGAATGCATTGGGATTCATTCGTGCCAGCTCTCAAATCGGTAGTTTTGCACTGAGGTTTTAATAAAGCTCCACTGTAATTTGTGTTTTGTACATACTTCTAGTCTAATGAGAAATGCTTTCCCTGTGCTAGCAGTAAGGAATCTTCCTGGGGGGCCAGGTGGCTCAATCGGTTGAGAATCCGACTCTTAATTTTGGCTCAGGTCATGATCTCACAGTCGTGAGATCGAGCCCCGCATCAGGCTCTGTGCTAAGCAATGAGCACGGAGCCTGCTTGGGATTCTTTCTCTCCACCTCCTTCTTCCCCTTCCCCAAATCGTTCTCTCCCTCTCTCTCAAAATAAATAAATGAACATGTAAAAAAGTTTTCCATGGAAATACTGACTTTCGAATCATTTTTTCCCCAACTATAGTAAATGACCTCACTTTAGGTCTAAATTTAAATATTGTTAGGGTAAACTAAATAAAATTAAAAATTTAGTTTCTAAATGACATTAGCCACATTTCAACACTCAGTGGCAATGTATGCCTAATGGTTTCCATACCACACAATACAAATTTTATAATCTTTCCATTGGTAGAAAGTTCAATTGGACAGTAATGGTTCAAAGAAACTTTTAGGTACATTAGATATGAATATCCTGTATTTTAAGTGCACAAAGTTTACATTTACATTAATTTCAACGTAACCAACAGGTTAAAATAATTCCATAGTTTAGAAAATGTCACATTTGCAGCAAAGAAGTTGCAAATACACAAATTGTGTTTATAGGTTTAAAGAGTGCTTGTTTGCAGCTAATCAAACTCTGATGCCCTCCATAAATTATATACAGAAATTTTGTTTCACTCTTCCTCTGTTGCAGAAAAATAATAGCACAACTAGGAAGGAAGTGAAGTGAAGTGAATTCCCTTCCCATGTAATTGATATGGGCATTATATTTTCATTATTAGGATGGTAACATCTATTCAGTCACTGAACAAATGGAAGATAAAAAATAAAGCATATGTTCCTGGAAACAAAATTTCTTCACTCATGTTGAAGTTTTTATGTAGCGCATGTGAAATGGTTTTGAAAATAGTACTTATGTTAGCATTCAAATGGAACATCAACTGTTTTATTGGGATGCATGAAGTGATTATGGGGCAGATTCATCTGAAATTCATAGAGCATTAAGTAAATATAAGTAATGTCATAAGACAGATCTTTTCAATTGTCTACAGAAAAATGCCTCTGGTACTTTATAAAACATTAAAGACAATATATCATATTTTAGAGGATGATTTCCCATTTCACAGAAACTTCTGGTTGGTATGTCCAGCTCTCCCAGCATTGTTTTAGGACTTGAAGTTGTATTTCCAGACTTTGTCCTGTGGCAAGTTCCTCTAAGTGAGTCATGGGAAATCCAATGAATAAAACATTATATATAAATAGGTCTGTATATTCATATATACATTACCTATCTATCTCTCTATCTATCTACCTTTTGATCAATCTATCTCTATCTTCACACATATCTTCATATGTGTGTTTGTGTATCTTACACCATAAACATTAGCTGAAAAGTAATATTTTAAAATCTCTTAAATTTTCTCCTATAATTTTAACACTAGACCCTTTTCTCTACAGAATCACTGACTTTTTTGCTTTCCACATCACATATCACACACAGATTACTAAAATGTAATTCCATTGTGATTTGCATTAATTCAGAGGCTGCAATAATAGTGATTTAGGTAAATAAAGCACATGCGCCAGGATATTTTCAAAAAATCCCTAAATATGTATTAAATTTTATTCATTATGAGTGATATAACTGTCAAGAGTGTTTCTTCTTTCCTATATGCCTAAACATAGGAATATTTCTATGTTTATATCATTTTAGACCATTGACTGATGGATTTTTTTCTATGTCTCAAATATTCTCCAAGTAGGACCTCAGAACTTACATAATTTAGCTTGCTGAATTTTTTAAAGTTATTTTGGTAATAGTAACTTATAGGGTGTTTTTCAATAGCTAGTATTATGAAATACATAGTGAAAATTTTATTTAAAAATGTGATAAATATTCCTTTGGTTTGCAGGTGTTTTAATGCATTAAGGCAAATTGTATATCTGATGGGAACATCTACGTAGTAAGCTAATCATATGGCAGAATACAGTTATTCTAAAGGTGTTCATAGCGGCTCAAAGTCTTGAGGAAAACTTTTGTGTTTATCAACCAATAAACCAATAAATATTATCAACCAATAATATTTGAAGTGTGTGTTGTGTGTGTGTGTGTGTGTGTGTGTCTTCACTTTTGCTCTAGGAATAAGGACTTCCAATTGGCTTACTTAATTTTTAAAATAGCTTTATTGAAATATGAATTATTAATTAAAATGTAACATTCAATGATGTTATTATATCTACAGGATTGTACAATCAGTTTTGTCATTTCCTTCGCCCCTACGAGATCTGTTTTGCCTGTTTGCACTGAATCCCTGTTCCTGCCCAGAGTCCCAGACCAGCAGTGATGTATTTTTTTTGCCTCTATAGAGACTTGCCTTTCTTGGAGAGTCCAGAAACATAGTATATGTAGAGTTTGCTTGCATCTGGCTTCTTTGCCTTAGCACAATGTTGTAAGGGTGCTCCATATTGTAGCATGCATCGGGAATTTGTCCCTTTTTACTGATGAATGTATTCCAGCGTAGAGACATACCACATGCAGATTATCCGTTCACCAGTGAAATTGGAAATCGGATTGTTTCTAGTTATTGACATTAATGAATAATGCTGCTCTGAAAATTCCCTAAAAAGTTTTTACGCAAACAGGCGTATATTGCTCTTGAGTAGATCCCTAGTAATGGAGGTGTGCCCAGTAGTTGCGAGTATAACCATCTAGTGGGTGAAAAGTGGTATCTTGTGGTTTTAATGTGCATTTTCCTCTAAAGACTAATGAGGATGACCATCTTCTCATATCTTTATTATCCATTTGCATACCTTCCTGGGTAAAATATCTTTTCAAATGTTCTGCTCATTTAAAAAAAATGGTTACTTGCTTAGTTAATGTTGAGCTGTAAGAGTTATTTCTATCCTACATAGAAGTCTTTTCTATCGGGTACATGATTTGAAAATATCTTTTTCCCAGCCTGTGGCTTGTCTTTCATTTTCTTTTCTTTTTTTTTTTTTATTTTTTTTTCAACATTTACTTATTTTTGGGACAGAGAGAGACAGAGCATGAACGCGGGAGGGGCAGAGAGAGAGGGAGACACAGAATCGGAAACAGGCTCCAGGCTCTGAGCCATCAGCCCAGAGCCCGACGCGGGGCTCGAATTCACGGACCGCGAGATCGTGACCTGGCTGAAGTCGGACGCTTAACCGACTGCGCCACCCAGGCACCCCTTGTCTTTCATTTTCTTAACCGTGTCTTTTAAACTGTTAAGAATACTTCGGTTAGCAGAAGTTATAAAATGTTTTTTTTTTTTTTTTTCTGTTTTCTTCTCAAAGACTTTTAGTTTTAATCCTTGCATTCACATTTATGACTCATTTTAATTTTTGTGAACGGTGTGTGGTATGACTGTATGTGAATACGGACGCCCCAGTTATTATACCACCACTTGTCAAAACAACTATTCTTTCGGCATGTAATTGTCTTGGCACCTTTTGCTAAAAATCAATTGGCCACAACACATTGTGTTTCCTGAACTGTCGATTCTGTTTCATCGATCAACTTTCTTATTCTTACAGTGGCACCACATTGTTCGGACTCCTGCACCTTCCTAATCCATTTAGAAATTGGGAAGTATATGTCTTGTA
This sequence comes from Felis catus, assembly GCF_018350175.1. NCBI lineage: Eukaryota > Metazoa > Chordata > Mammalia > Carnivora > Felidae > Felis > Felis catus. The sequence goes on along the minus strand of NC_058378.1, from coordinate 1,533,180 downwards.
GCTTTTTCTTCATTTCCAGAAACGACTTGGCTATTCTAGATCCTTTGCATTCCTAGATATGCGGTGGCTGATCTATTTCTCCCAAAAGGCCTGGTGGGGAATGTTATGGATTGCACTGAGTTAGGCTGGAAGATATGTGGTCTGGTTTCCATTTGCCTGGTTTTTCTTTTGTTTTTGTTTTTTATTTTTGTTTGTTTTGGGGGGTTTTTGTTTGCTTGCTTGTTTGCTTTTTTACCTTGTTGGTACCACTGTGTGACATTTCAAAGTTTGGCTGCCAGTAATTTTTAGAGAAGACTTAGTCCCCTTACTCATGAGACACAGGATCAACCGTTACCAGGTGTCCTGGAGCTGGTGACACCAAATTCCAGGCCAGTAAACTCTTGTTTCTCCAGATAAATATCTTAAACATAAACAGGGTTGGACCAGTTACACTTCCGGAAAGAATTTTATATTCAAGTCAAAGAACTTGACACAATTACTCAACTTGTTTAAAAGAAAGTAGGCATGGGGGCACCTGGGTGGCTCAGTCGGTTGAGCATCTGACTTTGGCTCAGGTCGTGGTCTCCTAGTTCATGAGTTCAAGCACAGCATCAGGCTCTGTCCTGACAGCTCAGAGCCTGGAGCCTGCTTCGGATACTGTGTCTCCCTCTCTCTCTGCTCCTCCTCTGCTCACACTCTGTCTCTCTCTCAAAAAAAAATAAACATTTAAAAAAGTAAAAAAAAAAAAAAAAGAAGGTAGGCATGAAGATTGAATACTTCAGTAACAGGACACCAATATGTATTGACAAAGTCAAGACATACTAGGTACTTTTCTCCTTCATAAAAATGTAAAAAAAAAAAAAAAAAACCCTACCCTCTCTGAAAATTTCATGACCCAGTCATCTTAGTGTTTTGAAAAAAGCAACAGCAAATTCTAAACCAAGGTGCATATTTTGAGATTTGGAAAAGAAAATGGGCCACACCTGGCACCTGTGGAAACCTTGTGCCGGATGGATGAAGTTCACAGTTATTAATCCGAAAGCTCTAAACTCGAATTTTAAAAGTAATAAATACGCTCTCACTTAACTGCCACCCAGAAGCTCTCTGCACTTTTATTATTCCAAACTAATAGAAAGGACACAGAAGCTCAACAAAGCATAACCAGAGTAACTTAACCAAGCCCACAGAGCTAGTAAGTTGCCAAACTAAATCTGGAAAAAATCCGTGCAACACCAAAGTCTGCTCTTTCCCTTACCTGCGCTTAGTGGAGTTACCTGCACCCACCTGAGGGGTTTGGGCCATGAAACCAGGCTTTGTGGAAGACTGTCTTCCCTCCAGGCATCAGCATCTTAAGCCCTCCCTGGTTCTCAGTAAAAGGTTTAAAATGGATTTGAAGTTGCTTTGCTCTTTTGTTCCTGTCCGTTCTACGTACTTGCATTAGTCGTGGTTTCCCCCCAAAGCACAGATGCCTTATATTTGTGGTTTCTAGAACTTTAAAAACTTTATTTACTGATAGCTTCAGACACTGAGAGGGTGGAGAGGGCCTATGTTAATTACCTGTCAGTTACAGCGCTCCAACAACTAGCTTACTCATCATTTTATACCTTCAACTATATTTTCTATACATTTCAGATGATTAAAGATATTTCATCAGAGGAGATTACTTGTTCCCTGAGGTGCTGAAAACCAGGTCTCTAACAGCACAGTTCATAGCAAAATGCAAAGAACGTGGTCATTGTACTCAGAGATTGGGATTCAATCTTAGTTTAACTATCTGGGAGATTTGTGACCTTGGACAATTTAAGTAAAATCAAGAATTTGATTTCCTCATTTATTAAATAGGGATAGTGATGAGCAGCTTTCTTGTGAAAAACTAAGCTAAATGATTTTTGGAAGGTATCCTGATGTGTGTCTGGCACAGAGGGTACTATTAACGTGAGCTCTCACTTCCATAAGCCTCCTTTGAGAGCCATATTTGCACAGAGTCAGAACATGAACGGCTGCAGGAACTCTTAGGAACAGCCTGTCCTGTAAGTGCTCTCAGTAAATGCTTCAGTGTATACCACATGGATTAGACTTGTTTTCCAGTGAACTCTCTCCCAGCTGCATAAATGTTCAGCACGATTTACAGTCTTTACCTCTCGTGGTTTCCCATCATTCACTTTTTAATGTCGACTTGCTCAATAAACTTCAAACTCGAATTTTGGTTTCACTAAAACAGCAATTAAGAAATAACCTTCCCCAGGGCGCCGGGTGGCTCAGTCCGTTAAGCGTCCGACTTCAGCTCAGGTCATGATCTTGTGGTCTGTGAGTTCAGGACACGCATCTGGCTCTGTACTGACGGCTGAGAGCCTGGAGCCTCTGATTCTGTGTCTCCCTCTCTCTCTGCCCCTGACCCACTCACGTTCTGTCTCTGTCTCTCTCTCCCTCTCTCTCAAAAATCAATAAACATTAAAATTTTTTTTGGAAAAACAGAAAAAAGAAACACCTTTCCGAGCCTTACCCTTGAACTCATAAAGCTATTATTACTACTTGCCCGTGAACTGTGGTGTTAAGAGTTGGCAACAGTTTAGAGTCAGCTACAGCCGGGCTTTGCTGGAGTTTTCAGATCAACACACGACTTCTCATTTTAGAGGAAGCTCCATGGGTAGCATGTAAATTGAGAATCATAAGGCAATTCTTACCTTGCTTTGCTAGTTCCAGATGCATAGATTGTCACTTACACCCTGTTCTGTTCCTGTTTTAGTCTGTCATTCTATCAAAACTCAGCATCCATGCCATTTGGACACAGACCATCAACCAAACTGCGAGACCTCCATAAGGAAGGATGTCTCGCTAGGAGCAAATGCCCACGAAAGCCTTTTGAATCTTTTCTAATCATGATCTGACCGTCCAGCTTCTGACGCTTTGTTTTCTGACAGTCATGAACCAAAACACGGGGACAAAAGCCTGAAAGCTAAAGGGATTATTTTCAGTTCTCAAACTCATGTTTATGGATCTGTTGCACTTCTAATCATGTTTAGATTGTCCCTGTTGCTTTCCCTCTAATTTTCAAGGGAGAAAATTTCTCTTCATATAAATATTTTCCTTGCATTTCAACAAGTTATGTTTCCCTTCACAGATTAAGCTGAGTGCTGGGCTGATTTGTTTTTTACCGCTCAGTAGCCACGGAGATTCACCGAGGGATTGCTGTGTCCCGCAGGCATGAAAGCTAGGGGCTTGGGGAAGCCTAATTCGGGGATTTCCCCCATTTCATTCATAGCCATCTACTGTCCAATATTGCAATATTTCCACAGAGATTGCCGATCCCTGTGAAAGCTTTTTTTCTGTTTAAACATGATAATGGGGGGAAAAGTCACAAATCTTCAGGTAACTTTACATTTGCATTAGATAAGGTGCATTAAATGATGAAACTCAGTCTCTCCTGGCCGTTTCCAATATCTCTTTGTATCGCAAAGAGACACGATTTCCAAAACCAACATGATTTGGATAGTTTTTTGGTTTCCGAGGAAGTGAAAATGTTTAAAAATCTTGGTGATTGCAATAAAGGCTTTCACTATTTCAATGTCACAGTGTACTGTGCCATTTTAAAAGTAGCAATTTACCGGTATTTTTGTCAGTTCTAAATATATGGCTATCAGTATTTTTTAAATTAAGGTGTACAAAGGTACTTATTTCCAGTATTAAAAGTTTTAAATGGG